>NC_089251.1:57217978-57842978 GCF_963930625.1 Muntiacus reevesi | reverse complement strand
CAACCAAGGTCAATTGACCTGAAAAAGATATCTGGAATAAATCATTCAGAAGGAAGGCAGGTTTTAAAGTACCATAGAGAGAACAGTTTTTGATATAGATAAAACATAGTGAGATATCTGGAAATACATACCCAAAATCTGTGGTCTTTATTGTCATTGAAATATAGCCATTTCTACTCCTATCTCTCCTCAAAGAATTATTTTTTATTGTCACTGTAGTGTGACACTAAGATATGATAGATGATAGGTACGATGGATAGATGATAGATATGATAGATAAGCAGATAGGTAATATATTATTGATAGATACGTAGACAGATGATAGATGACAGATAAATGGTAGATACATAGATAGATAATAGAGGGTATATAATACTGCTGTATCAATATTTCATAGTTTATCACTGGAAGCAAAGGCTGGTGAAAGACACATTCTTCAGACACTTAAATAACCTCGATGAAATGTATCAGGATATAACAGTGCTTGCAGTGAATTAATGGTACCTGAAACCAGCTTCTCTATTGTAGCCAATATTAATTTTTTTAAATCCTTCATATTTTTGAGGTGGTGGGGGGAAGCCATGTCTTGAAGAGAACTTGCATAGAATCATAGATTTCTAATTTACAGGAGATAAAAGACTCCTTTCGCAGAAGATGCAATATACCGATCTTTATTTTCACCAGGAGAAAACCATGCTGATAGACTTAATTACAGTAAACACTTTGGCAATTAACTTCTGTCTCTCAGAACAAGATCTGAGTAATTCTGATGGCAAGAGGGCTGCCCTTGAGGCAGCTGTTTCTTCAAATTTGAGTGATTTAATTCTTCAAATTGGTGAGGGTTCCTGGCTTCCAAAAGAGAGAATCCTTGGAACCATTCTAAAGAGGTCTTTGGAGGCATTCAGAGTGAATTACTTGGTTTAATCATATATGAAGATCTGTGTTTCCTTCATCTTTTCCCCAAAGCTGTACTTTGATGAGCATCCTCAGATGTACACGTGTTACTTATCCCAATATCTGAGCTCATCCTGTACATGTTATCGGTGCTGTGGTGTTTAATAACCAACCCTCCTGGGGAAAAGTCCTGTACACAGTGATTTCTATTGTGAAAGTATTCCCCTGACAGCCAATGCAATTTCAAGCTACCCGATTGAGGCCGCTTATCACGGAGCTGGGAAGAGCAGTCCAGTAGCAAGCAATACATAATATACATAATAATTCTACTCTATGGATATGATACAAGTGAGTAAACTTGAGAACATAGATAAAAGTAAAATGTGATAAACAAGGAGGAAGTGGTGACTTTTGAGGGTTTATTACCTCTAATTTAATGTATTTTATTAATTAAAATTTATAGTTTAATTTTTAAAATTTTAATACTATCTTTTAATTACCAAATAGTAATACACGATTAATTGCATTGTGATCAGATTTAAATCTAATGCTACAGTTAGTCACAGATCATTCAAAACTGCAGAAGGAAAAAACAGTGGTTAGATGCCATGAAGTAGGTGGCAATGCCTTAACCGTATGTGAGCTGTTAGGCCCGAGGACCTCTTCCATCCTTGTCAAGGAGAGTGCTAACCTTCTCTTCTTTCATACAACACTACAGTTTAGCTTTGAATAAACTTTCTTTTTTAGAGAACTTTCAGATTCAGAGTAAAACTGAGAGAAAGGCACTGAGATTTTCCCATGTCCTCTGCCTCCACCTACTCACACGTTCCTCTGTGACCAGCATCCTACCCTGGACGGGGCCTTTGTTAAAACTGATGGGCATACATGGACACATCACCACCCAGAGTCCATTGTTACATTTGTGTTCACGCTTGGTGTTGGATAATCTATGTGCTATGATCAGTCACTGAGTCATGCCCAACTCTTTGCGATCCTATGGGCTGTAGCCTGCAAGGCTCCTCAGTCCATGGAATTCTCCAGGCAAGAACACTGGAGTGGGTTGCCATGCCCTCCTCCAGGGGATCTTCCTGACCCAGGGATCAAATCCTCGTCTTCTGCGTTGCAGGCAGATTCTTTACTTCTGAGCCACCGGGGAAGCCCTATGTAATTTACGTGCTGTGCTAACTCTTTGTGACCCTATGGACTGCAGCCCACCAGGATATCAGTTTGAACATATGTATAATGACATGTCCCCACCACTATAGTATCATTCAGAGAAATCTCACTACCCTAAAAATCCTCTGCTTGGCCTGTTTACCCTAATCCCTGGCGACTGCTGGCCTTATTGTCTCTATCGTTTTGCCTTTTCCAGAACCTCATAGAGTTGAAATCCCACAGTATGTATACTTTTCATATTGGCTTCTTTCATTTAGTAACATACATTTAGGTTTCCTCCACGTCTTTTCATGGCTTGATACTCTTTTTCTTTCTCATGCTGAATCAAACTCCATTGTCTGGATGCATCACAGTTTACTTATTCACCACCTACCAAAAGACATCTTGGTGGCTTCCAAGTTTTGGTGATTATAGCAAAAGCTACTATAAACATCTGTGTGAGGGTTTTCAACTCATTTGGAGAGATACCAAGGGGTGCGATTGCTGGATACATAGTTTAATTTTTAATAAAGTCAATGTTGAACAGTTGTCCTGAAAAATTCCTGGAGGTTGAGCAGCAGCTTTCGTTAGCCGGCATAAACCAAATTTAACACATCTCTGCCCTGTCATTCTGTCCCCACCCGTCCTCTAAGTTGTACTTCGAACTTGAGCATTTGGGTGTCTCTAAATGAAGTCCCTTTGTGATTCAGTCTTTAAAATGTTGCTTTTGTTTCTGTGTGTGTATATTCTAGTGGATGTATTAAATTTAAAAAATAGACTAGTTTGGCACTTTGTGACAATGTGGAGGGATGGGATGGGGTGAGAGGTGGGAGGGAGGTTCAGTAAGAAGGGGATATGTGTATAACTATGGCTGATCCATGCTGACATATGGCAGAAACCAATACAATATTGTAAAGCAATTATCCTTCAATTCAAAATAAATAAATTTTAAAAAGAACAACAGAAAAATAGACTGGTCATCTCTAACCTTTCTAGCTAAGAAGTGAATCAGGGCTGGTTGCTTTCTCTTTTGCCCCTCCCAGAGCACCAAAGGCAGAATGTGCTAAGCTCCTCCGATCTCAGCATCCCAGGCCCTGCAGAAGTGCCCCAGGGAGCCAGGGAACAAACCCCTCCCCCAACCTGGCCATTCTTCCCAGAGCTTCAACCTTCAACCTGAGCTTCTCCACTTTTCTGTTTGATGGACAAGCCCTCAGAGTCAGATTGTGTTTGAAGGAGCATCTCGCTGACTGAAAGCCCTTTCAAATCACCGCCTTGTCATTGACAGTGTCTGAAGGAATCGAATGGCACGCACACCACTAGTCTTTGGCTCATCAACCACACTGTTCGAGCCACGCTTGCCTCTGGCTCAGCAAGAATTGCACTGATGATCAGAATGCATTTAGACGGGAGATGCCTCTGGCACTGTGGCCCAAGATGTCCATCTCCATGGCAATGGTGAGAAACAGAGAACCAATTATTAAACAGTCACAGTTACACATGGAATTATTTGAGATTCATCCTGGGGGCAAGTGGTTAACAGTGTAATTATCTGAGATTCATCCTTGAGGCAAATGGTTAACACTGTAAAGTTGTGAAGAGGAATAAGTATGCTCAGTTTTTATTTTCCTCTTTGACTCAATCATTTCTGCCTGGAGGGCAGAGTCATTAAGGCTCAGCTTTGGTTATCAGGGCTTCGAACAATCAGTCTGGGCAGGAATATTTGCTAGGCACATTAGGTGACACCCCTCAATTCATATTGTTCAGCACAGACTTTTTAAAAACTATTGTGTTAAGAGGTTTATCACATCCAACCCAGGCATTATAATCAGTTGGTAAGGACTGTTGCTGAAGGTGAAGCTCCTATACTTTGGCCACCTGATGGCAATAGCCGACTCACTGGAAAAGACTCTGATGCTGGGAAAGAATGATGGCTGGAGGAGAAGAGAGCAGCAGAGGATGAGATGGTTGGATGGCATCACCAACTCAATGGACATGAGTTTGAGCAAGCTCAGGGAGATAGGGAAGGACAGGGAAGCCTGGTGTGCTATAGTCGAGGGGGTCACAAAGAGTCAGACATGGCTGAGTGACTGAACAACAGCAATGACAAGTGCAGTGTATTGTAAGTACACCCTGGGAGGTTGGGAACGGTAGAAACGGTTTTCTAAGGTACTCTTGGTACCCTGTCTACTGGTTATGATCACACCACCTGCCAACCTCTCTGTTCTCAGGACAGAGGCACAGGAGATGTAGGGAAATGTCTTACAGCTCTGCCTTTGGGGGAAGAAACCACTGATTCAGATCTATTTTAGAAGTTAGAGGAAAATTCTCATATGTATTTTTTTTTTTCTTTTGCAAACAGCCTTGTAGAGAGGTTAACAAGTCTCCTTGCTTAATTTTGTTCTCTTCATTTGTTCTCAGGGAGGGATTATAGCTGGGTCTGTCGCTGAGCATGGCTTAATAACTACCGTGTTCTTAGATTTCATACCAGACTGAATCAAGGACACATAAGGACTAGATAAATAGTCTCCCATGAAAGGAGAGATCGCAGATGTGACCTTAGAGATGGCACGCCTGGAGCTGAAGGAACTATCCTGTCCCAAAGACTCTTTTTGGTTCATGTGGGGACAGATTGTGTTGTGATCTGGAAGTGATCCTTGATCTGAAAACGCGATTGTTTTCCCCAAATCTTAGAATCAAGCATTTCAAAGCATGAGACAAGTTTTGAGAGCATCTGAGTGAGCCCTTTCTTCCTATAAATGAGGAAACTGATACCTAGAGAGACTTGCCAGACGGGAGGAGGCCACACAGCCCAGACAGGCCCAGCCTGGCTAGTGACCCAGGACGGGAGCTGGGCTCTGACTGAGAAGCCAGACCTAAGGGCCTGGGGCCAGAGGAACCTGGCCTCTCACTTGCAGCCTGAGGTACTGACAGGTTGCATTCTCTTATCCTCCTTGAAGAAAAAATTAAATAAGAATGTAAGGAAGTCAACTGTAGAATTTTAATCAGAAAAGGGATGGTTTGGGTGATAATTAAATGTGAGCACCTCCCACACCTAGACAGCCTACCTCTTCCCAGCAGCGACCACTGGAAATGCAGGGTCAGCGAACTGGCTGAGACTTCCTCAACACAGGCCAGGCCTGAGGACGTTGCAGTGCCACAGGCCATGCACTTAACAGGATTTCATGAAAGTGGTCATTCCTGCCAGGGCTGCTCATTGCTCAAGGAAAATGAAAGCATTAGTCTCTCAGTCGTGTCCGGCTCTTTGCGACTCCGTGGACTGTAGCCCACCAGGCTCCTCTGTCCGTGGGATTCTTCAGGCCAGAATACTGGAGTGAGCTGCCGTTTCTTTCTCCAGGGGATCTTCATGACCTAGGAATTGAACTGGGGTCTCCTGCACTGCAGGCAGATTCTTTACCAGCTGAGTCACAGGGACGCCCTATTGCTCAGGGAAGGGGTTTCCACCCTCAGGAAGAGGGGATTTTTGGCTCATGGGTGTGAGGGCTCCTGTGAGGCTATGTGTTTGTAGCGCAGTTGTCTGGGGAGGGGTGGTCAAAAATCGTGCCCCTACCTGGATGTGAATCTGGACACGGTCACCAATGAGCTGTGGGATTTGTCCTGGAGTCAGCTCCCTCGCTGAAGAAAGGGGCTTTCAATCCCCTCACTACACATCACACACATACACCCCCGAATGTACATATCCCCCCATACATCATACACACACACCACACAAATACAGACACCCCACACATACACACACCATACACACCACACACATACACACACACTACACACATTACACGCACGATGCACACACACCACACACATACAGACACCATACACATACACCACACATGCACACCACACACCATACATACACACACACCACACACATACACACACACTACACACATTACACGCACGATGCACACCACATACATACAGACACGATACACATACACCACACATGCACACCACACACCATACATACACACACACTACACACATACACGCATGATGCACATACACCACACACATATAGACACCACGCACATACACACGTCACACACATACACACACCATACACACACACCATACATACACACACACTACACACATACACACATGATGCACATACACCACACACATACACACACACTACACACATTACACGCACGATGCACACCACATACATACAGACATGATACACATACACCACACATGCACACCACACACCATACATACACACACACTACACACATACACGCATGATGCACACACACCACACACATACAGACACCATACACATACACCACACATGCACACCACACACCATACATACACACACACCACACACATACACACACACTACACACATTACACGCACGATGCACACCACACACATACAGACACGATACACATACACCACACATGCACACCACACACCATACATACACACACACTACACACATACACGCATGATGCACATACACCACACACATACAGACACCATACACATACACCAACCATACACACATACCACACATGCACGCCACACACCATACATACATACACAACACACACATAAGCACATGATGCACACACACCACACACATACAGACACCACGCACATACACACGTCACACACATACACACACCATACACACACACCATACATACACACACACTACACACATACACACATGATGCACACACACCACACACATACAGACACCATACACATACACCAACCATACACACATACCACACATGCACGCCACACACCATACATACATACACACCACACACAGATACACACACACCACACACATACAGACACCATACACATACACCAACCATACACACACACTACACACATACACACATGATGCACACACACCACACACAGATACACACACCACACAGATGCACACACATACACACACATCCCCATAGATACATATCCCCCCACACACAATCACATACATGCTTTCACATACACACCATATACACACATCACATACATACACACTGTACGCACCCCATGCAAGGGGCCATGAGATTATAGCAGAATGTGTAGCCTGCAGAAGGAACTTGATCAATGTTCTTTTATTCTTTTTTAATTTTTAACTGGAGGATAATTGCTTTATAATGTTGCGTTCGTTTCTGCTGTATCTATTGGCTCTATGAGTGCATATATTCCCTCCCTCTTGAGCCTCGATTCCACCCATCCCTACATCGCCCCTTAGGTCACTGCAGCGCACTGAGCTGAGCTCCTCGCTCTATACAGCAGCTTCCTACTGGCTGTCTCTCACACGTGGTCGTGTATAACATCTTACGTTCTCAATTCGTCTCATCCTCTCCTTCCTTCACTGTGTCCACAAGTCTGTTCTCTACTTCTGTGTCTCTACTCTTGCCCTACAAATAAATTCATCAGTACCGTTTTACTAGATTTCACATATACACATTAATATACTATATTTGTTTTTCTCTTTCTGACTTACTACACTCTGTGTGACAGGCTATAGGTTAATCCACCTCACTACAACTGACTCACATTTGGAACTTGATAAATATTTGTTCTCTCCTCTTTCAAACAATTTTTTTAAGCTTACATCTTTTCATTAATCAAAAGAGAATATTAGCACCTCACTTTTCTTGATTGAATTTCCCAAGTGGCGTTAGTGGTAAAGAATCCACCTGCCAATGCAGGAGACCCGGATTCAATCCCTGGGTTGGGAGGATCCCCTGGAGAAGGAAATAGCAGCCCACTCCAATATTCCTGCCTGAAAAAGTCCCATGCACAGAGGACCCTGGCTGCCTATAGTCCACGGGGTCACAAAGAGTCAGACACAACTGAGCACACAGCACAGACTTTCATGACATATTCTACCCTAAGCTTTAACCCCTAGGTGTCTTTTTTTGCTTAAATAGCACTTTGGCAAAAGGAGACCTACAGCAGAATTACTGACAAATATTGACTTTTCTGGTGTGTCAGATGCCTTTACCATAAAATGCAAATAAATGTAATAAACCAGGAAAATACAGCTGGGAATAGAGTGAGAATCGCATCAGATGCAGAGGTGTGTGTGTATGTTTAGGACCCATGACAGCTTTCATCTGTGTGTCTCCTCCTAAAGCCCCTCAAAACATTCGCTTGTCACCTGTCCTTCTCTGTGACACGGCAGTCAACAGAGCATCTCCCGGAGGGGCAGGCTGAAGTCGGCATGGCTTCTCTGCTCAAATAAATCAACCCACATGAAGAACGGACGTGAGTACGTCCATCAGATAACTTCCTCAATGAAGTGTGTGTGCAGTCCTCGGAAATCTGGCACCTGTGCTCGACTGCATCTTTGTTCTGTGTTCCCAACACTCTTAGTTGTTTACCCAACAGTCCTTCCTCAGCCCCTTCTTCTTGCTGGTGGTGATCGCTTCTCATCATGGAGCCTGAAAACACCAGACATTCGCTCCCCACCCTCTCTGTGGCCAGGTCATGGGCCTGAGAGCCAATTGAGGCCAATGGAAAAGAGGGTTCGTATGCTGAAGCCTTGCTGAGAAAACCAGGCATGTGAGAAGAACCTCCTTCCCTGTCTTTGGTGTGAAGGTGGCCCCTGGGCCTGTGGCTGTCGTGTTGTGGCCCCCAAGTGTGGGGGTTTGGGGGGGCAGCAAGGATAAATGTCAACCTTATGAGGCATCAGAGAAGACCCTGAGCCTCCAGAATTTTGTGTGAGATAATAATGGAGAGCAAGGAGATCAAACCAGTCAGTTCTAAAGGAAATCAGTCCTGAATACTCATTGGAAGGACTGGTGCTGAAACTGATGTTCCAATCCTTTGGCCATCTGATGCAAACAGCCAACTCAATGGAAAAGACACTGATGCTGGGAAAGATTGAGAGCAAGAGGAGAAGCGGATGACAGAAGATGAGATGGTTGGATGACATCACCAACTCAATGGACGTGAGTTTGAGCAAGCTCCAGGAGTTGGTAATGGACAGGGAAGCCTGGTATGCTGCAGTCCATGGGGTCACAAAGAGTTGGACACCACTTAGTGACTGAAAAACAACAACAAATAATGAACTTTATTGTTTAAGCCCCTAGAAATGGAAGATCTTGTTAATGGCTGAAAGCATCCAGAATGGTGGGCTTGTTGTCCAAACCCACCCTAGGTTCTGTATGCCTTGGCTTCTGTTTCATATGTTTATCCAGTATCTTCAGGTGAGAGTCTGTGAAGTTGGTTGTAGAGGCTAGTAGGTTGTAGATAGTCTTGACATTCATGTCTGGAGTGGAAAAGGGCTTGGCCTAAGCAGTTAGTGACAGGACTTCCCTGACAGTCCAGTGGTTAAGATTTTGCCTTCCAATGCACGGGGTGCAGTTTCCATCCCTGTTCAGGGAGCTAGGATCCCACATGCCTCTCGGCCTAAATATTAAAAGTATTGTAACAAATTCAATAAAGATTTTAAAAATGCTCCACATCAAAAAAAAATCTTAACTATTCCTTTCCTCCCCAACTCCCATCCATGGCAACCATAAGTTTGTTTTCTGAGTCTCTTTCTGTTTTGTAAGTTCATTTCTATCATTTCTTTTTAGGCTCCACATACAAGGGATGCTGAGTTTGGGATGGTCATGTGCATGCTGCCATATTTAAAATGGATAACCAGCAAGGACCTACTGTATAGCACAGGAAACTCTGCTCAATGTTACGTGGCAGCTTGGATGGGAGGGGGTTGGGGGAGCATGGACACATGTTTATGTATCGCTGAGTACCTGTGGTGTTCACCCGAAGTATCATAACATTGTTAATTGGCTATGTTCCTAGTTGCTCAGTTGTGTCTGACTCTTTGCAACCCCATGGAATGTAGCCTGCCAGGCTCCTTAGCCCATGAGGATTCTCCAGGCAAGAATACTGGAGTGCCCTCCTCCAGGGGATCTTCCTAACCAAGGGATCGTACCTAGGTCTCCTGCATTGCAGGCAAATTCTTTACCATCTGATCTACCAGGGAAACCCAATCAGCTATACCCTCCAAAACAAAATTAGAAGTTCAAAAGAAAAATAAATCTTAAAAAAAAACATTAGTGATTGTGAAATAGCACAGTGGTAAATATTTCTTTCTCATAGTCTCCACTCTTGTTTCCTAGTCTGCATATGTTGAATAGCTTCAGTGTTTCTCTGAAATTCAGCACCACATGCAGACACTCCCTAGCAGCTGCGTGTTTCATTTGTCATGTATACGTTGAATGCCTGTGGATGCTAGCCCATGTTCTAGATCCGGGGACACATGGACGAGTAGGTCAGAGCCATTGCCCTTGGGAACTCGTCGGTTGGTGGGGAGACCCAGAGACAAATAGATGAGACTGCTAAAACCAGACTCTTATCAGCTCGGGTCTTAGCAGAAAACAGATGGCCCAATCATAAAGCCTAAGTGAAGTGAGTTTAATTAAACAGCTATTCAGGGATTGTGGAGGGGTTTCCCATGGTGACTGGCATCTGGGGAGCTGATGGGTCAGCAGAGGGAGTGAGGCCCTGAGAGAACTTGGGGCCAGAGACCATCAGCCACTGCCCACTGTCCTACCCTGCTGACCCCAGAGCTAACCAGAGGTCAAGAGGCCAGGGGACAATCGATGGAGCCTAGAAAGCTTAGATCCTGGGATCCAAAGCACAATGGAGGCAGAAAATGGGACCATGAAGTCGGGTGCCTGCAAATAACCAGCAGAGAAGAGAACTGGCTTCGTCCCAGGGCCTTTGACCATGATAACCACCTCTCTCTCTTCCTCTACCCTGAGCCCTCTTCTGTACTTTCATCTCTTGGAGAACTATACCCCAAGCCTTGCTGGAAGAGGCCATCCAAAAAGGCGCAGAAAAGCCACTTGGGTCTCAGGGATTGTAGAACTGCATGTGCATCACCAGCTCAAGCTTAATTAAAAATTCACAGGGTTGAGAGCCCACAGCCAGCCTGAGGGGAAACAGAGAGGATTAAAGAGGTTTCATCGTGGAAATTGAGCACGGCTTCTAGGATGGCTGGGGCACGGGAAGATGAAACAGTACTTAACCTGCTTTAGCTTCAGCCCAGGGATCCCAGGCAGGACGCGCTGGAGAATGGAGACCCTCATCTCACTAACTGAGAGCAACATCCTGAGGAATGAGAACATTTAACTTTTAATGAACTCGAATCTCTTTCATCAAATCTGTAATGAATCCTCGTGCTGCCCAGACTAACACTGGAATTTTTACTCATTAATTCTAATTATGATCCATATGTCCTACCCTCGAAACACACTCTTACCCTTTTTTTTTTTTTTTTTCAGCAATAGAGCAGTCCTGTGATTGGAGAGTAGTTGTTTCCCAAGGGAATGTTAAGTTCCCCAAAGTGAGGTCTGTAGGTCCCTAGAAGGAGGGAGGAGCCCTTGAAGGTTCACTCCACCCCAGCCTGCAGTCAGAATGCCCACCCCTGTCTCACCTGCATCATCTGCCCCATCTGAGTTCTCACCCGGGCCCCTGAGTGCCCTTGGAGAGCAATGTCCCTATCATTCCTAACTTAGCTATCTGGGACTTTTCCATCCCAATAATGTACATTGCTATTCAGTCACTGAGTCGTGCCCAACTCTGCGACCCCCTTGGACTGCAGCATGCCAGGCTTCCCTGTTCTTCACCATCTCCCGGAGTTTGCTCAAACTCATGTCCGTAGAGTTGGTGATAACATCCAACCATCTCATCCTCCCTCTGTCATCCTTTTCTCTTGCCCTCAATCTTTCCCAGCATCAGTGTCTTTTCCAACGAGTTGGCTCTTCACATCAGGTAGCCAACGTATTGGAGCTTCAGCTTCAGTATCAGTCCTTCCAATGAATATTCAGACTTGATTTCCTTTGGGATTGACTAGTTTCATCTCCTTGTAGTCCAAGGGACTCTCAAGAGTCTTCTCCAGCACAAATTACCTATGTCCCGCGGGGGTCCTACAAGCTTTTATGAAGAGCAGCAGAGACTCTGAGCACACTCTGCTCCTGGGAGGCAGCCCACCTGCACCAGATGAGCATATCCTTGGCTTTTTCCTTATCTGTCTCCAGACAACATGCTTCTGCTCCTCTTCCCAGAGTCTCCCATTTAGGCGTTGCCTCAGGGCTCCCCAGCCAGAGATGCCAAGTCTGTCTTCAAACAGCGCTCCCCCTCATTTGTTGTGCCCCCACCTCACTCATACATGTCTCCTGGCTTCCCATCCTCTTGGCATCAATAAAGTTTCCACACAATTTGGCTACAGCAGTTCAGTGTTTACAGAATGATGCTCGTAAACGCTGTTCACAGCTGAGTCACAGTGCAAGCTATTTGTTTTTTTGTTTCTTACACAACATTTTCTTTGGAGCTTACCGTTGTACCAGGGCTGTATGTGTGTGTGCATTTAACTATTTATTACTACCATACTTTCAAACTCTGAAATTTATTGGTGTAAATCTCCCGTTTCTATAGCCAAACAAGTCAGGGTGTCTGTCCATTCTTCCCAGGGAAATGCCCTGTCTTGCCCTCATTTTCTGAATCCCAATTCTTCTTCTATGGTTCCCTCCCCCGATTTAGAGGCTATACCCTGCAGCAGCTTCCTGACAAGTTTCTGCAAATCTCACATCCTAACAAGTCTTTATTCCATCCATACACTTGGTTGATTTCCTGGCTGGAGACAGAATTCCAGGATCAGAATCATTTCTCCTTGGAATTTTGAAAGCTCTGCTTCATTGTCTCCCACCTTCCAGGACTGGTACAAAGATGGGCAAATAGTGCCATTCTATCCTGGAGTCTTGACCTGTGAATGACTGGTTCGCCCCTGGAAGAGTTTGGGGTTTTCTCCTTCGTGGGGTCCTAAAATCCTGCAGTGATATCCTTGGACTGGCTCATTTTTAGACTTCGGGCAGGGTTCAAAGTGAACCCTTTTAATCTAGAAAATATTATCCTCCTAGGAAAGCCCCCTCTCAGGTTCTAGGAAACTCTTCTTTGTTATTTCTTAAATAATTTCCTCCTCACTGTATCCTGTTTTCATTGCTGTGATTCGCTGGCGTTGGTTGTTAAGTCGCTCAGTCATATCCAACTCTTTGTGACCCCATGGACTGTAGCCCACCAGGCTCCTCTGTCCATGGGATATCCCAGCAAGGAATACTGTAGTGGGTTGCCATTTCTTCTCCTGGGAATCTTCCCAACCCAGGGATTGAACCTGTGTCTCATGTCTCCTGCACTGGCAGGTGGGATTTTTTTACCATTAGAGTCACCTGGTAATTGGCCAGTAATTACGTAAAGCTTTTAGAAAAAATGACACTCTCAAGGCTGCATTACCAAGCACGTTTTCCCTGATGTCACCCTGGATCCAGTTTCAAAAGCCCCACCCTCTGGGGGGTGATTGTTGCTGTTGCTGTGCAGTCGTTCAGTCACCCAGTCATGCCCTACTCTTTGTGACCCCATGTACTATAACTCTCCAGGCCTTCCTGGGGGTTGGTACTTTTCCCCAAAGCCTCCCACCTTCCACTTAAACTAAACAGCAGGGGAGCTATTCCCCAGGGATGTTATAAACTCAAGTTTCCCCTGTACTTTGAGATCCAAGAGCAAAGGAACCCTGAACCTCCAAGGTTATTATTACTGGTTTCTGTTAGAAACACGCCATGCCTGTTAAGTAAGTTTCTAAAAATATGGGGCGGGGGTGGGGGGCACTTGGCTGGCAGGTCTCTGTTTGCTGAAGGAGCTGGTAACTTACTTTGCCTCGGTTTTTGGAAGGAGTGTGTGTGCCAGGTAAGAACAAGGTACCATTATGAAGAGAAGAGTGACCTCACTGCTAAAGACTAGAGGCGACCACACCTGGAGGACCGTTCTGTTTCTGGGAGCTTAGTTACAGAAGGATGAGGTGAAGCCTGGAGGGCTGCCAGGAGAATAGAAAATAAGAAAGAGATGCAGGAAATTAAAGCTGCTGGAGTATGAAAAAAACATCTCAGGAAAGCACCCATTCCCATATTGATAATTCAACATTATTTAGGAAGAGTTTACCTGGAGAGGGAAATGGCAACCCACTCCAGTATTCTTGCCTGGGAAATCCCACGGACAGAGGAGCCTGGCGGGCTACAGTTCAGAGGAGTCACAAAGAGTCAGACATGACTGAGCGACTGAGGACAAGCTAGAGTTCAACCGGTGTAAGACCTGACATTTTATAGAATTCAGGGTGAATAAAAGCCAGAACCCTTCCAATATAGAAAATAAGGGGCCAGAGCAGCGGCCATTTGCAATCATCCCAAACCTTCCTAGTTATTCTGTACACAGAGGAGCAGCGTGTTGCTTCATGAGAAATACTGATTCATCTCCCAAACTCCTGTTATGCAAACATGGCGTCATCAAGCCAGATAAACAGACGGTAAACAAGCCAGAACTCACTCCTGTCTTCCACCTACAGAGGACTTCAACTGAATAACAAAGTGAAACCTAATACAAAGGACATTGTGAAGTCAGTCCCTGTCCCTTAGAAGGGGTGCTGTGAAACACCAAAGTCTAAACACAGCAGAAAGAAGGCTGCAAAGAGAAGTCAGTTCTTTGAGCAAAAGACCATCTTTCTGGGATTCAGAAACAATCATATACATGCAGTCATGGGATATTTTATTTTAAGATATTTTGTGTGTGTGGACCATTTTTTTTGAGTCTTTATTGAATTTCTTACAATATTACTTCTGTTTTTATTTTTATTTTATTTTTGTCTTTATTACTGTGTTCTGTTTTCTTTGGGTTAATATTTATTATTATTGTTGTTTATTTTCTTTTTGGCCGTGCTGGGTCTTTGTTGCTGCACGGGCTTTTCTCTAGTTGCGGTGAATAGGGAATACTCTCTCTTGTGGTGCTTGGGCTTCTCATTGCAGCGGCTTCTCTTGTTGCAGAGCGCGGACTCTGGGGTACACAGACTTCAGTAGCTGCATCCTGGGATTATGGGATCCTGTTTTCAATCCATTAGCACTGTGGCTTCCTGTGAGCAACCACAGATCACTGAAGATGCCCAGTGGGCCCTACTAATGGAGGATTAATGGGACATTTTGTTAGTGAACCGCTGATGGACGTAGTGATGTTGCTTACTGTGAACAAGCCTTCTTCCAGGTGAGTTCGATTGTCTATACTTGAGGCATCCCCTACCCACACATCCATCCTTAAAACTGTCTATCTTTCTGGGCCGAAATGATTCCTACTTTGAAAGGAACAATCTGAGCCCATCCAGCTGAATGGATTAACTGCAACCTTAAAGGAGCCCACATCTTTGGCTTCATGTACAGTCACCATCACTTGGACAGCAAGGGGATCAAATCAGTCAATCCTAAAGGAAATCAACCCTGAATATTCATTGTAAGGACTGATGCTGAAGCTGAAGCTCCAATATTTTGACCACCTGATGTGAAGAGCCAACTCATTGGAAAAGACCCTGATGCTGGGAAAGATTGAGACTTGGAGAAGAAGGCAGTAGCAGATGATGAGATTTTGGATCTCATCACCCACTCATTGGACATGAGTTTGAGCAAACTCCAAGAGGTAGTGAAGGACAGGGAAACCTGGCACACTGCAGTCCAGGGGGTCACAAAGAGTCGGACATGACTTAGCAACTGAAAAACAACAACAACAACACATGCAGTCACCATACAGGATTACATGTGTGACGAAATGCACCACTCATCTCAGAGTGGGGACTTGGCCCAGGTAGCAGTGTGATCTCCATCTGTCAGCATCACACACTAGATCCAGAGATGTGGCTGGTGGGGGCTGCTGGTAGGAGGCACAGGAAGTTCGAACCAGGAAAAGACCAGACAGGTGGAGCCCTGGAGGAGGGAGGTGGATCTTACCTGTGCCTGTAGTTGGGGAGCAGTGTCTGTTGCACCGCCAAGCTGCAAACCAGCCAGTCAGAGAGAAAGAGGTCAAGGCCACACCGAGAAGGGTGTAAGTCAGCAACCATTGAAACCCCAGGAGAAGGAGTTTAAAATCCGGCAGGAGCACCAGAGGTCTGGAGGGGTCAGGGCTGCTGGCCGAAGAGGAAACACAAGTAACTTTGGCTCCTGGTCTGTCCTTCCAGCCAGGGAACCGATTACGGGCGAGTTCTGCCCATGCACTCTGAGACCCCAGGCGGCCTCTCCATGTGGCAAGAAGTGCAAGAGGCAGACCCCCAGGTGTGGGATGCAGGCTGAAGGGGGCCTGAGCCCAGAGCCCCAGGTGTGTTCTCTCGAGTGTCCTTCAGACACGTGAACCGAGGAGACACACAGGTGAATGCACACAGGGGAACGCAAGCTTCCATAGGTCAGGGAGGCCGGGGGAGCCCGTGCTTCTGCATCTGAAACAAAGTATTAAAGCAAATAGAAGCAGCAGCTCTGTGTGTTGGGGAGCATCTCACAGGAATGAATGGCAGATACCTCAATAGTTACGGTTACCAACGGACTTGGTCTCAGTTCTTCATGACCTCTAGTGGCAGGAGAGCGGGCTTGCTATCTCTCCAGCTGCTCTGGCTCCACATCTGCCTCATTATTTCCCCAAATCCCTTGCGTCCACCCAGCTGTCCAGCCCCACAGCCACTGCCCCCGCCCAGGCCTCCTGTGGCTGAGTGTGACATCAGCCCAGAGCCCCTGGGGATGGACTGTGTGATGAGTCACAGGCTCTCTGTTTCCTTTCGGAAATCAAAACATTGCCAGTTCCCAAGTACAATAGCCCCTCTGGTGTTAGACAAGGGAAGGGCCTGCTGTATGGCCACTGTTGGTCTCCCACCTGAGGCTCCTTGAGAAAAAGTTCGAGTTTGCTCCTGGAAGAGAATTTGTCTCTCTCTCCCACTCTGGCTTCTCTTTGTCTCTCTGGCTGCCCCCTCGCTTCCCTTTATTACCCCTTCTCTTCCTCTCCCGATGCCGTTCTCCCCCTCATAGCCTCCTGATACCTACTACTGGGTGTGTAGGGAATGGCATAAGCCTCGCCTGTCCCACGCAGCCCTCTTGTGACCATGAGGAGAGCCAGACTTTGGTTGAAGTGCACACCGAGGCTGGCAGAGTACAGAAGTAGGAAGAAGTCAGGTCTGTGGGGGCACCTTTGAGCTGCGGGTCTTGCCAAGCCTGGACCTGCCCTCCATCTGAACTTGCCTCGTGTGTGATGATAAACTTCCTTATTGTTCAGACCAGTCTGAACCAGTCTCTTTAGTTTTCCTTCTAAAGCACAGATCTTATCATTGTATACCCAGTGTGGAGTGTTCTCTGTCACCTTCAGGATACAGTGCTGCCTCCTCACCTCAGCTTGGGAAAGAGACCCTACCCACCCGCAAACTCACTATCTTCCCAAAACTCACTTCTCTAGCAACATGGAGCCACTCAAAGCTCCTCAAGCTTCCAGCAAGTTCACTCCTCCATGCCTTTGGGGAGGATACATTCTGCTGCAGTGTGCTCTCCTCATTGTCAATCCGACACAAACTCTGCCTTCTAGATTCAAAGCTTCTCTGAGCACCTCTTGCTGATCCACTGGGTGCAGGATAGTGGAGGGATTGAAAGAACAGACTGGGTTGGGTGAGTGGACGGCATGACGAGACAGAGGAAAGACAGAAACTTAATCTGATCAAAGCATTGGAGGCCCTGGATCAAGCCTTGCATGAAGGCAACATTCCTTCAGACTTTAATAAATTCTTGTGAGTTTTTACATTTCCTATATTGTTTAGGTTATGTTTTGCCACTAAAAGCATTCCATATACTTTTCCCAAATTCAAGTTTTTATCATGCTTTGTCTGATAGCTTTCAAGGTTAAGGGCCAAAAATGTTCCCTGTATTAGAAGATACCCACTACTAATCTGTTCAAGTTAAATCAGTTTCTCACTTTTGCAAGTTTTGAGATATATATATATATATATATATATGTGCATACATACATGCATACATTATATATATACATATATATACATATACATACATACATACATATGTATATACATACATCCATACATACATTTAAAATTCTACCAATTAACATGGGTTGTTCAAGGAAATGCTGAATTCTAGACAGTCACAAGTTTGGCTCTTTCTCTTAAGGACAAAATTGAGTGCCTCCTCAGTATGTCATATTTAAATTGCATTGAGGGCACAGAATAAAAATACTGAAATTATACTCGCTTTATAAAAGTGCCAATTTTTGATGTAAAATGCATAGTTTCTCAATGATCTAATTTTTTCCAGCAGAATCAAGGGTTACACATCTGTTAAGGTCATGTGCTTCCTTCTTTCAGCAGGTTTCATTCCAACCACTTCCCCTCCTCCATGAGTAAAGTCTTTTCAGACTAATTTGCAACCTGGGCTTCTGTCGCTTCACCTCAGAGTTTCACTCAAAGCAGCAAAGTCCTAGCCCAGGGAAATAGTGTGAGAGGTGGGAGGTGGGTTGAGATCTTGCAGGGGAGGGGGAGGCTTTGCAGGGCCCCAATCTCCCTCCCCCTCCCTTCTCTTTCCCTGGTCCTGCTGAGTAAGTCACCAGCACAGACATGCCAACCTCACATCCCGCTTGAAAACCACATGAAGAAAAAAACACGAGCTGTTTTAAGAGGCTATGATTTTGGCAGTATCACTAAACAGTTTCTTAGTTGGCTTCTCCAAAGCATCAGCTTCCCAGGTGCCGAAGGTGAGACTGAGGAAGGTAGCTGGCCCATCAGGCCCCCAGCACAGAGCTGCAGTAACGATGGGGTCCATCTGACACAGTCACTCTCTGGTCACAAGTGAGACCCAACACAGGGCTCTAGTGACAATGTCCATCTGACACAATCACTCTCTGGTCACAAGTGAGGGAAGCACAACCCAAGAGAAAAAAAAGGAGGAATTTGGGGCTTGTGTGTCTAAAAGGGAGATGGCTGCAGGTATGGCTGGATCCAGGCAATGAACAGATGCCCCAAGCCAACACTGGCAGCTGAGGAACTTGTCAGAAAACAAACTTCTCTTTCTCTGTAGTTTTCGCAAACACTCTGATGCCTTTGTTTAGCTCTCAGGGAGATGATGTGGCCCTGTCCACCTGTGACATTCTTGAAGTTACTAGCACATCCCCCTGCCTGAAGCACGAGAGCTTCCCTGGTGGCTCAGATGGTAAAGAACCCACCTGCCAATGCAGGAGACCCAAGATACATGGGTTCGATCCCTGGGTTGGGAAGATCCCCTGGAGGAGGGCATGGCAACCCTCTCCAGTACTCTTGCCTGGAGAAGTCCAGAGACAGAGGAGCCTCGCGGGGTACAGTTCACAGTGTCACAAAAAGAGTCGGACATGACTGAAGCGAGGTAGCGCTTAGCATCGGTGCCCCTCATCAGCCTGGAGTGTATTCCTTACCCCTTCCTGCCCTGTGATCATGGTGGGCAAAGGATGGCTGAGGGTTCTGCTGGCCAGGCCTGGGTCACATGGCTTGTCCCTGGTCTTCACAGGGTAAGTTCTTTTGCTGTAGCAAAGGACAAAAAACTCGTGACTGCAAAGAACATAAGCGTATTGTCTCACAGTCTGGAGGCTGGAAGTTGAGTCAAGGTGCTGACAGGGCTCTTTTGATGTGGTGGGTACTGTAGCCAATAGCTATGTGTGTTAGTCTCTTAGTCGTGTCTGACTCTTGGTGATTCCATGAACTGTAGCCTGCCAGGCTCCTCTGTCCGTGGAATTCTCCCAGAAACAATACTGGAGTGGATTGCCATTCCCTTCTCCAGGGGATCTTCCCAACCCTGGAACTGAACCCAAGTCTCCCACATTGTAGCCAGATTCTTTACCATCTGAGCCATCAAGGAAGCGCCAGCTATGTGTGACTGAGGAACAGAAATTTTTAAATTTAATTTGATTTAATTTAACCAAGCTGGAGTAGCTGCAGTAGCTAAGGTTAAATTAATTAAATTGAATTTTAAAAATTCAGTTCCTCAGTCACGTGAGCAGCCACATGTATCCAGGCGTCCAGCAGGCTGGTAGGCTTGCAGCCATGGTCCTGGATTGCCCAGTGCACTCATCCCATCATCCCAGAAGCTTCTGCAGCCCAGCCGTGGCGTGGCTCACTGTCCTCGGCCAATGTGCACCATTCCCCAGCACTGCTGTGCCGGAGCTTGAAAAAGAAGACTTTAAAATAACTGAGGGGGGAGGACACTTCAGCAAGCGCATCTTTCCAGCAGAAAAGTAGGTCAGTCACAGCAAACAGTGTCTCCAGGGGGTGGGAGTCAATTCCGGGAGTCAGGGGTGGCAAGAGGTGCTCAGGGCTCAGGGCTCCCTTTAGAAGGGTTGTTCCGCCTTTGCTTTTAGCTCTGTCGATTCCCTGGACACTTTGCTCATCTCCAAACTGCAGAAACACCCTCAGACCCTGGTTTTTGATTCCCCGCTCTGTGCTGTCTGACATCCACAGACTCTGTGTAAATGCTCCCGTCTCTGTGGTTTGGGGACATGGCCCACCAGGGTGTCATTTATTCAAAGGCTGAAGAATTAATATTCATGAGCACAGCTCATCCAAAACTCACAAAAGCACACTCTCCTGTACCCAGGGCCAGGCTGTAATCACATTCCACGATCCCTGGGAGAGGATGCTGGGTTTTAAAACACTCCAAGGCCACCCCACCCCCATCCCCCCACTCCAAGATATTGTTGCTCAAGTCCCTGGGGCCAGGATGGGCAGGTTCTTGCTGACATTGAACTCTCTGCTCCCATTTCATGAAGAGAAACAACAGACACCAGGGGAGACAGGAAAGACACACAAGCGAGGCCGACTTGTATCTGATTATTTGTTTCCAATAAAAATCCAGAGTTTGTACGAATACCGTGTTGAATGTTTAAATTAATCCTGCCTATGTATTTTAACTGCCCTTCTTCATTTGCTTTGTAGTTCTTCATGCATTCATTCATTTCTTTTTTTAAAAAATTATTTATTTTTAATTGAAGGATAATTGCTTTACAATATTGCATTGGCTTTTGCCATACATCAACATGAATCAGCCATAGGTACAGATATGTCCCCTCCCTCTGAAACCTCCCTCCCACCTCCCACCCCTTCTCACCCCTCTATGTTGTTACGGAGCCCCAGTTTGAGTTCCGTGAGTCACACAGAAAATTCCCACTGGCTATCTACTTACATATGGTAGTGAATATGTTTCCATGCTACTCTCTCCATACATCCCACCCTCTTCTTCCTCCCCACTCCCATGTCCATGAATCTGTTCATTCATTTCATAAATGTTTTGATTGCCTAACTTGGGCCAGGTACCAGGGACACTATAGTAAACAGGACAGGTGTGCCCCCGGCAACTAATAAGAACCTACTGTGTTGTATAGGGAACTCAACTCAATGCTCTGTGATGGCCTGTGTTGGAAAAGACTCTAGAAAGAGTGGATGTATGTATAACTGATTCACTTTGCTGTAAGGCAGGAAGTCACACAACACTGTAAATCAATTATGTTGTTTGTTCAGTTACTCAGTCATCTCCGACTCTTTGTGACCCCATGGACTGCTGCACGACAGACTGCATCATCCCCTAGAGTTTGCTCAAACTTATGTCCTTTGAGTCAGTGATGCCATGCAACCATCTCACCCTCTGTCATCCCCTTTTCCTCCTGCCCTCAATCTTTCCCAGCATTACAGTCTTTTGCAATGAGTTGGCTCTCTGCATCAGGTGTGAAGAAATTGCTTGACTGAATTCCAGTTCCACTGATACCACCCAGAGCAGCCTCAGATGCTGTGTCTGTCACCAGAGGGGGTGTTGACTGTCAGGCAGCCAGAATAAGGTGTGGACATAACCGATGGGGCAAAGATCCTGATGCTGGGAAAGATTGAGGGCAGGAGGAGAAGGGGGCGATAGAGGATGAGATAGTTGAATGGCATCATCAACTCAATGGACATGAGTTTGAGCAAACTCCAGGAGGTAGTGAAGGACAGGGAAGCCTGGTGTGCTGCAGTCCATGGGGTTGCCAAGAGTCGGACTCACTGAGCGAGTGAACAACGACACTGATGAGGGAATAGGATCACACATCAGACTGGGCTGGGTGGACTGAGGAGGGGACCCAGCATGGAGCCACAGGCCTGGGCGGTCATAGGGTGCCAGGTGGCCTCCTAGGGACCCAAGTAATTATCCCGAAGAAGGAGACAATCTTGACAGAGGTGAGAGTTCTCCTCATGTGATCAATGAACCCTGCGATATCCAGAAAAGTCATTACTGAGCCTGAAGTCTCTCAGCTGCTGGGCAGAGGAGCCCAGATTTCCCTGGATCTCTGTGCTTTCTCTTAACACCACACTGCTGAGCAAATGGCCCTAGGAAACAGCCCCACCCTGCTGACTTGTCTAGAATCAAATAAGCCCTTGCGCTTCTGTTGCTATGACACACCCGGGGTCAGAGCCTCGTTCTAGTCTTTCCTGCTGGGCCATTTTCTCACAGTTGGCTTCATTTCATCTCCAGTTGCTCAAAACAAGGGCAGATCTATCTGGTGGGGAGAGTAAGATGAATCCTCCATTGCAGACAGCCTTCTTGATGCTACCAAGAGCTGCTCGATAGGGACAGGCAATGAGGGCATCTGCTATGGTCCTGAGGAGCAGAATTTATTTATTGTTGTAAACGTTTTACTTTGTACTGGGGTACAGCCGATTAACATTATTAATAGTTTCAGGTTTCAAGTGATAGTTTCAGGTGAATGGCAAAGGACTCAGCCATGCATAGACTTGTATTCTTTCTCCCCCAAACCCCCCTCCCATCCAGGCTAGCACATAATATTAAGCAGAGTTTCCTGTGCTATACAGTAGGTGCTTAATGGTTATCCATTTTCAATATAGCAGTGTGTACATGTCCAACCCAAACTCCATAACACTCCCTTCTCCCCATCCTTCCCACCATGGGAACCTAAGTTCAGTCTTTAAGTTCTCTCCCCCACACTCCCCTCCTGTCCAGGCTGCCACATGACATTGAGCAGAGCACGGTTTCTGATACTGATTTTCATCTGAATGACTCAGCGCTTGTTGCCAGGCTCTCCAAGTTGATCTGCCATCCCGCCACAGTCACGCGTCGCCTGAGATGACTGTGCACACTGTCTGGGCTCAAAGTTCACAAGAGGAGAAGTAGGACGAGACGAGAAGTGGTGGAGGGAGCCTGGGGCACCTCAGGCAGCCCACTCAGGGTGGGCATGTGGCTGCGTTCGAGGGTTTGTCATGTGCTCTGCAGCCTCCTGGCCCAGGGAGATGGGTGTAGTGTCCTTGGGGGAGTGGACCCCGAGGTTTGCATAGTGAGATGATCACACAGCTGGCGATGGCATCAAGGGGTCCCAAGGCAGGCATCTCGATGCCATGCTACCACCCTCCCCTGACAGGAGAGCCCAGGAGGGGTGAGCTGAGGCTTCTAAGACAATAGGGTTGGGAGCTTTGAGAACAGTGGGGGAGCAAGGCCCCCAATGGCCCTCTTTTCTGTAGTCTCCTGGGGTCATCTGGTGCTCCTGCAGGCCCTCAGGGGAGACCAGGCTGTGAGTCGGGGCGAAATCTGCTGCTCTTTGCAGACCTGAGCCCTGTAAGCCCATATCCTATTTGATGACAGAGAAGATTCAGTTCCTTATTCTCTGCTCCCGTGACTCCTATGTCAAGAGTGTGAGTTTCAGGAGTTGCTGGCTGGTGACCTTAGGCCAGTGATTGATGTCTGTCTTCATATTTGGAAAATGGGCTGTGAAAGAAATGAAACGAACTCATTGGAATAAATGAGGCGGAGTGGTGTAGCTGTCAGGCATGCCGTTCTATAACTTTATCTGTGGCTTTTCATCCTGAGAGGCCAGAGGTACTGCTGAGTAGTCATCTTACAATGCCAGGACACCCACACAGCCCAATCTCAACCAAAAAGGGTTCACAGGATGTCCAGCTGGGCAGAGAAGAGAAAATCCACAAATCAGAGTAAAAATGACCAAGAATTCTAAAGAAAAAGGGAAAATTGCTGAACCCACCAGCATGGGAAAAAGCAGACTGCCTACTAGGATTCAAGCCCACACTCCTTCCTGAAAGCTTGAGGGAGGCTTAGAAACTAGAAATTGAAAAATCTGACCATTACATTACAGTGTGATGGAGGGAGGATGACCAGACTTCTCCCCTGGTCCTTGCCAAGCCGGGGACCAAGACAAACATGGAATCGGATAAAGCCAGGAAAGAAAAGATGGCACTAGTGCAGGATCTGAGGGAAGGTGGAGTTGAGATGAAATTGACAGGCAGCAGTGTTTTCAAAACTCCAAGCAAAGCAGTACTGATGTCTGCAGGTCAGGTCTGGACTGCAGAGGCCAGGGTCCTATTTCCTTGGAAACCAGGAAAGTAAGAAGCATGTGGAATTCGTGTCCAGGTCACCCCCATCTGACACTCAGTCCCTGCAGCCTCTCTGGGTCAGCGACTTAGATCCAGGAGCCAGATATCTCCTCACACAGCCAGCATCTCAGAGAGTTCAGGGTGGAGAGAGGAAGGTGTCCCATGGAGAAGTCTCTCTGATGCCTCACAGTGTCTGCATGTCCTTGGGAGAATGCAGTCTGCTTCTCAGCTGCTTCGCGTCTGTCTGTATTATTCATATTTCGCAGACTGATGAACTGCCAGGCAGATTTCACGTCCTATGTTGGGGATGCTTCTTACTTCTCAGCCTTCAGATTTGCTCACCGCCCCTCTCCATCATGCCCTCTGTCCCAGGATTGACCTGCAGGAACCACAACAAGAGTTCCCATGGCTTCTGCTTGGGGTGGTGTGGCAGGGCTGGGAGGGAGAGGAGGAGGGAACCCGGAGAATGAAGGCAGGGACCAAGGCCGTCTCACCTCCTCACCTCCTGCCCTATGGGGCTGCTTGGACAAGACTCTATCTTCTCAGCAAACAGCTGCTCTATGCAGTCCCTGCTTCTGGGCTCAGGCAGCCACTCTCTCCCCTCCCAGGGGTGAGGTTGAGAGGAGAGCGTGGCTGCCATGAAGCAGGAGCTCTGCTCACCCACTCCTTGGTTGGTAGCCCCTGTGTCAAGAAACCTCCTCGAATGATCCTCATGTGAGAGTGCCATCTGTTTCCTATTTCCTGATGCAGGAGGTATAGTCAGGATCGGTAGACATTATTTAATAGATCAAGCTTATTAACAGGTCATTCAAACTTCATCCATCCTTGGGAAAGTCACACCATCTCTCTGACCTTAGTTTCCCTATCATGGAACAGAGAGGGCTTGAAGTACTGCTCGGAGTTTTATGTATTAGTTCCTCAGTCGTGTCCAACACTTCATGATCCCATGGACTGTGGCCTGCCAGACTCCTCTGTCCATGCGATTCTCCAGGCAAGAATACAGGAGTGGGTTGCCATTTCCTTCTCCAGGGGATCTTCTCCACCCAGGGATCGCACCCAGGTCTCCTACATTGCAGGCAGATTTTTTTTTTTTTACCATCTGAGCCACTTTAGATAAGGTAAAATACCTAAACTGACAGTGTTAATGT
The DNA here is from genome assembly GCF_963930625.1 of Muntiacus reevesi. Lineage (NCBI taxonomy): Eukaryota > Metazoa > Chordata > Mammalia > Artiodactyla > Cervidae > Muntiacus > Muntiacus reevesi. The sequence goes on along the minus strand of NC_089251.1, from coordinate 57,817,528 downwards.
TGTAGGCCTTCTTGAGAAGGACGGAGCAGTCAGACACACTGGGCTTGGTTGACGCCCCTCACGCCAGGCTGGCCCCCACCTCCCGCTGCCTCCTTCTGGACCCATGTTCCCAGAACCCTGCCTCCCACCCAGCCTCCATACTCCTCTTTGCAGAAGACATTCTTGACGTGACACTCCAGTCCTCCCCCGGAGCTGCAGCCTACATGTGGAGCCACTTTGATGTGAAAGACTTGTCAGGGGCAATGCTGTCCTTCTGTAGCACATTTCTGAAAAAGAGCTTTGATTTGTCTGTTCTCAGTTCCCCAGGGACATGGATGAGTACGATGGCCAAGTTGGGGTTTTGGAAACTCCCGTGATGCCCAGCCAGCTGTGTACTCATCGCAAGCTTCAACTCAGCTCCAGAGCTTCAAAGGCCCAGACACAGCACAGGCTCAATAACTGATTTGCAATGATATGTGAGTTTCTGGTGTATAGCAGTGACTCAGCTGTATTCTTTTTTCATATTCTTTGTTTAATTTTTACAAGTTGTGTTGGCTTCCACCATACAACAATATGAATCATCATCTGATTACTTTTTATAGTTTCCAGTTGGCTGTTTAGATTCTTCATCTTGTCATCTAATTTTATGACATCTTAATCGTAATTTGCCCAACTCTATCAATATCGTTAGCCGAGATGATGAGCAGGAAGTTACTGAATATCTGCTCTGTGCCCAGCCATGCTCCACATGGTCCTCTGTGTTGCCTGGACCTTACTCAAGATCCTCCTTACTCAGTGTGGTCCTCTTTTCCGTGCTGACCACAGAAGTAGAGAAAGGGGTGACAGGACCACACAGTGATCTAAATAGAGGATGTTCAGTTGAAAGAATTATTACGCTGTGAGTTTAAAAAGTAAATGTAAGATGTAAAGAGATTTCTCCATGGCTCCGAGGGTGGAGGGATGATGTCCAAGGAGGGACAAACTTGGGAAGGACCACCCCAAGGCCGGTGCAGACCTCCAAGGGAAGTGCAGCTGCAGCCCCTGGATGGAGGAGTTGCTGGCAGGAATGGCGGGGTGGGACTGGTCCGCAGGCCCTGGGCGAGCAGGAATCTCTGGGGCGCAGGTGAGCCTCCACCAGTGTTCAGCTGCGCAGACCTGCAGGTGGGAGGGGCCTGCAGTTGGGAGACTTGGGGCTTGTGTAGAGGGGTTGCAGGGAGGTGACTAGAAGTCCCCTTCCTCTTGTCCTGCACCTGAGACTGGCTCCCTCCAGAGGGGGCATGTGAGGACATGCTCTGGAGTTCAGCCCCAGCTGTGCAGATGCTAACAGGAGCTGCGATCTGAGAGGCACATCAGGATGACCAGCACGTGGGATGTCTGGAGGCTGCAGGGGAGGACAGGAGTGAAGCCCTTGGAAGCCTGGTTCCCACCAGCTGCCCTAAGAGCAGGCCTTTCTCTTTAACCTGAGTTTGCCTTTGGCAAACTTGAGCCTCTTAATTTATGGCAAATGCCAGTCAGCCCATTTCTAGAGGCCTGGAGAACACCGCCCAGAGACCAACATGTGGACAGAAAATCAGGGAGGAAGCCCAAGGCCAGCTCCTGTTCAGATAGCTGCTGGCAGTCCAAACACTGTCCTCACTGCCCCCACCCACCCTGACACGGCTCGCCTCTGAAATGCCAGCTGCCAGTGTTGTGTGAGAAGAAAAGGCAAGAAGAACCAACCATTCCCCTTGTCATCACCACCCCTCTCCCCAGCTGTATCAGGTTCCTAAGGCTGCTGTGACAAAGCCCATCCACCAGGTGACAAGCAGCACCAGTGTATTGTCCCCGTTTCTGGAGGCCAGATGTCAGAGGTCACGGGGTCACGGACTCGGTCCCTCCTGCGGGATCTTACCGAGACCCTGTCCCAGGCCTCCCGCCCCTCACTGGTGTCTCCTAGCCTGCTGGAAACGGACTTGCTTATATGTGTGCTTAGTCACTCAGCTGCGTGCAGCTCTCTGCGACCCCGCGGACCAAAGCCCACCAGGCTCCTCTGTTCATGGGAATTCTCCAGGCAAGAATACTAGAGGGAAATTGTCATGCCCTCCTCCAGGGGATCTTCCCAACTCAGGGATCGAACCCAGGTCTCCTGCGCAGCAGATGGATTCTTTACCATCTGGGCCACCAGGGAAGCCTTTGCCTTGTAACGCATTCCCCCTAATCTCTGCCTTCAGGCTTACCTGGTCTTTCTCCCTGTGTTCTTGTTTATGTCCAAACTTCTCCTTTTTATAAGGAAACCAGTCGTACTGAATTAAGCACCCACCTTCCTCCAATATGACTTCATCTTAACTGATTCTATCTGCAGCCACCCAGAGTCACATTCTGGGAACTGGTGTTTAGGTCTTTAAGCTGTGAATTTGGAGGGACTCAGTTGAACCCTTAGCACCAACCTCTTGCCCTCCTCAGGCTGCTCCCTCGTCGGCAGCAGTGAGGATGAAACCAGTGTGGGGCTTGGGGTGAGCTCAGTGGAGGAGAGTGGAGGCCAGGGCTGGACAGGGCTACAGGACTCTGTCTAAGAGCTCTTCTTTATTAAATTGCTTATTTTTATTTGGAGGACAATTGCTGTACAATATTGTGTTTGTTTCTCCCATGTATCAACATGAGTCAGTCATAGGTATATGTATGTCCCTCCCTCATGAATATAAACACATGAAAAGATGCTCAGCATCACTCATTATTAGAGAAATGCAAATCAAAACTACAATGAGGTATCAACTCACATGTGTCAGAATGGCCATCATCAAAAAATCTATAAACAATAAATGCTGGAGAGGGTATGAAGGGAGCCCCCTTGCACTGTTAGTGGGAATGCAAATTGATATAGGGTCTATGGAGAACAGTACAGAACTTCCTTAAAAAAAATTATGAATAAATTTACCTTAGGACTCAACAATCCCACTAAGAGCTCTTCTGTCTCCTTCATCCCTTCCCTCCATCGTCATCCTTTTGGGGTCTCATTTTCTCCAGTCCCAAGTGTCCCCTGCTGAGCTGATCTGCTGACTTTCCATCCCATCTTTCAGGTTTGCCTCGCCATCTAGAGATCACCTGTTTCCTACCAGCTCCCTCCCTGCCTCATGGCTTCAGGTTTCTGGTTTCCCAGCCCCAGCGGCCTGGCCAGCTCCCAACTGTGCTGCCCTCCAGAAAAGTGTAGTCCAGGGCTTCCCTCAGGGCAGGGCCAAGTCTCACTAAGTCTAGGGTTGTCACTGTTGTTTAGTCGCTAAGTCATATCCAACTCTTCGGTGGCTTCATGAATTGTGGTCTACCAGGCTCCTCTGTCCATGGGATTTTCCAGGCAAGATAATGGAGTAAGTTGCCATTTTCTCCTCCAGAGGACCTTCTTGACCCAGGAATCGAACCCACATCTCCTGCATTGGCAGTCAGGTTCTTTACCACTGAGCCACATGGGAAACCCTGAGCTAGAGGAACCAGGCAGTAACTGATGTTCATATGAGCATCTGAGTCTCGGAAGAAAGGGGCCATTGGGATCACCACGGGCAGTAAGTGAGTTCTTGTCTTAGAAACACTCCCATCAACAAGTTTTTTAAAATCTATAATAGGCTTCAGTTACCCAGGGAAAACCACTCAGCTGGAACATCACGGTGTCATGAAAACTCTTTGTAAGGGGAGAACTGGGTTAGCTGTTATTATTATTATTAAGAAAGAAGCTGCAATAACCTGTTTATGCACCAGATGGCAGAGTTGATCTTCCTTTGGCTTTTAAAAACCATTCGGAAATAAAAGAGTTGGTCCCTTCAGGTGGATACAGTTTGACTTACATCTTTCCATGCAAGGACATCGAACACTACAATTCCTTTACTCTGAGCCTTTTCTTGCAGAAGTAGAATTCCCGGCCATTTGAAGGGTGTAATTTGGGCTAGTTCATACCTATTTTGTCAAAGAAATAAGTGTTTGGTTTAAGGACTGACACAATTTTTTATGTGATTTTTTAAAATGTTTTGCACAGTTACACAACCATAAAGAAGGCTGAGTGCTGAAAAATTGATACTTTCAGATTGTGGTGCTGGAGAAGACTCTTGAGAGTTCCTTGGACAACAAGGAAATCAAACCAGTCAGTTGTAAAGGAAATCGACCCTGAATATTCACTGGAAGGACTGATGCTGAAGCTGAAAGTCCAATACTTTGGCCTCCTGATGTGAAGAGCTGATTCAGTGGAAAGGACCCTGATGCAGGGAAAGATTGAAGGCAAAAGGAGAAGGGGGTGGTAGAGGATGAGATAGTTTGATGGCATCATCGACTCAATGGATATGAAATTGAGCAAACTTTTAGAGATGGTGGAGGACAGAGGAACCTGATGTGCTGCAGTTCATGGGCTTGCAGAGTTGGACATGACTTAATGACTAAACAACAACAACATGCAACCTATTAGCTGATCATTTCAATAGTTTATATGAACCTCAACTATTCAGTTTCCCAAATGCATTTATCAGCCGCACCACAAGGCTCATGGATTCTTAGTTTCTAAACCAAGGATAGAACCCAGGCCCTCGGCAGTGAAAGCATCGAGTCCTAACCACTGGACCACCAGGGAATTCCCCCTCAAGTGTATTTTTGAAAAATATATGTCTGATATTCTTAACATTTATAAGGAACTATTAATAATCTGCACTATTGTTCCTTCTCGTGAGTCTTATTTATCGTCTTCATTCTATTTTTTCCCTGTTAAACTCAAAGTAAAAACTAAACTATGAAGAAAGAATTTCTTTTTTAACTCCTAGTAGAATAAACATTCAACATGCCTGAGATCACAAAATAGAGCTTCTCTCTGGTTCCAGCAACAAATGACTACTTAGCAGACACAAGCATCCATGCAGACTGTGCTACCATATACATTTCAGAATTTAGCCCTGGACTCCAACAGTGTGATTATAACCAAAGTTTAAGAACATGAAATGTCTTCATTCATGTGTCGACTGTTGGCATTTATGTTGTTCATGTATGTATCATCTTAGCACTGCTCTATGATAGGAGCATGGAGGTTAACTTACCATCTTGCTCTCCCTGGAAAGATGGGCTGCATCCCCTCATATGTGCCCAACAGTGCCACAGTGTGGACGGATGCCCAGACAGGCAGTGAGAGGATGGAGGCCATGTCTACTGATATACATTCCCCAGATGCTTACATTTCATCCCAAATATTCCACAGTTCCATTCCTCTTTATCCCACATCCTGGATGCAGTCATTGAAACCCAGATCTCTGTGCTTAGCCCACGATCAGAATTAATAATGTTATAATAATAACGCCTTTCTGGTCTCTCCTTTCTTTGGTCTATGATGAGAGCCCTTGGGAACACTGAGATTCAGAGTTTATTTTCTATGAAATGAACACTATAGTGCTGTGTCTCTGTGTTACGAAAGAACAGTTGAAAATCTGATCTCACCAAACACTGGAGCTGACTTGGCTAAAACAAGCCCCAAATATACCTGTGGGAAAACTGTCTCCGACTCTGCGCGAGCATTAAACTTGCTAAATTTTCTAACACCAAGTTCTTTACAGTCAGTCTAGAAAAGAAGATTTTTATTTAAAGACAAGCTAAAGAACAATGGTGATGATACTTTGAGAGCTGGACATCTTCCAAGAGGTAACATGGTGGGATGGAACATGCTCATTTTTCCCGTGATATTTTAACTAACCGATTCTTTGCAGTTTATACACTTTGAACATCCACATTGGACCAGGGTTTTGCTTTGTTTTTTTTAATAGTTATGAAGAAAGGAAACCAAGAGTCTATGAAAGGCAAAGGTTAAATTGGATTTCTCTTCAGAGAGTGTAATATTAATAAGAGCCAATCTTATTGGGCTTTGGGCTTCCCTTGTGGCTCAGCTGGTAAAGAATCCGCCTGCCATGCCGGAGACCTGGATTCGATTCCTGGGTTGGGAAGATCCCCTGAAGGAGGGGAAGGATACCTACTCCAGTATTCTGGCCTGGAGAATTCCATGAACTGTATAGCCCATGTGATTGCAAAGAGTCAGACACGACTGAGTGACTTTCACTTTCAAGCTTATTGGGAGTTTCCTGGTGGTCCAGTGGTTTAAACTCCATGTACTCAATGCTGGGAGTGTGGGTTCGATCCCTGGTTAAGAAACGAAGATCCTACATGCCACATGATGCAACCAAAAAGTAAAAAAACAATAGAAGAGCAAAGATTTGGGCTTCCCAGGTGGCACTAGTGGTAAAGAACCCGCTTTCCCTGGTTTAGGAAGATCCACTGGAGGAAGGAATTCTTGCCGGGAGATTCCCATGGACAGAGGAGCCTGGCAGGCTACAGTCCATGGGGTCGCAAGAGAGTCAGACATGCCTGAGCGACTGAGCACAGCACACAGAAACATGGAAAGTTGAGGGAGGCGCTAATTTCAACTAAAAATAACCCCTGGAAACCAGATCCACTGCAGCGGAATGTGTTTGTATATGTCACACCTGGCAATGGCCAGCCCCTCGGGAGCAGACATGACAGGGGCAGCTGGAGAAGACTTGATCCTGGGTTTACTGGTGTGAGGAAGACCCAAAGCAGCTGCATCCTGAGGCCAGATGCAAGCTGGAAGTCAGCTTGGTAAGGGATACCCATGAAAGTCAGCGGGATTGAACGGCAGGGCTCCGGGCCCCAGCACGAGGCTGGCCCAACCTACGGGGGTGGCAGAAGGAGGGCCGACTTCTACATCGCAGCTATGGGAGGTCAGGCTGTCACCTCCCGGGGCAGCCCTGAAGAAGCCCTGCCACGTTCTTGTGTGATGTGAGTGGCCGGGATTATCTGAATGTAAGTGGAAAGATGGATTTCAGCTTTTATAGTTTGATGGCTTCATGGGCTCATTAGCTGGGCAAATGTACTCTAAAGAAGCCCCACTGAAGAGGGAAGCCAAGATGGCAGAGGAGTAGGTGGATGTAGAGTACATCTCTCTCCACAGATACATCAGGCATACACCTTCAGACACAGAAGTGCTTAGAGAACACCAGCTGAGAGCCGGCAGGAGTACCTGACCACAGGAAAAGAATATGTAGAACCACGCAAAACTGGGTAGGACAAAGGAACTAGGGGGAAAAACAGGAGTGTTAGCAGGACTGGGCCTGCCCTCGGCAGGTAGGGAAACTGAAGCAGGGGCCCAGTCCCCACACCAGGGGCAATTGTCTGGGGCAGAGGAGAAACATTTGAGCCTGAGAGTGAAGCAGTTGATCTGTGGCAGCCTAAATGGAAGGAGAATCAGACAATCCTTGCCACAGCTTACATAGGCCAGACAGGAATGCAGGTCCCCAAGAAAGTGCAGCATCTGGGGGGTGGAGTGTAAGGATTGTGGAGCAATCCCACTGTTGACTGTGAAGAGATGGGCTGAGGGGCCGTGAGGGAGGAGATTGTGGTGGGAAATGCCAGTGGAGGAAAGCTAGGCAGCCATGGAAGAAAGGCAATACTGCTAAGTCACGCGTAAGGGGTGGAGCCATCACCATAGGCTTTCTCTCTCTCCCCTTGTCAGCAGCTGAACAATAGAGAGCCTGGCTATCTACCTCTGTTTAACTTTGCATTTCTATTCTTTCTTTCTTTTCTTCTTTTTCTTGCCATATTTGTTAGTTTTGTTTTCATTGCTTTATTTCCCAGTTGATACCTTTGTTTAGTTTTGCTTTCTAGTTTGTGATTTAGTTAGTTTTATTCTTAATTGGTGAATATCATTTTTGGTTTCCTTTGTTCACTGGGTCAATCTACTGCACTTTATTGTCCTTGGACTGTTTTGATTTTACTTATGGTTATACATATGCATGTATATTCCATTATTTTAATTATTATTTACCTGATTTTGTAATTGCCATTTGTGTGGGGTCATCTTTAGTTTCTCATTTTTGGGTATTTGTCTTAATCCCATTTAATGCCATAACAAACCTCCTGTGGAATCTCTGTTCCTCATCAGATATTAAGCCCTGAGCCTTTGGAGTGGGAGCACTGACTCCATGACCCTAGACTACCAGAAAACTCCTAACCCTAGGGAGTATCAAATAGCGAGAACTCCCACAAAGGCAACCACTTGTATACAAGATCCAGCATCACCCAACTACCAGTTGCAGGATGCCTCATCCAAACAACAAACAAGGCAAAAGTACAAACCAAATCATCAGTAGACAGGATTACCAATTCACTCAGCCCTGCCCATCAGAGGAAAAGAAACACTCACCTCCTCAAACCAGAACCCAAGCACAGGTTACAGCCTACATGAAGCTTACATAAACCACTGGACCAAACTTATGAGGGCAGAAACAAAAGAAAAAAAGAATTCAACCTTGAAGCCTGGAAAAAGGAGACCTCAAACACAATAAGTTTTTAAAAAGATAATGAAAAGACTGAGAAATACAGCACAAATGAAGGAAAAAACTAGAAACACACAAGTCCAAATAAATGAAGAGGAAATAGGCAAACTACATGAAAAAGAATTCAGAATAATGATAGTAAAGATTATCTAAAACCTTGAAAATAAAATGCAGAAAATGCAAGACTCAATTAACAAAGACCTAGAATAATTCAAGAATATAGAGACAAACACCACAATGACTGAAATTAAAAACACTCTAGAAGGAATCAACAGGAAAATATCTGAGGCAGAATAATGGATCAGTGAGCTGGAAGATAAAATGGTGAGAATAACTGCTGAGGGGCAGAATAAAGTAAAAAGAATGAAAAGAACTGAGGATAGTCTCAGAGATCTCTGGAACAGTATTAAACACACCAGCATTTGAATTATAGGTTGCCGGGGTCCAGCCTCGGCAGGATCCAGGGGATACCCTCAGGATGAACTGCGTCGGCGAGAGAGAGAAGACACATGAGACCAGCCTTGATAGGGCCAAGTCTGTGTTTTACTATTTGACAACAGTTTTTACACCCTCACTCAGAACGTTTCCAAGTACAAGATGCTTACAAAGGATTAGTATTACATCAGTTTGTTTTTCAGGAAAAGCAAGATGTTTTCTGCTTTCTAATTCTATAATAAATCTTAACACATTATCTTCTGGCCTTGGGGCCCATTAACATTTTATGCGGGTCATGTGAATGTAAACCTATTTTCCGTTTCTGTGGTGACCTTAACTGAAAGGTAGCAGTCTCATAGGGCAACAGTACAGAGTAGAAGTATATCCTTGTTAACGCAAAAATTAATCCTTCTGCAGAAGTTGTCAGTTGAGTTTATCTAAGAAGTTTACCCCACACTGACTCTGCGACTTTGATGAGGCAGCCCCTGCCTAGCACTCCTGGCTAATAATTAACAACCGTTTCATTGTTACCACACTAGGGCTAAGCTCTTATTTTTCTAGATCTTATAACTATATTAACAATGGTTTCCACAGCACAACCTTAGCACATTAAAAGCAAAACCACAGCAAGCAAAACACAGCAAGCAAACGTCAACCCAATAACCACCTTTAGAATAATTTTTCTTATGTTTTCTAATAGGACTCCTTCACCCCCAAAGAAGGCTCTATGTCTATTAGGGCCTTTATATGATCAGGTTCTTTATGTTATTTTATGAATAGGGTACTATAAGCAATCATGCATATTAGTACCAAGGGCATAAACGCATTTGCCCAACAAACTTAAATACCAGCAAAGGAGTTTAAATTAAACCACTCCTTTCACCCTGGATAATCTCATAAAATACCACCACCCGAGAAACTTATTGATTAAAGTTCTAAGTTGTTTCTTATTTGGGAAGAGATCGGGGAAGGCCTTCTGCCTGTGTCACAGAATTTAGGGAGTAGTCTATTGAAGCAAGCATCAGAAAGACAGATATCATCTTTAAGGTGAGCGCCGAGGGCAGCTTTTCAAAATCCCTGAAAACCTGATCCGCCTTGTCTGTCAGGTTTTCTCCTCATGACCTTGTCATGGGTGGGATCTCATGAGCTGGCTCCCAGCAATAGGGTTCCCAGAAGAAGAGAAAAAGAAGGGGTATGAGAAAATTTTTGAAGAGATTATAATTGAAAATTTCCCCAACATGGAAGAGGAAATAGTCAGTCAAGTCCAAGAGGCACAAAGAGTCCCATACAGGATAAACCCAAGGAGAAACACACCAAGACACATACTAATCAAACTAACAAAGATTAAATACAAAGAAAGAATATTAAGGAGCAAAGGAAAAGCAACAAGTAACATCCAAGGGAAATCCTTAATAGCTGATCTTTCAGCAGAAACTCTGCTGGCTAGAAGGGAATGGCAGGATATATTTAAAGTACTGAAAGGGAAAAATCTACAACCAAGATTACTACCCAGGAAGGATCTCATTCAAAATTGATGGAGAAATCAAAAACTTTACAGACAAGCAGTTAAGAGAATTCAGTATGAGCAAACCAGCTTTATAACAACAGTTAAAGGGATGTATATAGTCAGGAAATACAAGAGAAGTAAGAGATCTACAAAAACAAATCCCAAACAGTTGTGAAAATGGCAACAGGAACATATATGTCAATAACTACTTTAAATGAAAATGGATTAAATGCTCCAATCAAAAGACACAGACTGGCTGAATGAATATAAAAACAAGACCCATATATATGCTGCCTACAAGAAACCCCCTTCAGACCTAAAGACACATAAGAATGAAAGTGAGAGGATGGAAAAATATATTCCATGTAAATGGAAATCAAAAGAAAGCTGGAGTAGCAATCCTCGTATCAGACAAAATAGACTTTAAAATAAAAAGTATTACAAGAGATAAAGAAAGACACTACAAAATGATCAAAGTATCAATCCAAAAGGAAGACAACAATTATAAATATCTATGCACCCAACAAAGGAGCACCTCAATACACAAGACAAATACTAACAGACATAAAAGGAGACATTGACAGTAATACAATAACAGTAGACGATTTTAACACCACACTTACACCAGTGGACAGATCATCATAACAGAAAATTAATAGGGAAACACAAGTCTTTTTTTTAATCTTTATAAACATTATTTTTATTTTTTTATTTTTTCTTTTCCCATTTATTTTTATTAGTTGGAGGCTAATTACTTTACAATATTGTAGTGGTTTTTGCCATACATTGACATGAAAGAAACACAAGTCTTAAATGATACATTAGATGAGACGGATTTCATTGATATCTTCAGGACTTTCCATCCAAATGCAGAAGAATACACCTTTTTCTCAAGTGCACATGGATCATTTTCCAGAATAGACCATATCTTGGGTCACAAATCAAACGTCAGTAAACTGAAGAAAACTTAAATTGTATCAGGCATCTTTTCTGACCATAACGCTATGAGACTAGATATCAACTAAAAGAAAAAAACCGTTAAAAAACACAAACACATGGATATTAAATAATATATTTCTAAATAATGACCAGGTTACAGAAAAATCAAGAGGGAAATAAAAAAATTCCTAGAAACAAATGACAATGAAAACATGAAAACTCAAAACCTGTGGGATGCAGCAAAAGCAGTTCAGAGGGAGTTTAGTTCAGTCGCTCAGTCATCTCCAACTCATTGCAACCCCATGGACCACAGCATGCCAGGCCTCCCTGTCCAACACCAACTCCCAGAGTTTACTCAAACTCATGTCCATTGAGTCAGTGATGCCATCCAACCATCTAATCCTCTGTCGTCTCCTCCTCCTGCCTTCAATCTTTCCCAGCATCAGAGTCTTCTCAAATGAGTCAGCTCTTCACATCAGATGGCCAAAGTATTGGAGTTTCAACTATAACATCAGTCCTTCAAATGAACATTCAGGGCTAATCTCCTTTAGGATGGACTCGTTGGATCTTCTTGCAGTCCAAGGGACTCTCAAGAGTCTTCTCCAACACCACAGTTCAAAACCAACAATTCTTCAGCACTCAGCTTTCTTTATAGTCCAACTCTCATATCCATACATAACTAGTGGAAAAACCATAACTTTGACAAGACGGACCTTTGTTGGCAAAGTAATGTCTCTGCTTTTTAATATGCTATCTAGGTTGGTCATAACTTTCCTTCCAAGAGGTAAGCGTCTTTTAATGTCATGGTTGCAGTCACCATTTGCAGCGATTTTGGAGCCCCATAAAATAAAGTCATCCACTGTTTCCCCATCTATTTGCCATGAAGTGATGTGCTTGGATGCCATGATCTTAGTTTTCTGAATGTTGAGCTTTAAGCCAACTTTTCCACTCTCTTCTTTCACTTTCATCAAAAGGCTCTTTAGTCCTTCCTCACATTCTGCCGTAAGGGTAGTGTCATCTGCATATTCTGAGGTTTTTTATATTTCTCCCGGCAATCTTGATTCCAGCTTGTGCTTCTTCCAGCCCAGCATTTCTTATGACGTACTCTGCATATAAGTTAAATAAGTAGGGTGACAATATACAGCCTTGGCATACTCTTTTCCCAACTTGGAAACAGTCTGTTGTTCCATGTCTGGTTCTAATTGTTGCTTCCTAACCCGCATACAGATTTCTCAAGAGGCAGGTCAGGTGGTCTGGAATTCCCCTCTCTTTCAGAATTTTCCACAGTTTGTGGTGATCCACACAGTCAAAGGCTTTGACATATTTAATAAAGCAGAAATAGATGTTTTTCTGGAATTCTCTTGCTTTTTCAATGATCCAGCAGATGTTGGCAATTTGATCTCTGGTTCCTCTGATTTTTCTAAAATATCTGGAATTTCATGGCTCAAGTATTGTTGAACCCTGGCTTGGAGAATTTTGAGCATTACTTTACTAGCGTGTGAGAAGACTGCAATTGTGCAGTAGTTTGAGCATTCTTTGGCATTGCCTTTCTTTGGGATTGGAATGAAAACTGACCTTTTCCAGGCCTGTGGCCACTGCTGAGTTTTCCAAATTTGCTAGCATATTGAGTGCAGCACTTTCACAGCATCATCTTTTAGGATTTGAAATAGCTCAACTGGAACTCCATCACCTCCACTAGCTTTGATGTAGTGATGCTTCCTAAGGCCTACTTGACTTCATATTCCAGGTTGTCTTGCTCTAGGTGAGTGATTACACCATCGTGATTATCTGGGTCATGAAGATCTTTTTGTATAGTTCTTCTGTGTATTCTTGCCACCTCTTCTTAATATCATCTGCTTCTGTTATGTCCATACCATTTCTGTCCTTTTATTGAGCCCATCTTTGCATGAAATATTCCCTTGGCAAACCACTTCAGTATTCTTGCCTTGAGAACCCCATGAACAGTAAGAAAAGGCAAAAAGATAGGACACTGAAAGATGAACTCCCCAGGCTGGTAGGTGCCCAATATGCTACCTGAGAAGAGTGGAGAAAAACTCCAGAAAGAATGAGATGGAGCCAAAGTGACAACAATACCCAGTTGTGGATGTGACTAGTGACGGAAGTAAAGTCCAATGCTGTGAAGTGTGATATTACATAGGAACCTGGAGTGTTGGTCCATGAATCAAGGTAAATTAGAAGTGCTCAAACAAGAGACAGCAAGAGTGAACATTGACATTATAGGATTCAGTGAACTAAAATGGACTGGAATGGGCAAAATTAACTCAGAAGACCATTGTATATACTACGGTGGGCAAGAATCCCTTAGAAGAAATGGAGTAGCCATCATAGCCAACAAAAGAGTCCAAAATGCAGGATTTGGGTACAATATCAGAAATGACAGAATGATCTCTGTTCCTTTCCAAGGGAAACCATTTAAGATTACAGTAATCCAAGTCTATGCCCCAACTACTAATGCCAAAGAAGCAAAAGTTGAGCGGCTCTATGAAGACCTACAACACCTCCGGGAACTAACACCCAAAAAAGATGTCCTTTTCATTATAGGGGACTGGAATGCAAAAGAAGGAAGTCAAGAGATACCTGGAGTAACAGGCAAATTTGGCCTTGGAGTACAAAATGAAGCAGAGCAAAGGTTAACAGTGTTGCCAAGAGAATTCACTGGTCATAGCAAGCAACCTCTTCCAACAACACAAGAGACGACTCTACACATGGACATCACCAGATGACCAACACTGAAATCAAATTAATTATATTCTTTGCAACCAAATGGAGAAGTTCTATATACTCATCAAAAACAAGACGAGGAGCTGACTGTGTCTCAGATCATGAACACCTTATTGCCAAATTCAGACTTAAATTGAAGAAAATAGAGAAAACCACTCAACCATTCAGGTATGACCTAAATCAATTCCCTTACGATTATACAGTGGAAGTGACAAATAGATTCAAGACGTTAGATCTGATAGAGAGAGTGCTTGAATAACTATGGACAGAAGTTCACGACATTGTACAGGAGGCAGGGATCAAGACCATCCCCAAGAAAAAGAAATGAAAAAAGGCAAAATGGTTGTCTGAGGAGGCCTTACAAATAGCTAAGAAAAGAAGAGAAGCAAAAAGCAAAGGAGGAAAGGAAAGAAATACCCATTTGAATGCTGAGTTCCAAAGAATAGCAAGGAGAGATAAGAAAACCTTCCTCCGTGATCAATGCAAAAAAATAGAGGAAAACAATAGAATGAGAAAAACTAGGAATCTCTTCAAGAAAATTAGAGATACCAAGGGAAAATTTCTTGCACAGATGGGCACAATAAAGGACAGAAATGGTATGGACCTAACAGAAGCAAAAGATATTAAGAAGAGGTGGCAAGAATACACAGAAGAACTATACAAAAAAATACCTTTATGACGGAGATAACTATGATGGTGTGATCACTCACCTAGAGCACGACAGCCTGGAATGCAAAGTCAAGTGGGCCTTAGGAAGCACCGCAACAAACAAAGCTAGTGGAGGTGATGGAATTCCAGTAGAGCTATTTCAAATCCTGAAAGATGATGCTGTGAAAGTGCTGCACTCAATATGCCAGCAAATTTGGAAAACTCAGCAATGGCCACAGGACTGGAAAAGGTCAGTTTTCATTCCAATCCCAAAGAAAGGCTACGCCAAAGAATGTGCAATCTATTGCACAATTGCAGTCATCTCACATGCTAGCAAAGTTATGCTCAAAATTCTCCAAGCAAGGCTTCAACAGTACATGAACTGTGAGCTTCCAGGTGTTCAAGCTGGATTTAGAAAAGGCAGAGAAACCAGAGATCAAATTGCCAACAACAGTTGGATCATAGAAAAAGCAAGAGAATTCCAGAAAAACGTCTATTTCTGCTTTATTGACTATGCCAAAGCCTTTGACTGTGTAGATCACAACAAACCATGGAAAATTTTTCAGGAGATGAGAGTACCAGACCACCTAACCTGCCTCCTTAGAAATATGTATGCAGATCAAGAAGGAACAGTTAGAACCAGACATGGAACAATAGACTGGTTCCAAATTGGGAAAGGAGTATGCCAAGGCTGTATATTGTCACCCTGCTTATTTAACTTCTTGCAGAGTACATCATGTTAAATGCTGGGCTGGAAGAAGCACAAGCTGAAATCAAGATTGCCAGGAGAAATAATAACCTCAGGTATGCAGATGACACCACCCTTATGGCAGAAAGTGAAGAACTAAAGAGCCTCTTGGTAAAAGTGAAAGAGGAGAGTGAAAAAGCTGGTTTAAAACTCAACCTTCAGAAAACTAAGATCATGGCATGTGGTCCCATCACTTCATGGCAAATAGATGGGGGAACAATGGAAGCAGTGACAGACTTTATTTTTCTGGGCTCCAAAATCACTGCAGATGGTGACTGCAACCATGAAATTAAAAGACACTTGCTCCTTGGAAGAAAAGTTACCAACCTAGCCAGCATATTAAAAAGCAGAGACATTACTTTACCAACAAAGGTCCATCTAGTCAAAGCTATGGTTTTTCCAGTAGTCATGTATGGATATGAGAGTTGGACTATAAAGAAAGCTGAGTGCCAAAGAATTGATGCTTTTGAACTGTGGTGTTGGAGAAGACTCTTGAGAGTCCCTCAGAGAGCAAGGAGATCAAACCAGTCAATCCCAAAGGAAATCAGTCCTGAACATTCATTGGAAGGACTGATGCTGAAGCTCCAATACTTTGGCCACCTGATGCGAAGAACTGACTCATTTGAAAAGACCCTGATGCCGGGAAAGATTGAAGGCAGAAGGAGAAGGGGACGACAGAGGATGAGATAGTTGGATGGCATCACTGACTCAATGGACATGAGTTTGAGTAAATTCCAGGAATTGGCAATGAAAATGGAGGCCTGGTGTGCTGTAGTCCATGGGGTCGCAAAGATTTGGACACAAATGAACTGAATTGAACAAGGCCCCAGTTCCCAGATTCACAAATATATGCTTCCTAGGTGTTTCAGAGTTATGTAAAGACACTGCTAGCACACATTGTACCATTCCATGAAAAAAGATGTCATTGTAGAGATTTTGGTGAGTGTTGGCTGCCATACCAGTTTTTACTCTGATTAGGTGAAACTGCTGTCAAATGACTTCCCAGCAAGAAGAAGCAAGCAGCCTGTTCCTTACAGAAACATCAAAAACCTGACCAAATCTGTTGTTATAATGAAGAGAAACATGAACCAGTGTGCTTTCCTGGCAGGTCTGTGGCTGCGACTATACAGGTTTCACAGTAGAAAAATACTTCTTTTGTCATCAGGCCCCAATTCCCAAGTTCACAAAAACATGTTTCCCAGCAGCTTCAGAGCTGTGTGAAGACACGACTAGGACACAGGGTGGCATTCCATCAGAAAAGAGGTCAGGGAAGAGTGTTCTGTGAGTGTTGACTGCCATACCTGTTGTCACACTGATTAGGTGAAAATGTACTGTCACATGACTTCCAAGGAAGAAGTGTTAAGCAGCTTGTCTCTTTCAGAAAACTCAAAATCATGACCAAAGCTGTTGTAATGAAAAGCAAAGTGAACCAGTGTGTTTTTCTGGCAGGTTTAGGCTGCAATTACCTAGCTTCCATAGGTGGAAAATATAGATTTTTAGCATAATGGCCCAATTCCCAGGTTCACAAAAGTATATTTCCTGGCTGTTTCAGAGTTTTGTAAAGACAAACCTATGACACACTGTACCAATCCATGAGAAAAGATGTTCAGGGAGAGTTTCCTGTGAGTTTTCATTGCCATACCTCTTGTTACCCTGATTAGTGGAAAACAATTTTGTCAGATGACTGCCCAGCAGAATTGGCAAGCAGTCAATTTTCAGTTAAGTCGCTCAGTCATGTCTGACTCTTTGAGACCTCATGGACTGCAACACGTCAGGCTTCCCTGTCCATCACCAACTTCTGCTCAAACTTATGGTGATGTCATGCAACCATCTCATCCTCTGTTGACCCCTTCTCCTCCTACCTTCAATCTTTCCCAGCATCAGGGTCTTTGCCAATGAGTCTGTTCTTCTCATCAGGTGACCAAAGTGTTGGAGTTTCAGTTTCCGCATCAGTCCTACCAATGAAAGTTCAGGACTGATTAACTTGAGAATGGACAGGTTGGATTTCCTTGCAGTCCAACAGACTCTCAAGAGTCTTCTCCAACACCACAGTTCAAAAGCATCGATTCTTTGATGCTCAGTTTTCTTTATAGTCCAACTCTCACATCCATACATAACTACTAGAAAAAGCATAACTTTGACTAGACGTTGGCAAAGTAATGTCTCTGCTTTTTAACATGCTGTCTAGGTTGGTCATAGTTTTTCTTCCAAGGAGCGAGAATCTTTTAATATCATGGCTGCAGTCACCATTTGCAGTGATTTTAGAGCCCAAGAAAATAAAGTCTGACTGTTTCCATTGTTTTCCCATCAACTTGCCATGAAGTGATGGAACCAGATGCGATGATCTTAGTTTTCTGAATGCTGAGTTTTAAGTCAGCTTTTTCACTCTCCTCTTTCACTTTCATCAAGAGGCTCTTAGTTCCTCTTTACTTTCTGCCATAAGAGTGGTATCTGCATATCTGAGGTTATTGATATTTCTCCCAGCAATCTTGATTCTAGCTTGTGCTTCATCCAGCTCAGCATTTCGCAATTTTCAGAAAACTGAAAACCTTGACAAAAGCTGTAGTTGTAGTGAAAAGAAAAATGAACCAGTTGAGATCCTCTTTTCTCATGGATTGGTATATTGTGTCCTAGCGTGAGGCTACGCCATGACAGGCAGCCTAGATTAGGAGTAGGCCTGGTTTTCCAGGGTAACATGATTATCAGGCCACCTGGAGCCAGTCAATCAACATGCGCCTAGCAAGAAAAAGGGAAGAACCTATCAGGGGAAAGCTGAAAAGCCCGCGAACACCCAAGTTTGAAAAAAGTCCGCGAAGGTTTGGGCCAATAAGATTACTTTGCAAACATGTAGCCAATCCGCTTAAGCCAGCTACCAACTGCTTATGCACACCTTATAAATTGGGTAACAGCTTGGGCTCAGCGCTCTCTGACCCCATACCACTGCGTTGGACGCGCGGCAGGAGCCCTGACTCGAGTCAGCAATAAACTTCCCTTTTTTTGCGAGTTGCATTGTCTTGGAAGCCTTCTCTCTTCCTGTTCAGGAATTCAGACATCGGGCATAACACTAGGAGTGTCTTTACACAGCTGTGAAAATACAGGGAAACATGTTTTTGTGAACCTGGGACTTGAAGCCTGTTGGCAAAAAAAGTATTTTCGCACTGTGAAATCTGGATAGTTACAGGCTAAAACCTTCCTGGGAGACACACTGTTAACAGTTAGTTGCAGCTGTGAGCCGTGAGCTACATGGAGATTCATGAGGGTAGCAGGTAGGAAGGCTAGGGGTCCCCATGAGAAGGAAATAAACTGCAAGTGGCAGAGGAATTTTCTCTCTTAATGGGAAGGAGGAAATAAATTGCAAATCACAGACCTTTTTTTCCCCTTCTTTATACAAATGTAAAAGGAAATTTCTTTTAAATTCTGTGTTGTCATGACGACACCAGGTTCACTTGAACTTAACTTTTCTCAAACCTTGAACTAATCAATGCGTTTTTTCTTGTGGAAACATTTATCTTAAGTTACGTTAATGAACTATGTATTTGCCTCGGAATCTGCCTTTCTTCAAGTTGGTTCCAGCTAAGACTCAAACCTTGAACCAATAATGGCTCAACAAACCAGTAATTCTTACTCACGGAAATGTTCTTTTAAGCTGTGTATTTGCTTGGAAATCTGCCTTTCTTTAAGATTCAGGTCAATTGTTTTGTGGTCAGGGATGACTCACCTTGTCCCAGTGCTATCTGAAAATGCATGTTGTTGGAGTGGGGCCTGATGCAACTCTCTCAGTTTTGATGTGATTCTTTGATCTGATTAGCAATTTGCTGACAGATATACAGCTCCTTGCTAAAAACTAGCAAGGGGGCACTCTTTCTGCCCCCTTCTCATGTGTCTATATCAGAAGCTTCCTTTATCCCTTTTATACTTTAATAAAACTTTATTACACAAAAGCTTCAAGTGATCAAGCCTCGTCTCTGACCCAGGATTCAAATCCTCTCCTCTGGAGGCCACAAATCCCCACATAGCTCACGGCTCACAGCTGCAACCATTCACCATGTGTCTTCCAGGAAGGTTTTAGCCTGTAACTATCCAGATTTCACAATGAGAAAATACTTTTTTTGCCAACAGGCTTCAAGTCCCAGGTTCACAAAAACAAGTTTCCCTGTATTTTCACAACTGTGTAAAGACACTCCTCAATTCAGTTCAGTTCAGTTCAGTCACTCAATCATGTCCGACTCTTCATGCCCCCATGGACCACAGCAAACCAGGCTTCCCTGTCCATCACCAACTCCCAGAGTCTACTCAAGCTCATCTCCAATGGGTCGGTGATGCCATCCAACCATCTCATCCTCTGTCGTCCCCTTCTCCTCCTGCCTTCAATCTTTCCCAGCATCAGGGTTTTTTCAAATGAGTCAGTTCTTTGCACCAGGTGGCCAAAGTATTGGAGTTTCAGCTTCAACATCAGTCCTTCCAATGAACACTCAGGACTGATCTCCTTTAGCATGGCCTGGTTGGATCTCCTTGCAGTCCAAGAGACTCCCAAGAGTCTTCTCCAACACCACAGTTCAAAAGCATCAATTCTTTGGCACTCAACTTTCTTTATAATCCAACTCTCGTATCCATACATGACTACTGGAAAAACCATAGCTTTGATGAGACAGGCCTTTGTTGGTAAAGTGATGTCTCTGCTTTTTAATATGCTGTCTAAGTTAGTCATAACTTTCCTTCCAAGAAGTAAGCATCTTTTAATTTCATGGCTGCAGTCACCATCTGCAATGATTTTGGAGCCCCCCAAAATAAATTCTGCCACTGTTTCCCCATCTATTTGCCATGAAATGATGGGACCAGATGCCATGATCTTAGTTTTCTTAAGGCACTCCTAGGACACAATATACCAGTCCATGAGAAAGGAGGGCAGGGATGAGTGTTCTTGAATGTTGACTGCCATACATGTTGCTACCCTGATTAGGTGAAATGGTATGTCATATGACTCTCAGCAAGATATGACAAGCAGCCTGTTTTTTTCAGAAAATGCAAAAACTAGACCACAGCTGTTGTAATAAAAAGAAAAGTGATCTAGTGTGCTTTTCTGGCAGATTTGAGACTGTAATTATCCAGCTTCCCCAAGTGGAAAATATAGCTTTTATCATAAGGGCCCGATTCCCATCTTCAAAAACAAGTTTCCTAGCTGTTTCAGAGTTGTCTAAAAACACACCTAGAACACACTCTACCATTCCTTGAGAACAGATGGCATTGGAGACTGTTCTGTGAGTGTTGACTGCCATACATGTTGTTACTCTGATGACAAGAAACTTTTGTCAGATGACTTACCTGCAAGACGTTGGAAGCATCCTTTTTATTTTAGAAAACTCAAAATCATGAAAACTGTTGTTGTAATTACAGAAGAGAAAAATGAACCAGTGTGCTTTTCTGCAACTATCAAGCTTTCTTGCAACTATCCAGCAACTATCCAGCTTTCACTGGGTGAAACCACTTCTTTTGCCATTAGTCCCATTCCCAGGTTCAGAAAAACATATTTCCCTGCAGTTTCAGAGCTGTATAAAGACACTTCTATGACACATTGAATCATTCCATGAAAATAGATGTCAGGGGAGAGTGTTTTGTGAATCTTGTTTACCACACCAGTTGTTTCTCTGATTATGTGCAACCGTATTGTCAGATGACTTCCGGGTAAAACATGCCAAGCAGATTGGTGAGCTTGTTGCTTTAAGAAAACTTAAAACTTGACCAGAGCTGTTCTTGCAATGAAGATAAGAATGAACCAGTGTGTTTTTCAGGCAAGTTTGAGGCTCCAATATTCCAGCTTCCACAGGTGCAAAATAAAGCTTTCACCATAAGGGCCAATACCCATAACAGCTGCTTCTTTAGGGCAAAACACAGCAGCCAAAAGTGTCTCACTCTGTATTGCTGTAATGAAGAAATAAAAGAACCAAATAGTTTTTCAAGGTAGGCCTCAACTATTCAGCTTTCACAGGTAAAACACTGCTTTTGGCATCTGACCCCAAGATCTAGGCTTACTAAAGCAACTTTCTCTGCAGTTTCTTATCAGTGTAAAAAGACACACCTAGAACACACTGCACCCTTTCATGAGTAAAGATGTCTAGGGAGAGTGTTTTGTGAGTGTTGACTGCCATATCTGTTATTATCCTTGTTCGGCAAAACTGTACTATCTGATAACTTCCCAGGAAATAGTCGAAAGCAGCCTGCTTCAGAAAATTCACTTGATTGACCAAATTTTTAGCTTTAATGAAGAGATAAATGAAACAGAGTGTTCTTCGGGGAGTCTGAGGTTGCAAATTTCTTGCTTTCACAGGGAAAAAAAACTGTTCTTGCCATCAAGCATAATACTCAGGATCACAAAAGCAACTTCCCTGAAGTTTCCAAGCAGTGTCAAAGACACACTTAGGACACACTACACACTTCCATGAGAAGAGATGTTTTGGGAGAGTGTTCTTTGAGTGTTGACTGCCATACCTGTTGTTACTCTGATTAGGCCAAACTGTGATGTCTGATATATTCCCAGCAAAGGGTGGCAAGCAGCCTGTTTCTTTCAAAAAATTCAAATGCTCAACTAAAGTTTTTGCTGTAATGTAAATGATCCAGAGTGTTTTTCTGGCAGTTTTGAGACTGGAACTCTATAGTTTTCACAGGGAGGAAAACATTGCTTTTGCCATCTGGCCCGAAAATACAGGCTCAACAATGCAACTTCCCCTGCAGATTCTGAGCAGTGTAAAAGACACACCAAGACACACTGCCCCTTTCATGAGTAAAGATGTCTGAGTAGAATTTTTGGTGAGTGGGGACTATCAGATCTGTTATTACCCTAATTAGGTGAAATTATACTGTCTGATGATGTCCTAGCAAGTAGTGGCATGCATCCTGTTTCTTTCAGAATACTCATATGCTTGACTAAATTTTTTGCTTCAATGAAGAGATAAATGAGCCAGAGTATATTTCTGACAGGTTTGAGGCTGACCTTTCTAGTTCTCACAGGGTAAAGTATGGCTTTTGCCATCAGGCCCCAATATTCAGGCTCAAAAAAATCATCTTTCCCTGAAGTTTCTGAGCCATGTAAAACACCTAGGACATATTACACCCTCCCATGAGAAAAGATGTCTGGGGAGAATTTTTAGTATATGTTGATGCCATAGATGTCGTTACCCTAATCAGGCCAAACTGTACTATGTGATGACTTCTCAGCAAGGAGTGGCAAGAAGCTTGTTTCTTTCATAAAACAAAATTGCTTGACCAAGGTTTTGCTGTAATGAAGAGAAATGACCCAGAGTGTTGTTCTGGCAGGTTTGAGGCTGAAACTCTCTCTTGATTTCAAAGGGGGAAAATACTGCATTTGCCATCAGGCCCCAATATCCAGGCTAACAAAAGCAGCTTTCCCCGCAGCTTCCAAGCAGCGTAAAAGACACAGCTGGGACACACTGCACTCTTTCATGAGTTAAGATGTCCGAGGAGAGTGTTCTGTGTGTGTTGACTTCCATACCTGTTGTTACCCTGATTAAGTGAAACTGTATGCCTGATGACTTACGAGCATATAGTAGCAAGCAACCTGTTTCTTTCAGAATACTCAGACACTTGACCAAATGTTTTTCTCCAATGAAGAGATAAATGGTCCAGAGTGTATTTCTGGCAGTCTTGTGGCCTGACCTCTCTGGCTCTCGCAGGGATAAAATAGTGCTTTTGCTGTAAAGAAGAGATAAATGATCTTGAGTGTTTTCCTTTCAGGTTTCAGGCTACAACTCTAGCTTTCATAGGAGAAAAGTACTGCTTTTGCCATCAAGCCCCAATATCCATGCTTACAAAATCAGCTTTCCCTGCAGCTTCTGAGTAGTGTAAAAGACACAACTAGGACACACTGCACCCTTTCATGAGTAAAGATGTCTGGAAACAATGTTCTGTAAGTGTTGACTGTCATACAATTTATTACCACATTATGCAAAACTGAACCTTCTGAAGACCTCCCAGCAACTACTGGCAAGCAGCCTGTTTCTTTCAGAAAACTCAAATGATTGACCAGAGTTTTTGATATAATAAAGAGATAAATGAAGCTGAGTGCTTTTCTGGTGGGTTTGAGGCTGGAACTCTCAGACTTTCACAGGGGAAATGTAATGCTTTTGCCATCAGGCTCCCATGACCAAGCTCACAAAGGCAGCTTTCCCTGCAGTTTCTGAGCAGCATAAAAGACACAACTAGGACACACTGCACCCTTCCATGAGAAAAGATGTCTGAACCAAGAGTTCTGTGAGTTTTGACTGCCATACCCTCTGTTAACCTGGTTAAGTCAATTGTACTGTGTGATGACTTCGCAGCAAGGAATGACAAGCAGTCCATTTCTTTTTTTTTTTTTTTTCCATTTATTTTTATTAGTTGGAGGCTAATTACTTTACAATATGGCAGTGGTTTTTGCCATAAAGCAGTCCATTTCACTCAAAAAATTCAAATGCTCACCAAAGTTGTTGCTGCAATGAAGAAATAAAGGAACCAGAGGTTTTTTTCAAGGCAGATTTGAGGCCGCAACTATCTGGCTTTCACAAGTGGAAAATACTGAATTTACCATCAGTCCCTAAGATCCAGGCTCACAAAAACAGCTTTCCCTGCAGTTTCTGAACAGTGTATAAGATACACCTAGGACACACTGCACCATTTTATGAGTAAAGATATCTGGGAGGAGTGTTCTTTCAGTATTGACTGCCATACCTGTTGTTACCCTGATGAGGCAAAACTGTATTATCTATGTCTTCCTAGCAAGCAGTGACAAGCAGCCTGTTACTTTCACAAAACTCAAATGCTTGGCCAAAGATTTTGCTGTAATTAAGATATAAATGATCAAGACTGCTTTTCCGGCAGGTTTGAAAACCGCAACTCTCTAGCTCTCACAGGAAGAAAATAGTACTTTTACCATCAGGGCCCAGTACCCAGACTCTCAAAAACAACTAACCTTACTTACCTTACAGTTTCCAAGCAGTGTAAATCACACATCTAGGACACACTACACACTTTCATGAGTAAAGGTGAATGGAGAGAGTATTCTGTGAGTGTTGACTGTCACACCTGTTGTTACCCTGATTAGGCCAAACTCTACTATATGAAAACCCCAGCAAGGAGTGGCAAGCAGCCTGTTTCATTCAGAAAACTCAGATGCAGACAAAAGTTGTTGCTGATATCAAGAGATAAAAGAATCCAAGTACTTTTTGAACAGGTTTGAGCCTACATCTTTCTAGCCTCAAAGTGGGAAAACACTGCTTTTGCCATCTGGCCCCGCAGTTTCTGAGCAGTGTAAAAGACATACATAGGACACACTGCACCCTTTCATGAGTAAACATGTCTTGGGAAAGAGTTCTATGAGTGTTGACTTCCATATAGGTTGTTACCCTGATTAGCTGAAACTGTACTGTCAGCTGACTTCCCAGCAAGTAGGGACAAGCAGACTGTTTCTTTCAGAAAACCCAAATGCTTGACCAAACTTTTTGTTGTAATGAAAAGATAAATGAACCAGAGGCAGGTTTGAGGCTGCAACTCTTTCGCTTTCACAAGGGGAAAATAATCCTTTTGCCATCAGGGCCCAATATCCAAGCTCACAAAAACAGGTTTGCTGCTTATTCAGCTGAATATTAAAACCACAAACAACTCAGTCAAAAATGGGAAGATGGCCTGAAAAGACATTTATCTAAAGAAGACATATAAATGGCCAAAGAACACATCAAGACACATATGACATCACTAATTATTTTTAAATAAATGCAAAGGAAACCCACAATGAGGTGTCACATCACATGGGTCAGAATGGCCATCATCAAAAAACTTACAAACAATATGAGAATGTAGAGGAAAGGGAATCCTCCTACTTTGTTGGTGGGAATGTAAATTGGTAGAGCCATTACAGAGAATGGTATGGAAGCTCCTTAAAAAACTAAAAATAGACCTACTATATAATATAGCAATCCCACTCCTGGGCATATACCCAGATAAAACCAAAATTTAAAAAGATATATGCACTGTTTACAATAGCTAGACATGGAAGCAATCTAAATGTCCATTAAGGAGTGGATGAATGAAAAAAGATGTGGTATATATCCTAATGGAGATCAGTCCTGAGTGTTCATTGGAAGGACTGATGTTGAAGCTGAAACTCCAATACTTTGGCCACCTGATGCGAATAGTTGACTCATTTCAAAAAACCCTTTTGCTGGGCAAGATTGAAGGCAGGAGGAGAAGTGGGCCAACAGAAGATGAGATGGTAGATGGCATCACCGACTCAATGGACATGAGTTTGGGTAAACTTCGGGAGTTGGTGATGAACACGGAGGCCTGGTGTGCTGTGGTCTATGGGTCACAAAGAGTCGGACATGACTGAGGGACTAAATTGAACTGATATATATATATAGATAGATAGATAACTATAATGGAATGTTACTCAGCCATAAAAAATGAGATAATGCCATTTGCAGCAATATGGGTGGACCTAGAGATTATCATATTGAGTGAAGTAAGTCAGACAAAGACAAATATGATATTGCCTATATGTGAAATCTAAAAATAAAGTCACAACTGAACTTATTTACAAACAGAAATAGAGTCACAGGTGTAGAAAAAAATGTATGATTACCAAAGAGGAAATGGAGGGGGGAATAAATTGGAAAACTGGTATTGAAATATGTACATTACTATATATAAAATACTTAACTATTCTGGACCTACTGTATAATACAGGTAACTCCAGTCAATACTCTGTAACGACTTATATGGGAAAATATTTTTAAAAGTGCAACATGTATAACTGATTTACTTTGCTGTATAACAGATAATAAAGCATTGTAAATCAACTATACTCTAATAAAAATTAATTTTAAAATCTCAAGTGAAATTGAAAGAAGAGGAAAGCATACATTAATTCAAGTATATCAATGATTTACAAGCATTTTAACAACAGAATTGTATTCTGGGCTCTCAAATTTTATTTTAGTTCTGAGATAACTTCTGGAGTACCTCTCAAAAAGTCGATATTTTCCTATGCACACTTGTCTTTTTTGTTGAACTTCTATTAATAGCCTTTTCTGGACAAACTGTGAGTTTTATGGGTTGATAATGTCAATATAAGAACTTAGACTGTAGGATGGATGCCTATGGTAGCTTAGGGTAGACTAGGATTCATGTTCTTAGTTCAGGGATTTTTGTAAATGATCACTCTCTCATACATATAAATGTACACATGCTCTGTGTTTGCTTATCTGTTTTCCATCCTTGTTCTTACTGATCTAATCCTGTTCAAAGAAATAACAATATGGGTTTAACTAACATCAGTTGTCAATGGCTTATTAACATTATCAGTTCTCAAATGGGATTTCCAGTTGAAATCAATTTGTCAATTGAAAAATCCTTAAAATTATCCAGATTTAAAAGTGTTATTTCAGTTCAGTTCAATTACTCAGTCTTGTCTGACTCTTTGTAGCCCAAGGATTGCAACATGTCAGGCTTCCCTGTTCTTCACCAACTCCCAGACCTTGCTCAAACTCAAGTTCATCAAGTCAGTGATGCCATCCAACCATCTCACCCTCTGTCATCCCCTTCTCCTCCTGCCTTCAGTCTTGTCCTGCATCAGGGTCTTTTCCAATGAGTCAGTTCTTTGCATCAGGTGGCCAAAGTATTGGAGTTTCAGCTTTAATATCAGTCCTTCCAATGAATATTCAGGGCTGATTTTCTTTAGGATGAACTGGTTTCATCTCCTTGCAGTCCAAGGGACTCTCAAGAGTCTTCTCCAACACCACACTTCTAAAGCATCACTTCTTCAGGGCTCAGCTTTCTTTATGGTCCAACTCTCACTTTCATACATGACTACTGGAAAAACCATAGCTTTGACTAGACAGACCTTTGTCGACCAAGTAATGTCTCTACTTTTTAATATGCTGTCTATGTTGGTCATAGCTTTCCTTCCAATGACCAAGTGTCTTTTAATTTCATGGCTGCAGTTACCACCTGCAGTGATTTTGGAGCCCAAAAAATAAAGTCTGTCACTGTTTCCATTGTTTTCCCACCTATTTGCCATGAAGTGATGGGACTGAATGCCATGACCTTTGTTTTCTGAACGTTGAGTTTTAAGCCAGCTTTTTACCACTTCAGTATTCCTGCCTTGAGAACCCCATGAACAGTATGAAAAGGCAAAAATGTTATTTGAATATATCTAAAGATGTGAATGCATTTAAGCATAAGCTGATTACTGTTTTTATGGATCACCAGGCATCTTTTACAGGTAGAAACCAGAAGAAAGGACTGTTGTTTGCATGTTACTTGATGAACTCTCAATGACTGAATCCCCACTGTCTTCCAGTCTGAGCCTATATGAGGATAGAGTACAGGCCAACATGAGTAAGTTAATGAAGAAAATAACATTGAATGATTTGTTCTTCTGTAGATATCAATGCTGTTAGCAGAGTTATGCTTCTGTATTTCTCTTAAGCATTTCTGCTTTCCTTATGTGCAGAAAAGAAGGATCACAGTGACAGGTATACTTTCCGTTCTAATGTTAGAACTACTGAGTCTCAGATTGTCTATCAAATCCAGAGTGATCTCCATTCCAGAAACAACAGCCTTCCCTTGTTTCTGAAAGTTTAAAAACAAACTTGAGTTAGTAGTAATATTAGAATTTATTTCCCTTTTATTATTTTATCAAAAAATTGTCATTTCTCTTGAGGTCTTTTTCATTTTACTCATTCTCTTTTCCTATTTTGTACCCTCTCCAGCATGTACTCTAATATTTTTCACAAAACAAACTCCTATTCGTCTTTTAATAAACTTATCCTTCCCAGATGACTCACAGATAAAAGAATCTGCCTGCAATTCAGGAGACATGGGTTCTATCCCTGGATTGGGAAGATCCTCTGGAGAAGGAAATGGCAACCCACTTGAGTATTCTGGCCTAGAAAATCCCATGGAAAAAAGAGCCTGGCAGTCCATGGGGCTGCAAAAGAGTCAGACGTGACTTTGTGATTAAACAACAGCAGATCTTGAGCGGTATCTGGGAGTCTGTCAATTCCTCTGGTTTTTACCTACTTACAAAAGGAGATTTTTTTCAAAAGTTGAGGATCTGTGTACCTTTAGTAACATTCATGAGAGAGATTGTCTTGATTCTTATTTTGTCCTGATAATGTGCCTGACTAGCCTATTCTTTTATACAGCAAGAAGTGGAAAAAATCAAGCTCAGAATTTCCATCAGACTTCTGGAGAAATAACTAAATAATGAATACATAGCTAAAGAGTGCAGACAGAGTGTGTTACTTACCTCGACTCTTAGCATGTTGGGGATGGTAACCAGGACCTGGTGTCTACTCTTATTGCCTGCACCTGCTGACCTATAGCCACCATGCATTAGTGCATCTCCTTCTACGCTGGCCAGGCTGGTGTCCAGATTAGCAATGCCTGCTGGGAGCTCTACTGCCTAGAACACAGCATCCAACCTGATGGCCAGATGCCAAATGACAAGACTATTGGGGGAGGAGATGACACCTTCAACACCTTCTTCAGCAAGACAGGTGCTGGCAGGGCAGTGTCTGTAGACCTGGAACCCACAGTCATTGATGAGGTTCGCACTAGGACCTACTTCCATCTCCTCCACCCTGAGCAGCTTATCACAGACAAAGAAGATGCTGCCAATAACTGTGCCTGAGGTCACTATACCATTGGCAAGGAGATCATTGACCTTGTCTTGGACCGAATTTGGAAACTGGCTGACCAGTGCACAGGTCTTCAGGGCTTCTTGGTTTTCACAGCTTTGGTGGGAGAACTGGTTCTGGGTTTACCTCCCTGCTGATGGAACATCTCTCCGTTGATTACAGCAAGAAGTCCAAGCTGGAATTCTCTATTCACCCAGCCCCCCAGGTTTCCACAACTAGTTTAGCCCTACAACTCCATCCTCACCATCACACCATCCTGGAGCAACTGATTGTGCCTTCATGGTAGACAATGAGGCCATCTATGACACCTGTTGTAGAAACCTTGATATTGAGCACCCAACCTACATGAATCTTAACTGCCTTATTAGCCAGATAGTGTCCCCCATCACTGCTTCCCTGAGGTCTGATGGAGCCCTGACTGTGGCTCTGAGAGAGTTCCAGACCAACCTGGTGCCCTATCCCCACATTCACTTCCCCCAGGCCACATACACCCCTGTCATCTCTGTGGAGAAAGTCTACCATGAACAGCTCTCTGTAGCAGAGATCACTAATGCTTGCTTTGAGCCATCCAACTAGATGATGAAAAGTGACCCTCGTAATGGTAAATACATGGCCTGCTGCCTGTTCTACTGTGGTGACATGGTTCCCAAAGATGTTGTATCACCATTGCCACCATTAAGGCCAAGTGCATCATCCATTTTGTGGACTGGTGCCCCACTGACTTCAAGGTTGGCATTAATTACTAGCTTCTGTGGTACCTGGTGGAGATTTGACCAAAGTCCAGTGGACTATGTGCATGTTGAGCAACACCACAGCCATCACTGAGGTCTGGGCTTTACCTGGACCACAAGTTGACCTGATGTATGCCAAGCATGCCTTCGTTCACTGATATGTGGGTGAGGGCATGGAGGAAGGAGAGTTTTCTGAGACCTGTGAGGACATGGTTGCCCTTGAGAAAGATTATGAGGAGGTTGGTGTGGATTCTGTTGAAGGAAAGGGAGAGGAAGGAGAGGAATACTAATTACCATTTCTTTGAGCCCTGCAGCATATCGTAATCAGAGCTCCAGCACTAGCTGACAGGTGTAAAAACTTTCTGACTAGATTGTCTTCACTTTCAACTGTGATCACGTATTGCTTTCCCATGTGTACCTGTAACACTTCTGTCTCAAAAGTAAAGATTTTAAGGAAAAAAAAAAGAATGAAGACAATCTGATGATTAGAATGATGATAATAACAATGAAGCTGATCATAAGTAGAATTTAGAAGGTAAAAAAATTCTGGCACCAATTTAAAATAAATCTATTCTGTACTTTCTGCTCAGTTTTTGTAAACCCAAAATGTTTCTAAAAATAAAAATGTCTTAATTTCAAAAATTACAGTAGTATTAGACTTGCCATTAGAGATTGTCATTTAATGATTCAATAAATGTTTAGGATTAATTTTAAAAAATTTAATCCAAAGGACTTAATGCTTTAAGCTTAATGCTTAAAGTTGCTTATATATGTACAAAACTGCAAAATAAATTATAGACTTACAGGAAAATTTTAAGAAATCTTTAAAAAATGACACATGTAAGCAGATTGATATATATTTATCATAGTTTAATTAGGGATGTTAACAAACTAATACATTATATTGGCAACTTGCACTAGTGAAGATTCTTCCTCCTAAGAATGTTTTTAAGCTTATGAACTATATTTGCCTAAAGCAATCCTAGCAAGCTTTTTAGAAAACTGAAGCAATTATCAATCAAGGAGACACATGAGAATGTTCTGGTATAGGTTTTCAGAATATTCTTATCTAAGATGGACAGGGAGGCCAGGTGTGCTGAGATTCACGGGGTTGCAAAGAGTCGGACATGACTGAGCGACAGAACTGAACTGAAGAAATCAAAGATGACATTAAAAGGTGAAGAGTATACCACGTTTCAAGACTGGAAGAATGAATATTGTGAAAATGACTGTACCACACAAAGTGATCTACAGATTAAATGCAGTCCCTATCAAATTACCAATTGCATTTTTCACAGAACTAGAACAAAAAATTTCACAATTCGTATGGAAATACAAAAGATCCCAAAGAGCCAAAGAAATCATGAGAAAAAAGAATAGAGCAGGAGGAATCAAGCTTCTTGACTCCAGACTATATTACAAAGTTACAGTCATCAAAATAGCATGGCACTGGCACAAAAGAGAAATAATGCTCAATGGAACAAGAGAGAGACGCCAGAGATAAACCCATGCACTATATCCTGACATCTTATTTTCAACAAAGAAGGCATGAATATACCATGAGAGAAAGACAACCTCTTCAATACATGGTTCTTGGAAAACTGGACAGCTTTGTGTAAAAGGATGAAATTAGAATACCATACATGAAAACCAAACATGAAACCACCATACATGCAAATGAACTCAAAATGGATTAAAGACCCAAATGTTAGACCAGAAACTATGAAACTCTTAGAGGAAAACATAGGCAGAACACTCTTTGACATAAATCACAACAAGATAATGATCCACCTTCTAGAGTAGTGGCAATAAAAACAAAAATAAATGCACGAGATCTAATAAAACTTAAAGCTTCTACACAGCAAGGGAAAATATAATCAAGGTGAAAAGACAAGATCAGAATGGGAGAAAATAATAGCAACTGAAACAACTGACAAAGGCTTGATCTCCAAAATATACAAGCAGCTCAACACCAGAAAAATAACCAATCCAATCAAAAAGTGGGCATAAGACCTAAACACGTTTCTCCAAAGAAGACATACAGATGGTTAATAAATATATGAAAAGATGCTCAACATTGCTCATTATTAGAGAAATGCAAATCAAAACTACAATTATGTATCACCTCACACCAGTCAGAAAGGCCATCCTCAAAAAATCTAAAAGCTGTAAATGATGGGGGAGAAAAGGGAACCCTCTTGCACTGCTGGTGGGAATGTAAATAGATACAACCACTACGGAGAACAGTACTGTTTGTTGTTCAGTCATTAAATTGTGTCTGGCTCTTTGGAAACCCAAGGATCACAGCATGCCAGGCTTCCCTATCCTTCACTATTTCCCAGAGTTTGCTCAAACTCATATCAGTTGAGTCAGTGATGCCATCCAACCATCTCATCCTCTGTCATCCCCTTTTCCTCCTGCCTTCAATCACTCCCAGCATCAGTGTCTTTTCCAGTGAGTCAGCTCTTTATATCAAGTGGCCAAAGTATTGGAGGACAGTATAAAGATTCCTTTAAAAACCTAGGAATAAAATGACCAAATGACCCAAGAGTCCTACTAGTGGGCATATTCCCTGAGAAAACCGTAATTGAAGAAAACACATGTACTCCAATGTTCATTGTAGCACTGCTAACAAAAGCTAGGACATAGAAGCAACCTAGATGTCCTTTAACAGATGAATGCATAACCAAGCTGTGGTGTATATATATACACAATGGAATATTTCTCAGCCTTGCAAAGGAATACACTTGAGTCAGTTCTAATGAGGTGGATAAACCTAGTGCCTACTATACAGAATGAAGTAAATCAGAAAAAGAAAAGCCAATATCATATATTAATGCACATATATGGAATCTAGAAAGATGATACTGATGAACCTATTTGAAGGGGAGCAGTGGAGATGCAGGCACAGAGAACAGACTTGTGGACACAATGTGGGAAGGAGAGGGTGGGAGGACTTGAGAGAGTAACATGGAAACATACATATCACCATATGTAAAATAGTGGGAATTTGCTGTATGGTGCAGGAAATTCAAACCATGCTTTGTGACAAACTAGAGAGTTGGGATGGGGTGGGAGGTGGGAGGTGGGAGGGAGTTTCAAGAGGAAGGGGACATATATATACATATGCTAATTAATGTTGATGAATGGCAGAAATCAACACAATATTGTAAGACAGTTATCCTTCAATTAAAACTAAATAAAAATTTTAAATGCTCTTGTTTACCCTTTAACTTCTCTCTTACCTGCTTTTGTCAAATTTTTCTACACAGTTGATTGAGCTTTTGTATAAGACAACGTAAATAAGAGCAACAGAAAAGGCCTCTTATAATAATCTATTCCCTTTGCTGAAGTTGCATCCTTTGGATCCTTCACCTTTGGGAGGGAGTTCTGAAGGAGGAAAAGTTTCTGCACACTCAGAAACCTTCTCACAGGCAAGGACCAGGGGAAATTTCAGAACTTCAGAGGGGAAGTGCAGCTACAAGTGTGTGGAAGACAAAGAGGAGAGAATTTGGCAGAGATATCAGTGCTGACTAGCAACTCACAACCAAGAAGCTGTATGTAAGTCCATTGCTGCAAAATTGGTGCTGGCTGCTGAGTCTCAGGCTTTGGGGGTTGGACCCCAGGTAGAAGCCTGAGGTTGACTGCTGTGAAGAAACTCTGAGGGACTAATATGACAAAGCTGAGGGGTTCCAGGGAAAATTCTGCGCCTGCCAGAGAGTAAGAGATCGTTGTTAGGGGAATCTCTAGCTCCTTGGATCCTGTAACTCAAAGTATTCTCAGATTGCAGGATCCTGCCTTCACAAGTGCCATAGGTGGGATGAGCTGGCTGTGGTCTGCAAACCCAGAGATTGGCACACTTGTCGACCTGCTGTTGCCAAGGCTGTCATGAGTGCCAGAGGTGTGGATGAGACAAGGCTGGGGTCTGTGACCCCAGAGGTGGGTGTGATGGTGGCTTCAGTGACTGCCAACCTGTGAGCAGGTGCATATCACTAACCACAACTTCCTGTGAGCCTGTGCAGCTAGCCTCTTTCTAGGGATCCATGACCTAGGGCTAATTCCTTTGGGAGAGCTCATGACCTGCCTCAGACCATAGCAACATATAGCAGGTCTCTACTCCCGCAGGCACTCCTTGTACATTCCAAAATTGTGGCTTCCATACCCCTCCCTCTTCCCAGTCCGACTGAACAGAGAAGCCTTAATAAGCCTGGACCTTCACTCCCTCTTTTCTGGGCAGAGAACAGATGCTGGAGAGAAGCCTGCAAGCAAGCCTGCAAAGAGGCAGGACTAATACCAAAGCAGAACACGGGTGCTGTGTGAAGAAAGAAAAGGAAAGAATTCACTCCTGCAGAAGCAGGTGCTTTGGATTTAAACCCTACAATTAGCTTGAGACTGTGGGCCCTGGGGGCAATTGTGGACTTTGGAAGCAAGAACAAGCTTCAGTTGGGCATATCTGAGTAGGAGCTGACTCCACAGTGCCCGGAGCAGGCCCAGAGACCTTCTGAGAAATACTGGAGGACTTTCTGAGTCCTGGAGCAAAATGTGTGTGAGGACAACTAATGTCACAGGATAATATTCTTCTTAGTACCTCTCTGTCTATATATCTATATATAGTTTTTTCTGTTTTTGTTTTGTTCTGTTTTTATTCCTTTTTAATAATCATTTAATTTTTATTTTTTGTTTGCCTTTTATTCTTTTTATGTTTTATTTTAAATAAATTTATTTTATTTCCTTCCTATTTCTACAATACATTTTCATTATAATGTATTTTCCCATGTTTTGGTTTTGTATTTTTGCTACTCAAGTTTTTAGTGCTTGTTTTCATTTATGAATTTATTTATTGATTTGATTGTTCTTTTCTTTCTTTGGTTCTTCTCTTTATTCTTTCTTTCTTTCTTCCTTTTTCTGAGGGTGAGTTTGAGTTTCTTTGTGTGTTCCTGTCTAATTAATATTGTTTTACTGTTTATCTTGGGGGTTTGTCTGCCTGTTAATTTTTTTCTAGGTGGGTTTCATTTTTTTCTCTCTCTCTTTCTTTTACAATTCTGTACCATGTGACTTGTGAAGGTTTGGTGCTCAGCAAGGGGTTGGGCCTGAACCTCCAAGATGAGAGACCTGAATCCAATATGTTGGATCATCAGTGAACCCCTAAACCAAAGGAATATTAACCAGTGAGAGTTCTCCCAAAGGCCTCCATCTTAACACTAAGACCTGGCCACATATAAAGGCCAGCAAGCTTCAATGCTGGACATCACACAACAAACAACTAGCAAAAACAGGAACACAATCCTACCCATTAACAGTCAGGCTGCCCAAAGTCATACCAAGCTCACAGACATCCCATAACACACCATTGGGCATGACACTGCCCCTTAGAGATACAAGATCCAGTTCCATTCACTAGAACACAGGAACCAGTCCCCTCACGAAGAAACTTTCACAAAGCATTGGTCTAACTGCACACACTGGGGGGAGACTCCACATGTAAGATGACCTGGGACCTTGCAGTCTGCAGAAAGGAGACTCCAAACATAGTAGTTAAACCAAATAAAAAGACAAAGAATCATGCAACACATGAAGAAGCATGGTAAAAATTCACCAGATGCTGAAAGCAACTAGAAAAAGAAGAATAAAAAGCCCAAATTTACTAGAAGGAAAGAAATCATAAAAATCAGAGCAGAAATAAATATAAAAGAGATGAAGGAAAAAATAGCAAAGATCAACGAAACTAAAAGCTTGTTCTTTGAGAAAATAAGATAGACAAACCATTAGCCAGACTCATAAAAAGAAAAAGGGAGAAAACGGAAAGCAATAAAATTAGAAATGAAAAAGAAATTACAACAGACAGTGCAGAAATACAAATGATCATAAGAGAGTACTATGAGTTATATGCCAATAAAATGGACAATCTTGAAGAAATAGCCAAATTCTTAGAAAAGCACAATCTTCCAAAACTGAACCAGGAAGAAATAGAAAATATGAACAGACAAATCACAAGCACTGAAATTGAAACTGATCAAAATCTCCCAACAAAAAAAAGCCCAGGGCCAGATGGCTTCACAGACTAATTTTATCAAAACCCAGAGAAGAGCTAACACTTATCCTGCTCAAATTGTTTCAAAGATTTGCAGAGGAAGGAAAACTCTCAAACCTATTCTACGAGGCCACCATCACCCTGATACCAAAACCAGACAAAGATATCACCAAAAAAAGAAAATTATAGGCTATATCACTGATGAACATGGATGCAAAAATCCTCAACAAAATTCTAATGAACAGAATCTACCAACACATTAAAAGAATCATATACCATGGTCAAGTGGGGTTCAGCCCAGAGATCCACAGATTCTTCAACATAAGCAAATCAATCAATGTGATAGACCATATTAAAAAAATTGAAAGATAACACAATGGAATATTACTAGTCATAAAAAGGAATACAT
Organism: Muntiacus reevesi; assembly: GCF_963930625.1. Taxonomy (NCBI): domain Eukaryota; kingdom Metazoa; phylum Chordata; class Mammalia; order Artiodactyla; family Cervidae; genus Muntiacus; species Muntiacus reevesi. The sequence goes on along the minus strand of NC_089251.1, from coordinate 57,781,326 downwards.
TTGAGTAAGTTCTAATGAAGTGGATGAACCTAGAACCTATTATACAGAGTGAAGTAAGTCAGAAAGCAAAAGGTAAATATATTCTAACGCATATATACAGAATCTAGAAAAATGGTACTGAAGAATTTATTTACAGGGCAGCAATGGAGAAACAGACATAGAGAATAGACTTATGGACATGGGGAGAGGGGAGGAGAGGGTGAGATATATGGAAAGAGCAACATGGAAACTTACATTACCATATGTAAAATAGATAGCCAACAGGTATTTGCTGTATGGCTCAGGAAACTCAAACAGGGGCTTGTATCAATCTAGAGGGGTGGAAAGGGGAGGGAGATGGGAGGGAGGTTCAAAATGGAGGGGGTGTATGTATACCTATGGCTGACTCATGTTGAGGTTTGACAGAAAACAACAAAATTCTGTAAAGCAATTATCCTTCAATAAAAAAAATATATGTTTTTAAAAAATTTTTTTTAATTGAAAGATAAAAACCATATGATCAAGAGGACCTTCAAGATGACAGAAGCATAGGATGGGGAGAATATCTTCTCCCTCACAAATATATTGAAAAATAACCTACATGTAGAGCCACTCCCACAGAACATCTTCTGAATGCTGACAGAAGACCCCAGACTTCCAGAAGGTCAAACCAATCTCCCTGGAATGAAGTAGGGCAAAATATAGAGACTAAAAGGGCTACAAAGGATTTCAGAATGGGGACGTGTGCCCTGGGAAAGGGAGTCCTGAAGGAGAGGAGGTTTCTGCATGCTGGGAAACCCCTCACAGGTGGGATCAGGGGGTGCTTTGGAACCTCAGAGGGGAGTGCAATGCAGCAAGACAGGTGCTCCAAAGGCAAAATGGAGAAAATTCACCACAGAGATTCAACCAAAGAGCACTTCCCAGTTGAGGAGTGGCTCAAGTGCTCTCCTCGGCCCACGGTGAGTGGCGGCTAGCTGCCAAAGCCCAGGCTTCAGGAGTCAGACCTCAGAGAGGGGGCCAGTGCTGACTGCCACAGAGATACTCTGAGGCAAACCAGGAAAACTCTCAATCTGCCAGAGAAACAAAGGATCATTCCTGCAAGAAGGCTCTAATGCTACACTTTGATTCCGCACACTCACAGAACAAGGGACCCCTCCCAAGCAGATGCTGAAAGGGGGTGAGCTGCTTGTGGTCTGCAGCCCCAGAGACAAAGAGATAGGCATGGTGCCAGAGGTGGAAGGCAGAAGACCACTATGGACCCAGCCCCAGAGATCACAACTACTGCCAAGCTGTGAGTGTCACCACCCACGTCTTCCTGGGAACCTTAGGGGCTTGGCTCTGCCAAGGGTCCCACAGCCTGGGACCAACGGCCCTGGGGAAGCACACGACCCTCTTCAGACTGGGGCGACCCTGCACAGCCTCGCTGCAGTGACCACTCCCTACACACCTCAGCGCAGCTGAGCAAGTGAGCCTGAATAAACTGCGGCTTTCACCCCCTCATGTCTGGGCAGTGAACAGACGCGGGAGAGGGACTTAAAAGCAAAGGCGGCCCCAAACCAGAGCAGAACACCAGGGGCTGTGTGAGCAAAGGAAAGATGGGGAAACTGTCCTAGAAGTTACAGCTGCAGTGACTTAAATTCTAGGATTTAGCCTGAGACTGTATGTTAGGGACAACTGTAGATTTGAGAGAAAATCCAAACTGGAGCAAGACCTGAGTCTGAGCAGAGCCCACACTGCCCACAATAGGTCTAGAGACCTTCTCAAGTATATTGGAGGACTTTCTGAGTAGGCAAGTCAACTGGAACAGGAAAATGGAGAAATTTCTTGGACATTCTTCTCACTTCTACTCTCTATATATTTACCTGCTTCCCCCCTTTATATTTTTTTTTCTCGTACTGCCCTAATCTGGCTCTTTATTACTTCTTTAATTTGTATTTTTATAACCTAATTTTTCCTCTTTTAAATAACCTAATTTTTCCTCTTTTAAAAAACCTCATTTTAAAGTAAATTCCATGTTTTTGTTTTTTGTTTTAGATGTCTTATTTTTCACTTTGTATTTTTGAGAGTTTAGTTTTTTCTGTGCTTTTGATTTTTATTTTATTTTATCTTTTGATTTCGTGTCTTTGAGAATCTATTTAAAAAATTGTAGTATCTATATTCATTTAGGGGTTTGATTATTGGCTTGATTGCTCTCTTCTCTTTTGACTCTTTTTTTCTTTTTCTCCTTTTACACTCTTTCCTCCTCTGTATAAGTGTGTGAATCTTTTGGGATAATCGTGGCTGTTGAAAGTAACTTCACCATTAGTCTAGGGATTTTGTCTTCTGTGCTGTGTGGCCTGTGAAATCTTGATGCTACGGTAAGAAGTCAGGCCTTAACCCCTGAGGCAGGAGACTCAACTCCAGGACTTTGGACAACTAGAGAGCTCCCAATCCCACAGATCATTAATAGGCCAGAAATCTCCCTAAGGTGTTAAGTGTAAATGGGCTAAATATTCAAACCAAATGACATAGATTGGCTGAATGAATTAAAAAAAAAAATCCCTATATATACTGTCTGTAAGAAACCCATCTCAGACCTAGGGATGCATACAGACTGAATGTGAGGAGCTGGATAACGTAATTCCATGCAAAAGTAAATCAAAAGAAAGTGAAAGTAGCAGTACTCATATCAGATAAAAATAGACTTCAAACCAAACTACGTTACAAGAAACAAAGGACACTGCATAACGATCAACAGATCAAACCAAGAAGAAGATGTAAAAATTATAAATCTGTTTGCATCCAACATAGGAGCTCCTCAACACAAGCCAGATGCTAATATTTATTAATGAGGAAATCTACAGTAACAGAATAATAGTGGGGAAATTTAACACCCTGCTCACAACAATGAACAGATCATCCAGCAGAAAATTAACAAGAAAGTGGTATATTGAAGAGGTTGGACCTACTTGATATCTATAGAGCATTTCATCCAAAAACAATAGATTTCACTTTTTTTAAAGTGCACATAGGATATTCTTCAGCATAGATCAAATCAGTTCAGTTCAGGTCAGTTCAGTCACTCAGTCATGTCTGAATCTTTGCAACCCCATGGACTGCATCACACCAGGCCTCCCTGTCCATCACCAACTCCTGGAGCCTACTCAAACTCATGTCCATCAAGTAAGTGATGCCATCCAACCATCTTATCCTCTCTCATTCCCTTCTCCTGCCTTCAGTCTTTCTCAGCATCAGGGTCTTTTCCAATGAGTCTGTTTTTCGGAATCAGGTGGCCAAAGTACTGGAGCTTCAACTTCAACATCAGTCCTTTCAATGAATATTAAGGACTGATTTCCTTTAGAATGGACTGGTTTCATCTCCTTGCAGTTCAAGGGACTCTCAAGAGTCTCCTCCAACACCACAGTTCAAAAGCATCAATTCTTCAGCACTCAGCTCTCCTTATGGTTCAACTCTCACATCCATACATGACCAAAGCTATGGAAAAACCATAGCTTTGACTAGATGGACTTTTGTTGGCAAAGTAATGTCTCTGCTTTTTAATATGCCGTCAAGGTTGGTCATAACTTTTCTTCCAAGGAGTAAACGTCTTTTAATTTCATGGCTGCAGTCAAAATCTGCAGTGATTTTGGAACCCGAAAAAATAAAGTCTGTCACTGTTTCCATTGTTTCCCCATCTAATTACCATGAAGTGATGGGACCAGGTGCCATGATCTTAGTCTTTTGAATGCTGAGTTTTAAGCCAGCTTTTTCACTCTCTTCTTTCACTTTCATTAAGAGGCTCTGCAGTTCCTCTTTGCTTTCTGCCATAAGAGTGGTGTCATCTGCATATCTGAGGTTATTGATATTTTTCCTGGCAATCTTGATTCCAGTTTGTACTTCATCCAGCACACATTTTGCATGATGTACTCTGTGTGGAAGTTAAAGAAACAGGGTGGAAACATACAGTCTGGACATAATCCTTTCCCAATTTGGAACCATATGGAACAACCAATTTGGAACAACCAGTCTGTTGTTCCATGTCCGGTTCTAACTGTTACTTCTTAATCTGTATACAGGTTTCTCTGGAGGCAGGTAAGGTGATCTGGTAGTCCCATCTCTTTAAGAATTTTCCACAGTTTATTGTGATCCACACAGTCAAAGGCTTTGGCATAGTCAATAAAGCAGAAGTAGATGTTTTTCTGGAACTCTCTTGCTTTTTCTATGACCCAACGGATGTTGGCAATTTGATTTCTAGTTCCTCTGCCTTTTCTAAATCCAGCTTGAATATCTGGAAGTTCTCAGTTCATGCACTGTTGAAGTATTGCTTGGAGAATTTTGAGCAATACTTGACTAGCATGTGAGATGACTGCAATTCTGTTGATAGTTTGAACATTCTTTGGAATTGCCCTTATTTGAGATTGGAATGAAAACTGATGTTTTCCAGTCCTGTGACCACTGCTGAGTTTTCCAAATTTGCTGGCATATTGAGTGCAGCATTTTAATAGCATCATCTTTAGGACTTGAGATAGCTCAGCTGAAATTCCATTACCTCCACTAACTTTGTTCAGAGTGGTGCTTCCTAAGGACCACTTGACTTCAGATTCCAGGATGTCTGGCTCTAGGTGAGAGATCACACCATCATGGTTATTTGGGTCATTAGGATCTTTTTTGTTCTTTTGTTCTTCTGTGTATTCTTGCCACCTCTTCTTAATATCTTCTGCTTCTGTTAGGTCCATACCGTTTCTGTCCTTTATTGTGCCCATCTTTGGATGAAATGTTCCCTTACTATCTCTAATTTTCTTGAAGATAGATCTAGTCTTTCCCCTTCTATTGTTTTCCTCTATTTCTTTGCATTGATCACTGAGGAAGGTTTTCTTATCTCTCCTTGCTATTCTTTGGAACTCTGCATTCAGATGGGTATATCTTTCCTTTTCTCCTTTGCCTCCTCAGACAACCATTTTGGCTTTTTGCATTTCTTTTTCTTGGGGATGGTCTTGATCCCTGCTTCTTGTACAATGTCACAAACCTCCATCTATACTTCTTCAGGTACTCTGTCTATCAGATCTAATCCCTTGAATCTATTTCTCACTTCCACTGTATAATCATAAGGGATTTTATTTAAGTCATACCTGAATGGTCTAGTGGTTTTCCCTACTTTCTTCAATTTAAGTCTGAATTTGGCAATAAGAAATTCATGATCTGAGCCACAGTCAGCTCCCGGTCTTGTTTTTGCTGACTGTATAGAGCTTCTCCATCTTTGGCTGCAAAGAATATAATCAATCTGATTTCGGTATTGACCATCTGGTGATGTCCATGTGTAGAGTCGTCTCTTGTGTTGTTGGAAGACGGCATTTGCTATAACCAGTGCGTTCTCTTGGCAAAACTCTGTTAGCCTTTGCCCTGCTTCATTTTGTACTCCAGGACCAAATTTGCCTGTTACTCCAGGTATTTTGATTTCCTACTTTTGCATTCTAGTCCCCTATGATGAAAAGAGCATCATTTTTTTGGTATTAATTCTAGAAAGTCTTATAGGTCATCATAGAGCTGTTCAACTTCAGCTTCTTTGGCATTAGTGGTTGGGGCGTAGACTTGGATTACTGTGATATTGAATGGTTTGCCTTGGAAGCGAACAGAGATCATTCTGTCATTTTTAAGATTGCACCATGTACTGCATTTTGACTCTTTTGTTGAATATGAGGGCTATTCCATTTCTTCTAAGGGATTCTTGCCCACAGTAGTAGATACAATGGTCTTCGGAAATAATTTTGCCCATTCCAGTCCATTTTAGTTCACTGATTCCTAAAATGTCAGTGTTCACTCTTGCCATCTCCTGTTTGACCACTTCCAGTTCACCTTGATTCAGGGACCTAACATTCCAGGTTCCTCTGCAACATTGTTCTTTACAGCATAGGACTTTACTTCCATCAACCACCAGGCACATTCACAACTGGGTCTTGTTTTTACCATGATCTTAGTTTTTTAATAATTAGTTTCAGGCTGGCTCTTTCACTCTCCTCCTTCACCCTCATCAAGAGGCTCTTTAGTCCCTTTCAGTTTCTGCCATTAGAGTTGTGTCATCCACATATCTGAAGTTGTTGATGTTTCTCCCGCCTATCTTGATTCCAGCTTGTAACTCATCCAGCCCAGCATTTCTCATGATGTGCTCAGCATATAGATTGAACAAACAGGGTGACAGCAGACAGCACTGTTGTACTCCTTTCTGAATCTTGAACCAGTAAGTTGTTCCAGACAGAGTTCTAACTGTTGCTTCTTGACCGGCATACAGGTTTCTCAAGAGATGTGTAAGATGGTCCATAGTTTATTATGGTCCACATAATCAAAGGCTTTGGTGCAGTCAATGAAACAGAGGTAAATGTTTTTCTGGAATTCCCTAGCTTTCTCTATAATTCATTAAATATTGGCTATTTGATCTCTGGTCCCTCTTCCTTCTCTAAATCCAGCTTGGACATCTGGAAGTTCTTAGTTTGCATAATACTGAAGCCTAGCTTGCAAGATTTTAAGCATGACCATACTAGCATGGGAGATGATTGCAATTGTCAGATGGTTAGCACATTCTTTAGTACTATCCTTCTTGGCAACTGAACTGAGGATTGACCTTTTCCAGTCCTGTGGCCATTGCTGGGTCTTCCAGATTTGCTGACATATTGAATGCAATACCTTGATAGCACCTATTCCCTAGGGTTTTGAACAGTTCTACTGGAATTTCATCATAGCCACTAGCTTTATTAGCAGCAGTGCTTCCTAAGGCCCACATGACTTCACACTCCAGAATGTCTAGCTCTGTGTGGCTTAACACACCATGCGGTTCACTTGGATCTTTTTTATACAGTTCTTCTGTGTATTCCTTCCATTTATTCTTGATCTCTTCTGTGACTACTAGGTCTCCACCATTTATGTCCTTTATTGTGCCCATCTTTGGCCAAAATGTTCCCTTGATAGCTCCAATTTTCCTGAAGAGATCTCTTGTCTTTCCTCTTCTGTTGCTTTCTTCTAGTTTTGTACACTGTTCATTGAAGAAGGCCTTCTTGTCTCTCCATGCTGGTCTTTGGAAATTTGTGCTTAGTTGGATACATCTTTCCCTTTCTCCCTTGCTTTTCACTTCTCTTCCATCTTTAGCTATTTGTAAGCCCTCCTCAGATAACTACTTTGCCTTCTTGCTTTTCTTTTTCTTTGGGATAGTTTTGTTTGCTGCCTCCATAATATTGGAGGTACACCATTATGGACCTCCATTCATAGTTCTTTAGGCACACAGTTAATCAGATCTAATCCCTTGAACCTCTACCACATAGTCATAGGGGATTTGATTTAAGTCATACCTGGCTGGTCTAGTGGTTTTCCCCACTCTTAATTTAAGCCTGAATTTTGCTATGAGAAGCTGATGATCTGAGTCACAGTCAGCTCCAGGTCTTGTCTTTCCCAACTGTGTATGGCTTCTCCATCTTTGACTACAAAGAAAATAAACAATTTGATTTCAGTATTGGCCATTTGGTGATGTTCCATGTGTCTGGTGGTGGAAGTAAAGTATGATTCTGTAAAGAACAATATTGCATAGGAACCTGGAATGTCAGTTCCATGAATCACGGTAAACTGTGTCAACTACAAATTGGCATTTACCAAAAGCATTGCCAATGAGTGAACAACAAAGGCATTTGCCATCTGACTCTAAGGAGATCAAACATCATGCTGCTATAGCTATTGACCTTCAACAACCCCGGAGAAAGTTCAGCATGGAATGAGTCACTTTGTGCTCCCAGGAATTGGTGGGACAGGTCTTATAGATAGTTGGATGTTTTTAGGAACAGATTTTATGATCTCGATCCTTGCATTTCCTCATATCTCAGTTCAATTCAGTCACTCAGTCGTGTCTGACCCTTTGCGACCCCATGAATTGCAGCATGCCAGGCCTCCCTGTCCATCACCAACTCCCAGAGCTTACTCAAACTCATGACCATCGAGTCAGTGATGCCATCCAGCCATCTCATCCTCTGTCATTACCTTCTCACCCCCAATTCCTCCCAGCATCAGGGTCTTGGAGTAGTGGAGTTTCAGCTTCAACATCAGTCCTTCCAATGGACACTCAGGACTGATCTCCTTTAGGATGGACTGGTTGGATCTCCTTGCAGTCCAAGGGACTCTCAAGAGTCTTCTTCAACACCACAGTACAAAAGCATCAATTCTTCGGCACTCAGCTTTCTTCACAGTCCAACTCCCACATCCATACATGCCTACTGGAAAAATCATAGCCTTGACTAGATGGACCTTTGTTGGCAAAGTAATGTCTCTGCTTTTTAATATGCTATCTAGGTTGGTCATAACTTTCCTTCCAAGGAGTAAGCATCTTTTAATTTCATGGCTGCAGTCACCATCTGCAGTGATTTTGGAGCCCAAAAAAATAAAGTCAGCCACTGTTTCCACTGTTTCCCCATCTATCTGCCATGAGGTGATGGGATCAGCTGCCATGATCTTAGTTTTCTGAATGTTGAGCTTTAAGCCAACTTTTTCACTCTCCTCTTTCACTTTCATCAAGAGGTCCTCATATCTAAAGAACCACTAAATCCTTTTTCATGGTGACATCAGATCCTCATGACTAACAAAAACCTTTCGTAAAAAGAATGCTTCATGGTATTGAACTCCCCCTTCACCAAAACCTTATATACTGACCTTCCCCCACTGCCACTTTGGAGCAGTCTCTCAGAGCTATCTGAGATGCTGCCTCCTGTGCTGTAGTCTTCATTTTGCCCCCTAGTAAAACTTAACTCACAACTCTCAAGTTGTACATCTATTTTAGTCAACAACTGGAAGTGGTCAAACAGGAGTGAACATTGACATTTTAAGGATCAGTGAACTAAAATGGGCCAGAATGGGCTAATTTAATTCAGAAGATGATTAAATCTACTACTATGGGCAAGAATCCCTTAGAAGAAATGGAGTAGCCATCACAGTTAACAAAAGAGTCTGAAATGCCACATTACCTGCCTCCTGAGAAACCTGTATGCAGGTCAATAAGCAACAGTTATCACAGGACATGGAACAACAGACCAGTTCCAAATTGGGAAAGGAGTACATCAAGGCTGTGTATATTGTCACCCTGATTATTTAACGTCTGTACAGAGTATATCATGCAAAATGCTGGGCTGGATGAAGCACAAGCTGGAATCAAGACTGCCAGGAGAAATACCTCTAACCTCAAATATGCAGATGACACCACCCCTGAGGCAGAAAGTGAAGAGGACTAAAGAGCTTCTTGATAAAGGGTGAAACAGAGGAGTGAAAAAGCTGGCTTAAAACTCAACATTCAGAAAACTAAGATCATGGCATCTGGTCCCATCACTTCACTGCAAATAGATGGGAAAATAATGGAAACAGTGAGAGACTATTTTCTTGGGTCTGAAATCACTGCAGATGATGACAGCAGCCATAAAATTAAAAGATGCTTGATCATTGGAAGAAAAGCTATGACCAACCTAGACAGCATATTAAAAAGCAGAGACATTACTTTGCCAACAAAGGTCCATCTAGTCAAAGCTATGTTTTTCCAGTAGTTGTGTATGGATGTGAGAGTTTGACCATAAAGAGAGCTGAGTGCTGAAGAAATTATGCTTTTGAACTGTGATGTTGAAGAAGACTCTTGAGAGTCCCTTGGACTGCAAGGAGATCCAACCAATCAACCTAAAGGAAATCATTCCTGAATATTTATTGGAAGGACTGATGCTAAAGCTGAAGCTCCAGTACTTTGGCCACCTGATGAGAAGAACAGACTCATTGGAAAAGACCCTGATGCTGGGAAAGATTGAAGGCAGGAAGAGAAGGTGATGACAGAGGAGGAAATGGTTGTATGTCATCACCGAGTAGATGGATGTGAATTTGAGCAAGCTCTGGGAGTTGGTGATGGACGGGGAAGCCTGGTGTGCTGCAGTTCATGGGGTCGCAAAGAGTAGGACATGACTGAGTGACTGAACTGAGGGTGGGCTTGCTCCAAGAGAACTCATTCCCAATGAACTAGTTCAGGATAGAGACCAACAGTACCCACCTCTGCAAATGGGTACCCCAACCAAACTGGCTTGTCCTGTAAAGGAAAAGCCCAGATTTAGGTGGAAAACGTTCCTGGTATGCACCCCGGAGTGACTTACCCTCCAGAATCAACAAATGAACTCGTTGAACAAGCTATCGAATTGGATAGACTTACCTTACAAACCCAGTCTGACTCCAGAAGTTTATCCGTTCCTTGTCTCAACAGCCAAGCCCTGGGGGCAGTTGGTGCTGATTCAGAGAATCTTGAAAGAAAGAACCTCAGACAACAAATTGTCCCAGCAGCTTCTAGGGTCTTGCCCAAATATTCCCTAATCAGGGCCGGCTAGCCACGAGTAGCAAGGCTTCTGGTAGGCTAAGCCAAATTTTTACCAATTGCCACACAACAGGCCAATGAATTCATTGAGAGCTGAGGTGTTGAGGCAAGGAAGAGACTTTAATCGGGGAGCCAGGTGACTGAGAAGAAAGCAGGCTAGCACCCCAGAATAATCATCTTGTCAGGGCCTGGTTGTCAGGTCCTTTTATGGATGGCAGGGAGGTGAGGTAATAAAGAAAATAAGTCTATTCAATCCTTGCAAATGTCCCCTAGAACAGCAAACCTCAGGCAGGGGAATGTGTTAGTTTCACTTCCTACAGCCCTTCACAGGTGGGAGGCTCAGGTGGCAGGCCATTTACAAAAAGGGCTAAAGTCACAGAAGCAGAGCCAGCGTAAATTTAAAATTAACCCTTCCAGGCTACACTTCCAAGAGCAAAGACACACAACCAGAAAAATCTCCAACAAGGGGTTAAAGCTGGAATAAGATGTGGTACATATATACAGTAGACTATTTCTCACTCATTAAAAACAGTTACTGAAATTAAGGAATAAAGACACTGTTGACCACAGATGGACCCTGAAGGATCATAGGCACAGGGAAGTCAGGCAGGCAGAGGAAGACTATGACATAGGATATACCTTCCCAGCAGAAGAAAAATAGACATACAAGGCAAAAAACTTACAATCCAAAAAGAGACTCAGAGAATTCAAAGACAACAAAGGGTTCCAGGAAAAAAAGAACATGTGAAGGGCCTTAAATGAATTAGGAAGTCCTTATCCTCATAGACAAGAAATGTGACTCTGTAATAGATAATCCACAAGGAATATTCTTTTCTCTCCTTCCAGCCTACCTTCCTTGCACAGATACACAGAAATCTGTAACTCTAAGAGATAATCCACAGTAATTATCTCCTAAGTTTGTTCTATGCATACACAGAAAAGTATAACTGAGATAGATAATTCAGAAGGAACTGATGTTCGGGATTCTTCTCATTCTTATATGGCAAAAAAAAAAAAAAAAATAGAGTTATCCCACCCCATAGATACGTATGAGGGAGTCAGGAGGCTGTATGCTGACAAAAACCACAAATTGCAAGTAGAGTGCGCTCCACTGCAGCATGGACAAGACGGTAAGAAAAGGAGAGGGACGCAGTGCCTACGCTCTTATCTCCCCGACGTGGGATTCTATCACGGCCCCTGGAGCCTGGACAGGCTTCTGTCCCACTGGTGAACAGGGCGTGGTTGACACAGCCTGGCAGGGCGCCCATGGTCAACGCTTTTAGAGGTCTACTGTCGCCTATGTTCTGGCTGGGACCAGAGTCCCGTGTGGTATCAAGGCCTCAAGGGGTTTGAAGGCAAGGTTCAGCGAGCCTCGACCTCTCCTGGTGCTGGGGAGCCCAGCTTAAGCCTCGTTCCTGAGAGTGCAGCCTTCTAGCACCAGCACATAAGCACCTCAGCAGCGTATTGTGGTCCCGGAAGGCTGTTTGTGTGATGCTTTAGGGAGAAAGATAACTGAGATTCAAACCCTTTCAGGTTAGCTCAGGCACGTTCCTCCTTATTTCACTGCCCAAGAAGCAAACTTTCCCTCAGGTTTTGGTTACCGCAGGAACCAAAGGTAAGGCTGAATAATGCTGCCGCCTTGTGGACATTTTCTGTAACTACAACATTCTCTCCGGTGTTCACTGGCAACTCAAATCACGAGGGCTGGATTTCTGTTAATAACAGAAATCAACATTACCCGCCCCAGGAAATATCCTGGGGCAGGTAATGGAGAAATAAATTCCAAATACAGCCGACTTTCAGCCCAATTGTCACAGGCAAATTCTCCTGACAACCTTTTAGGGAGGGGAAAAAAAAAAGCCAAACAAAATCACACTTCCACAACAGGACAAAATACTAAGGATCCCTAATTGCTGGAGGAGTGCCATTCAAATCGACAATGGGAAATCAAACCTCACCAGTCACAGGGGTCATCATGGCCAACTACAACTGATAAATGCGGGAGAGAGCCTGGAGGAAAAATAATCCCCCTCCACTGTCTCTGGGACAGTTTCTGAATGTCTGAAAACATACTCTCAGAGAGATTAAAACTAGGATCTGACATTCCCACACCTTGGGCTATATCCTGAGAAAACCATTGATCAAAAGACACAGACAGCCCAACAAAGCTTCAGCACTGCTTCCAAAGCCGAGACACACTACCAGCAAAATCTCCAACAAGGGATTAAAGCTGAAACAAGGTGTGGTACATATATACAGTAGGCTATTTCTCACTCATAAAAAAAAATCACTGAAATTAGGTAATTATGACAGTAGTAGCCACAGGGATGGTCCTTGAAGGATCATACTAAGGGAAGTCTGTCAGGCAGAGGAAGACCTGGTATATGAGGTAACTTCCAAGCAAAATAAATGTAGACATTCAAGGCATCAAGCTTACAACCCAAAAAGAGACTGAGAATTCAAAGTCAAACAGAGGACTCCAGAGAAACATAAGTGACGGCCCAGGAATGAATTAGAATGTCCGTGCCTATGTACACAAGAAATCTGTATTGTAATAGATAATGTACAGTGATTATCCCCTCCTTCCTTTCTAACTTCCTTCCATATATAGACAGCAACCTGTATCTCTAAAGACAGAAATCTGTATCTCTAAGAGATAATCCACAAAAATTATCTCCTAACTTCCTTCTTTATGTACACAGAAAAGTGTATCTGAGATATATAATTCACAAGGACCTGACACTTGGCACTCTTCTCGACCTTCTACAGTAAAAAGTTCAAAAATGCAATAGATACTACACCATGGATACCTTATACCTGAATCAAGCAGCTATACACCTAGGACAAGCACAACACTGCAAATCGACTATTCTCCAACACAGCACCAGCATAATGTTAAAGAACAAGAAACAAAAACAACGCCTGCTTTATTCCTTCTGACCTCCTTGACTTGGGGTGTGATCCATCCTGGAGCCTCTACAGGCTTGGCTCTCCAGACTAGACTGCTGTGTTTTTGTGACAGCCTGGCAGGGTGTTCATTGAGCCCTTTTTAAGCCTATAGAGTCTGCTGTGCTCTGGTTGGGACCAGAGACCCGAGAAGGATCAAGTCCTCGAAGACCTTGGGGGCAATAGTCACCTAACCTCCACGTCTCCTGGTGCTGGAGCTCCCAGCTCAAGCCTCCTTCCTGAGAGTGCAGACTCCTAGGTACTGAAGCAAGGTGCTGTGGCTCCCATTGGGATTAGTGTGGAAGTGTGTGTGTGTGTGTGCGTGTGATGCTTTATGGTGAAAAAGTAGAGAGATACAAGCTCTTAAATTTTCCTTCAGGCACATGCCACTCTGTTTCACAACCCTGGAAGCCGACTTTCCCTAAGGTTCTCTTTGCCCCAGAGTAAGCATCAAATAAGTGCTGCCAACTTGTGGACATTTTCTGTAACTACAACTTGACCAAAGGCATTTCTATTCACAAGGGGGCAGGGGTGCTGCCATTGACAGCTTGCTTCCAGCAAGGTCCTGGGGTAAATATTACAGAAATAAATTGCAAACACACCCAACTTGCAAGATTCCAATCAAAATGTAAACTTTCCACACATTCCTAAAAATAAAAAAAAATTTTAATGAAAGAAAAAACACCCTAACCACCACAAAACGGGATGCTCAGCATCCCTAATTATTGCAGGAAGAATGCTAATCAAAAAGAAAACAAGAAACAAACAAACAAAAAGACAACAAATCAAATCCCACCAATCAAATGGCCAGTCAGAATGGCCATTCTCACAAGTCTAAAGCAATATATGTGGGAGAGAGCAGGGAGGAAAGGGAAACCCCCCAATGGTCAGCGGAAGGAACACTAGCAACAGCCACTAGAACTGACAGCTTCTGCATGGCAGAAAAAAAAATTTCAAGAGAGCTAACCCTAGGATCTGACATTCCCACACCTGGGCCTATATCCTGAGAAAACCGTTATTCAAAAAGTCACATGCACTGCAACATTCACTTGAGCACTACTTATAAGAGTTACGACACAGACCCACCAAAATGTCCACTGATAGATTAAAGCTTTAAAAAGACCTGGTTCTTATAGACAATGGACTATTATTCAGCAATGAAAAAACTGGCCCTGAAATTATGAAATTATTCTACTTATAGCCATAGAAATGGATGCTGGAGGATCACATGCTAAGTGAAATCAGCCAGACAGAGGAAGACAAGAGCATATGATGTCCCTTCTAGGCAAAATTTAAAAAGAGATACAAAGGAACTAAACTCTAAGAATTCAAATACAAGAATTTAAAAAAATTAAAAAGGAAAAGCCAAGGAATTAACTAGGAGGTTGGGAATAACACATACACAGAAATTTGTGTCTATACTAGATACTCCACAAGGACCTGATGATTAGCACAGGGAACTATGCTGACCTTCTGCAAAAACCTCTATGGCAAAAGAATACAAATAGAACAGATATGCTGTAGGTATATGTCATAAATGAATCGGGCAGCTGTACACTGATGACAAACAGAAAACTGCAAAATTAATATACTTCAATATAGCATAGGCATGAAATTAAAGAAAATAAAAGCACTGCCTTGTTTATTCCCTCCAACCTTCCTGACTTGGGTGCTATTCCACCCCTGGAGCCTGAGCAGGCTTGAGTCCGATCACTGAATTGAGATGGAGTCGAGACAGCCAAGCAACGAGCCCTTAACTGAGACCCTTCTTAAGCCTCTTTTGTCTGGTTTCCCTGAGACCAGAGTTCCTAGTGCTCCCAAAGGGTGGGGACCCACCCCTCTGTCTTCCAGGACCTTGGAAATGTCACCTAGGCCCCAGGTCCTCTGGTGCTGGGGTCCTCAAGCTTCCTTTCTGAGAGTGCAGCCTCTAGGCCCCTCAGCAGGGTGCTGTGGCCCCAGCTGGAATGAGTCTGGAGAGGAGGGG
Source organism: Muntiacus reevesi (assembly GCF_963930625.1). Lineage (NCBI taxonomy): Eukaryota > Metazoa > Chordata > Mammalia > Artiodactyla > Cervidae > Muntiacus > Muntiacus reevesi. The sequence goes on along the minus strand of NC_089251.1, from coordinate 57,766,072 downwards.
TGAAGCTTTAGGGGGAGGAAGTGAGACACAGCCCCTTAGGTTGTTGCTCAGGCACGTTCCACTCCGATTCACAGCCCAGGAAGCCAAGCTGCCTTAAGGCTCCGGTTGCCCAAGGACCCAGAGGGGGCCGGGGGAAGTGCTGCCACCGTGTGGACACTTTCTGTAACTACAACTGCATCTCTGGCGCTTACTAGCACCTCTATTTCTCAAGCATTGGGGTCTGTTAATGACAGCTGTCCTCAGGACATGTCCTGGGGCAGGAATTGCAGAAATAATTTCCAAACCCAACCAGCTTTCAGGAAGCCAACTGCCACAGGTAAATTTTCCTCACACCGCTTATGGAAAAAAAACAAAGACCCAAACCTCCACCACAGGACAAGATGCTCAGTATCCCTAATTACTCAGGAATGCCAGTTAAAGTGAAAACAAGGAATCAAGTTCCATCAGTCCCATCAGAGCATCCTCAGGAGGCCACAAACACTAAAGGCAGGAGAGCCTGAGGAAAGGGAACACCCCTATACAATAGGTGGGAAGGCACATTGACAACACCCAGTATAAAGGACAGTCTCTGAATGCCTGAAAATACACTATCCAGAGAGGCTAAGCCTAGGATCTGACATTCCCATGCCTGGGCCTAGATTCCGAGAAATCCATCATTCAGAAAGCCACATGCACCCCAGGTAGCACTGCAGCACTACTCACAATAGCGGACACAGACAGCCAAATCTTCACCAGCAGATTAAACTTAAACAAGATGTGCCACATACATACAATGGACTATTAGCCATAAAAACCAAAACCGGAAGTAAGGAAATTACGCCACTGGTAATCACAGTGATACATCTAGAAGTACCATACCCTAAAGGAACTCAGCCAGACAAAGGAAATAAAACAAGATGTCCCTTCTAGGCAAAGTTTTTTTTTTTTTTTAAGTGAAACAAAAGAAAGAATTCACAACCCAAAGACAAACTCTGAGAATTCAAATCAAAACCAAGAGTTTAAAAAAAAAAAAATGAAGGGCCTGGGATGAATTAGGAGGTCGGGACTAACATAGACACAGAAATCTGTATCTGTAATAATAATCCACAAGGATTATCAGCTTCCTTCCTTCCTTTCTCCCTTCCACATACACACAGAAATCTCTCTTTCACCTATACACAGAAACGTGCATTTCTAAGAGATACTCCGCATAGACTATTTTCTTCCTTCATTCCTCATATGCACAGAACACTGTATTGAGAAAGATAACTCACAAGGACCAGATGCTCAGCATGTTGCTCGACCTTCTGCAATAAGCTCTATGGCAAAAGAACCCCAAAAAGCCTAAATATGCTCCATGGACACGCCACACCTGAATCAGATGACTGTAACTGACAACAAGCACAGGGTGGTGAAAGGTCGGGTATGTTGAGGCATGCCCTGGAAAAAGTGCCGCAGACAAGTTCCGGAGGCTGGGTAAACTTCCGGGGACCGACACCCCCCCTGCAGCCTGGTCCGATCAGGAACCGACACGGAGCCGTTGGACACCCACCGCCGCTGTAGCCCGCACTTTCTTCCTTATATAGAAGGACCTGGGCTGGGCGCCGGCCCTGGCTATAAAACCTCTCCCCACCTCTCATACCTCGCAGACTCCCTTTGTCTCCTCGCTCACCCGCCCCTCCCCGGGAGATCTGCCCGAGAGCGACCGCCCATTAAAGGCCTTTTACCACCGGTCCTTAGAGGTGGCTCTTTCTTCCCGCGGCATTTTCTAACAGGTGGCAAATTGACTGTACTCCTACATACAATCGGGATGAAGTCAAAAGAAAGGAGAGAAAATCAATGCCAACTTTATCCCTCCCAAGTTCCCTCATTTTGGCTTCGATGGCATCCCAGGAGCCTGAGTAGGCTTGAGTCCCAAGGCTGGACTGGGGTAGGGTCCAGACAGCCTGGCAGGGTGCCCTTCATTGAGCCCCTTTTTAGTTATTATTATTATTTCTGAGCCCCTTTTAAAATCACAGCTGTCTGCTTGTCTTGCCTGGGACCAGGTTCCTGAGTGGGACCAAAGCCTGGAGGACTGTGGAGGCAACAGTCACCTAGCCTGCACATCTCCTGGTGCTGGTGTTCCCACCTCGAGCCTCCGTCCTGAGAGTGCAGCCTCCTAGCACCTAAGTACCCTCACCTGGGTGCTGTGGTTCTTGGTGGGATTAGCCTGGGGGTCGGGTATGTGAAGCTTTAGGGGGAGGAAGCAGTGAGGCACAAGCCTGCAGGTATTTGTTCTGGCACGTTCCACTCCAATTCACAGCCCAGAAGACACTTTCCCTAAGGCTCTGGTTGTCTGAGGAACCAGAGGCGAGAAGGTGAAAGTGCTGTCCCCTTGTGGAGACGTCCTGTAATGACAACCACACCACGTGTGCTTATTGGCACTTCCACTTCAAAGGTCCTTGTTCCGTCACTCAGTCACGTCTGACTCCTTGTAACCTCATGGTTTGCAGCACGCCAGGCTTCCCCATCCTTCACCATCCCCCAGAGCTTGCTCAAACTCATGTCCATTGAGTCAGTGATGCCATCCAACCATCTCAACCTCTGTTGGCCTTTTCTCCTCCTGCCTTCAATCTTTCTGAGCATCAGGGTCGTTTCCAGTGAATTCGCTCTTCCAATCAGGTGGCCCGAGTATTGGAGCTTCAGCTTCAGCATCAGTCCTTCCAATGAATATTCAGGTCTGATTTCCTTTAGGATTAACTGGTTTCATCTTGCAGTCCAACGGACTCTCAAGAGTCTTCTCAACACCACACTTCAAAAGCATCAATTCTTCAGCACTCAGCTCTCTTTATAGTCCAAATTTCACATCCATACATGACTACTGGAAAAACCACGGCTTTGACTAGATGGGCCTTTATCGGCAAAGTAATGTCTCTGCTTTTTAATACGCTGACTAGGTTGGTCATAGCTTTTCTTCCAAGGAGCAAGTATCTTTTAATCTCATGGCTGCAGTCACCATCTGCAGTGATTTTTTAGTCCAAGAAAATAAAGCCTGTCACTGTTGTTATTTCCATTATTTCCCCATCTGTTTGCCATCAAATCATGTGACCAGATGTCATGATCTTGGTTTTGTGAATGTTGGGTTTTAAGCCAACTTTTTCACTCTCCTCTTTCACTTTCATCAAGAGGCTCTTTACTTCCTCTACACTTTCTGCAAGTAAGACTGTCTTATCTTTAGGAATGCAAGCAGTAAGATTTATCACATAAAAAATCAGAGGGGAAAACCACTGTAATTTCTATTAAGAATTACACTTGAACCAGTGCAATTAGGCTACAAAGAAGAGATGAAAGTCATAGGAATTGGAAAGTAAGAAATACAAAACTGTCACTTATTGTATATGATGTGATTGTGTCAAAAATCCAAACAATTTTTAAAATAAATTTGAATTTAAGATGATCACTGGACATAGGTCAGTGACCCATTGCATTCCCTTATAAAAATAAAAGGAAATTGAAAACAAAAGGATTTTAAATATGATTTACCAAAATGCATAAAAGACCAAATACCGGAGAAGGCATAGGTTACCCACTCCAGTATTCTTGGGCTTCTCTTGTGGCTCAGCTGGTAAAGAATCCGCCTGCAATGAAGGAGACCTGGGTTCAATTCCTAGGTTGGAAAGATCCCCTGGAGAAGGGAAAGGCTACCCACTCCAGTACTCTGGCCTGAAGAATTCATGGACTTTATAGTCCATGGGGTTGCAAAGAGTCAGACAAAACTGAGTGAATTTCACTTTCACCAAAAAATACATAAAATACCTAGGAATAAATCTAGTACAAGTTAGATTGCAAACTGAAAAATATTATTGAAGAAAATTAAAGGTGAAACATTTAAAGACCAAATAGAGGATATATCAGATTTGTGGATTAAAATTTCAATATTGTAAAGCTATCAGTTCTCCCCAGACTGATCCATAGATTTATTTTTAATTAAAATCCCAGTAGAATGCTCCAATATATTTTTTTAAAATCCCAGTAGAAGTTGTTGTAGAAATTATCAAGATGGCTGTAAAATCATATGGCAAGTCAAAGGGTTTAGCGTGTCCAAGCAAGAAGAACAAGCCTGGATAATTTACATCATCATCTATGGAGAACTTTTATTATAAAGTAATTAACACAGTAGGAAATTGATCCATGGAGAGAAAACCCAACTAAGGGAACAGAATTGAGAATTTAGAAGGACATACACACATAGGGAGAATTATCTGATTTATGATAAAAAGGACAGTGTAATGGAAAGAGTGACTTTTTAGCGATGGTTCTGGGTTGATTGGCTCACTATAGGGGAACAAAATGCCTTGAAACCCAGCATAAAAAAAAATCAATGTCCAATGTATTTCAGCTGTAAAAGTGAAACAGAATCATGTGACTAACTGCTTGGGAGTATTAAATATGCCATAAACACTGTTGTATTACATTGCTTCTCCATTTCTGTTTATGAGGTGTGCATGGGTGCTCAGTTGTGTCTCTTTGAGGTACTTACTAACTACTTGCTAACTGAAGCAGTGGTTTAACTCAAAATGTGAATTGGAGTATCACATTCTTTTTTTTGTAGAACATATCTATGATTCCAACTATAACATCATTAATCTCTTTGCTATAGACATCTTCACTATGTGATTTTTAATGAAGTAAACCATCCATTGATGTAACACTTGCAAAAGATAGGTATTCTACTTTAAATTATATACTAATCACATTAGAATGGTTTAAGAGAAAAACATCAATGCCTTTACAAATGTTGTCACTTTTATGCATTTCTGCACACCTAAAATGAATTCAGGAATGCTGTGTTTTCTCTATCCATCTAGAAAGGTCTGCATTCTCTTATGGCATCCTAGAAATCTATCATGATTATCCTTTCTTGAATAACATCAAGGATATTATTTTTGCTTCCTTCCTGAATCCCTGCACTCACTGTACTTGTTGGTCACTTATCAAACACTGCTTTTCTTTGTTAGAAAATTAAAGTGTTAGCTCCTCAGTCATATCCCACTTTTTGCAACCCCATGGACTGTAGCCCGCCAGGTTCCATGGGATTCTCCAGGCAAGAATACTGGAGTGGGTTACCATTCCCTTCTTCAGGGGATCTTCCCAACCCAGGGATCAAACCTGGATCTCCCACACTGCAGGCAGATTCTTTACCAACTGAGATATCGAGTATAGTATGAAGCTGTGTGGCTCCAGATGAATTTTAAACCCCTTTGCTAGAGGTAGAAATCACACCTATTTACCAATAATCTAACATTATATTTTGGACATAGCATAATTTAAGTGACTTGTTACAAAGACTGATCAAGATTGAGCTAAGATCTAATATATGAAACAAATCTTCAAATATTAGGAGTAGTATCTCTTGAAGATATAGTAAAAGTTATAATTGACTTCCAAGTAATGGAAGTCACAAGACTGAAGAACAAAAACAAAACCTATTCAAGGAAGTCTGGGTTTAAAGAACAAAAATAAGACCTATTCAAAAACAAATAAATAAAACTGTCTATAAACCTTCAGAGATTATAGAATGCTAAAATATTGTGAAAAATCAAACATACTCCATTTAGTTCCTGACATATTCCAAAAAGACAGAGAGACGATCCAACAGGTTTCATCAGGTCAGTTGCTAAACAACTCACTGCTAAGATGGATGTAAAGTGCCTTGATAATGATAATGGGCATCAGGGGATGTCCTTGCATTAGTCCAGTGACACAATTGTAGAGAAATACAAAAGTAAAGAAGGATAAAATCCAGGTTGTCCTCAGATGCTAACCTCAAAATGACTAACCATTGAAAAGATCTTATGTCTTTAGCAGAAACATAAGTACTGAACACTTGACCATTTCACAGCAGATATTCTTCATTACGGAAGTGCTTCACGAGTCACAAGAGTACTACAAAAACAATCTGAGTAATGACATGCTTGGAAAAGGTCAGTTTTCATCCCAAGCCCAAAGAGAGGCAATGCCAAAGAATGCTCAAACTACCGCACAATTGCACTCACTTCACACTCTAGTAAAGTAATGCTTAAAATTCTCCAAGCCGGGCTTCAGCAATACGTGAACCATGAACATCCAGATGTTCAAGCTGGTTTTAGAAAAGGCAGACAAACCAGAAATCAAATTGCCAACATCTGCTGGATCATCGAAAAAGCAAGAGAGTTCCAGAAAAACATCTATTTCTGCTTTATTGACTATGCCAAAGCCCTTGACTGTGTGGATCACAATAAACTGTGGAAAATTCTGTAGGAGATCGTAATACCAGACCACCTGACCTGCCTCTTGAGAAACCTGTATGCTGGTCAGGAAGCAACAGTTAGAACTGAACATGGAATAACAGACTGGTTCCAAATAGGAAAAGGAGTACATCAAGGCTGTATATTGTCACCCTGCTTATTTAACTTATATGCAGTGTACATCATGAGAAATACTGGGCTGGAGGAAGCACAAGCTGGAATCAAGATTGTGGGAGAAATATCAACAACCTCAGATATGCAGATGACACCACCCTTATGGCAGAAAGTGAAGAAGAACTAAAGAGCCTCTTGATGAAAGTGAAAGAGGAGAGTGAAAAAGTTGACTTAAAGCTCAACATTCAGAAAACTAAGATCATGGCATCTGGTCCCATTGCTTCATGGCAAATAGTTGGGGAAATAGTGGAAACAGTGGCTGACTTTATTTTTCTGGGCTCCAAAATCACTGCAGATGGTGTTTGCAGCCATGAAATTAAAAGACGCTTACTCCTTGGGAGGAAAGTTATGACCAACCTAGACAGCATATGAAAAAGCAGAGACATTACTTTGCCAACAAAGGTCCATCTAGTCAAGGCTATGGTTTTTCCAGTGGTCATGTATGGATGTGAGAATTGGACTACAAAGAAAGCTGAGCACCGAAGAATAAATGCTTTTGAACTGTGGTATTGGAGAAGACTCTTGAGAGTCCCTTGGACTGCGAGGAGATCCAACCAGTCCATCCTAAAGGAGATCAGTCCTGAATGTTCATTGGAAGGACTGATGTTGAAGCTGAAACTCCAATACTTTAGCCACCTGATGCGAAGAGCTGACTCATTGGAAAAGACGCTGATGCTGGGAAAGATTGAGGGCAGGAGGAGAAGGGGACGACAGAGGATGAGATGGTTGGATGGCATCATCAACTCGATGGACATGGGTTTGGGTGGACTCCAGGAGTTGGTGATGGACAGGGAGGCCTGGCGTGCTGCGGTTCATGGGGTCGCAAAGAGTTGGACACGACTGAGCAACTGAACTAAGTAACTAAAATAAAACAAAAATTCATTTCCATTTCCATATTCTCAATTTATGTTATAAAGTAGTATGCTTAAAATCAAATTCTAAGTTCTTAAGTTATTATCACTGTCATTTTCACTGCTGATGAGTAAAAACTTCATTTAAGATTAAAAACATTTCTAAGAAGTGTACTAGTAATATGTGAAGGTTTTTCAAAATGCACCAGGTACCTTTTACTAACTAGTGGCAATTACATTTTTTATAATTTTATAGTCATACAGAGAAATAAGAGTACATACTCAAAGAGAATAATAAAAGAGCAGAGGTAAAATAAAGTCCTAATTGCCGAAATGTAAAGACAGATTCTACACTACAAGGACATCTGTACTGGCTTCTCATAACAACTGACATGCAAGGAAGACAAATCATGAACGCACGTCTCTGGTCCCAGCACAAGACAGAAGATTTAAACCCACGGGGGAGCAGCAAGAAGCCATGAGCTGTATATGCCTTTCCCCATGATCATAAATTCTCAGGAGACACAGATGGGGACCCTCTACAAATTGACGGCAGCCTGAGATAATCTTGCAGCTTCCCTGGTGGCTTAGAATGTAAAGAATCTGCTGCAATGCAGGAGACCCAGGATTGATCCCTGGGCTGGGGAGATCCCCTGGAGGAAGGCATGATAACACACTCCAGTAATCTTGTCTGGAGAATCCCAAGGACAGAGGAGCCTGCTGGGGGCTACAGTCCATAATCTGGCTGTGTGAGCAAATGGTCATTAATGTCATGAGTTGTTTCTGCTTTTGAGGTCACCTCAGAGTGTTCTACATACAAGTGTCTTATATATCGCAGAGCAGACTTCAAAGGAAAATGAACAGTACTCTTCAATTTTCCTCCTCTCAGGGTAATTTTAAAATTGTTTTCACTCTGATTCACTGATGGCCTCAAAAGGAAGTTAGACCATCTTATTACTGACAAGAGTTGCCAACAGCCAGACAGAACAAGGTTGAAAAAAGGTGGGACTCAAAGAAAGTGTAATTTTTTTTTATAATAAAGATATAATCTTTGATGGAAAGTTTTCTAAAAATTACATTTGCATTTCAATTTCTAAAGATAAACTTTTATAATTTAACAAAAAAACTAAATTACAGGTGAAATGTCTTTGATAAACTAACTATGGGAACACTTGAAATACTTAAAAATGATAAGCGAGTGTTCATGGTGTTGATTGAATTCACATGTCAGTTGTCAGGTACGGAGTGAGTGACTCCGAGCTGAGAGCTCTCTATTGTTGTTCAGTCCTTCAGGCGTGTCCAGGCTGTGCGACCCCATGGGCTGTAGCCCACCAGGTCCTGTGTCCACGGGATTCTCCAGGCAAGAATGCTGGAGTGGGTTGCCATTTCCTTCTCTAGGGCATCTTCCCAACCCAGGGACTGAACTCAGGTCTCCTACATTGTCTTTACCACTGAGCCACCAGGGAAGCCCCCCAACTGCTTTGAGTCAAGGTTGCTGACCTGCTCTCTGTTTATTCTGTGGAAGCTGAGATGGAAACCTCGGCCAACTCCCTGCCCCCCCAGCTCGAAGGCCAAGTGGGCAGCTCACCCCTCCCCCCACCCCCTCATGCCTCACCGAGCATCCTCTGGCCAGCATTTTTCCATTGGAACCACTGAACAGGCCATTTTCGTATGTTCTGTGCGGATTAAGTACAAAGAGCACTGTGCACCTCCATTAAGATAGAATGCGAATTGTTCCAATGTTAACAAACATAAGTCAAGTGTTACTATTAACAAAGGAAAAGACCAACACCTTTGGGAGCTGCCAAGAGTTTTCACAGATTTCTACCTTCAAAGAGTCAGTTTTAATAGAGTCGGTTCTTCTTTTTGCCTTCCCATTCCATTTAATCAATTAGAAAAGGCAGGTCTGCTTATTTTAAAAATCCACATTTCCCAATAGGAAATCAAAAGCCCAGAAAACAATTATGGAAAACGGGGCAGAGCAAAATGCAACAGTCATTCATTCTGTTTAAAATTTTCCTCAACATCCATTTTCTGTTGCTTCTTTCTCACTTAAATGGGTTATACCTATGCCCTCAAAAAGCTAGAGTCTGGAATATGAAGAATTGTTTTGGCTAATACAAAAAGTACTTCCTTACTATATCAGAACTAAAGGTCATTGTCTTAGAGAGTAGGTAAAAACATCCTTTCTCTTTCGGTCTACTAATTTCTTCAATCTGATGAAAAATGATCTGATTTCTTCAATCTAATTTTATCCAAATCAAAAATAGAGCTAATGTACATAGTTTTGAAGTATTAATTAAATCAGTTTTAGCTCATAGTTACTGTTTTATGTATCTCAGAAGAACTTTCACCAACTGATCCATAAACAGGATGACTAAATAGAGTGCTGTAATGTATGTTTTTGAAAAAAAAATTCATCATCTTTAGGTAAGAGAAAGGCTGTAATAATGCCTTTCAGAGAAGTAAGAACTATGCGCTCTCCTGCTGCTGTCTCTGCCCAGCTCCGTGGAGACAGAGCTCAGACATAAAAAAAACTGTCTGGTGAAGGGCTAGATCTTATCTGTGCTCAGCGTTAGCGAGAGCCCCAAGGCAACAACGAAGATGTTGTCAAAGTGTAGCTGGAAATCTGTTAGTGATTCTCATGATGTTGGTGGCAGTTTTATAGTCATCACTTTGAAACTTGTAAGCCAGAGTATTGGTAAGAGTGCACGCTTCCTGCAGATGTATGAAGAAACGCTTTGTGCTGTGACTGTGTGTCTAACACTTGTTGAAATAACTGTGTGACTTGGCAAATGCACTCAACTGTACATTCAGGTAATGCCACACATCAAACTGGTTATCTCAGTTTATAAAAGTGAAATTTTCAGGGATGTCCCTGGTGGTCCAGTGGTTAAGAATCCACCTTAACCAAAGTCAGACACAACCGAGTGACTGAACAACAACAAATCTATGGAAAACTCTACAAGTCCATATTCATTGTGAGCTGCTCTTATGTCTAAAGTAAAATGTTCCTACTGGGATAGCAATGCATTTTCACATGCATTGCATGTTCTTTTTTGGATGAAGAATAATGCTTGTCCACTGCCTCCCACTGATAATGGCAAAGGTGAGCAATGAGCAGAGAAAGGAGAAAGAGGTAAAAAGGCAGGAAAAGGAAGAGAAGAGCCCATAGTCGGTTATTGGACCAGACTTTCTGCTCTGTGGGCTGCTGTCACCATCAGCCAACAGGGAGGAAGGGCAAGGGGACAGAATTCATTAAATAAGGAGCTCAAAATCTGCCTGCAATGCAGGAGACCCCGGTTCGATTCCTAGGTCAGGAAGATTCCTTGGAGAAGGGAATGGCTACCCACTCCAGTATTCTTGGGCTTCCCTGGTGGCTCAGCTGGTAAAGAGTCCTCCCGCATTGTGGGAGACCTGGGTTCGATCCCTGGGTTGGGAAAATCCTCTGCAGAAGGGAACAGTATTCCGCAGTATATTCCAGTATTCCGCCTTGGAGACTTCCATGGACTGTACAGACGATGTGGTCGCAAAGAGTCAGACACGACTAAGTGACTTTCACTTTCAAGGAGCTCAGGAAGTCACAGAGATTCAGAGTCAGCAGGAGGCGAGAGCTTCCTGTCATAGTTTCTGAAACCCTTGGTCTCTGGTTGATAGAACATGATGCTCAATGACATGTATGTACATCAGTGACCCTTCTATGCTTATGAGGTGTATTATGTGTCAGCAGCAGTGAACTCAAGCCTCACAAGTTTCTTGAGAGACAAATCACTTACCAGACTGTCTTAGGACATCTGAACTGTCTTGCTTTTTTTCATTCTCTTTTATCAAACTGCCTGAGCCTAATGGGCAAAAGCATTGTGTGGTTTAATTTCTCAGTGAAGAGTTCAAAATAAATGGAAAGAATGTTTCAAATACCTCTATTATTTTAACACAGAAACGCAAGATCGACCAAAGTTTGGGTTATTTCAAAATCATTCCTTTCAAAAAGAAAGACCTAACTACTTCCAAATAATTTGGAACAAGTGATTTCATAATCAGATTTTTAATTTTATTTTTGTTCTGCTAATGCAGATGAGGGGCTTCCCCAGTGGCTTAGATGGTAAATAAAAAAGAAACAGAAGTTATATCTCTAGAATTTAATCAGGATACAATGGTGAGAAAGCAGAAATAACATAAAGCAAAACAGAAAATATATTCAGTTCACCTGCCACCGACAACATCTTGTGTATCAACGTTACTATAATATGGAATAAAGGTTAATTTAAAAAATAATACACAGGAAAAACACAAAAGCTTTTGGGTGTTCGTTCAGGTACGTTCCACATTAAATTACAGCCCTGAATTAAAACTCTCAAAAACTTTCATTTCCCAGGTAATCACAATTGGGATTGAGAAAAGCCCGCTGCTTTGTGGCCATTCCCTGAAAGAGCAACCGTAAAAGATTTGCCTGGGAGTCCTTGTTCAGTGGCTCAGTGGTGTCCGACATTATGATATAAAGTATTCAGGGCACATACAGCTCACTGTGGGGCTTCAGCGTAGTGGGTCGCCAGGCTGGGTCAGGCTCCAGGGCAGGGAAAGCTGGTCCAGGGTCCAGAAGAAAGTCTTTCAGGGGAGGTGCTCAAGTGCACTCCCTGAATAGGATTCAATTTAGAGAAGTTAACACTCAGGTTATCTCTTGGAGGATATTGGGAGTTTTCCTGGCAGTCAGAAAGGACAACACCTGCAGAGGTGATGAACAGAAATATTCACAAATGACTCTGCATACCTAAGACGAAGAGGTCTTTGGATATAAGAGAAGATGAGGGCGATTTACAAGGTTCGGATTAGGAGCACTTCTGCGTACCATTTCAGAGGCTTTGAATTTTGCACATAGGAACTGAGGAAACACTGAAACTTCAGAAGGAGAGGTTGGTGTTTGAAGGAAGACCCCCTAAAGACAGACTTCTCATGGGGCTGATCTAAATGGCACCAATAAGACCTGTTTTTTTGTTTTATAATTTTAAATTTTATTTTATTACTTTTACAGCTTTATTAGGAAATAATTGACATACATCACTGTGTAAGTTTAAGGCATACAGCATGACAGTTTTGATTGATATGTACTGTGAAATGATTACCACAGTAGGCTCAGCTAACATCCATCTTCTCATTCATCATTTTCTTATCTCATGAATTACGCTTCGAGTACTTCGTAAGGCTTTAGAAGATTTATGTATCTCTAGCTGAGCTGTGCTCATTCTAATGCCTTTAAACAGAATTGTAACAGCCTCGTTATTTTTCTTTACTTTTCTTTTGTTGGCGTATAGTTACCTTACACTGTTCATTTCTGTTGTACAGCAAAGTGAATCAGCCACATGTATACACATATCCCCTCTTTTTTTAATTTCCTTCCCATTTAAGTCACCATGGAGCACTTAGGAGAGTTTCCTGTGCTGCATAGTAGGTTCTCATTAGTTACTTATTTTAGACATCATAGCCTTGTCCTGGCATAGGGGCTTGCATAACTCAACGAATATCTGAGCCATGCCAAGCAGGGCCACCCAAGACAGACAGGTCATAGTGAAGAGTTCCGACAAAATGTGGTCCAGTGGAGAAGAAAATGGCAACCCACCCCAATATTCTTGCCTGGAAAACCCCATGAACAGCATGAAAAGACAGCAGTCCATGGGATCACAAAGAGTTGGCCACAATTTAGCAACTGCTCAACAAATATAAGAATCCAATTTTTTAAAAAAGTATTTCCTGTTACTTTTATAGAAGTACAATGGAAATATCTAGATTACTGGTAGTTACTGTTTCCTAAACTGTTTCACTGAAGTACTAAATCATCATCTAAGTACTAAGTTATGATCATATGCGTGGGTATGTGCTTCACTCATGTCCGACTCTTTGTGACCCCATGGGCTGTAGCCCGCCAGGCTCCTCTGTCCATGGGATTCTCCAGGAAAGAATGCTAGAGTGGGTGACCATGCCCTCCTCCAGGGGACCTTCCCAACCCAGGGATCAGACTCAGGTCTCCTGCATTACAGGCGGGTTCTTTACCATCTCAGTCACCAGGGAAGCCCATAAACAATGACAGATTGAAGGAAAACAGGAAAGCTCTATTTGACCACCTGTGCTTCGTGTGACCCACAGAACAGAGTGACTCAGAGACGGAGGAATAAAGGGCATTTCTAAATTCATGTTTGGGAAAACCGGGACTGATGGGACTATTAACACCACACACACTTCATCACTCACTCTTATCTCCATGACCTGAAGCAGATGGAACCTAAGATACCACGTTGCAGTGGAGAAAAGCATATTAAAAAAAATGGAACCATAGTGAATTTATTTCACATAGTAAATGACCAAATGTATCATAAAAGGAAGGACAGTGGCAATTAGATAAATCAAAAATAATGAGTCCAGGGACTTCCCTGGTGTTCCAGTGGCTAAGACTCCGCACTCTCAATGCATGGGGTGTGGGTTTGATCCCTGGTCAGGGAGCTAGATCCCACATTCCACATCTAAAGAGTTCAGATGCTGCAATGAAGATTAAAGATTCCACATGCTGCAACTAAGACATAAGGCAGTCAAATAAATTTTAAAATAAGTTTTAAGAAAAAATTTTAAAAAACTATGGAGTCCATTTTTACTAAGTAAGAATATTGAGTAATGTTATATGATTGTGGAAAAACTGTACAAAAAAGATCTTCATGACCCAGAGAATCATGATGGTGTGATCACTCACCTAGAGCCAGACATCCTGGAATATGAAGTCAAGTGGGCCTTAGGAAGCATCACTACAAACAAAGCTAGTGGAGGTGATGGAATTCCAGTTGAGCTATTTCAAATCTTAAAAGATGATGCTGTGAAGGTGCTACACTCAAAATGCCATCAAATTTGGAAAACTCAGCAGTGGCCACAGGACTGGAAAAGGTCAGTTTTCATTCCAGTCCCAAAGAGAGGCAATGTCAAAGAATGCTCAAACTACTGCACAATTTCACTCACTTCACACACTAGGAAAGTAATGTTCAAAATTCTTCAAGCCAGGCTTCGACAATATGTGAACCATGAACTTCCAGATGTTCAATCTGGTTTTAGAAAAGGTAGACAAACCAGAGATCAAATTGCCAACATTTGCTGGATCATTGAAAAAGCAAGAGAGTTCCAGAAAAACATCTATTTCTGCTTTATTGACTATGCCAAAGCCTTTGACTGTGTGGATCACAATAAACTGTGGAAAATTCTGAAAGAGATGGGAATTCCAGACCACCTGACCTGCCTCTTGAGAAACCTGTATGCAGGTCAGGAAGCAACAGTTAGAACTGGACATGGAACAACAGACTGGTTCCAAATAGGAAAAGGAGTATGTCAAGGCTGTATATTGTCACCCTGTTTATTTAACTTCTATGCAGAGTACATCATGAGAAACACTGGACTGGATGAAGCACAAGATGGAATCAAGTTTACCGGAAGAAATATCAATAACCTCAGATAGGCAGATGACACCACCCTTATGGCAGAAAGAGGAACTAAAGAGCCTCTTGATGAAAGTGAAAGAGGAGAGTGAAAAAGCTGGCTTAAAGCTCAACATCCAGAAAACTAAGACCATGGCATCTGGTCCCATCACTTCATGGCAAATAGATGGAGAAACAGTGGAAACAGTGACAGACTTTATTTTGGGGGCTCCAAAATCACTGCAGATGGTGATTGGAGCCAGGAAATTAAAAGACGCTTACTCCTTGGAAGGAAAGTTATGACCAACCTAGATAGCATCCACAGCTCCATCCCATTCCTGCAGGATGGTGGGAGTTGAAGTCTTTCCATGGTGGCTCCTGCTCTCTATGTCAAGGATGGGGTTGCTGATGGCAGGGAGTGGACAACCCCCACTCTGTGGACTGGCGTCCAGAATCGAGGGGCAAAAAATATTGTCTCTAGATGGGATAGAAGGAACCTGGGTCACTTTTCCCCAACCCAGGCTCCCTTCGTTGTTTCAGTTCAGGAACTGTGACATCCTGGAGGCTAGGGAGAATGAAATAAGGCTGTCTCTTAGCCATGTCAAACCCCTGGACTGGGTCCTGAAGCGGGCTGAGGATATCTGGGTGGTTAGTCCCACCCAGCCCCTCTTGGATGCTCTGAACTGAAGAGATCACATGTTTCGCTGCGGTTACAAGTGCATCCGGGTCCTGAGGGCCGTGCCCACCTGAATAGCACTGGGTAGCTGCACCCAGGACCCAGGAGGATTGCTCGAGTTGCTGGATCAAGACCCTCAGGCCATTCCGGAAAATGGGATCTCGATCTCGGTCCACAAACCTGCTCATAACCTGCACTTATGTGTGTCGCTCGACCCTGTAAATACGCCACAAGCGGAGCGAACTCCCTAGGATCTCTGCTCCTCAAAGCCCACGTGAAAAAGTCCAAGTGCTTGGTCATTTCCTGGATGGACACACTCAGGAACTCGGGGATATTGAGAACATCATCAAAACATGCTAACAGGCCTTCGGATGCCCTGACCCACTCCTTAAACAATGCCTGCAGGGTCGCGGGACTCCAGTCCAGACCAGACCCTTGGGGACTTTGTGAGAAAAATTGCTGCACTCTGACCGCAAGCCCCCAAAGGCCAGCTGTAGTGGCCTCCATGTCTTGGGCAGTCCGCTGTCGCGGGCAGCAAACCAAGACGAAGTGAGCCACTCTGAGCATCCGCTTGGCCTGGGCTCGGAAAGCAGCGAGGAGAAGTTGGAGGCTCGGCGGCGAGGCCTTGCCATCGCACCCAGAGGAACGTGGGGGAGTCGCCAAGGCGGCCCGGACCAGACTTAGAAGAGGACTTTGCGTGTCGGTGAACGTGTCCAAGATCTGGCGCAACAGCCCCGTGCGGACCCCCTGGGAAAGGTCCTCAGCCGCAGCCCGCAGCACTGCGCACTCCTCCTCCGGCTCCTGGCTGCCCTCGCCCGTCCCCGGAGGCCCGTTGTTCGGGTCCAGGCGCTGGGCGCCGGCGCTGCGCAGCTCCAGCAGCCGGCGGCAGCGGGCCACCAAGCACCGGCGTTCCGGCGGCGGGCAACAGGCGGCCAGGCGCATACAGTGCCAGACCAAGGCCGCCAGAGGCGCGTCCAGATCGCCGCGCAGCCGATCCGGCCGGGGCGCTGCCAGCATCTCCCGCAGCTGCCGCAGCCACCGGGAGAGCGCGCCGTGCGGGGCGCCGGCCGCCGGGAGTTCCAGGCGCCCCAGGAGTTCGCCCAGGGTCTTCCTGGCCAGAGAGAAGACCTGGCGCCGGGAGGCGGCCAGACGCGGGTCGCGGGGACTCCGGAGGTGGCCGCGGGCGGCCACGAGCAGCGCGGGGACGCAGCCCCGGAGCAAGCGGCCGGCGCGGCCCAGGCGCTCCCCGGATCCGCGCGCTGTCAGGCCGCCCAGACTCTGCAGCGCCGCCGCCAGGTCGGCGAAGGGACCGCGCAGCGAGGCCTTTGCTGCTACTTCCAGCGCGTCCAGGCAGGTCAGGAACCAACCCGCTGCCCGCACCACCTTCCTCGCCATCGCCACATCTTCCAGTAGCAGGACCTGTGTGGACAGTCAGAGGGAGAGAAGCTGGAGAATGCATGCATGTTTTTGCAGCCGAAGCGAGAGCCATGGCAGCTGCTTTACCCCCACTGGGCAGTTAAACGTCCTCCAAAGACTTCCCTTGGTGCTTCCCTGGTAGCTCAGATGATAAAGAATCTGCCTGCAATGCAGGATGCCTGGGTTCAATCCCTGAGTCAGGAAGACTCCCTGGAGTGGGAAATGGCAACTCACTCGCATATTCTTGCCTAGAGAATCCCATGAACAGAAGGTCCTGGCAGGCTACAGTCCATGGGGTCGCAATGAGACAGACACAACTGAGCAGCTAACACAGACTAAAGAGGATCTCAGAGATAATAATAGTCATCATAATGATGATGATGTCACTTAGCAGTGACGTTTAAAGAAAATATTATGCTTCACCAAAAGTGTAAACCCCTCTAAACTGAGCTACATTTAATGTGGCTTTGAAGCACTCATGTCTCCAGATTAGAGGAGGAATGGTCTATGTGGTGATAACCAACACATCAGAAACCTAAGAGTGATTAGGAAGGACTTAGCTATTTGCATGAGGATGATGGGGTCTGGCAGGATGACCTGTCCAAGAAGTGCCTCCAAGAAATCTTTCCTGGTCTGACTCTGCTCCCTGACCACTCTGTTCATCCCTCAGCAGAGCTGGTACCCAACCACTTCAAGAGCCTGCCTTCTTCCCTCTTCTCCTCCCATCAACAGGTGCCAAATTCCTCTGGCTCTGCCTCACTCATCTCCCCATCTCAATCTTACTTTAATGAGGATCTGTTAAATTACAGCTATAACCACCACCGAACCCCACCAATAACCCAGAATGCATAGTGTGTGCGTGCTAAGTAGCTTCAGTTGTGTCTGCCTCTTTGTGATCCCATGGACTATAGCCCACCACGCTCCTCTGTCCGTGGGATTCTCTAGGCAAAAATATTGGAACCGGTTGCCATGCCCTCCTCCAGGAGTTTTCCAGGCCCAGGGATAGAATTTGCATCTCCTCCATCTCCTGCATTGGCAGGCTGGTTCTTTACCACTAGAGCCACCTAGGAAGCCCAGTAAACCACAATACTAAAAATTCTAATGATGAGCATCATATTTTATAATATTAGAGGCAAATAGATTCTAACAGGGAGCAATGCCCTAAGCTAAAAGAGTTGCGTCTGATGGTGGAATGTCAGGAAGGAGAATGGGGATTATTTGGAGGCTGAGGGGTTATCCTGGCTCCTGACATCCTCCCAGCTTCAGGCAGTGCAGCAGGTTAGTCAAATAGGCTGAAAGGTGCAGAGGTTTCAGTAGTTTCAACCCATAGCTCCTGGCCCTAAGTTGGGTGGGAAATGGATTCCTTATCATTATGATTTGGTGGCCAAGTGTAAGGAATGTGGGGTTGCACATGAGTTTAAGATCATAGACTCTAGCTCAGTACGTCTACCCAGCTCCCTATGGCAGCTTTCCACATTCAGCATTTATTAAATTGGTAATGAACTCTATATCTGAAAACTTGGCATAAACTTGGGCAGGTTTCTGTCTCTGGGATGGGCATCTCTTGTGGGAATGAACTGCTGCATCCATGCTTCCCAGCAGTGAGCTCTCTGTCCAGACTAGTCGGCTAACCAGCTCTAACATCAATCTCACCTTCACAGTGTCCACCAGGATCTGTTGAGCTGTGGTCACTAACTCCTCCTGGTGGCTCTGACTTGCCGGCTGAAAATGGAGCTTCTGAGCTACCAGTGTGATGTTCCTTGAGGACAGGAGCAGAGACTCAGCAGTAGCCCCCATTTCCTCCTGGAGCCACTTTTCCTCGGAGTCTCCTGCCAGCCTGAACAGATAGGTTTAGCTCAGCGTCTACCAGCACTCCATGAATGTAATGTTACAAAAAAAGAAACAACCCCACACATAAACTATGACACATAGAAGTTACAGAGGACTAGATGGCACAGTGGTAAAGAATCTGCCTGCCAATACAGGAGACACAGGAGGTGGTAGATTCCATCTCCGGTCAGGAAGAACCCCTGGAAGAGGCACCCACTCCAGTATTCTTGCCTGGAAAAGCCCATGGACAGAGGAGTTTGGTGGACTACAGTCCATGGGGTTGCAAAGAGTCGGATAGGACTGATCAACTGAACACACACACACACACGAAGCCTACATTAGAGATATAAGGTGTATATGTATGGTGACAGAAGCCTCTCTAAGATATGATATTGAGTAAATAAAACCAAACTACAAAATAGTGTCTATGGCAAGATCTCATTTGTTTTCAGTTATGTACAGATCTACATAGAGAATCATTTATCTGCAAGAACAATGATCAAACTCTGGTTCTATCTTGTTGTCTTATGATATGGTTCATTCCTTTTGAATTGCTCTTATTTTCTCTGCACTGAACATGTACATTTACTACAAAAAACAATAAGCCTCTTTTTGTAAGGAAAAAATCTCTAGAATCTAATTTCAATCTGTGTCATCCAGAGGAGAGGTTTTGTGTAACAAAAATCAGTTTCCATGAACACAGATGTCCACAGCAACTGTTTTGCTCATGTGATTGCAAACATTTCTTTTTCAATACTAATCCCTAACCACACAAAACAAAATTAGAAAAGATCCCCTCCTGCCTAATCACATAATGGCTAGTCTTTGCACATGAGGCTGAACTCTATGCCTTTGGAATTTTTAAAATATTTTTATCTATTTATTTGGAATATTTTAAAATTATTTATTTTTTATTTATAAGTAAATAAAAATAAAATATTTTATTTATTTATTTGGGTCTTAGTTCAGTGTTAAAGAATCCTCCTGCCAATGCAGGAGACACAGGAGACTCGGGTTCGATCCCTGGGTCAGGAAGATCCCCTGGAGAAGGAAATGGCAACCCATTTCAGTATTCTTGCCTGAAAAATTCCATGGACAGAGGAGCATGGCCAGTCACAGTCCATATAGTCGCAAAGAGAACAGGACTGAGGGACTGAGCACGCATGGGTCTTAGTTGCAGCATGTGGGATCCAGTTCCCTGACTCGGGATTTGACCTGGGCCCCCTGCATAGGGGGCATGGGGTCTAAGCCACTGGACCACCAGGGAGGTCCCGTGTGCCTTTGGAATTGTAGGGTGGGAAGACAAGACACAGAAGTACCAGCCTGAGTGATTTCAGAGAAGCGCCTCTCAGTTTTGATCCCTTACCTAGTGGCAGCCAGTTTCGGAGCTCCTTATCCCTTCTTCCCCCAACAATCCAGCTACCCTCGTGTAAAATATTCCCTGAGTTCCCAGTGTGCAGAATCATGCCAACCCAAACAACCCAGTACAGAAAAATGCTAAAACATTGAGGCAAAGGAATTGTGGGGAGAATGTGTGACAGCTGTTGTCTTCCCTTGTTTTATTTTTGACTCCTTGTGGAGAATTTGCATATCAGCTGCTCAACCCATAAATTTGACTGCCACATCGCGGTAGCTGTTCAGTTACAGAGCTGGGGCTCCCACGCTCTTCCTAATTCCCTGAGTTTTCTCATGGGAGAGATACAAAGCAGTCAAGGATCAGGGTTGTATATGTGAAACGAGGTTGTGGAATCCAGTGCCAAGGCAATTAATGGCTATATTTGAATATATGACCTTGAGTACCAGGGACTTCCTCCAGTATTCTTGCCTAGAGAATCCCAAGGACAGAGGAGCCTGGCAGGCTACAGTCCACGGTGTCGCAAAGAATCAGACACCAGAGACTCCACACAGAGTTCAAACCGTGCGATGATTTGTCCAAATGAATTACCTGATGACCTGCGAGCCTTCCCATCTTCCCCGCCTCTTTCCTGAGACCTTTGGAACATTTTCCAATCCTCCTTTCTCCCTTCACTCCTATCCCAGCTTTTAACTCCAGCTAAGATAATGTTTTGAATTTGAAGCTACAGTTGAAGTTCCCTTAGCATTACACCTTCTCTTTCAAGAATTTTGATTCTTAACCATTGCAAGATGTGGCACTATTATCCTTTCCAAAGTTCTGTTCTTCTTCATCTCCCCTTGTATGGAGGTTTTGGGTTTCTGTTTGTGGATTAGAGTTGTTTATCAATATTTGTCTTGGTTTTCTTGCTTTTTTGAGTTGGGGTACATGGTGGTATAGTCACTAAATTCTTTCTTATCTGCATTCATATGCTTCCTGTTTCAGGTTAATGTTAAGCTGTCTAGGTAGAGCGTTCTTAATGGCAGGCCATTCTTCTCTGGAATCCATAGACTTGGTTCCAGCATCTTCTGACCTCCAGAATTACAGGTAAGAAATCTGAAGCCAGTCTATTTGATACCAGTCTAATTGATCTTCCGTTATAAGTTGTGTTTTCTTCTGTCTGAAAGCACTAATTGGTCAGGAATTATGCCAACCTTGCTTTATGTATATCATTCCTGTGCAATCTCATCCAAAACCCAAAACCAAAACAGGGAGCAATTTTTATGTACAGATTTGGATCATTAGTTGGCGCAGAGAAATTTTCTTCTATTATTTGTTTAATTATTGCCTCTCCCCAATCTCTTCATGTTTCTCCTTCTAGAAGCCTCATTATTTGTAAATTGTGTCTCCTGAATCTATCCTCCAATTCTACTATTTTTTTCATGCATGATGTCTATATGTTTCTGATTCTACTCTATGGTTGAATTGTAGCTTGACCTATCAGGTCACTAATTTGAATCATAATAGTAAATATCCTCAAACTTCAGCTTTCAACCCATGAGAATATCAGACCAATCTTCTTCCCAAGAACATAGATAAAAGATGGATAAAATATTTTTTTTTAAAATCCAGATATTTTAAGGTGCTAGAGACCGACCAAGCCAGCCAGGATTTATTCCCAAATAACACAGGCCAAGAGGCTCAAAAACCAGGTGAAAAGCGGCAGCTATGCCAAGACTTCAGTAGTCTCATGGTACTCAGAAAACAAAAATTAGAGTTTGGGTCTCATCAATGTGGGGAGAAGCTGATGAGTATCCCAGGATTTCAGCTGAGACCCCAAAAGTTTACACCTTAGGAATAAGAACAAACTGGGGATAGACATCTCTTAGCAAAGACTGATTGGAGACAGAAATGGCAACCCACTCCAGTATTCTTGCCTAAAGAATCCCGTGGACAGAGGGGCCTGGTGGGCGGCTGTCCATAGGGTCGCACAGAGCCGAACACGACTGAAGCGACTTAGCATGCATGCATGCATTGGAGAAGGAAATGGCAAACCACTCCAGTGTTCTTTCCTGGAGAATCCCAGGGACAAAGGAGCCTGGTGGGCTGCCGTCTATGGGGTTGCACAGAGTTGGACATGACTGAAGCAACTTAGAAGCAGCAGCAGCAGCAAAGACTGAAACTAGTCTTGAAGCATCTCAAGGCTTTGATGGAGAACAGTGACCTCTTCCTACTGCCCATCAGAATAAAATTAAATTCTCTCTGGAAGGAGACAATACTATCTAGAAGCACTATAATTTGCATGCATTATGGATCCTATTCAGTTTTTTTTTTTATGAGCTCACATGAAAAGATAAATGTAGCATCTCAAATTAATTTGGTAAAGATAGACTTTATAATGGGCTTCCCTGGTGGCTCAGATGGTAAAGAATCTGCCTGCAATGCAAGAGACCTGGGTTTGATCCCTGGGTCAGGAAGAACCCCTGGAAAAGGCAATGGCTACCCACTCCAGTATTCTTGCCCGGAGAATTCCATGGGCAGGGGAGCCTGGTGGGCTACTGTCCATGGGGTCGCAGAGTCGGACAGGACAGAGTGACTGACACACACGGAGACTTGATAATAAATAATGCTGGGACAACTGAGAAGATATCTGTTGCTAGATGTCTGTTGCAAATATTTCCTCCCAGTCTGTGGCTTGACTTCTAATTTTCTTATCTTCTATAAATCACAAAGTAAGATTCCTATCTTAAGCCAGTCATAAGACTGAAAGGATTAGAGAATCTGGATATAAAGTAAAAACTATACAACTTCTAGGAGAAAACATAAAGAAATCCCTCTTTAATCTTGGTGTGAGAAAACCTTTGTAACTATGACTCGAAACTCAAAGACAGGGGGACTTCCCTGTGGTCCAGTGGTTAAGAATTCACCTTGCAATGTGGGGAATGCCAGTTTGATCTCTGGTTGGGGAACTAAGATCCCACATACCATGGAGCAACTAAGTCCGCACACCACAACTACTGAGCCTGTGGGCTTTAGAGCTCACGTACCTCGACTAGAGAGTCTCTGCACTGCAACTAAGACCCAACACAGCCTAATAAATAAATAAAACAAGGCTCTCATCCCCTCTCTCATCCGGTGGTCCCTTTCCTTGAGTGTGGGGGGACCTGTGAAAAAGATGAGAAGGCACCCTGTGATTACAGGAAAAGGAGTTTGGGGAGATGTAATTAAGGTCCTTAACCATTGGCTTGAGTTAATCAAAGGAGGATTATCTTGGGTTAGCCTGACCAAACCAGGGGAGCCCTTAAAAGGGCAAGTGCTTCCTTCTTGAAGAGATCTGAAGCAGCAGAGACACCCTCCTGTCGGCCTTGAAGAAGCAAACTGCCACATAATGGAGAGGGCCACGTCTCAGGGCCTCGGTTTTCCAATCCGAGGAACTGAGTTCTGCCAGCAAGCTGGAAGCTTGGAAGGGGACCTGAGCCTCATATGAGATGGGGGCCCAACTGACACCTGGGTCACCCAGCTCACCCAGCCCAGTGAGGCTCCCCAACAGCCAACCAGCCACCCCAGGCCCAGACTCCTAACCACAGACACTCTGAGACGATAAAGGGGTGTTGTTTTCAGCTGCTGACTGGGTGGTAATTTGTAACCCAACAGTGGAAAAACCAATACAATTACAAATGAATTTACACTGAAGGGGATGGAGAAGAAAAGAACAAACCTAAATAACTCTAAAGAACAGAATTTTTCCAGGAGAGAGTCAAGGTAAAAACAGTAAGAACTACTTAAAAATGCTTCCCTTTAGTTAGTCAATCTGTTTCTCATAATGAAAGCCAGGAGGGGCCTTCCCTGGCAGCTCCCAGCCTGTAGAATGCAGGTTCAGTAGTTGTGGTACATAGGCTTAGTTGCTCCGTGGCAGATGAGATCTTCTGGGATCAGGGATCGAACCCATGTCTCCTGCATTGGCAGGCAGATTCTTTACCACTGAGCCACCAGAGATGCTGCCCCTTAATTTTCATTATCCACAATATATCCACTTATTTTAAGCCCTATACACATGAAGAAATTGCAAATTTAACTCTCAACCACATGATAAATAGTTCATCCCTTCATACTGCTAAGTAGTATTATATTGTATGCCTATACCAGTTAGTTTATTCATTTGTCAACTGGTGGACTTTAGGGTTGTTTTTAGCTTTTGGTTGGTTACAAATAAAGTTGCTATGAACATTAATCTGTAAGATTTTGGGTGCACATATGCTGTCATTTCTCTTGATATGACATTTTTCTTGAAATGACCTAGGGGTGGTAGGCATGTGTTTAATTTTCTTTTAAAAAATTACTTAAAAAAATAAAAATAAAAAATTACTTTATTGAAGTATAGTTGATTTACAATATTGTGTTAATTACTGTGGTATAGCAAAGAGACCCAGTTACACACATATATATATATTCTTTTGTGTATTCTTTTCCATTTTGGTTTATCGCAGGATATTGAATATAGTTCCCTGTGCTAAAGCGTAGGATCTTGTTGCTTATCCATTCTGTACATAATAGTCTGCACCCACTAATCCCAAATTCACAATCCATCCCTTCCCCACCACCCCCCTTGGCAACCACATTTCTGTTTTATAGGTAAGTTCATTTGCGTCATATTTTAGATTCTACATATCATGATATCTGTCTTTCTCTGACTTATTTCACTTACTATGATACTCTCTAGGTCCATCTCTGTTGCTGAAAATGGCATGATTTCATTCTTTTCATGGTTGAGTAATATTCCATTGTATTAATATACATGTACCACATCTTCTTTATCCATTCATCTGTCATGATTTCATTCTTTTCATGGTTGAGTAATATTCCATTGTATTAATATACATGTACCACATCTTCTTTATCCATTCATCTGTCGATGGATATTTAAGCTGTTTCCATGTCTTGGCTATTGTGGATAGAGCTGCTGTGAACATAGAGGTGCACGTGTCTTTTTGAATAGTTTTGTCCAGGTGACATATGTTTAACTTGTAAAGAAACTGCCAAAGTGTTTTTCAAGGTAGTTGTACGGTGTTGCATTCTCGTCAGCCCTGTGTGAGGCCTGGTTCCTCCACATCCTCACCATCACTTGGTATAGTCTTTTAAAGTTTAGTCATTGCAATCAAGTATATAATGCTATCTCACTGTGGTTTTCATTTGTATGTCCTTAATGGCTAATCTCTCCATTTGAATGCAGAGTTTCAAAGAATAGCCAGGAGAGATAAGAAAGCCTTCCTCAGCGATCAATGCAAAGAAATAGAGGAAAACAATAGAATGGGAAAGACTAGAGATCTCTTTAAGAAAATTAGAGATACCAAAGGAACATTTCATGGAAGGATGGGCTCAATAAAGGGCAGAAATGGTATGGACCTAACAGAAGCATAAGATATTAAGAAGGGGTGGCAAGAATACACAGAAGAACTATACAAAAAAGATCTTCATGACCCAGATAATCACAATGGTGTGATCACTCACCTAGAGCCAGATATCCTAGAATGTGAAGTCAAGTGGACCTTAGAAAGCATCACTACCAACAAAGTTAGTGGATGTGATGGAATTCCAGTTGAGCTATTTCAAACCCTGAAAGATGATGCTGTGAAAGTGCTACACTCAATATGCCAGCAAATTTGGAAAACTCAGCAGTGGCCACCAGCCTGGAAAAGGTCCGTTTTCATTCCAATCCCTAAGAAAGGCAATGCCAAAGAATGCTCAAACTACCACACAATTGCACTCATCTTACACACTAGAAAAGTAATGCTCAAAATGCCTCTTGATGAAAGTGAAAGAGGAGAGTGAAAAAGTTGGCTTAAAGCTCAACATTCAGAAAACTGAGATCATGGCATCTGGTCCCATCACCTCATAGGAAATAGATAGGGAGACAGTGGAAACAGTGTCAGACTTTATTTTGGGGGGCTCCAAAATCACTGCAGATGGTGATTGCAGTCATGAAATTAAAAGACGCTTACTCCTTGGAAGGAAAGTTATGACCAACCTAGATAGCATATTAAAAAGCAGAGACATTACTTTGCCAACAAAGGTCTGTCTGGTTGAGGCTATGGTTTTTCTAGTGGTCATGTATGGATGTGAGAGTTGGACTGTGAAGAAAGGTGAGAGCCGAAAAATTGCTGCTTTTGAACTGTGGTGTTGGAGAAGACTCTTGAGAGTCCCTTGGACTGCAAGGAGATCCAACCAGTCCATCCTGAAGAAGATAAGTCCTAGGTGTTCATTGGAAGGACTGATGATGAATCTGAAACTCCAATACTTTGGTCACCTCATACGAAGAGTTGACTCATTTGAAAAGACCCTGATGCTGGGCGGGATTGGGGGCAGGAGGAGAAGGGGATGACGGAGGATGAGATGGCTGGATGGCATCACCGACTCGATGGGCATGAGTTTGAATAAACTCCGGGAGTTTTTGATGGACAGGGAGGCCTGGCGTGCTGCGATTCATGGGGTCGCAAAGTGTGGGACACGACTGAGCAACTGAACTGAACTGAACTGAACTGAATGGCTAATAATGTTTTACTTTCATATGAAAATAAATTCTTTCCCAGGAATTTTTTCATATGCTTACTTGCCATCTGTGTAGTTCCTTTGGTAAAGCATCAGTTCAAATCTTTTGACCATTTTTATGAAGTTTGTTTCTCACTACTGAGATTTAATAGTTCTTTACACATTTTTGATACAAGTTCTTTATCAGATTGTTGTTCAGTTGCTCAATCGTGTCCGATTCTGTGATCCCATAGACTGCAGCATGCAAGTCTTCCCTGTCCTTCACCATCTCACGAAGTTTACTCAAACTCATGTCCATTGAGTCAGTGATGCCATGCAACCATCTCATCCTCTGTCATCCCCTTCTCCTTCTGCCTTCAATCTTTCCCAGCATCAGGGTCTTTTGTAATGAGTTAGCTCTTTGCATCAGGTGGCCAAAGTATTGGAGTTTCAGCTTCAGCATCAATCCTTCCAATGAATATTCAGGGTTGATTTCCTTTTGGATTGACTGGTTGGATCTCCTTGCAGCTCAAGGGACTCTCAAGAGTCTTCTCCAGCACCACAGTTCAAAAGCAGGAATTCTTCGGCACTCAGCCGTCTTTATGGTCCAACCCTCACATCCATACATGACTACTGGAAAACCATAGCCTTGATTATATGGACCTTTGTTCAGATAGATGCTTTATTAATATTTTCTCCCAATTTCCAGCTTCTTTTCATTCTTTTAGTAGTAGCTTCTTTTCATCCTCTTCTTTTGAAGAGAAAAGTTTTTTATTTTTGAAAAAAAATGTCATTTTTTCTTTTATAGATTATGCTTTTGACATTATGTCTATAAAATCTGTTGTTAACCCAAGATCTCAAAGATTTTTTCCCTATGTTTCCCTCTAGAAGTTTTATAAACTTAGAATTGATATTTATGTCTGTGATTCATTTGGGGTTAATTTTTATATATGATCTATTTTTGTATACCCGAGCCTCCTGTGTTGAAGGTAGCTTCTTTACTGACTGAATCACCAGGGAAACCCTATGATCTAAGGTAGTGGTCCCCAACCTTTCCAGCACCTCAAAAACAATTTTTCCACAGACCAGGGGGCAGAGAAATGGTTTCAGGATGACTCAAGTGCATAACATTTATTGTCACTTTGTTTCTATTGTTATTACATCAGTTCCACCTCAGATCACCAGGCATTAGAACCCAGAGGGTGGAGACCCCTGTTTTGAGGTATATATCAAAATTCATCTTTTTGGTGTATAAACATCCAATTATTTCAGCACTATTTGTTGAAAAACTAACCACTTTCACTGATTTGCCTTTGCACCTTTGTATTAATAAAAAATCATTACTAATTTATATTAGAGTCTAAAAAGTCAAGGATTAATGCTGTAATGAACTAACTAATGCACAGTGTACAACATTAAAGGAATAGTTTAAAGATATATAGCTGCATAATGGAAGAGAAATCATATAGAGTATTTATTGGACCACAATGTACATCGCACTAGGAATCAGAAAGATAACTCGAAAATATTCAGCTGTGTGGTCCAGGAGAGACTGAAGTTAGAAGTGAAGAAGAGAGAAGATGTGTTAAACCAACACCTTTCCCAGGTTTGCTGTGATGCCCATGTGGACTGTTCAGGCACAGCCCCAAAGGCACTGTTCACCCAGACCCTGAAGCACATGGCACCCCAGGGCCCTTTCCTGTCTGATCTAATATGGCTTCCCAGGTGGCTCGATGGTAAAGAACCTGCCTACTAGTGCAGGACACACAAGTTTGATACCTGGGTCAGGAAGATTCCCCCAGAAGAAGGAAATGACAACCCACTCCAGTATTCTTGCCTGGGAAATCCCATGGACTGAGGAGCCTGGTGGGCTACAATTCACAGGGTTGCAAAAAGAGTCAAACCTGACTGAGTGACTAAACGACAACAAAACAGCATGATCCAATATATTACACACACACATACAGATATATGCATTTGTATGTATGTATGTGTGTGTATTGATGAATAGATATGCTTTATATGAAACTTTTTAGATAAAAAGGGAGAGATAGGGAAGGAAAAGGGATAGAAAGAGGGAGTAGGAAGGAGAGAGAAAGAAAGAAAAAATCTCTGGAATCAGTATATACCAAATGTTCCCAGTGGTTGCCTATGGGCTAGAGGTTTATGGATAATTCTTTTCTTCCTTATCACATCCATATTTTCTAAATGTACATCCCATGATACATTTTTAAACAAAAGGAAACACACTTGTGTTGGCCTCTTCTCCTGGGGTCTCTCCTTCTGCCCACACTGACATGGCAAATTCCTCTGGCCTCCTGAGAGCTTAGCCAGCAGAGAGAGACATGGAACTTGCCAGCCAGACGCTTAGCACATTCTCTACTGACTGCATCCACTTGCATTTTCCTGAGTACCACTTGAGGAGCTACCCTGAAAGCTGAGGGAACCTGGGTGTCCTGCATTGCAGGTAGATTATTTACCATCTGAGCCACCAGGATTGCTGTATCATATGTTAATTCTATTTTTGGTTTTTTGAGAACTTATGTACAATATTGAATTCTCTTTGCTTCTAATTCACACGCCATGTGAGTTGTAGGATCTTAGTTCCTCAACCAGGAACCAGTCCCTCAACCATGGAACCCAGACCATAGGAGTGAAAGCACTGAATCTTAACCATTAGACCACCAGGTTTGATCCCTGTGTCGGGAAGATTCTCTGGAGAACGGACTGGCTACCCACTCCAGTATCCTTGCCTGGAGAACCCCATGGACAGAGGAGCCTGGTGGGCTACAATCCATGCGGTTGCAAAGAGTTAGACCCAACTGAGCAACTAACACACACACACTAATTTAATGCTCTTTTGTACATTCTAAGTTTTTAATGCAGTACATTTTGTTATCACACACAAAAGGGGCACACTAAACTTTGGGAGGAGTTAAATATCATTTTTGTCTGCTTCATTATAAATGCTTTTGTTGTATCATCCATTATGGGCAAGCAAATTATTTATAAAGATCTATTTATAATGATCTTTGCTCATGACCATTGGAACTAGTCCAGCCCATCATATTGGAGTAACACTGAAAATAATTCGTATTCTAACAGGGGTTGGTTCCCAGTCCATAGCAGTGAAAGCACTGAATCCTAACCATTAGACCACCAGGGAATTCCTTGGTATTTTATTAATAGTTCGGATTTTACATCTTTGGAATTGATTTCACAGAAGTGGTGCTGTGTCCTTCTCAATGGACCACATCAGCAGGTATGTGATGTTATTTTTGTCCCAATAATAGTAATATTAATTTTGACCACTTAGGTGGAGTGATATATGCCATGTTTCTCCTCTGTAAAACTACTATTTCCCCTTTGTAAGTAGTAAATACTCTTCAGGGAGAAACCTAAAAACAATATAAATATCCTGCTGTTTGTTAGCACTTATTTTGGCATCTACCATGACCCTTGCCTGGAACAGTTATTACTATGATAGATGATTCTCTGTTCATACTAATTCTATTTCTATATTAGCTTAAAAATTTTGTTTGATAGCCTTCTTCCCCATTGTAAATCAATACTATAAGTATCTCCCCTAATTAACAAATGTTAATTAACACTTTGGGCTTCTCTGGTGGCTCAGACGGTAAAGAATCTGCCTGCAGTACGAGAGACCTTGGTTTGATCCCTGGGTGGGGAAGAGCCCATGGAGAAGGGAATGGCAACCTACTCTAGTATTCTTGTTTGAAGAATTCCATGCACAGAGGAGCCAGGGGCCTGGTGGGCAACAGTCCATGGGCTCGCAAAGAGTTGGACACCACTGAGCTACTAACACACACACACACATACAATCGATATTTAAGCATATACTTTGTTTTAATGTTTCACCATAAGGTTTACTAAACTAGGACATTTCGCTTGTTTCTACTTTTCCCAATTTTAAATAATGACACAATAAATGTTCTGTAAATACATCTTAGCTCATATTTGTCAGTGTATCCTTAGGATTAATTAGTAAGATTGGAATTAATGAGTCAACAGGTACATATTTCTACAGTCTTGGATCTATTTTATCAAACTATGCTCAAAGACACCAATTACCATTTCTATCATGAGTATATGAGATGACCCATTTCTGCCAACATTAAATATTATCATTATTCTTTAATCTTTGCCAGTATGTCGGGCCAGAAAAATAATGTCTTACCACTTTAATTTGCATTTCTTTGCTAAATGTTTGGTAAAATAATTATTGAGGATTACTAAGATTGAATATATATTTCAGATTTTAAAATTCACTTTTATTTCTTCTTCACTGAAATACTTGAGAAATAGTTTCATCACTTTTCTGTTTAGGTATTTGACTTTTCCTAATTGATATAGTTGTATGTTTTCTGTTTGCTCCACTGCTCATGAGAGCAAGGACTGTGAACATCTAGGTTTTTTTTTTTTTTTTGGCCATGCCTTGAGGCTTACAGGATCTTAGTTCCCAGACCAGGGATCGAACCCGTGCCCTCAGAAGTGGAAATGTGGAGTTCTGACCACTGGATTGCCAGGGAATTCCCCTGTGAGTTTCCTATTCATGCTAGGTGGTCAATAAATACATGTCAGGTGAAAGACACAAATATTTATGAGTTTTTTAAGATATAACTGAAGCAATCATGTGTCAGCTACCATGTGCCAGGCACTGTGCTCAGTGACTTGTGTGTACTATTTCTCATACCCTGATGACAATCCTGTGAGATTTAGTTATTATCTTTACCTTCACAGAGGAGACATGGAGTAATTTCAAGAACGTAGCTTTAACTGAACAATGAGTAAGTGGTGGGGATGGGATTCAAACACAGGAAATGTAGTTCTAGCATTTACATTAAAGTTTGTAGCTATAAAAATATAAAAGTTTTGTTGTAGTATTCAACTTTCATTTATAGAGTTTGGTTCTGTGGTTACAACTAAGCTCTTTTACATTAACCTTGGAACTGGAAGTTTAATATGGAAATAATTTGTGTGCCAATTTACAAGTAAAGAATCAGTCCCCATGTACCACATGACAGGCATAAAAACTATGTTTAGACAACTCTGATTATTTCCATAATAAAAAATAATCTGTGGAGGAGCTATCCCAAGATGATGGAAGAATAGGATGGGGAGATTTCTCCCCCACAAATTCGTCAAAAGATATGTGAATGTTGAGTAACTTCCACAAAACAACTTCTGAATGCTGGCAGGGGACACCAGGCACCCAGAAAGGCAGCCCATTCTCTTCAAAAAGGACAGATGTGATTGATTGCCTGATTGCTCTCTACTCTTTTGACTCTCCCTTTTCTTACCCAGGTCACCTCTATCTCCTTTCTCTCCCTTCTCTTCTCTATTTAACTCTATGAATCACTCTGGGTGTTCCAGGCTGTGGAGAACACTTAGGGAACTGATTACTGGCTAGATTGCTCTCTCCCATTTTGACTTCCCCTATTCTCCTCCTGGCCACCGCTATCTCCCTCCTCCCTCTCCTCTTCTCTATGTAAGTCTGTGAATCTCACTGGGTGTCTTTCACTGTGGAGAACTGTTTCACCATTAACCTAGACGTCTTAATCTGTGTTGTATGGATGGAGAAGTCTTGAGGCTACTGTAAGAGAACGATTGAAAGCCAGAGGAAGGAGGCCTAACTCCAAAACTTGAGAACATCAGAGAACTCCTGATTCCGGGGAACATTAATAGACAAGTGCTCACCCAAAAGTCTCCATACCTAATACCTACACTGAAACCAAGCTCCACCCAAGAGCCAACAAGTTCCAGTGCAAGACATACCATGCTAATTCTCCAGCAAAGCAGAAACACAACCCTAAGCATTAAAAGACAGGCTGCCCAAAGCCATGCCAAACCTATAGACACCCCAAAACTCACTACTGGACACTTCATTGCACTCCAGAGAGAAGAGATCCAGTTCCACCCACCAGAACACAGATGCAAGCTTGCCCAACCAGGAAACCTTGACAAGCCACTAGTCCAACCCCACCCACAAGGAGAAGACTCCTCAATAAAGAGAAACCATAAATGTCCAGCCTACAGAAAGGGCACAGCAATTTAAACAAAATGAAAAGGCAGAGAAATATTCAGCAGGTAAAAGAATATGATAAATACCCACCAAACCAAACAAAAGAGGAGGAGATAGGGAATCTACCTGAAAAAGAATTCAAAATAATGATAGTAAAGATGATCCAAGATCTTGAAAACAAAATGGAGTTACAGATAAATGGACTAGAGATAAGGAATGAGAAGATGCAAGAAATGTTTAGCAAGGACCTAGAAGAAATAAAGAAGAGTCAGTCAATAATGAATAATGCAATAACTGAGATCAAAAGCACTCTGGAGGGAACCAATAGTAGAATAACTTAGGCAGAAGAGAGGATAAGTGAGGTGGAAGATAGAATGGTGGAAATAAATGAAGCAGAGAGGAACAAGAAAAAAAAGAATCAAAAGAAATGAATACAACCTCAGAGACCTCTGGGACAATGTTAAATGCCCCAACATTCAAACCATGGGTATTCCAGAAGAAGAAGACAAAAAGAAAGGGCATGAGAAAATACTTAAGGAGATAACAGTTGAAAACTTCCCTGAAATGGGAAGGAAATAGCCACTCAAGTCCAAGAAACCCAGAGAGTCCCAAACACGATAAACCAAAGGTAAAACACCCCAAGATACATATTAATCAAACTAATGAAGATCAAACACAAAGAGCAAATATTAAAAGCAATGAATAACACATAAGGGGATCCCCATAAAGATAACAGCTGATCTTTCAATAGAAACTCTTCAGGCCAGAAGGGAATGACAGGACACACTTAGAGAAACACCTACAACCCAGATTACTATACCCAGCAAGGATCTCATCCAGATATGAAGGAGAAATCAAAAGCTTTACAGTTAAGCAAAGGCTGAGAGAATTCAGCACCACCAAACCAGTTCTTCAACAAATGCTACAGGATCTTCTCTAAACAGGAAACACAGAAAAGGTTTATAAACTCAAACCCCAAAAAACAAAGTAAATAGCAATGGGATCACACATAATAATTACCTTAAATGTAAATGGGTTGAATGCCCCAACCAAAAGACAAAAACTGGCTGAATGGATACAAAAACAAGACCCCTATATATGCTGTCTACAAGAGACCTATCTCAAATGAAGGGACAAATACAGACTGAAAGTGAAGGGCTGGAAAAATATATTTCATGCAAGTGGAGACCAAAAGAAAGCAGGAGTAGCAATACTCATATCAGATAAAATAGACTTTGAAATAAAGACCATGAAAAGAGACAAAGAGAGACACTGCATAATGATCAAAGGATCAATCCCAAGAAGATATAACAATTATAAATATATATGCACCCAACATAGGAGCACTTCAATACATAAATCAAATGCTAACAAGTATGAAGGGGAAATTAACAGTAACACAATAATAGTGGGAGACTTTAATACCCAACTCATATCTATGGATAGATCAACCAAACAGAAAATTAGTAAGGAAACACAAGCTTTAAATGATATAAAGGACCAGTTAGACCTAATTAATATCAAAAAAAAGCAGAGACATTACTTTGCCAACAAAGGTCCATCTAGTTGAGGCTATGGTTTTTCCAGTGGTCATGTATGGATGCAACAGTTGGACTATAAAGAAAGCTGAGCACAGAAGAATTGATACTTTTGAACTGTGGTGTTGGAGAAGACCCTTGAGAGTCCCTTGGACTGCAAGGAGCTCCAACCAGTTCATCCTAAAGGAGATCAGTCCTGGGTGTTCATTGGTAGGACTGATGTTGGAGCTGAAGCTCCAATACTTTGGCCACCTGATGCAAAGAGCTGACTCATTTGAAAAGACCCTGATGCTGGGAAAGATTAAGGGCAGGAGGAAAAGGGGCCGACAGAGGATGAGATGGTTGGATGGCATCACGGACTCAATGGACATGGGTTTGGGTGGACTCCGGGAGTTGGTGATGAACAGGGAGGCCTGGCATGCTGCGGTTCATGGGGCCGCAAAGAGTCAGACACGACTGAGTGACTGAACTGAACTGAACTGAGGACATTTCACCCCCAAACAATGAATTTCACCTTTTTCTTAAGTGCACATGGAACATACTCCAGGATACATCGCATCCAGGGCCATAAATCTAGTCTTGGTAAATTCAAAAAAATTGAAATCACCTTAAGCATATTTTCTGATCACAATGCAGTAAGATTAGATGTCAACTATAGGAAAAAAAAAATACAAACATATGGAGGCTAAACAACACACTTGTGAATAACCAACAGATCATGAAAGAAATCAAAAAGGATATAAAAATATGCATATAAACAAATGAAAATGACAACACGACAACCCCAAACCTACAGGATTCAGTAAAAGTAGTGTTAAGGGGAAGGCTCATAGCAATACAAGCTTACCTCAAGAAACAAGAGAAAAGTCAAACAAAACCTAACTTTATACACCTAAAGCTACAAGAAGAAGAAGAAATGAAGAACCCCAAAGGTAGTAGAAAGAAAGAAATCATAAAAATCAGAGCAGAAATAAATGAAAAAGAAAAAAAAAAGATACTATAGCAAAAATCAACAAAACTAAAAGCGGTTTCTT
Organism: Muntiacus reevesi; assembly: GCF_963930625.1. Classification (NCBI taxonomy): domain Eukaryota; kingdom Metazoa; phylum Chordata; class Mammalia; order Artiodactyla; family Cervidae; genus Muntiacus; species Muntiacus reevesi. The sequence continues at coordinate 57,730,962 of NC_089251.1, read as the reverse complement.
TGAGAAGATAAATAAAATAAACAAACCATTAGACTCATCAAGAAAAAAAGGGTGAAGAATCAAATCAACAAAATTAGAAATGAAAATGGAGAAATCACAACAGATAACACAGAAATGCAAAGGATCATAAGAGGCTACTATAAGCAACTATACACCAATAAAATGGACAACCTGGAAGAAATGGGTGAATTCTTAGAAAAGTATAATCTTCCAAAACTGAACAAGGAAGAAATGGAAAATCTCAACAGACCCATCATGAGCATGGAAATCGAAACTGTAGTCAAAAATCTTCCAACAAACAAAAGCCAGATCAGATGACTTCACAGGTGAATTCTACCAAAAATTTAGAGAAGACCTAATACCTATCCTACCCAAACTCTTCAACAAAATTGCAGAGGAAGGTAAACTTCCAAACTCATTCTGTGAGGCCACCATCACCCTAATACCAAAACCAGACAAAGATGCCACTAAAAAAGAAAACTACAGACCAATATCACTGATGAACATAGATGCAAAAGTCCTCAAAAAAACCCTAGCAAACAGAATCCAACAACATATTAAAAAAATCATACAACATGACCAAGTGGGCTTTATCCCAAGGATGCAAGAATTCTTCAATATTCACAAATCAATCAATGTGATACACCACATTAACAAACTGAAAGATAAAAACCGTATGATTATTTCAATAGATGCAGAGAAAGCCTTTGAAAAATCCAACACCCATTTATGATAAAAACTCTCCAGAAATCAGGCATAGAAGGAACATACCTCAACATAATAGAAGCTATGTATGATAAACCCACAGCAAACATTATCCTCAATGGCAAAAAAATTGAAAGCATTTCCTCTAAAGTCAACAAAACAAGGGTACCCACTCTCACCACTACTATTCAACATAGTTTTGGAAGTTTTAGCCACAGCAATCATAGAAGAAAAAGAAAGAAAAGGAATCCAGATTGCAAAAGAAGTAAAACTCTCACTGTTTGCAGATGACATGATCCTCTACACAGAAAACCCTAAAGACACCACCAGAAAATTACTAGAGCTAATCAATGAATATAGTAAAGTTGCAGGATATAAAATTAATACACAGAAATCCCTTGCATTCCTATACACTAACAATGAGAAAACAGAAAGAGAAATTAAGGAAATAATCCCATTCACCTTTGCAATGGAAAGAATAAAATACTTAGGAATAAATTTACCTAAAGAAACAAAAGACCTATATATAGAAGACTATCAAACACTGATGAAAGAAATCAAAGATGACACAAATAGATGGAGACATATACCATGTTCTTGGATCAGAAGAATCAATATAGTGAAAATGAGTACACTAATGTAATCCCTATCAATGTACCAATGGCATTTTTCAGAGAACTAGAACAAATAATTTCATAATTTGTATGGAAACACAAAAAACCTCAAATAGCCAAAGCAATCTTGAGAAAGAAGAATGGAACTGGACAAATCAACCTGCCTGACTTCAGACTGTACAACAAAGCTACAGTCATCAAGACAGTATGGTACTGGCACAAAGACAGAAATATAGATCAATGGAACAAAATAGAAAGCCCAGAGATGAATCCACACACCTATAGACACCTTATCTTTGACAAAGGAAGCAAGAATATACAGTGGAGAAAAGACAACCTCTTCAACAAGTGGTTCTGGGAAAACTGGTCAACCACCTGTAAAAGAATGAAACTAGAACATTTTCTAACGCCATACACAAAAATAAACTCAAAATGGATTAGAAATCTAAATATAAGACCAGAAACTATAAAACTCCTAGAGGAAAACAGGCATAACACTCTCTGACATAAATCACAGCAAGATCCTCTATGACCCACCTCCCAGATTAATGGAAATAAAAGCAAAAATAAGCAAATGGGACTTAATTAAACTCAAAAGCTTTTGCACAGTGAAAGAAACTATAAGCAAGGTGAAAAGACAGCCTTCAGAATGGGAGAAAATAATAACAAATGAAGCAACTAACAAAGAATTAATCTCAAAAATATACATGCAGCTCATGCAGCTCAATACCAGAAAAATAAATAACCCAATCAAAAAATGGGCCAAAGAACTAAACAGACATTTCTCCAAAGAAGACATACAGATAGCTAACAAACACATGAAAAGATGCTCAACATCATTCATTATCAGAGAAATGCAAATCAAAACCACAGTGAGGCACAATCTCATGCCAGTCAGAATGCCTGCTATCAAAATGTCTACAAACAGTAAATGCTGAAGAGGGTGTGGATTAAAGGGAACCCTCTTACACTGTTGGTGGGAATGCAAACTAGTACAGCCACTATGGAAAACGGTGTGGAGATTCCTTAAAAAACTCGAAATAGAAGTGCCATACGACCAAGCAATCCCTCTGCTGGGCATACACACAGAGGAAACCAGAATTGAAAAAGACACATGTACCCCAATGTCCATATTTGGCAGCTGAATGGATAAGAAAGTTGTGGTACATATACACAATGGAATATTACTCAGCTATTAAAAATAATGCATTTGAGTCAGTTCTCATGAGGTGGATGAAACTGGAGCCTATTATACAGAAAGAAGTAAGTCAGAAAGAGAAACACTAATACAGCATATTAACACATATATATGGAATTTAGAAAGATGGTAATGATGACCCTATATACAAAAGAGCAAAAGAGACACAGATGTAAAGAACAGACTTTTGGAATCTGTGGGAGAAGGCAAGAGTGGGATGATTTGAGAGAATAGCATTGAAAAATGTATATTACCATATGTGAAATAGATGACCAGGCCAAGTTTGATGAATGAAACAGGACACTCAAAGCCACTGTACTGGGACAACCCAGAGGAATGGGATGGGGAGGGAGATGGGAGGGGGTTCAAGAAGGGGGGACATGTGTATAGCCATGGCTGATTCATGTCGATGTGTGGTAGAACCCACCACAATATCGTAAAGTGATTAGCTTCCAATTAAAATAAATAAATTAATTTTTAGAAAAAGAAGTGCAAAAAATAATAATAATCTGTGAAATAAGAATGACTCTAGAAACATTTTGATGGGACATATGATGGCTTCTTAGTGGAAAGCTCAGCTAATTCTGAAAAGTTTGCCTATTGAAATTACATCCCAACTAATAAATAACAACATATTAAGTAAGTTTGCTTTCTGTTTTTATCAATTTATTTGTCACCTCTGACTTCTTCCCAAAAGTATCTGAGTCTATAATAAGGATGTGTTTATACTCTTCAGCAAACTGATCAAAATAAAGGGATCTTTAAAATTATTACCTTTGGGCAACTTGCACAAACTCTTCACTAACTTGAACCAGTTCCTCTGCCATCTTCTCCAAAGATGCAAACACTTCATTCTCCATGCCTTTTTTCTCCATTGAGAGGATCAGATGACAAAGCTGAACAGTCATTGGTGAGATGATTCTCTTGCTGGCTTTGTTGTGTATCATGGAGCTGATGTCATTCAAGAGAAAAGACTCCATTTGTGGACAGAAGTGTGACATGAATGAGATGGAAAGAGGAAGGCTCGGACTTAACCGTCTAGTTAGGATGTAATAGACTACAACAGATCCAAATCCCTGCTATGACAGAAGTCAGAGAAATTGTAAAAATACATTTCAAGCACATCAGAGAGCTGAGGCAGCAAGGATTATGAGACATTAAAATTCCAGAGATGGGAGAATTTTTTGGAGACGAGTTAGTATAGATGATTGTTCTTTTGGGGGAATTTGTTAATTCTGGGCACAGTTTGAGGAACAGGGCCTGCATGATTTAGAAGTCCAGTGCTGGACTTCCCCAGTGGTACAGTGGATAGGAGTCGCCTGCCAATGCAGGGGACACGAGTTCAATCCCTGGTCCAGGAAGATTCCACACACCAAGGAGCAGCTATGCGCATGCCACAACTCCTGAAGCCTTCGAGCCCTAGAATCTGTGCTCTGCAACAAACAGCAGCCCCCGCTCACTGCAATTAGAGAAAGCCCACACACAGCAACGAAGACCCAGTGCAATCAAAACTGTTAATAAATAAGTAAAAAAAAAATTAGGACCAACTTTAAAAAAAGAAGCGCTAGAGGAAACAAAAAGAAAATTTTTATAATAAAAACACCCTCCCAAACTTTAGAAACATTACATAGTCCAATTGCTGAAAACTAAAAGAGAAAAAAAATTACAAGCATCCAGAGAAAAAATTATGCTATCTCTAAAGGAATACTATTAAATTTGACAGGTGACTTCCCCATAGAAAAAAAAGAATCCAGAAGGTAATAGAATGACACCTCTAAAGCAATAAAAGAAAATAAATAAATATTTTAAACTTATTTCTTCTGTGTCCCACTCGAGTATTCTTGCCTGGAAAATCCCATGGACAGAGGAGCCTAGTAGACTACAGTACATGGGGTCACAAAGAGTTGGACACGACTGAGCGACTTCACCTTCACCTCTGTGTCTCAATGGTTAAAAAATTAAAACATAAAATTTGTTTTTATTTAGTATTTTTTAAATTTTATTATTTTAGTGGATCATTTTTAATTGGACATCCACACATTATTTTTAGTATGAACTCTGTTCATAAAACATTTTAATGCACCAAAAATGTATTATAAAATAAATTATTCCAGATAAGAAAGAGTTTAAGAGTTTATTCTAGATTAAAAAAAATTACTCCTTATAAGAAAAGGAGAATATGATTATTCCTGCTTCTGAGTATGCTTAGAGACCAATCAACACCATCTTACACCAAGAGCATGAGTTATAAAAACTGTTTGATTCATCTTTGATTGACAATCATGAAAGTGTAGCCACCCATAGAGAACCAACAAGGGGAAACATGGACATTTTTGCTTAACTTGATGGGCAGATGCTTTCCACACTCTAAACCAAAGAGCAGAAGACTGGATTCAGTTTTTTAAAACCAGCCACAGGAATCTATTTACATCCACACTGCAGTTCGAAATTATGGTATCTCCTGACTGTTAGCTGACTCTTGTCACTGACGTCACCGACAGTATTGCTGACAAGCAAACATCATAATTTATGCATGGAACTATTGAAGGTCTACTGTTTCTGCAGTATTGAAAGTCCTGCTTATTTACAGAAACAGGAATCAGATACAGTCTGAGAAAGAATCTAAATGTTTTAATCAATTCAGTCATAAAAATAAGACTCAAGTGTGTGTCTTTGAAAAGTTTTGTTGTGGGCGACTGAAAGGAAAGAAGGCTTCTAAAAGTAAGATCGCTAAGCAGTTTTATTAACCTGGCTCCTTTCCAGCTCCCTCATGGGTAGATTTTTGCAAGAAACTGGTTTGTGAGTGAATATTCAGGCTGCTGTTTCCTGGGGAACAATAAAAGAAATGGATTCTTAAAGTGGAGAGGAAATAGAATTAAATATGTATTTAATGTGTGTACTGAGGCCCAAGGGCCTCTCTGGTAGCTCAGATGGTAAAGAATCTGCCTGCAGTGCAGGAGACCAGGGTTTGATCCCTGGGTCGGGAAGATCCCCGGGAGAAGGAAATGGCAACCCACTCCAGTATTCTTGCCTGGAGAATTCCATGGACAGAGGAGCCTGGCACGCTACAGTCTATGGGGTCAGAGTCAAAGAGTCAGACAGGACTGAGTGACTAATACACACACACACACACACACACACACACACACACACACACACTGAGTCCCAGATGTTTTCCGTACATCACCTTCCTTATTTCCTAAAACAATTTAATTAGATAAGTGCTATGAATTTCACTTTGATTTGAGGAAACAAAAGATTGGGGCACATGAATGGTGCCAAACCTTTTGAGAATTATTTCCTATTCAAATTATCACTCATTCCTCGATTTGCAATAAGTTCCTAAAGGCTGCATGGTGTGTGAGTTCTGCCTAATCAGGAAAACAGAAGTCAGTTTAGGTACATAAAACAGAGGGAATTTGATTCAAAGAATTAAATATGAAAGCTTTGGGAAGGATAGTTGATTTCAGGCAGTACTTCTGGATATGGTTGAGTGAGGAGACTGTCAAATGCTTTCCCCTAAAAACCGTAAAAACCCTAAAAACCTAAAAACCATAAAAATGGACAAAGTTGCCCCCAATCATTTCTGCACTCTGGAAATTGGCCAGAGGCATTCAACAATCTGAGAAGTTTATGCTTTAACAAATGTTGAACTTGGTGGAAATCAATGGCATTCTGGTCTGTGTCTAATCCCATCTCTCCCTTCAACATGGAGTTCTACCAGGTAGGAAAAAGCCATGAGAACTAGCAACTTTTCTTTTGCCTAAAGGGGAGTCATTCAATTTGGAGCTGCAGACAATGGCCACACTCAGGATCCTACTCAGTGAAAGTAGTTTCCCAGAGCCGGGAGAGTCTAGGAGAGTCAAGGACTCGTTTCTACTGGCCACAGGTTGAGGTTGTGATAAGGGCAAGCACATTCCCAGCTAACACTTTGCATATATGTAAGAGTGATCAAGAATCCTCAAGCTATTTATGGACTCCTGACTGTCGCTAAGGTCTTGGACATAAGCATAGAAAACCCAAAAGCACCCATCAGAAATGAAACCACTTGCACAGACCTGAGAACAGCTTACATCATGAATGTGCTCTTCTGTCTACATAACAAATGCATCAGCATAAGATGAAGCCTAACTGGTTTGAGGTGTTTGAGTACAATCTCTGTCCAATCACTGGCTGACAACTGAGCTGTGGAGACACAGGGAAACCATAAAAAATAAGGCTAAACAATAAAAACAAAAATATATTCTTGAGTAAAGCCATCTATGAATATGTGGTCACACACCACAGAAGAGATAGGCAGATTCCATAGATATAGTCCAAGCAGACTAGTAAACGTTGTTGTTCAGTCACTAAGTCATGTTCCACTCTTTGAAACCCTGTGGACTGCAGCATGCAAGGCTTCTCTGTCTTTCACTGTCTCCCAGAGTTTGCTCAAATTCATGTCCATTGAGTCGGTGAAGCTATCTAACCATCTTATCCTCTGTCGCCCCCTTCTCCTTCTGCCCTCAATCTTTCCCAACATCCCAACTTTTCTAATGAGTCAGCTCTTTCCATCAGGTGGCCAAAGGTTTGGCACTTCAGCATCAGTCCTTCCAATGAATATTCAGGACTGATTTCCTTTTGGATTGACTAGTTTAATTTCCTTGTTGTCCAAGGGGCTCTCAAGAGTTTTGTCCAGCACCACCGTTTGAAAACATCAGTTCTTCAGTGCTCAGCCTTCTTTATGGTCCAACTTTTACATTTGTTCATGACTACTGGAAAAACCTTAGACTATACAGACCTTTGTTGGCAAACTGATGTCTCTGCTTTTTAATACACTGTCTAGGTTTGTCACAACTTTGGGAGAAAAAAGAAATCCAGAGTCATTAAAATTATGAGACATGTAAGAAAAAGGAAAGTGTTACCGGTATTTAAGAAAAAAAGGCAGTCAATAGAAACTGTCTCTAAGTGACTAAAAATGTTAAATTTATTCATAAAAAAGTTATTTTTATCAACGTTTTCAAAACAGATACAGTATGTTCAAAGAAAACTATGTGCAAAGACTTGAAAGAAATTAAGATAACAATGAATTAAAAAACAGTGCTTCTCAAGGATGGTCCCCATCAGGGAACTAAGATTCCGCATGCCACGGGGCAAATAAGTCCAAGAGCCACAACTAGAGAAAGCTCGCAAGCAGCAATGAAGACTCAGTGCAGCCAAAAATAAATAAATACTATTTTAACTTATGCTAAGTGGCAACTTCCTGGATGTCTTGGTTTGAAAAGATGCCACCAATATCTAGTTAAGTTGGTTATTCACAGGTCTGTCACCCTGTGCGTAAACTCTGAGCAGGGATCACTTTGCAGCAACATGATCCAGGCAGAAGGAGGGTGTGGGCTCCACTGAACAGGAGGCATGGGTGTCACCTCAGTCACTGGTACCCTGTAACTCTAGATTTCACAGTGTCCTTTGACTGCAGCTCACTGAGTTATTTTTCTATTTTCCTGTATCTCTGCGTGGGAGTCATTGTGTTCATCCCAGAAAGAGCATGAAGACAAAGGAAAAATGACTTCCTCCAACAGGGTGAGGTGTGAGGTTTCCTGAAGGTATTCTTGTCCCTTACGACTGTCACTCCCACCCAAAACTGCAGCTGCGGAGATAGTGGAAATAAGTGCTCCTTCAGTTAAAATGCCTCTCCCTTGCATCCGGGAAAATCCAGACTTCCCCAGGAACAGAAGCTCTGTGCAGGCAGCATCTTGCATGCTCTGTGCCTCGGAGAGCGAAGTCTGGAACAAGGATTTGTTAAATATTGAGTGAGCAGTTCATGCCTTGAGAATAAGGCATTTATTGTGTTCCAAGGCCTCTGTTTCTATCACCCATGCTGCAAGAAATACCAACACAGTCATTGCAATCTCAGCATTAAGAAGTTCAACTGAAGTGGAAAATATTCTCGTTGTGGTAAGAGAGATGCTTGGATGGACCTAAAGATGAAAAGGTCAAGGTGCTGTCCTCCAAGGACTTTACAACTTAGTGCATCAATTTGGTGTCCATTGGCTGCGTGGATGGGCTGGATGAGGATAGAGGAGTGCAACACTCTCTGGGCAGAGTGGCTCAGAAAATGTTGACGCTGTTAATTAGCAGATTGACACATTTTTTAAACCTATTTTTAATTTTAAGGTAATTGCTTTACAGTATTGTGTTAGTTTCTACCACACATCAATGTGAATCAGTCATAGGTATACCTATGTGCTCTCCCTATTGAACCTCCCTCCCACCTCCCTCCCCATCCCGCTCCTCTAGGCTGTCACAGAGCACCAGGTTTGAGCTTCCTCTGTCATACAGCAAACTCCCACTGGCTATCTATTTTACATAAGGTGATGTATACGTTTCAATGATACTCTGTCAATTTTGTTTCAATGCTACTCTGTCAATTTGTCCCACCCTCCCCCTCCCCCACTGTGTTCACAAGTCTGTTCTCTATGTCTGGGCAGACACCTCTTGACATAAAATGCAGTACAAAAAAAGCACAAAAAAACAAAACAATTCTCAGGACTTCCCTGGCTGTCCAGTGGTTAAGACTCTACACTTCCAATGTAGGGAACTAGGGTTCAATCCCTGGCCAGGAACTAAGATCCCACATGCCATGCATTGTGGCTGAAAGATTAAAAAAAACCAAAAACAAACCAAAAAAACCCCATCGATTCTGGTATTACCCACCACTGACAAACTTCGTAGCTTCCCCCAGTTCTTCTGTTCCATAGTCACAATTGTGGGTACATTCTGGTCTCTGTTGGTCCTATTTCCGTGGCTCTTTTCCATGGTTGGATGTGTTGTTGTTCAGTTGCTAATTCATGTCCAGCTCTTTGTGACCCCATGAACTGTGTGGAGGTAGGTCTCCTCTTTGTCTGTGTTCACGGGCTGCAAACCCATCCCACTCTCAAGGTCCAGCAGGAATCTGATGGGAAAGGAGTTATCTGGTCAGAGCTTACCTCACTGCCTTAAAAGAACGGTACCAGGATGTGCAGTGGGGCCCTGGCTGGTGTGGGGTGTGGGCTGGGCTGGGGTAGGGTCAGGGAACTAGTTCCCACATGCTGCAACTAAGAGTTCACACGCTGAAACTACAAGATCCCACTTGCCACAACTAAGAAGGGGAGCAGTCAAATAAATTTTTTAACTCTTTCATTGAATGCTACAATATCACTTCTGTTTTAGGTTTCTAAGTATCTATTTTTTTTTTTGCCCAAAGGCATGTGGGATCTTAACTCCCTAATGAGGGATCAAACCCATACCACCTGTTTCGGAAGGTGAAGTCTTGACCACACACCACTGGGGAAGTCCCAGTAAAAAATTTAAAAAAAAAAAAAAAAGAAAAAAAAATCTGTGTGGTCCATGGACTTTTGTATACAGCATAATATGCAGGAAGAGTTTGCTAAAATCAGTCTATCAAAGGCAGAAGGAATGTTTCCAATTAAACTCTTCCTGTATGTGAAAGCTTTTGATTTTATAGTTTCATGTCCTTATTGGAAAAACAAACAAAATTCTCCCATCATGCTTTTACAACAGTTAGGACTATTTTTTTTTTTTTATTTCTTCAGAAAGTATTAAATACCTGCCATGGGAAAGCTCAGCAAGAAATGCTGAAATGTAAAACTGAACAACATGGTCCTTGAGCTTATGATCCAGTGAACGTAACATCATGTGTTTAGCATCATGAGAACAGCAATACAGGTTCTCTGGGGGCAGAAGGCTGTTGTGGGCATTCTTCCTCAGGGAAGGGGTCAACGGCTCCATTGAAGGGTATCTCCAAAATGCTTAGGAGCAACTGAGACCTCAAGCTAAAGAAATAGCAAGTCTTATTTTACTTAGCATGATTATGAGAAAGAAAATGCTGGCTCATTGAAGATTTTGATTAATAAGGACTTTACGATTCATATGGTAATTGGTTCATCTATTTGGGCAGGTTCAATACACACTCAACATTAAAACACAGTTTCACTTGACCTTGATGATGATCAGGGCACTTTAGAAACTGGCTGAAGGAGTGTGTGAGACACTGCAGGGAACTTCCAATGGGAAGGTTTAATGAAAGGCTATGAAGGATGCTGGCTTCAGTGAACCGTTGCAGTTTCTGATGGGTGGACAGACATGATGAATGTTGTTTTAGAAAGGTTAACCCAGTAATGATGTTCAGGGAAGAGGGGCAGTTGTAAAGGAGCTAAAACAAGAACAGCCAGGAGGCACAGGCAGTAACGGAAGCATGGAATGATTGTGGTGATGTCACAGATGGTGGAAGGTAAAACAATTTTGAGTTGCTTTGGTGTCCAAGTAGGAGACACAAAGGGCAAGGAGAGGGGAAAGGGTGGTTGAGGATTTTGCAACTTGCATCTTCAGAGCATCGACCTTAGGCCGTGTAAAAAATGTCCATCCTACTGTATCCTAGAGAACTCTCTTCAATGTTATGTGGTGGCCTGGATGGGAAGGGAGAGTGAGGGAGAATGGATATCTGTATATACATGACTGAGTTGCTCTGCTGTGCATGTGAATTTGTCACAACATTGTTAATTGGCTATGCACCAATATAAAACAAAAAGTTAAAAAAAAAAAGGTCCTTCTTTAGAAGCTCCCATTCTAGCCAAATCCTTCCCTATGTGAGATATTTGTGAAGTCAAGGGGATATGGCCACCACAAGACTATAATCTTCCTGCTTTCCTGCTTTCTAGGCTAGTCTAGGTATCTGAGAACCAGAATTCACTGTCCAAACAGCCCAGCTCATGGCCTGGGCACTCACAGGCTTCTTCCCTGGGTCCATGCTCCCAAGGGTCAGTGGCATGGCTGGTGTAGGCACCTCTAGGCCTGCAGGGTGGGAGAAGACCAGCTGTTGCAGGAGGTGTTTGGTGAGGGGGTGGAGCTTAAATTCCCTGGATACGGTGTCCCCATGAATGATGCAGAACTCTTCACAGCTCAGGATGAAGTCAAGGAGGTGAGCTGTGGACAGGGGCCAGGGCCATCTCTTCTGGTGTTACCAAGGTCTGGCATGGAACTCCTATGAGTCAGAGAATTCTAAAAATCCTGACCTTCCGGGTCATTCTCATAAATGTATATTTGTAAGGTAGAGGGATAGACACATTATTTAGCAACTTATTGGCTTGGTTTATACCTTTAAAATATATAGACATGTGGCTCCCTTTTTACTCATTGAAGGATAATTGCTTTACAGTGTTATCTTGGTTTCTGCCATACATCAACATGAATTAGCCATATGTATACATATGTCCCTCCCTTCTTCCCTTTTCTAGAATCAATCTTTCTAATAGATATAAGATTATTCAGATTTTGTAGTTATGTGTCAGTTTTGGTAAACTTGGTTTTTCAAGGAATTTGTCTACTTTTATCCAATTTGTCAAATTAATTGGCAAAAAATTATTTCTAGTATCTTATTCTTTCTAATGTCTTCAGGATTTCTAGTGATGTCTACTTTTTAATTTTAATACTGGTTCTTTGCATTTCCTTTTATTTTTGTTTGTTTGGTTTGAATGTGTAACAATTTGAAATTGTCTTAAAAATTTTTTTTAAACCTCCTTTTGGCTTACTTACTTTTTTTTATTGTACATTTGTTTTCTATTTCCTTTGCCTCTTTTATTCCTTCTTTCCTTTCACTTACTTTGGGTTTGATTTGATATTCTTTTTTAATCTCATGAGGTGAAAGTTTAGATCATTGATTTTCAGTCTTTCTTCTTTTTCTAACATATGAACTATAGACTATAAATTTACATTTAAGGACATCTTTAGCTGTATTCTACCAGTTTTGATATACCACATCTAAAAATGTTTGCATACTATTGTGATTTCTTCATTGACTCGTGGGCTATTTAAAAAGGTTTTACTTAATTTCCAAGCAGCTTGATTCCACCACAGTCACAGAAATTGTTCAGAATCAATTCAAATCTTTGAAATTTGTTGAGGCTTACTTTATGACTCAGCATTCAATGGGTTTTGATAAATTTCCTACAACTTTGCATTCCACTACTGTTATTGACTGTGCATCCTGCTTCCAGGAGAAGAAGAAGGTCTGTCCAAACTCTAAGGTCCAGACTTGGAAGAAATGCACAGCACTTCATTTACATAATATGACAAGTCCATATTCCTATACCTACATGGCAAGGGCTAATGCAAAGGAGGATGGGAAACAACTCTCAGACAGGGTTTTCCCCAACTAGTGTCCCACACAATCTCCAACCTAAGCAACTGCAGTTAGGAAAAGAGGGGGAGAGAGTCTTTATCTTTATCCATAGCTCAGGTAGAAAATTTAGATTACTCTTTTATGTTTTACCAATCACGATGGCAAAAGGGATGGAGCTGTCCTGTTGGACCAAGCCTGGATGTTCATTTTCCAACGCCTATAATGTACAATGTTGATCCCACCAGAATCGCACAAAGTGGGTTCCAAGCATAAAAATGAGTCACAGATAAAGGATGCTGTGCAAAAACTAAAACAAACAAGATAATGTTCACTATAAAATGTAGGTAAGAAAAGGGAGAAAAGAAACGACTGGATTTAGACAGCCAGAGTCCTAATGAAATTCATGACTGTGGAGCAGTAGAGAGAGAAGCCAGCTTGCAGGGGTGAGTGGGTGGTGCAGAAGGAGTGAGTGAGGAAGAAGGCTGAAAGTGGGTGTCACTGTCAAGATGACTGGCTGTGAATAGCACTTCCCTGGTGATCCAGTGGCTAAGACTCCATGCTCCCAATGCAGGGGCCCTGGGTTCCACCACTGGTCAAGCAACTAAGGGTTTGAATGCGGCAGCTGAAGATCTCGAATGCCGCAGTCAAATAAATATTTAAGATGACTGGTTGTGAAGAGAAGCAGTTACAATGTTTTCGCCTGAGTTCCCCCAAAAGGTGGACCTGATAAAGGGATTGAGAGCAAGGAGTTTATTTGATCCGTGATCCCAAGAGAGATGGGACAGTAAACCAGAAGGAAGGAATCCAACAAGAGAAGATGCATGAATGAACAGGTTACAGCTGTGGACAACTGAAGTGCTTCTGCTGATGACCTTGAATTAAGGCGTAGGAAGTATGCCTCCCCTCAGACTCAGTCACTGGAGGGGTGAGGAAGCCGGGGGACTATCTACCAACTCTCATTCCTCAGGGATGTCCGACTGCTGGGGGTGGGACTTGGGGGGTGAGGAAATGTAATCACCCCAGCCCTCCTGGTCCTGCTCCTGTTTCCCCGCTGAGCCAGCTTCTCACTGCCAGTGATGCCTCCAGGTAGTGGCCCAACTAGATGCGAACGAGGAGCGCGCTTTTACAATATGCTAAGTAAATATCGTGAGCACTGGGACAGCAGGTCCCGGATGCTCTTTCGCTGAAGAAGAGTAAGAGATGTGAGGGGCCTGGCTGATGTGAGTAATTTATAAGGAAGTCTAGGAACCTCTGCGAGAAATCCTCTCTCCTTCCCTCAAATGCATCAAAAATTGTTTCCTAAAAGGAATTTAGAGTGAGATCAGGACTGAACAGACTTCAAAGTACCACCCTCCCCTCACTCCTAAGGAGAAATCAGTCTGAAGAAGGGAAAACGAGTGACCCATCGCTGGTAAGATCAGGGCAGATCCAGGGCTCCCCAGGGCCTGTATGCAGGGGACCAACAACCTTAGTCGCTCCATCGTGACCCTCTCTTTGCGACCCTACGGGCTGTAGATCGCCAACCTCTTCTGTCCATGGGATTTCCCAAGCAAGCCTGCTGGAGTGGGTTGCCATTTCCTTCTCCAGAGGATCTTGCCCACCCAGGAATTGAACCCCAGTCTCTTTTGTCTCCTACATTGGCAGGTGGTTTCCTCATCACTAAGCCACCAGGGAAGCCCCATGTCAGTGACCTAAGGAATCTAAAGTCACCTCCAACCCCCGGCTGTGCGCCACCCAGGAGGTCTCAGAAAGTGTAAGGAGCATTCGCCCCAAAGGAAACCAGCAGCCACCGGAACGCCTCTGCTTCTCTGCGGTCTTTAAACAGGAGAGTAAAAGGAGAGCATCGTAGACACAGTATGAAGCCTTAGAACTTGTTTCTAATCCATAAAATGTCCCCTTGAAATAGCAGGTGGAAAGCTACCTGCAAGCGCCCTGAAAAGTGATCCTCCGACACCGCCGAGTCCCCGCCCCTCGACAGTGACCCAGGGCTCGGGAGGACCGCCCCAGTTTCCGGTCCTCTCCAGGGCCAGCTCCCGCCGCCACGCTCCCCCTCCTCCAGTCAGCCCCCGCACCCTCAGGCTCAGGGAGCCGGCCCGGGGAGGGTGGCGGGCGCCCCTACAGGTGCAAGCCTCCACCCCGTAGCCAGCCTCAGGGCCGGCCGCACGGAATCACGGGGCGGAGGCGGGGCCGCGCCGGTGGTGGGAGTGGTCGCGCCGGTGGTGGGAGTGGCAGCGCCAGGGATGGGCGGGACCGCGCCGGGGGTGGGCGCGGCGTCCCGGCTGCGCTCGCGGCTACAGCAGACGCGCAGGCGCCCGACCGCGGGCAGCCTTCGGGACCCGGGAGTCGCTGGGGGCGGGCGCGGGGGCGCGGTCGGAGCGTGCGGGGCGGGGCCGGAGCGGGGCGGGAGCGCGGCGGGAGCCGGGGATGGTCCCTAGCTGAGCCGCAAGCCCGGCCGGCTGATCCCTGCGGCGGCTGCCGGGGCGGCCCGGGCGCGCGGCCTTTCGCCATGTACACATTCGTGGTGCGCGACGAGAACAGCAGCGTCTACGCCGAGGTGTCCCGGCTGCTGCTCGCCACCGGCCACTGGAAGCGGCTGCGGCGGGACAACCCCAGGTTCAACCTGATGCTGGGAGAAAGGAACCGGCTGCCCTTCGGGAGACTGGGTGAGCGTCCCCGTTTTGCGCCCTCCTGCTCTCTCCCTTCCCCCGTAGGACGAGCGCTTTTGTTTTAAGGTCGGAAACCTTTTCCCCTCCGTCGTTCCTCGGTCAGATCGAAAACTGCATCCCTAGTGGGCCAAGCACAGCGTTTTTCTTGCCTTCTCTTGCCCTCATCGAATTTGGGGCGGGAGTGGCTGTGCGGGCCGCCGGGACGGCAGCTGCCTCCTGACAATGACCGGCCCCCGCAGCCCTCTCCCCCCGGCGGCGTCGGTCTCTCCGGGGGCGGGGAGCCGAGGCCGCTTGTTCCCCGGATTCCCCAGGGCCCAACACCCCCAAATCTGGTAGGTCGGCTGAGCGGATCGCCAGGCGGCGCGAGGCCGGGGACGGATGTCTGGCTGGAGTCCTCTTGCATAGTTCCTCCTCCGAGGATTCCGCCCTGCCTGTTTGGGCTCGGGAGGGGTGCTTGCGTGTGTTGAAAAAGCTCTGAGGATTGAGCTCTCCGAGTACTCAAACTGTCAGGGGATTTGGAAAAGACCTCTGAATTCCAAAACCTGTGAGCCCAGCCCAGCGAAGGGCGGAAGAGTGTCTGATTTTGGACATTTCCTTAGACCCCCAAAGAACACGTTTCCACAGTTTCGTGTTGAATGCAGATTTTTCGTGACACTGGATTCTCTGCCTGCTGTCTCTGAGGGAGTTCCCTTCGTGCCCATGGTTGCAGCAGGCAGCACCACATCTCCATATCCGCCTGTAGGAAGGGGCTGGGGAAGGAGAGGACCAGCGGCTCCTTTTTAGATGACGTAATCCAGAAGTTGTGCGGATCACTTCCTTTCACATCCCATTGACCTGAGCATAGTCTCACGGCCACTCCTCACTGCACAGTCATCCGGGAATTGCAGCCTCACTCGAGGTTGCCAGTGCGCCCTGCCAAAATTCCCCTGGGTTTGGGACCCCAGTGTATTACCAAAGAATGGAAGGGGAGGGTCAATAATGAGGAAAAGTCATCTCTGCTTTGGAGGGCGTCCTAGAGAGGGCAGTGTCCTACCTCCAGTAGAGGAGACCGTTTTTAGAAATAGGTGTGGTCAGAGGGTTGAGAGGTGCAAGAGGCAAAGAATGAAAATAGCCATCTGGAATTGACTTGCCCTTGCTGAAGGCTTCCCTGGTGGCTCAGCAGTAAAGAATCCACCTGCCAATTCAGGAGACCTGGGTTCGATCCCAAGATGGAGAAGATCCGCTGGAGAAGGAAATGGCAACCCCCTCCAGCATTCTTGCCTGGAGAATCCCATGGGCAGGGAAGCCTGGAGGACTACAGTCCATGGGATCACAAAGAATCAGACACAACTTAGAGATCACCACAACAATAAGCCCTTGGTGAGCTTGCATGGAGAGCACAGTTGGGTGGGGGCCTGTAGAATTGTAATGATTTGAGCAATGAAGGGGGTTCACCCTCTCCTTACTGAAATTTCATTAAAATGGGACCACGAACAACTTTTTATTCTTACACAAATTTCTAATGTATGATGGGAACTCCATGGAAGAGCTGATTCCAACCCCCAGAAATTCTGGAATACAGAGAATGTGCCTGGAGATTGCCTTTTGTTAAACTGTCTCCCCAGGAAGCCCTCACCAAGAAGAATGCCTTCCCTGAAAGAAAATAACCTGCTTAGAGTTGAGAATGTTAAATTTCCTCCTTACTCTCTCTGCTTCCCTGCCTGACAGACTTTCTTCTTTGGACTGGGTGGTACCTGGCTGAAAGAGCTGAGGTTGGAATCCTAAAATTAAAAACTGACAACAATCCTTCAATAAAAAATAAATAAATTAGAAAAAACAACAACAACAACAACAACTGATAACAGTGGCTCAGCGGTGGTGGAAGCAGGGGCCATCAGCACTGCTGTGGGGCTCAGCACTAGGATGTAGAAGCAGAATTCTAGAAGGTCCAAAACCTACACCGGTACCATGAAGTCAACAGTTGCTCAGTAAACGTTTGGTTTGTATGAGAAAACTGAGGGCTTCCTGCGGAGACAAGGGGCAATCTCCAAACACATTTTCTTATTCCAAGATTTCTGGGGGTTGGAATCAGTCCTTCGATGGAGTCCCCATCATACATCAGAAACTTGTATAACATTAACTCCCAAGCATCCTGATTGGGAGTTTGACATTAGCAGATGCAAGCTATTCTATGTATGTATAACTGAATCACTTTGCTGTATAACCAGAAATAACAACTGTGTACATGGGCGCTAAATCTCTTCAGTTGTGTCCAACTCTTTGCAACCCTATGGACTGTTGCCCACCAGGCTCTTCTGTCCATGACATTCTCCAGGCAAGAATACTGGAGTGGGTTGCAGTGCCCTCTCCAGGGGATCATCCCTACCAAGGGATGGAACCTGCGACTCCTGCATTGTAGGTGGATTCTTTACCACTAAGTCACCAGGGAAGCCCCAGTTCAACTCTAGTCCCATATAAAATAAAAATTAAAAAAAGAAATTCTAAAAAGAATGTCAGCCAAAAAAAAAAAAAAACTAACACTTATACTTCAATAAAAAAAAATTTAAAGGTTAGCTTCTTAAAAACAAGCAGAAAAAAAAAAAAAAGCAAAACAGCATCCCACACCCAGGTGGTTATATGACTTCAATGTTAGGGATATATACATTTTGTACACAGTGCAAAACCCAAGGAGATGGCCCAGCCGGATAAAGGCCCAAGAATGCTGGTGCCATGGAGAAGAGAAAGTGGGCAGTTTAGGTGTGAACCAGTCCATCTGTTTTAGGGAGATAATAAGAGCTAGTTAGTGCCTGAAACTTCTTATTTGGTTATATGCTGTCCTCAGATGAACTATTCTTACCTCTGGCATCTTCAATTCAAACTCCCTTTGTTTCATTCTACTTTTGTGTGGCTGAAAACTCAGTGCATTTTGTTAGGATGTTAAATATACATTGAGGCTTTGGTAGAGATTATAATACTGCGTGAAATAAGTCACACAGAGAAAGACAAATATGTATCACATATATGTGGAATCTAAAAAATATAGTACAAATGAATTTATTTACAGAACAGAAACTGACTCACAGACATAGAAAAGAAACTTACAGCTACCAGAGGGGAGGGAGGGGACGGGAAAAATTAGGCCTCTGAGGTTAACCAATTCACACTACTATATAGAAAATAGATGAAAAAGAAGGATTTATTGTATAGCACAGGGAATTATATTTGATATCTTGTAATGGATATGATTATTAAATACAGTGGAAAAGAATCTGAAATATATATAGAGAGATATATGTATAACTCAATCACTGCTGTACATCTGAAACTAACAATACTGTAAATCAACTACTTCAATAAAAAAAATTTTAATTGAGGCTTTTGTTTTTATTTGTATCCTTCTGCTTTAGTTTTATAGAGGAGGGGGACATGCAGTGCAACCTACTGAAAATGAGTTTCCCTGTGGGAGTATGCACAGAAGAATATTCTCAGGGCTTCTGAATTTATAGACACGACCTCTCCACCATCCCCCCTCAGCTAGCTAATGGCTCCCCTAGGAGCTTGCAGAGGTAGACATGCTTGAGAACAGCAGGATCTTAGTTCTACTGCCTTCCTCGATGGCTGTAGAGAGCAAGGGTAGCAACATCAGAAGTCTGACCATTTAAGTCTTTACTGTATCAGTTCAGTTCAGTTCAGTTCAGCTCAGTCGCTCAGTCGTGTCCGACTCTTTGCGACCCCATGAATCACAGCAGGCTAGGCCTCCTTGTCCATCACCAACTCCCGGAGTTTACCCAAACTCATGCCCATCGAGTCGGTGATGCCAGAGATTATTAAATCCATGTGTTAAGCCAGGAGTGAGGTACAGTGGGGATCCAGGAGAGGCAAAATAGAAATTACTGGTTCACACTAGGAACAAAGGCAGCAGTAGTCTTTGGCAGACCTTTGATACTGGTATAATCTCCACTCTGGGGAGGGTGAGAATTTCCAGCCGAAAGCCGAGCAAAGGGGCATTGAGGTGCAGGGCAACAGAATCACTCCCTTTCCAACACCCAGTCTGATAATGGGGGAAGGACGAGCTAAGCGTGACACGCTGCTCTCTGTCCTGTATGCGGGTGCTGACATTGTTTTCCATCGGAGAAATGGTCTGTTTCCTTTCTGAACCTCCTCTTTGCTTCACAGGTCATGAGCCTGGGCTGATGCAGTTGGTGAATTACTACAGAGGGGCCGACAAACTATGTCGCAAAGCATCTTTAGTGAAGTAAGTGTTCTTGAAGACCCAGTGTTTCCCATTGTCACCTAAACGTGAGCTTTCATCCTAAAACATTTAAGCAGAATGTGGAGTTGTCTTTTAAGGGTGAAAATACTTTCATTTAGAAAGCAATCAAAGGTCAGTTTTGGGGTTTGTGTGTGTGTTGCCACATTGCCTGAATCTTAGTTCCCTGACCAGGGATCAAACCTGTGCCTCCTGCATTGGAAGCTAGGAGCCTTAACCACTGGACTGCCAGGGGAGCCCCCAAATATTAGTTTTTGATTGTTATCCAAACTTTGCTATATGTGTCTGGTAAAGCCTGTCTGTCTCTTACATGAGGGGCTTCCCTGATGGCTTAGTGGTAAAAATCTGCCCGCTAATCCTTAGGTTCGATCCCTGGGTCGGGAATATCCCCCAGGAATGGCAACCACTCCAATAGTCTTGCCTGGAGAATCCCATGGACAGAGGAGCCTGAGGGGCTATAGTCCATGGGGTCGCAAAGAGTCAGACACTACTTAGTGACTCAACAACAACAACAACTCTTAGGTGAGGATCCCTTGAAGCAGAGCCTGAGACAGGGCTTCTCATGGCAGTGATTAATGAGGAGAGGGCTTGCAGGAGAAACTCACTGAGAACCAAGGAAGCCGGAGAAGCAGCCAAGCAAAGAGGTGGTTTCAGCTGAAATCTCAACTCAGCCTGATTCCATGGAAACTGGGAGTAAATGGCCCCTTGATAATCTAGGCTCTGATGTCGGTCAGCCACTGGCTATGGGAGGACACCTTCCCAGCATTTCCAGGCAGCAGCTGGTCCCTGGAGAAGGAGTGCACATAAGCAGTCAACTCACAGCAGCCAGGGGCTCCTCAGAAGGGACACCTGGGGAGAATATACCAGTATCTACCACACTGCCCATCTCTGAGCAGTTCACTTATGGCTTGCTGCCAAAAGAACAGCATCATGGGACTTCCCTGGTGGTCCAGTGGTTAAGACTCAAAGAGTCAGTCCAGTGTCCAACTCTTTTTGACCCCATGGACTGTAGCCTGCCAGGCTCCTCTGTCCATGGGATTCTCCAGGCAAGAATACTGGAGTGGGTTGCCATTTACTCCTCAATGCAGGGAGCATGAGTTCCATCCCTGGTCAGGGAACTAAGATCTCACATGCTTTGTGGTGTGACAGAACAAAAACAGAAGAGCAGTGTCATAAGGTGGAAGGGAGCAGCCTGATCCAGTGATTAAGATCTAGGATCAGCAGCTTGGGTTTTAATTTCTACTCTTCTTAACAGCTTGGGGAAATTTTCTGATCCCTCTAAGCCTCAGTGCATCCTTCACAAAGAGGTTGTAATGCACATAATGTCTCTAACAGTGGCGCAGAGGGAGCATTTGACCCTATGCCTTACTTTCCTTTTCTGTAAATGAGGATAATAATGGCAGCTACCTCGGGGTTGTTGTAAGGATTAGTTGAATTAATTTATGTAAAGTCTTGGACTCATATGAGGGTCAGAGTCCATACTGTATAAATGAAAGAGGTGTGGGGCCCCTCAAATCAGGTCTCCAGGATTGCCTCTATGGTGATTGGTGTGAATGCGTATGTAGCCAAACATATCACTTAGGTAAGACACTAGAAGGCGTGACTCAATGAAAATACTCTTTTCCCCAATCACACTGCTTTCTGAGCTCTAGATATTTACTGACTTGTGTTGATAGGAGTATTTCCACCTTTTGGCTCAGACTCACTGCCCTTAGTAACTTATGTATCCACGTCTCCCTGTGATGGATTTTCATGATTTATCAGCTACTCCTAAAGGAGAACAAAGCTTCATAAAGTGTTTTTACATATTTACGTATTTATTTGTTTTTTAACATTTATTTACTTGACTGCATCGGATCTTAGTTGTGACATGGAATCTTTGTTGCCTTATGCAAGATCTTTAGTTGTAGCACATGAATTCTCTAGTTGTGGTGTTCAGGCTTAGCTATTCCACAGCCTTTGGAATCTTAGTTCCCTGACCAGGGATCAAACCCATGGCCCCTGCATTGCAGGGTGGATTCTTAACCCCTGGACCACCAGAGAAGTCCCCTTATTTACATATTTAGAACTCAGAAGTTTGTTTCATAAGAACTAGGAGTAGAAGTGGGATTATTTATTGAGGTTATTCATTTAGATATTTTGATAAAGTGCTTGTTCATTCTGTGATTTTTTTCCTAAAGATAAAGGTAAGATTTTTTTTTTTCAAGTAAAAAGCAGATGATACTGTGAAAAGTAATGTTCTCTATATTTGCATACTTGGCAGCTAAGATAAGAGGGAGAGAGTTCAGAGCTAGAGGCATGAGTAGATCTGAGTAAGTGTCTGGATCTCTGTGACCTTGGACAGTGCCACTCAGAATCCCCGTGTCCCATCTGTGGGGATGTCGGGGATCATGCCCGCTCTTTGCCTCCCCATGGCATGTGACGTGGTCTGCTATGGCACCCTGTACACGGCGATGTGACTTAGCGGGCTGGGGGTTGGCGTCATCCTCTAAGCTCCCTTCATTCTCTCAGGTGTCCTGTGAAGGACTGTGGTCATTCCCTTTGTCCCATCGTTTATATGGCTCAAAGTGAAAGTAAAAGTGCTAGTCGCTCAGTCGTGTCCAACTCTTTGCGACTCTGTGGGCTGTAGCCCACCAGGCTCCTCTCCGTGGGATTTTCCAGGCAGGATTCTGGAGTGGGTTGCCATGCCCTTCTCTGGGGGATCTTCCTGACCCAGGGGTTGAACCCAGGTTCCCTGTGTTGCTGGCAGATTCAAAATAAAGTAAATAGAGTGCTAGCTGCATGTATCACTTTAAATTGCCTAGCAGCCCCATTAAAATGAGTACAAAGAAGGCTTCCTGGTGGCTCAGTGGTAAAGAATCTGCCTGCCAATGCAGGAGACTCGGTTTCCGTCCCTGATGTAAGATCCCACGGGCCTCAGAACAACTAAGCCCGTGTACTAGAGCTACTGAGCCTGTGCTCTAGAGCTTGGGAGTCACAACTACTGAGCCCACAGGCCCTATAGCCCGGGCTCTGCAAGAAGAGAAGCTACCACAGTGAGAAGCCTGCGCACCACAGCTAGAGAGTAGCCTCCACTCGCCACAACTAGGGAGAAACCCGTGCAGTAATGAAGGCCCAGACAGTCCAAATAATTAATTAATTAACTTAAAAAAGTGAGTACAAAGACAGTGTACAATTTATTTTAGTAATATATTTTATTTAACCAAATAATTCTAAAACGTCAGTTTGACATGTAATTAATATAAAAAACAACTAATGAGATATGTTATTTTTGTATTCAAGTCTTCAGAATCTGGTGTGTATTTTATATTTATAGCACATCTAAACTCAAACATTAAATTTTCATTGGTGTACTTCCCAGGAGGTGTAGTGGTTAAGACTCTGCTCTTCGACTGCAAGGGGGCACAGATTTGATCCCTCTTTGGGAATTAAGATTCTGCATGCCTTGGGTGTGGGGAAAAAAGAAGAAAGAAAGACATATGCAGCATGGATATATTTAAAAAATAAATATATATTTTATGAAATATATATAAAATATATATACATTTATGAAAAAATATAAATCACAAGGCCATTTTTTATCTTTGACGATTGAGTGAAATAACAATTGAGAAAGAAAGAATAATTGAGAAAGAAAGACACATGCAGCATGGATATATAAAAAAATATAAATATATATTTTATGAAATATATATAATATATATATACTTATGAAAAAATATAAATCACAAGGCCATTTTTTATCTTTGACTATTGAGTGAAATAATAATTGAAAAGAATGATTTGGTAAGCATTCCTCTTATTTTAAGAGAATGTGAATTGGAGTTAACAGTGCAAGAATCCTGGTAAAATTCTTCTATCTCTCACTCAGGGGCATTGGTAAAGAACACAGGATGATTAAATTCATCATCTTGTGTTTCTTCCATTCTTCATTGTATCATTTGCAAGTATGTGCTGAACCATTTTAACAATTTATCCATACTGAGTACAAATGTTTTCAGTATGTGTCGATATGTATCATGCAGTAGAATATAGCAATAAAGCAAAAAAAAAACAAAAACCAAGCAATCATCAGTTTATTAAATCCTAGTAAATCCAGACTTTAACCCAGGTTAGCTAAAGTAATGTCTGTCATGGCAGAAACTATTTTTTCACAGAAGATTAGAAAGTATCCTTTACCATGAGTTTCTATTTTAGGCTGCAATTTGACAATATTTTTTCATATATTTGGAAATCTTTTGAGGCAAACCATACAAATTATTAATTGGGCAGCTTCTGTCACCCAACTCATCTAACGCTAAGGAAAAATATTTCAAAATTTTCACATTTTGATTGAATCTTTGATATTGTTAGAAATGCTTTGTACTCTCTGGGCAGTTATTGATGGCTTAACTAAAGACCATCCACTTTTTGTAAAATATTTTTTTAGGCTTTCCTAAAAATTCTTTTACTACATTTCCGTCTAAAACGATACTGTTTCTTTATGTAAGAATCCAAGCCATTTCATAGCTGAACAAAGTTACAAACCCAGATCCTATTAAAAATGTGTTTAAAGTTTTTTTCTGTTGAATTTTTAATTCTGATTTTAGCCACTAATTTCATTGTTTGTTTTTTGACTGTTGAGAGGTAAACACTTACCGAATTCCTTATGTTTCTTGAAAATGTCCCCTTTATACAACAAACTTCATTTTTCCTTCAACAGCAGATTTTAATTGCCATCCATGGTGAAATTTGTGACACACATTTGAATGTCTTCTAGTGCTTATTTTTCCTTTATTGTGTAGTTATAGCTCTGGCTTCTGCATCTCCACTCAGTTTTGAATCAGTAGTATACCTTTGTTTTAAATTAAAGAACTTGTCCATACACATTTTTTTTAATAAAAAAAAATTATGCTTGTTTACCAATTATGATTACCTAGCTATTACTAGGGCTTCCCAGGTGGCTTAGTAGTAAAGAATCACCTGCAGGAAATACAGGTTCAGTCCCTGGTTCAGGAAAATCCCCTGAAGAAGGAAATGGCAACCCATGCCAGTATTCTTGCCTGGGAAATTTCATGGCTAGAGGAACCTGAAGGGCCACAGTCCATGGGGTCATAAGGAGCTGAACACAACTTATTGAGTAAACGACAACAACAAAGCTATTACTATAACTTGTGCTATGAGCATAATAAGCATGTTATAATGTTTCATCAGTGCCTGGAAAACAATTTGCATGAATCCATCTATTGTCCACAAAGAGAACAGTGATGCTTTTATGTTTAATACTAGAAGCAGCGTGTGCCACCGACACACAGGCCACCCTCCAACAACAGCATTTTAGGTCACCCAGTGGTTAAAGGGAAACATCATCTTGCCAAAACAGTACTATTGTGCTTCATGGAGACATATCTTACAATGCTTCAACTTTTAAATTAAAACTAGACACAATTGGAAATTGGGTTCCTGAGTTGCACTGGCCACTTTGCAAGCACTTCGAAGCACTTGAAAGTTCCATGTGGCTCATGGCCACCATATTGGACAGTGCAGATAGAGCCGAATGATCTGTGAGAAGAAATGTATGTTTGTTTGTTTTTTTTGGTTATTTTGAGTTCTTTAAGTTAAATTCCATTGCCTCTGACTTAAAGTGAAAGTGAAAGTCACTCAGTCGTGTCTGACTCTTTTCGACCCCTATAGTCCATGGAATTTTCCAGGCCAGAATACTGGAGTGGGTAGCCTTTCCCTTCTCCAGGGGATCTTCCCAACCTAGGGATCGAACCCAAGTCTCCCACATTGCAGGCGGATTCTTCACCAGCTGAGCCACAAAGGAAGCCCAAGAATACTGGAGTCGGTAGCCTGTCTCTTCTGCAGCGGATCTTCCCGATCCAGGAATTGAACCAGGGTCTCCTGCATTGCAGGTGGATTCCTTACTAACTGAGCTATCAGAGAAGAGCTTCATTTAAAAATCTAAATTTATAGTTTCTTTTCATTATTTCTGCTGTTGGCTCGCAGACTGAGTTTTGCTGATTACAGACCAGGCTCTGCCGTTTCTGTTTTAGAGAGACAAGGAAGTGCAGCTCAGGGGACACTTGTGAGTGTCTTTGGCCAGGTTCTTCCCTCATCTGATTCCTGGGGACCAAAAATGGGTTTAGAGTTAGGACTTGGGAATGATTCAGAGCTTACATCCTACCTGTTCCTCACTACCTTTATGATGTTGGGAAATTCACTTTTCTGTGACCCAGTACCTCATCCATGAAAGGTGATGCTGGTGCCTGCCCCTAGGGATCTCATTGGGAAGGAGATGGCGAGGGAAGCCCTTGTGTTATTAAGTGCCTGATTTTATATCCCCCTTGTTATGTTATTGGGAGGCAGGAGATGTGTTTAGTTATGACCACCAGAGTCCTGTGTTCCATTAGAAAGACTCTTCCTGGGAATTCCCTGGCAGTCCAGTGACACAGGTTTGATCCCTGGTCTGGGAACTAAGATCCTGCAAGCTACATGGGGCTGCCCCTCCCCCCACCAAAAAAAGATTCTTCTTACTCTGCCACTGAAACCAGGCTGAGCTAAAAGCGAGAAGTAAAAGACTAAAATAAGTCTTTAGATAATTCAAATTCCAAAGTATTAGGCTTTTCTCTCCAGAGTTGGGCCAAGGTAGTATTTTTGCTAGTAATCCAGATAGTTTCCTCAATTCTCCACTTGGATTTGTTAGTGCAGGCCTAGCTTGGCTACAGCGTATTTGTTGGAAATATGTTGGTTCAGGATCACTGCATGTTAAGTTTCCTTAGTGATGCATTTTAAGAGGAGTTAAAGTTCTGGACATTAAACCCCTTTGGAATTCCATGGAATGTGCCTGTAAGGTCGTGCGTAACAGCTGTGTGCTGCTCTGTGGTCCATTGGAGGTCTGCCCAGTGAGGCCAAGAGTGAGGCGTGGTATAAGACCAGCTCCAGGCTCTGGCCATGCCTCCTTGGAGAGCTGTGGGGCAAAGCACTGGCTTTTCTGAATAGAGGGAGAGAGTGTCCTCAGAAGAGAGACTGACCTTCTATCGTCTGCCAGGCTCATCAAAACCAGCCCAGAACTGGCTGAGTCCTGCACATGGTTCCCCGAGTCCTACGTGATTTATCCAACCAACCTCAAGACCCCAGTTGCTCCAGCTCAGAATGGAATCCATCCACCGCTCCATAGTTCAAGGACGGACGAGAGAGAATTTTTCCTGGCTTCATATAACAGAAAGAAAGAGGAGGGAGAGGGCAATGTTTGGATCGCAAAGTCGTCAGCCGGAGCCAAAGGTGAGTTGGCATCACTGCCCCTCTCCCTTCCCTGTGGGTGTGTAATATGCTTTGTTAGATTCAAATGATGTCTTTAGATCAGGGACTATTCTAATCTGAATCCTCAAGAATAGAGACCACATCTAGTTACACAATTTAAAATAACTAGGTTCTGATGACCTAGAAATGTGTATCTCCAAATCACTTACAGTAAGTCCTACGTTCGAATTAGTTCCATTCTGAGAGCACATTCATAAGCCCAGTTTGTTTGTGCGTGTGCCTAGTAGCTCAATCGTGTCCGTCTTTTGGCAACCCCATGGACTGTAGCCCACCAGGCTCCTCTGTCCGTGGGATTCTCCAGGCAAGAATACTGGAGTGAGTAGCCATTCCCTTATCCAGGGAATTTTCCCGTAGGTACCCAACTAACACAGTCGGCCATATAGTACTGTACTGTAATAGATTTATAATACTTTTCACACAAATAAGACATTAAAAAAATAAACATTTTTCATCTTACACCACAGTGCCACGAAAAGTACAGTAGTACAGTACAACAGCTGGCACACAGGGGCTGGCATCGAGTGAACAGGTAAGAAGAGTTACTGATGGAGGAGGGAGAGGAGGTGGGAGGTGGTCGAGCTGAAGGGTCATGAGCAGTAGGAGACGAAGGGCAAGCTGCACAACCGCTTGTAGAGGATGCATCACGTGACAGCGTGCTCCAGACACGTGAACTACCTTACGTGATTTTGACATACAAACACACATTCTCATCTTTGAAAGTTTGCAACTTCAAGGTTCGTATGTAGGGGACTTACTGTATACTAAAAATAAAGCAAAATAAAATAAGCAAAAGTGTCTCTAGCTGAGAGCTTTCTCTTTAAGCTCCAAACCCAACGGTAAGCATTTTCAACTTAATATGTCTGATGTAGAACCTTTTGTTTCCTTCCAAACTATACCCACCCCAACCTGCTCCTCTTTCTGCCTGCTCATGGAGTACATGATCCCACTTTTCACCCAGCCTCTGGACCCCAAACCTGGGAGTCCTTCTTGCCTGCTCTTTGCTTTACAGTCAATCTCTAACACATCAGCAAGTCTTGCTAACTCTACCTTTAAAATAGTCTCAAATAGAACTTTTCTTGCCATTTCCACTGGTCTCCCTTGACATCAAAGCTCCTGTTCTCTCTAACCTGGGTAATTACAATGCCTTTTCACAGCAGCTCTCCTGCTCTCAGGCCCAATGATGTTTTAAAAATGGAAACATGATCATATTACTCCCCACTCAAGACTTACCAGCTGCCTCCCCAAGGCAACTAGAATAAACTCAAGTCCTGCTGGAAGTCGACACCACTTGGTATTTGCCCATATCTCTGATCTCACCCCCTATTCTTGGCCTTGCTCCCTGTACTGTAGCCAGGAAGCCTGCCTAGAGTCCCTCAAATACTCTAAATTCATCTCTGTACCTGGAGCGCACTTCCATGAGCTGTTTTTCGTTTCTCAGCTCAGATGGTGCCTTGTCAGAGAGGCTTTTCTGATCTAAAATAGCCTCTATGTCCATTGCTTTCTATCCTTTCCCCTGTTTTAATTTTCCATCCCTGCACTAACCTTTTCCAGCACTCTATTACTTATTAATTTATCTCTTCATCTCCTCCATAATCTTGCAAGCTCCATGTAAACACAGGTTTTCTGTTTTCTTCATCTCTGTACTTTGCCCGCAGGCACTTAATAAATGTGTGAGAATGAATGCACTAAAGGCATGAGGTATGTCATAACTCAGGCTTAAAATAAGACAGCTGCCAATGTAGCGATCACATAGACATGGTCCCTCTCTATAACTACGATCATATGCTATCTTAAAAACCACTCCATTTTGAACTTACACTTCTCTGATTGCCTTGAAAGACCATCTGGCCATTGGTACTAATTTTTTTTTTTTTGAGTCAAAATCAACTTCATTATTATTTCCAACCTCACTTTTGATCTTATAAACAATATGGGTTCATTACAGGAAGTTAGAATGTACAGATACTATTATTCCCCTATTACAAATTAAAACACCTATTACCATCATTTTGGTAATTACCTCTTTAAAAAAAACCAACTTTTTATTTTGTATTGGGGTATAGCTGATTAACAGTGCTGTGATTTTATAGTTTAGATAAACAGTTAAGGGATTCAGCCATACATACACATGTATCCTTTCTCCCCCAAACCCCCCTCCCATCCAGGCTGCCACATTACTGAATCGAGTTCCCTGTGCCGTATAGTAGGTCCTTGTTAAGTTATCCATTTTAAATACAGCAGTGTTACATGTCCATCCCAAACTCCCTAACTATCCCTTACCTCATTCTTCTCCCTGACACACTGGTACTTATTTTTATCCCAGGTCCAGTGGACCTCACCTTGTTTTTCACCAACTGTGAGACAGAAGGGCATCACCTAGAATCTTCAGGTGCCTCACCTAATTCTCCCTCTCCTCCTGTGACCTCTTCCCCAGAACTGTCCCCTAGCTTTGTTCCAATACTAAATGGGGGAATTGGAAGAGGAAATAGTCATCCACAGCATTCCAGATTCCTCCTGTGGATGGAGAATGGAGTCAGGGCGGCCACTGTGAGGACATCTTGCGTCCTTGTGTCATGGACTTGGCTGGCACGAGAACAAGGAGTGAGGCAGGCCTTGGGCAGAAGGACATGACAGGTTATGGTGGCGATCCCACCTGGGTGGTCCCTGGACCCTCACCAACACAAGACAGAGAGTGATGCTCAGCCGCAGAGGGAGGTACAGAGAGAATTAATGCCAAACAGAGAAGACATTTCACTTTAGGAGCTGAGGAGATTAGTGGTGTGGATTTGTTTTATTTGGGAATTACAAAAGGAAATGAATAGCTGAATAAATGAATTGTATTCTTGTTAAACAGACACATAGTACCTAGTGCATTCTGGGTATAGTTGGCGTAACTTTATACTATATTCAGAGCAAGACACTGTTTACCTTCTCCACCGCCCATCTTGGATCTGAGTCACCTTCACCGTCACCTGCAGCGTTGCTCCCTGTCCTCCTATTCTCGGCCATTCTCCCGAGTCTCCACACAGCACAGCAGACAGAGATCCTATTAGAGCAGAGTCAGACCATGTCACATTGGTACTCAGCACTGTCCCTGGGACCAGGATAGCACCTGACAATCAACAGAGGATCAATATATATATTGAGTGAATGAATGAATGTGTAGATGGATGGATGAATAAGAGAAGTAATGAACATTTGGAGATAGAGATAAATGAGACAGACATGGTTCTCTTGTGCTCATGGACCCACAGTCTAGTCAGAAAGAAGGCTAATGATGCTAATTTCCAAAAGAGATGGAAGCATTTTTCAAAAGTTTTTGAAAACAAAAACTATGATACAAGTCTCCATAGCACCTTTATAAGACCCAAACAAAGATATATGTATATGTATAACCGAATCAATTCTGCTATACCCCTGAAACTAACACAACATTGAAAATCAACTATACTCCAGTATAAAATAAAAGTTTTTTAAAAAGCCAAACTACAGTGGATATAATCCAAATGTGCATCGATTGATCGATTGAAAAAAATGTGGTGTAGCCATCCACACAGTGGAATATTTAGTCATAGAAACATGGAAAGGCATATTGACACATGCTGCAACATGGATGAAGCTTGAAAAAAACTATGTTAATGGAAGAAACTATACCAAAAAAGGCCTCTTACTAGCTATTTCCATTTATATGAAGTCTCTAGATTCAGCAAACCTATGGAGATAGAAAGTAGGTTAGTGGTCATCAGAGTCTTGGGTGAGGAAGGAATGGCTATAACTGCTTAGTGGGTATGAAGTTTAGGGGGAGGTGATGAAAACATTCTAAAATTAGATTGTAGTAATGGTTGCAAACCTCGAATATACTAAAGAACATTGAATTTTACACTTTAAAAGGGTGAATTTTGTAGTATGTAAAATGTCTCAAAGCTCTTTTAAAATATTGCATCATTTATTTAATGTTGAGGGACACTTTTTATTGGAGTCTAGTTGATTTACAATGTTGTGTTAGTTTCAGGCGTACAGCAAAGTGAACCAGTTATGCATGTACATATATCCGATCTTTTTAGATTATTTTCCCATATAGGTCGTTATCAAGTATTGAGTAGAGTTCCCTGTCCTATACAGTTTTAAGTCCTTATTAGTTACCTGTTTTATAGGTAGGAGTATGTATATGTAAATCCCAATCTCCCAGTTTATCCCCATCCCCTTCCACCCCTGGTAACCATAAGATTGTTTTCTACATCTGTGACTCTATTTCTGTTCTGTAAATAAGTTCATTTGTACCTTTTTTTGTTTTAGATTTCACATATTAGTGGTATCCTATGATAGTTGTCTTCTTCTGTCTGACTTTACTCAGTATGATTATCTCTCGGTTGATGGACACTTTGAATGTATCCAGTGTTTTCTATTACAGTGCTTCAAGAATGTTCTATTACATTTGTCTTTATGCCGTAACCTTACTGACATTTCTGTAAAATATAGTGTTTCCAGTGGGTTTATTGGTTATAAGCAACACACAACCTTTATTGTGATAGCCGGTGATCAAGAGTAGTGGCCTGTATTCAAAGTGCTTAAATTTTGAATATCTGTCAAAATGAAATTTCATGGTTGGAGCCTGCCATGATGGTGTTTACAATCCTATATAAATAGAGAGTGGGGTTGGATAATGCAGGTGCTTTTGTAGGGAGACAGGAGAGTGAGAGAGGGAAGGAGGGAAGGGATGGAGAAGAAAAGCAAGCCGGCCAATAACAGCCTCCTGTCGGCTTTTTCCTGCTGTCAGCATTTCCCTTCTGGCTTTGCAGAGAGCTTTTCTTTTTCCTCCTGGGATGAACTGAACTGATCTTGCTTTGCTTTTGCCCTGTTAGGTGAAGGCATCCTCATCTCCTCAGATGCTACAGAACTGTTGGATTTCATAGACAACCAAGGCCAGGTGCACGTGATCCAGAAATACCTGGAGCGCCCACTGCTCCTGGAACCCGGTCATCGCAAGTTTGACATCCGGTAACGCATCCACATCTGGAGTTTTTGTTTTTCAAATCTGGGAAAAATGCAATCATGTGTGATGAGCAGTGTGATCTGGAGTGTGAGAAAGTATTGGGCTGCATTCAATGTCACCCAAGTTGGGCTTCCCTGGTGGCGCGGACAGTAAAGAATCTGCCCGCAATGCATTGATCCCTGGGTGGGGAAGATCCCCTGAAGAAGGGAATGGCAACCCACTCCAGTATGCCTGCCTGGAAAATCCCATGGACAGAGGAGTTTGGCAGGCTACAGTCCATGGGGTCGCACAGAGTCAGATACGGCTTAGTGACTAGCACTTTCAAGCTGAGTGACTGAATGGAACTGAGTTGCTATACTTCATTTTCTGTTTTTCTTTCACTCTTTCTCTTGTCTTTCTATAAAATGTTACTAAGATGATGAATTTTCTCTCTCACTTTATCTTTTAGTATTCTCTCTTTTAAAAACTGTTTATTTATGGCTGCCCTGGATCTTTTTTGCTGCACACAGGCTTTCTCTAGTTGCGGCGAGTGCAGGCTACTCTCTAGTTGTGGTGCGCAGGCTTCTCATCGCAGTGGCTTCTCTTGTTGTGGCACAGAAGACTCTAGGGCTGTCTGGCTTCAGTAGTTGTGGCACATGGGCTTAGTTGCCCTGTGGCATGTGAGATCTTCCCAGACCAAGGATTGAACCCATGTTCCTGCATTGGCGGGATTCTAAACCACTGGTCTACCAGGGAAGTCTCTTTAATATTCTTTTTACTAGAGATGACTAGTGGATCCAAAAGGAAGGGCATCAGTGTGTGGGGCTTGCTTGTGAAAGAAGCAAAGAGATATACACAGAATACATAGTCAGACACAGCAGATCACATGAGCCTGCTAAAGGCTGTGTCCTCCCTCTGTTATCTGAGTCCAACTTTTTAAGGGTTTCTTGAACACACCTTAGGGTTTTGGACTTTATGTTTCCAAGAAAGGATTTGGCAAGGAGAAAGAGGTTGTGGGCGCTTTCAAAAGCTGAATAGCCCTGGCCCCAGCTTGCCCCGGGCCTTGCTGTCATCACCCAACCAGGACTCTGTCACCTTCATGCCTACACTTTGACTTACTGCTTCTCAAACACCTGTCTTGTCAGACCAGCTTCAGTAGGAACAGTCTTCTTAAGATTACTAAAAGAGCAAACATGGCAACTGGGGGTTTCATATTACCTGTAAAAACTGGCCCACTCAGATCGCTTCAAAATACTGTATCTTTTGAATGGACCAGAGTTTCCTTGTCAGTTATGGTGAAATGTTTTCTTTGCCTCATTACAGTGATAATTCACTCTTTTGGCTAATTGTCATGGCTTGCCTCATATAATTTTATTTATTTATTTAATATTTGTTTATTTATTTTTGGATGCATTGGGTCTTCCTTGCAGCACGCGGGCTTCTGTGTAGTTGTGGTGTGCAGGCTCCGTTGCCCCACGGCATGTGAGATCTTAGTTCCCCGACCAGGGCTCAAACCTGCATCCCCTGCATTGCAAGGCGGATTCTTAACCACTGGATCACGAGAGAAGTTTGTAACCTCATATAATTTTAGAAACTACCTCCTTCCTCTGTTTCCTCCCAGAATAGTCAAGGTGTGGGGATGATAAATAGAACATGGAGAAGCTTTGGATAACTTGAATAAAATAGTGTTTTTTTTTACTTTGCAGAAGCTGGGTCTTGGTGGATCATCAGTTTAATATCTACCTCTATAGAGAGGGTGTCCTTCGGACTGCTTCAGAACCATATCATATGGATAATTTCCAAGATAAAACCTGCCACTTGACCAATCACTGCATTCAGAAGGAGTACTCAAAGAACTATGGGAAGTATGAAGAAGGGAACGAAATGTTCTTTGAGGCGTTCAATCAGTACCTAACAAGTGCTTTGAACATCACCCTGGAAAGTAGTATCTTACTACAAATCAAACATATAATAAGGTAACCTAATCCTATCTCTTTTGGTTAAATGTGTCTTGAAGGAGCTTTGGGAGTTTGTGCTTTTCAAGAAATTGTTCCATTTCAGTTGTCTAATTTAAGGGCAAAAATTATTTGTTATATCCCTTTATTATCCTTTTAATATCTATACGATCTGTAGTGATGAAGCTTTTTAAAACCCTTATGCTTAATCCTTCGATTACCTTATATTGGTAATTTATATCTTCTCTCTTTCACTTGGGCAGATTGGTTAGAGGCTTATCAATTTTATTAATCTCTTCTAAAAGTCAGCATTTGGCTTTATAGCTTTTCTCTGTCATTTTTGTTTTCAATTTCTTCATGTTCTTTATTATTTTTATTCTTCTGCTTTTGAGGGGTTTGCTTTTCTCTTCTTTTTCTAGTTTCCTTAAAGTATAAGGTCAGATCACTGATTTGAGATATTTAGTTTTCTTAAAAATATAAGCATTTAATGCCATCAGCTTTCCTATAAGAACTCTTAGCTGCATCCCACAGATTTTGCTGTCATGTTTTTGTTTTCATTTTATGAAAATACTTTCTAGTTTCCCTTGTGACTTCATCTTTGACTTGTGTGTTATTTAGAAATTTTTACTGAATTTCCAAATATTTGGGATTCTCAAGGAACTTTCATTTCATTATGGTCAGAGAACATACTTTGTATGGTTTTAAATTTGTTAAAGTTTGTTTCATGGTCCAGAATATGGTCTCTCTTTACTTATGTATTTATTTAAAATTTTTTCTTAATACAGTCCATCTTAGTGAATGTTCCAAATGTACTAAAAATCATGTTTATTCTGCTGTCATTGAGCAGGGCGTTCTATAAATGCCCATTAGGTGAAGGCAGTTGGTAGTGTCATTCAAGTCTTTTGTATTCTTGCTGATTTTCTATTCTACTTGTTCTGTCCATTATTGAGAGGTAAAACTTTGGAAGTCTCCAAGTATAATTATGGATCTGTCTTTGTCTCCTTTTAGTTTTATTTGTTTTTCTTTGTGTATTTTGAAGATCTGTTTTCAGGGGCATATACATTTAGAATTGTTATTTCTTTGGGAAGAATTGACCTCTTTATCATTAAGTAGTTCCTGTCTTTGTCTCTGGTAGTATTTCTTATTTTGAGGTCTGTTTTGTCTGATATTAATGTAGTCACTCCAGCTTTCCTTTGATCAGTAACATGTATCTCTTCATCCTTTTACTCCTCCTCTCTGTTCTATAATTAAAATGGGCTCTGATTGATGCATCATTGGATTTTGTTTTGTTTTGCTTTTAATCCAGTGTATCATCTCTGTTTTTCAATCGTTGTGTTTATACCATTCAAAATAAGTAATTGCTGGCTTGATGCAATTTACATCTACCGTGTTACCATTCATTGTCCATTTGTCCCTTCTTTTTTGTTTTGTTTTTTTCATTTCCTTCTTTCTTGCCTTCTTCTGAATTGTCTGAACTTTTTTTAGAGTTCTGTTGAGTATTTGGATATATCTCTTTGTATTTTTGTTTGTTTGTTTTAATGGTTACTCCAGGGGTTATGATATACATAAACCTAATATGTAATGGATTACCTTGTTGGATTAAAAAAAAGACCAAACTATATCCTGTTTACAAGAAACCCACTTTAAATACAAAGGAGGGAAACACTCTTTTACATTTACCCAGATATTTGCTGTTTCCTTTGCCCTTGCTTCAGCCCTAAAATTCCAAGTTTCATGTCCCTTCAGACTTCATCATTTCTTTTAGAGCAGTTCTGCTGGTGATAAGTCCTCTTGATTTTCCAGCATCTTAGAATGTCTTGGTTCCTCCTTATTCCTGAAGGATTTTATCACTAGAGTTACCCAAATACGATGCCAAGCAAAAAATTACAAACTGGCCCTGTTCATATAAATTGAAAAACAAGCAAAGCTAAGTAATACATTATTTGGAGAAATGTACATATATGGTAAAAATCTAGTGAATTTTAAGTTATGCATAAATTCATCTAATCATAGTGTAAATCAGGATAGAAAACATTTACGGCATCCTAAAAGATACTCTTGAACTCCCTTAAAATATATACTCTCTGCCAGAGATAGCCACTCTCTGACTTTTATCACCATAGATTCCTTTTGCTTGTTCATAAACTTTATGTAAGTGGAATTATACTGTAATTCTTGCTTTGTGTTCCGATTTTTTCAATATTGTTTCTGTGTCATATTTCATTGTGTGAATGGTCCATGGTTTATCCTTTCTGGAGTTGATGGACCTCTGGGTTTTCTCCCATATTTCAGACCTGTAATCTCTCTGAATTGTTTTATGTCAAGTTTCGTGTTTTTCTAGAATATACTCTGTTGACCCAGGGTCACTTGCACATATGACTCTCCCTTCCCCACCACGTTTTGGTGGCCCTTTCTGTTACAAATCAGGTGGTCATTTGTGCGAGAGTCTATTCCTGGGATCGCTATTCTGTTCTGTCACTGCCACCCTCTCATGATGACTGAAGCTTTTTCCTTAATGTATTCTTACACTGGGCTTCCCTGATGGCTCAGTGGTAAAGAATCTGCCTGCCAACGCAGGAGACGCATGGGGTTTAATCCCTGGGTTGGGAATATCCCCTGGAGAAGAAAATGGCAACCCACTCCATTATTCTTGCCTGGAGAATCCCCATGGACAGAGGAACCTGGCGGGCTACAGTCCATGGAGTTGCAAAGAGTCAGACACGACTGAGCAACTAAACAACAAAAATAGCAACATTCTTACATAGAGTCCAGCAGGATAATTACAAGGCTCAGAGTTCCATTTCTTCAGGGATTATAGGTGCTTAGAACACCAGATAAATCAAATATACTGAAGAAAGAATTCCTATTTCAGCAAAAGATATATTTGATATTTGCTATCCCCCTCCTTCTCATTGTTCTGTGCCATTCAGACAATGTTCCTACTTAAGTTCTATAAATGCTCCTCTTGGATCTTATGTTCTTTTTTTTCTCCCCCAGCTACCTTCCCCCAGACTTCCTACTCCAGCTAAAAAAAAATTAGCTATATATAAAAAAAAAATTCTTCTAAAGTGATTTATTAACTTGAACTCCTAACAAATAAAAAATATTTTGTTTTGATTTGGTTCTGACTTCTGGTTTTTCCTATAAGTGTTGGAGTGTAATGTTTCTTTCACTTTTTATCCTTTATCCTTTAGTATTTTTTTTTATTTAAGAAAAAATTTTAAATGTAATAGAGTTTTTATCATAAGAACCCATTAAATTTTAAATGTTTTCTTAATTATAATATTGTAAAGGGCATTTTAATTACAGAAGTCAAGGGTATTCTCTCATAGAGATGTAATACAGAAAATGCAGAATACTGAAGCCCCGGTTCTTCTTTAAAGTTATAAGCCAAAACCTACTTATAAGACACATCTTTTTCCTTCTAAATATACAGCTTGGGTAGAAGGAGAACTGTCTCTGATATTCTTAGAGTCATCGTAACATACTGTGTTTACTAAAATAAATATTTTGCCCCAACATCCAGTTGAGGGAAAAATCAGGGAGGAGTTTTATAAAATAGAAATGGTATAGACTTTCTGGGATGTTGTACTAGATAAGAGTTCTTTTTCATTCATAAGTAATAGGTTCATGATTATCCAAAATTAATGATAAATTAATAAAATATAAAACAACAATAAAATAAAACAAACAAGTAAATATACTTGTTCACTAATAACAACATTCATTAGATGCCTCCCAGCTTCCAGGAGGTATGACAAGTTCCTTAGGTAATTATATTATGGAACCATCTCAGCACTGGGAATATGTGTTATTTTTACCCCAATTTCACAGACAATGAAGTCAACACTTGGCTTAAAGAAGTTAAAAAATTTGTCTGAGATTCTGGCTTCGGCAGCATGACCTCAGGCTTCATGTACTGTTTCATCATGGTTTCTAAGATTCACTTTCAACTTTTCCTTGTCACTAAAATCCTCTAATTTTTGCAAACAGTAGTTGATCCTAATAACAGTCCCATATTTCAATATCTTGTTTCAGCATGTAAGGCTTTTAGTTAAAAGTAGCAAACTGGAGCTTGTGAAAGAAATGAGATCAGCCTTCTCCTTGCAAATTCTGTGTCACAAAATGGTGGGCCATATTTTTAATATGGCAAAAATATATAGAAGTGTCTTGTTTATTATCAGCAAATGTGGTAGCAGCCCACCCGTCGGAGGAATCCACATTTAGAGGGACCGTGATGACCCAGCGCTTGCTGGGAAAGCAGCCGCTACTTGTAAGAACAAGGGTGATGGCAGAGTTTTCTAGCAAATAAGTTGCATCGCCTTGAATAATCTATTGGTAATACATTTGAAAGAGAGAATTAAGCCAAAGCCAGTTTTCATCGGCACACTGGATGTAAAATCATCCAAGCGCCTCTCCCCTGGTCTTGCTGCCCAGACCACCCCATCCTCAGCAAGCTCTCCCCTGTGCCCGTAGGAGCTGCCTCATGAGCGTGGAGCCCGCCATCAGCACCAAACACCTCCCTTACCAGAGCTTTCAGCTCTTCGGCTTTGACTTCATGGTGGACGAGGAGCTGAAGGTCTGGCTCATCGAAGTCAACGGCGCCCCTGCTTGTGCTCAGTAAGTCTCAACACCACCAGGGGGGGTTTGTGGGTGTGTATTTTTATTGGGGTACAGTTACTTTACAATGTTGTGTTAGTTTCTGCTCTACAACGAAGTGAATCAGCTACATGTATAATATATCCCCTCCCTCCTGAGCCTCCCTCCCACCCCCGATCCCACCCCTCTAGGTCATCACAGAGCACCCAGCTGAGCTCACTGTGCCATATAGCAGCTTCCCACTAGCTCGCTGTTCTACACTTGATAGTGTATGTATGTATCAGTCCTAATCTTCCAGTTTGTCCCTCCCTCCCCTTCCCTCGTGTGTCCACATGTCCATTCTCTACATCTGCATTTCTGTTTCTACCCTGCAAATAGATTCATCTGTTCCATTTTTCTAGATTCTACATATATGCATTAATATGTGGTATTTGTTTTTCTCTTTCTGACTTCACTCTGTATGACAGACTCTAGGTCCATCCATGTCTCTACAAATGACCCAATTTCATTCCTTTTTATGGCTGAGTAATATAGTCACTGTATATGTGCCACTTCTTTATCCATTCATCTGTCCATAGACATCTAGGTTGCTTCCATGTCCTGGCTATTGTAAATAGTGGTGCGGTGAACATTGGGATGCCTGTGTCTTTTTGAATGAGGTATCACCTCACATGGGTTAGAATGGCCATCATCAAAAAATGTATAAACAATAAGTGCTGGAGAGGGTGTGGAAGAAAGAGAATCCTGTAATACTATTGTTTGGAATGTAAATTACTACAGCCAGTATGGAGAACAGTATGAAGTTTCCTTAAAACACAAAATGGAACTACCACCACTGCATTTTAACAAGTGGGAATTTGGTTCCACAGGTGGGGTAGTCTGTCTTGACACGGGGTGAGCTCCCATTTCCAGGGTGTCCAAGAATGTGCATGTGTGCTTGCTAAGTCCTTCAGCATGTCCAACTCTTTGCAACCCCATGGACTATAGCCCACTAGGCTCCTTTGCCCATGGGATTCTCCAGGGGATCTTCCCAAACCAGGAATCGAACCTGTCTCTTGTGTCTCCTGCATTGGCAGATGGGTTCTTTATCATTAGCACCACCTGGGAAGCCCATTACTGGGTATTCTAGCATAGACCCTTTGAATGATGTCAAGGAGGATGTACCAGCGATGGTAGTGCTTTGGTTGGACCCTGGACAGCAGGGGGCCTTATCGGGTCATTCCCCTTTCCATCTCCTTTCCACATGAGCTGAGCATTTAGCCTGTGCTGAGGTGGGTGGTGGATGCCGTGAAAGTTCCAAACAAAGCCAGGAGTAGCAGCTGAGACCCTCTTGTGTGGCAAGGTGATGGGTCAGCAGGTCCCGTGAGTGGGGGAGATAGTGATGAGCAAGCATTTCAGGGGCTCCCTGGACAGGAGGTGGTCTGAGAAGGTGTCGTGGACATGGTGGAGCTGAAGCTGAGTTGGAAGAGGAGAGAGTCACCTGTGCCAAGGGGAAAGGGACCCAGTCTCCAGCTGCACCTTGCTCTGGGCCAGGCTCTAGGGGAGATGTGCAGAGAACAGACCCTGCCCTCAGGGAACTTCCAGTCCTCCTGGGAGGAGTCTGGCTGCAGCGTGGCATGAATGTTGTGGGGTAAGGAAAACAGGGTATAGGTGAGTTGGGGTCTACCTGTGGGAAACCTTTCATGTAAGGGAGTCATTTGTACTTCATCCTCAAAGGTTGCAGCTTCATCCGTGCCTGCAGCTAACAGTATTTGTTAGGTCCCTGTCACCTGCCAGGCCCCGGACTGGGCTCTGGGTCTCAGCCTTTGTACCGAGAGACCTCGGCCCCGCCCTTTGTAGAGGGAGACTGGGAAGGACCAAGGACAAGACAAATATAGATGACAGACATGCTGTCATAGAGTGAAAGATGTTAGAAGATAATAAAATTGAGCACAAGGGTCCCCTTGGGAGGTGATGCCTGGACTGAGATCTGAAGGAGGAGGAGAGTGAAGGAGGCTGGGGTGGAGGGGTTTGGAACGTTTCACATCCTCCCTCCATCATGTCCTTGGGGTGCCCACCTTCTCCTGTCCTTCCTGTTGGCGGTACATCCCTCCTTGTGCTCTGGCGCAGTCCCCTCCGTCCAGGCAGGAGGGCAGGATGAGGACGCTGTGCTCAGCTGCCTTCTCCCTCTTTGCTGCATACTTCCCACCAGCATGTGGTACCCAGCAGATTTCCCCAGTGATTACAAAGAGCCCTCCTGGACTTCCCTGGCGGTCCAGTGGTTAAGACTCCATGCCTCTTATACAGAGGGCACAAGCTCAGTCCCTGGTCAGGGAACTAAGATCCCACACACCTGCTGTGCAGTGAGGTCAAAAGCCCTCCTCTGACGCCCTG
Source organism: Muntiacus reevesi (assembly GCF_963930625.1). NCBI lineage: Eukaryota > Metazoa > Chordata > Mammalia > Artiodactyla > Cervidae > Muntiacus > Muntiacus reevesi. The sequence continues at coordinate 57,690,170 of NC_089251.1, read as the reverse complement.
TCCTGCTCCCCTGACCACTCCCTCCCTGCTCCCTTCACAGCCACACTTCCTTATTTTTTTGGCCTCTCTGCATAGCATGTGGGATCTTACTGGTTTCCCGACTCAGGATCGAACCTGCACCCCTTGCACGGGAAGCACAGCCTTAAGCCCTGGACTACTAGGGAAATGCCCACAGCCACACATCTGGAGAAGCCATGTCTGCACACACTATCTCCTCTTCCTCAGTCCACATCCACACTGTGGTCCGCTCCAGGCTGAATTCCATCCACCCTCACAGAAACTGTTCTTTCCAGGTCTCCAGCCAAGTCCATCTTGCACTCCTGGATTTTAAAGCCAGCCAACTACATTGCATCCCTGAGTCCCAGGCCAATATCTGCACCTGTCTTCCCGGCATCCTGCGCGGAGCTATGTGGATGTCCAGTGGGCATCCCACCCCAGAGCTGCCCATCTCAGTGAATTTCCAGCTCCCCTCTTTTGGGGTCCTGAGCCAGAAACCCAACTAAGACCCAGCCTCCCCCTTTCCATGACCCCCAAGGTTCTGTCCATCAGGCCTGGTCAATTCTGCCTCCAGCTTTGGCTCAAGGGTTGACCTCTAGTCTCTGGGTAGGAAAAGGTGGATCTGCCTCTTTTATTCATGTAAGGATTAAAGGCGAGGGAGGGCAGAGAAACAGCAATTTCTCAGTTCATTTGGAGTGATGAGTAATATCCTTGACCTCTATCAGTGGCATCCACACACTGGCGAAGGCTCACCTGCTTGCTGAGATGCTCTGCAGGATCTGGTCATGCTGGAGCCTGACAGAGGCCTCTAGTGATAAGCCACTGGGCATCAGGGTTCGCTGTCTTCTCTGGGCTCCATCTTACTAGCCCCTTAGAGCTACTCCCTATGTGCTGGATCTCCTTTGCTCAGAGTCCTGATGAAAGCAGTGGGGTCTAGCAGAAGAGCGGGGTGTTGAGGAACATGTAAAAATGAGCATCCTTAAAGAGTCCACTGGAGGAGGGAGCCAGACATTGCCCAGTTAATTATTGTATGAATTATTTTGAGTTATAGTTGCTGTTATAGAAAAGAAACAGATTCTATCTTCTGGAAGAAGTGAAGTGAAAGTGTTAGTTACTCAGTCCTATCTAACTCTGCAACCCCATGTACTGTAGCCCACCAGGCTCCTCTGTCCATGGGATTCTCCAGGGACGAATACTGGAGGGGATAGCCAACCACTTCTCCAGGGGATCTTCCTGACCCAGCAATCAAACCCAGGTCTTATGCATTGCAGGTGGATTCTATACCACCGAGCCACAAGGGAAGCTCTTCTGTCTTTTAGGTGCATAGTTTTGAGTAGGGAGAGCTCTTGGAATGGGGGGGTTACTGTGAGGTGGCTTGGAAACCCCCAAGGGACCCAGGCCACACCATGAGGTGGATGGATCCTGTTCTTATGCCGAAGGAAGTAAACATTTTTAAAATTTTTTTATTTTTTACATTTTTTTAATACAACAGTGATGTATGCTTTTTCCTGATTCTTTTTTTGACCATGCCTTGAGGCATGGAGGATCTTAGTTCCTTGGCCAAGGATCAAACCTGTACCCTCTGCATTGGAAGGCGAAGTCTTAACCACTGGACCACCAGGAAATAAATAGTCCTTGAAGGAAATAAACTTTCAAATGCTTTTATCCTTGCTTCCTAAAGGACAGATGGGGAAGAGAGTTGATAGAGATGATGATACAATGGCGTAGTCAAAGGAAAGTCTTTATTCAGGAAGCACGGTTTCCATTGTTGTGCAAGTGTTAAAACAGGACTTACTTGTCTTGCTGTATGAAATAGCAGGATGTTCAAAGACCCATACTTGCTTGTATACTGGGCACCTCCTATGCCAGAAATACCGAAGTTGTGAGTTGACTTGACGAGGTTGAAGCTGTGTCTCTCCCCCCCGCCCCCAGCATCCCCTTCAGAAAATCTTTCCCAAGGTGGCTAATGACATGCTTCATGGAACACCAAACACTGTCTATTTCAATGGTTTTGGCTCTTAGTGACTTGCCAAGACCCAAGGCTACCAAGACCCAAGCTACCATCCCTCCTGTGCGGGCCTCCTGATCATTGTCCCTTCAGAAGGGGAAGGTTGAGTGGTGTAGCCTTGACCATGAGGCTTGATCCATGTAGACAGAAGAAGCAGGCTGGGGGTTGGGGGGAAGGGAGATAGGAAAGAGCAGACATCTCACAGGAGAAACGAAGGTCAGCCGGCAGTTAGGGCTTACCAAGACAGACAACAGAAGCATGGCTTTGCACGAGCTATCTTCCCAGAGGGCCTTACAAAAGGTTAGAACATAGCAATTCCAGCCTCAAGGGAAGTAGAAGGGGACAAGGGGTGGGAGAAAGTTTCTATGATGAAGATAATAGCAGAGATTTGCCACTGGATCAGGAGGGACGGGAATTCAGTTGTGAAAATTTCCCACCTGGTGGAGATTGGGAAATAGCATCTTCTAGAAGTCAGGACAGTGAAGACCTCTGTTCCTCCAGGTTGGGCTGGCCTAGACTCCTGCCACCTGTATCCCAGCAGTGTCCTGAGCAAGTTAGGCACATAGCAAATAGGCACATCTGGCCCAGAGCATCATCTCAGATGAGGGCTTTCTCTTTGAACCATATGTCTCTGGTTTTTCCCTGCGTTGACATGAGTGTGTGCTAGGTCGCTTCAGTAATGTCCAACTCTTTGCAACCCCATGGACTGTAACCCACTGGGCTCCTCTGTCCATGGGATTCTCCAGGCAAGAATACTGGAGTGGGTTGCCATGTCCTCCTCCAGGAGATCTTCCTGACCCAGGGATCAAACTTGAATCTCTCACATCTCCTACACTGGCAGGTAGGTTCTTTACCTACCTAGCACCACCTGGGAAGCCGTCCCTGTGTTGGAGCCAGTCCTAAAAGAGCTCGCACTGGGGCTTCATACACTGCTGTGTGAAGCAGATAAAAATTCTGTAGGGAACAAGGGGGTGTGGAGTTTGAAGGCCTCCTTAAAGCTCTGGGTGGGAGGTTTTCCTCCTTGGCTTTGGTGGTTCCTTGACCTCTGGCTGAAGTCCAGGTGCCAACACGTGGCATCAGGCCCCGCCTTGTCCCCTGCCTCACACTGCAATGGTCCCCTTTCCCTGATTTCCTGAGTTAGCTCTCCTTGGTGGTTGCCCCTCCCTCTATTTGCATGGCCCCTCCTCTCTCTTTCTCCCTCCCCTCCTTTGTCTCTGTATCTCACCCTCGTTCTTTTTAATTATTATCTTTAATTTTTATTGGAGTATAGTTGCTTTACAACAAAGTGAATCAGCTATGGATGTTTTGTCACTTGGTCCTGTCTGACTCTTTGTGACCCCATGGACTGTAGTCCATCAGACTCCTCTGTCCATGGGATTCTTCAGGCAAGAATACTGGAGTGGGTAGCCATTCCTTTCTCTAGGGGAATCTTCCCGACCCAGGGATCGAACCTGGGTCTCCTGCATTGCAGGCATATTCTTTACCATCTGAGCCACCAGGGAAGTCCACGAATAAACTATATTTATATATATATGCCCTCTTTTTTAGATTTCCTTCCCATTTAGCTCACCACAGAGCATTGAGTAGAGTTCCGTGTGCTATGCAGTAGGTTCTCATTAGTTATCTATTTTATATTAATGCATAGTATATATGTATCAATCCCAATCTCTCAGTTCATCCCACCCCTCCCTTCCCACTTTGATGTCCATACATTTGTTTCTACATCTGTGTCTCTATTTCTGCTTTGCAAATGAGAGGACAAGACAAAGAAGGTGTGGTGTGTATATACAGTGGAATATTACTCGGCCCTAAAAAGGAACAGAATTTTATCATTTGTAGAGACATGGATGAAACTAGAGAATGTCATACAGAGTGAAGTCAGTCAGAAACAGAAATATTGTATATTAACACATATATATGGCCTCTAGAAGAATGGTACTGATGATCTTACCACCCTCGTTCTCTGTCTGACTCCCCTCTCCTTCCTCCTTTCTGCCCTGTCATCGATTCTCTGTCCGATGTCACTCATTCTCCAGGTCTCAGCTGAGCTGTTACTCTGAGGAGTCTTCCTTAAAGGCTGTCTTTGAAATTGCCTGTCTTCCCTGCAGTTAGTTAGAGCAGGCATTGCCTTGTCTGTTCACCCGCAAGACCTTCCAGAAATATCCATTGAGTGGATGCTTTATCTTCATGCAGTAGTACTTCCTGCAGTATTTGTATGGACAGCTGACTCGTGTCTTATAAATACCAGCTGGAATTTTGGGGCAGATCCTGGTAAAAGAGTTCCCAGGTGGTGCAGTGGTAAAGAATCCACCTGCCAATGCAGGAGACACCAGAGACTCGGGTTCAATCCCTGGGTCAGGAAGATTCCCCTGGAGAAGGAAATGGCAACCCACTCCAGTATTCTTGCCTGGGAAATCCCATGGACAGAGGAGCCTGGCTGGCTATAGTCCATGGAGTTGCAAGAGAGTTGGATAGGACCTAGCAACTAAACAATCCTGATTTGAAAAAACAAAACAAAAAAACACCTTTCATTTTCTCACCTGCACTTTGATGTGCATCCTCAATAATAGATCTCCGAACCCATTTCAGGAAGCTTTATGCAGAGCTGTGCCAGGGCATCGTGGACATAGCCATTGCCAGCGTCTTCCCGCCCCCAGACGCGGAGCAGCAGCCCCCCCAGCCGGCCACCTTCATCAAGCTGTGACCCAGGGCCGTGTGCAGAGATGCCTCGGAAGAAGCACGCAGGGGTCCTGCCCCAGGGGAAGGAGATGTGTCTGAATTGCTGTCAAGCCAAAAGGGAGGAAGAGAGGCGACTCGGAGAGACGTGCTGGGAGAAAACAAAGGAGCTTCCCCCAGGAGCGATTGGTTGCCCAGAGGTCCCCGGGTGGAGCTCTCGGCCCTGCTACGGAGATTCGAAAACTGCAGCACATTTCTCAGACGGAAGAGCCAGATATTCTTCTAAGGGGCAAAAACAGGGATGTACTTACTTTACTTTCTCATTCTTTGAAAAGATCTGAATTATATCCTAAGGCAGCGCTACGAGCAGCAGCACCTCTCCCGCCCAGGGGTGGCAGCCGTCGGACCTGGCTGGTGACTGTCCACCTGGTGCGTTAGTGCCTTAGCTCTGTGCCCAGCTGTGGCCTCAGGTCTGGGGTGGGGACGGGATGTGAGAGCACTCAGGAGGTGGCCGATGGGTGCCCGCCGCTTGTCCCGTCACTCCCCCAACCGTCTGGACACGTGCTCACCATCTGTCCCTGGGGCCTGGCTGTGCGGGCGCCGCCTCGCCGCCAGGGGGCGTGCTCGCCCCGATCCTGATGGCCGGTCACCGGTCAGGGCTGGCGTGGACTGGGCGCCAAGCGCTGCTCTGTCTGACCTCTGCATGTTTTAGAAACCAAGCAGCAGAGTCTGCTGAGAACCCATAAGCATCCAATAAGCATGAGAGAGGAAAAAACGCGGTCTTGCTTTACTTAATAGCTGGGTGTGTGTGGGTGGTGGGGTGGGTCTTTGAAATATGACGATTATGGCGATTCTCAAATCTCCTTGTTTTAACCAGAATTCTACATGCCCTTTGGACAGGTTCTCTTTTGTTAATTTTTCGGAGGATTTAAATTTTGTTAAACGCCCCCCAGGAGAGTAGAATTCCACTCACCCCTACCCTCACCCCTACCCCACCCCAGGGGCTTCCTCCCTATTTTGTTTTTCTTGCTCTTTCAACACCTTCTTTAGGAGTTGGAAGGTTAGGTTTTGTTCCAGGGAAGATTTTTCGTCTCCTTGTTCCTCTCAACGTCCGGGAGAGGCTATGGATCAGTGTATGTCTCGCCCGAATGAGGAAATCTCTTGAAATGGAAAAGTTGTGGTTTCAAAGCGGCACATGGCACCCTGTCAATCAGCAAATGTAGCAGTGTCCCCTTAGGTGTAGTTTCTACTACCCACGGCATGGATGAATAATCTACAGACTTTCCAGGAGGCCACGTCACTAGCAAGAAGGAGCCCCCGCATGCCACTTGTGTCCAGTGAGAGCTGAGTGCACAGTGCATGGGAATCCCCGCAGACCCACTGAACAGGCATGCACCCTCCACCCCAGGACCGGCAGCGGCCGGTGCGGTCCTTCTCTCTGGCACATATGCCCTCCCTTATTCATCTCCACTTCTGCAGCCAGGGGAGACTTTTTTACAGAGCAAAGAAAAAGCAACCTCAAATATGATGAGATGTGGGAGCTGATGGTAAAAAAAGGAATCATGATGGAAATGATTTCATGGATGCAGCAGTGGGTGTGGGATGTGAAAGTATTGTGTCTCAGTGAAGTGGAGGAAGGACCAGCTGGCTGGGCTCGCCCTGCAGTTTGGAATTAAAAAATAAACATGCCAGTGGTTACCCAGAATATATAGATGATGAAGTTTGCATCCAGAGCAAAATAAAAGAAGTGTTACTGGAATCCTAGAGGCCCAGAGCAGTTAGTGTTTGGGGAGATCCTGAGTAGATTGTGGGCAGGTGCACAGCCATGGAGAAAGTGTAGGGTCCTGGAGTTTGGGAAGTCTGTGTGGGCTGGTGATGGGAAAAGTAGGGAGGTTTTCAAGACTTCCCTGGCCGTTCAGTGGTTAAGACCCCACACTGGCACTAGAAGGGGCACAGGTTCGATCCCTGGTTGGGGAACTAAGATCCTGCATGCTGCCCAGTGCGGTCAAAAAACAAGAGGGAAAAAAAAAAGCAGGGAAAATTTTGTAGTCCTGTCACAAGCAAATGCAGATTTGTAATGATCTTTTGGACCTAAATTACAGGGATATTTTTTGAGAATTTTCCAGTGTCTCTTACAGTGACAGAACTAAGAATCCAGGTGTTAGGAAGTCTGTGGATTTTGATGGGTTTTCTAAGAAAACAGAATTGATAGCAATATGTGAGGGAAGAAAGGCTTTAAAGAGGAAATTATGCTTCATTCCTCACGTGGTTTCAAGTAAGTATCTGTTTTGTGCATTTATGTCTGATCAGGGAGAACAGCTGGCACAGAACTCTTCCGTACCCTTCAGTAATATCCTTGGCACAGATGGTCCCCCAGTCAGTCTTCATCCTTGTAGTCTGTGTTCGTGTCGCCAGTTGCTAGGGAAGGAGGTGGTGGTGTTGTTTTGGAGATGTTGATTTCCATCTCCACTCGTTGGCTGCACAGCAACAGAGAAACCCATGAACCTCTGTGCCTTAGTTTCTTATCTTGTGGAAGATCTTGTTGCCTGATCCAGGGACTACCTCAAGGGCATTCAGTGAGGACACAGGAGATTAGGAAGGCTGGAGAACACTGAGGACCGAGGTTCTCAATGTGGATAATTTGCTGGAGTCACTGGGGAAGCTTTAAAGAATGTTGGTGTCCACACCTCCCTCCTCCCTGACCCCTGGCCCGTTAGGTCTGAACCTCAGGCGTCAGATGCATTGAGATGCCTCAAACCACTGCTGGAGAAGGAAGGACAGATAACATTATTACCTTGGAAGAATCTGATAAGGTTTAGAGATTTTTTTAAAATTTCTTTTGGAAAGCCAGGCATTTCTTTAAGGATGACCGGATGCTGGCGTGATATACAGCATATTCCATCCAAACAAGTTCTCTCTCTCTCTGCTCCCCGTCATAGCCTTTGGAAACTCAGCCATGCTTTCATCTACTTAAATCTGCTTTCATCTACTTTGTGAAGCCTTGTTGTCAAATGTAACCAGACATGAATTTATAAATCTGCTAAATATGTGTTAGGGTTACAAGTGTATTATTGAGAGGAAAGCCCCTTCTGTCTCACTGGATTCCTATGATGACTGTAAACTCCGTTTCCCCAGGACATGAAAGTGCCTCAGTGTCTGTCTGATATAGTGGAGCAGGTGCTGGTGGACTTAACCAGCTAATGTGGTGTTTTATGAGCGCCTCAGGGTGATGGCCCCAGACTTGGAACATCTGGTTGTGCTGGAAATGGACGAACCCACAAGCAGTGGTAACACTACCAAGGGTGTTTCCATTAAAGTGGAGGTTATGTCAAGCAGGGGTGCATCCAGCCTTGCCATGGGTCGTGGGGACTCTACCAGAGAAGACAGAGTGCCGGAGTGGGTCCCCACAGCACCAGTGGGTGCCATGGAGAAAGCTGTCTCTGCTCCTGGACACAGAATCTGTACCTAAGAGGAAATTACTTCTGAAACAAGGTGATTCTATGAATGTTTGAATGCCTGGAGCATTAAAGGAATCGTATTCAAGTGTTTTTGTCCCCTTTGGTTCTCTCATCTTACTGTGAGTGTTGACTGTCGTCCGATATGCCTGGTTATTGGAATCCGTGATTCTGTTAACCTAGAGGCAGGCAGACTTTTTCTCTAAAGGGCTAGGTAGTGAATATTCTAGGCTTTGCCAGCCCAACTGGTTCTCTCTTGCATATTCTTTTTTTCCTTAACTCTTAAAAAATATTAAAAAAAACAAAACTTAGCTCACGGGCCATGCAAAAATAAGCACATATATGGCCATTGTTTGTTGACCTAAGAAAGTTGGACTTGTCCTTTGAAACTGTGAGCTGCTCCAGGGTGATGCACTGAAACAATTTCAGCTGCCAAAATCTAGTCCATCATGTTTTACATGTCATGTGTATTATCTGAATCATGCTGCAGATTGTGTGCTTTAAAGAGAGTATCCTTCTCCAATTAGCCAGAAGTTCAAGAAGTCCTTCTTAAGACTTTACCAAGGCCATATAAATACCAGCAGGCATATCCTAGGGTCTTCTTTTGTAGCTCCGTTGGTAAAGAATCTGCCTGCAGTGCAAGAGACCTGGGTTCGATTCCTGGGTCAGGAAGATCCCCTGGAGAAGGGAATGGCAACCCACTCCAGTATTCTTACCTGAAGAATCCCATGGACAGAGGAGCGTGGCAGGTTACAGTCCATGGAGTCACAAGATTCAGACACAATTTAGCAACTAAACCACCACCACCATATCAATACCTACTGGTCTCACCTCAGACCCTTAGTCACATGGCTAGAAAGGGCTTCACTTATGTAAACTGTAATTAAACATGTAACTTGTGGACAAACCATCCAACTGAGGCTGGATGCTTTGAATTCCTTTCCTGTGTATAGCTGGCCTGCCTTGCATAGCAGCTTCCACACCAGAAATCTTGGCTTAAACACCCCACTCCAAACAAGTTTCTGATGTGACATGACACATACCCACTGGATTCAGTGGGGACTGCACAGGTTGGGTGCAGAGATCAGCAGACATGCATGGACCCTGCAGGCAGCTACTTAGAATCCTGAGAGTGGACAGGGTCAAAGGACTTCTTTTAGAGTCTGGTCCCATTTGCTGTTAGTAGCTGCCCCTTCCCCTTAAGCTGATGTTCTCCCGTGGTGTAAAAGTTCCAGTAATACTTTAAAGAGGTTTTCCCCAAAGCATCCCTGAAGACAAAGGAAAATGAGTCCCTGTCCATGGGATACTTGGTGGCACAACTTGAAGTCTGCTACAATCAAAATTCCTTTTCAGAATTCACAGGTGAAAACATCAGGGGGAATAGTAGAGGAAGAGCCTCTGAAAATCCCATCTTGCATAAAAGCAATGAGAACAGTGGCAAATTAGCCAAAAGCTTGCAACAATCCAGGAAGCGTTTATTAAAGAAAAATGTTTGCATATTGATAAAAACAGCAAGCTTGGTAGTGTTTGAACTTGCCCCATTTTCATCCCCTTTATCTAGCTCTGTGATAGCCTTGGAAACCAAGAACCCCAGAGTCATGGTGAAACCCCAGCAGCCCAGCAGCCATGAGAGGGTATAGAATGGTGCCGGAGCTCACCCCAAGCTCCATTCCTAGTGAGGTCTTCTTGTTTGGCCTGACTGGCAGTTCATGTAAGTCCTCAGTTTATTTTATTTGACCTCACTTAGAGTGTGCCCACTCTGAGCAGCCTATCCCTGGGTGCATTTGTTAAAAATAATCAGTGGCAACTGTTTAACCCCTCAACTTGCTGAGATGGTTTTAGCAGCTAGAACAACAAAAAAACTTAGAAGGGAAAGATGGGGAATGAGATGTTCATAAGTTTTGAAAAGCATCAGTATATTCCTAAAAATACAATTGTAGGCTGTGTATGTGCCTAGAGGAGAACTGAATTCCCTCAGCCTTCACCTCTGTCTGACAAGGAGGATCTTTACAAGCAGGAAGTGAAGACTAAGGCAGAGATGTAAACTGCCTGCTTGAGCATGAAGGCATACCTTTCATACACACACAAACATACACACAGTCCTGTGCCAAAGACTGGGAGATGTACTTGTTCCAAGTGTTTAAGGAAATCTCTGTAGAATCATTGGTTGACCACTAAGCTAATAGAGCAGACACTTCAGTGGCCATACATAAAAAAATACAGGCTTGACAGAATTAGTTCAGGAAAGTCACTAAAAAAACAACGATAAACCCTGAGGAGGGAAGAGTGGTTTTCCAAAATTGCCCCATTGTATTATTAACGTTTTCATAACAAGTTATGGGACATGCAAAGAAAAAGAAAGCATGCCCCACAGAGGGAACAGTCAATAGGAATCATCCCTGAAGAAGCACACGCATTGAACTTAACTACATAAACACTTTAATTCAGCTATATAAAATATGTTTAAAGAAATAAAAGAGATAGGATGATGTGTCACCAAAGACACAATATCATTAAAGAAATAGAAATTGTTTTCTGAATAAAGCAAAGTAGAAATTTTGGCACTGGAAAGTATGATAAAGCAAATGAAAAATTTAATAGAGGTGTTCATAAGCAGGTTTGAGCTGGCAAAAGAAGGAATCAGTGACTCTGAATTCAGTTGAGATCATCTAGTCTGAGGAATAGAAAGAAAAAAGAATGAAGAAAAAATGAACAGGCTCCAGAACTTAACTGTTGATATATATGTACACCAACATAGACATAACAGGAATCCTAGAAGAAAGGCAAGAGAGAGAGGGTGGCAGAAAACATACTGGAAGAAGTAGTGGTCAGAAACTTTCCCTCTTTGATGAAAACCATTAAACTGCATTCAAGAGGTTCAATGAACTCTTAAGTAGAATAGATTCAAAGAGATCCACCCCAGACACATTAACCACTAAGAAAATGACTTTAAGTATATAGTAAAAAGGGACATGGGAACTAAAATATTACACTGTGCTGCTTAGTCACTCAGTCGTGTCCGCCTCTTTGTGACCCCCATGGATTGAAGTCGCCAGACTCCTCTGTCCATGGGTATTCTCCAGGCAAGAATACTGGAATGGGTTGCCATGCCCTCCTCCAGGGGATCTTCCCAACCCAGGGATCAAACCCAGGTCTCTTGCACTGCAGATGGATTCTTTACCATCTGAACCACCAGAGAAGCCCTGGTGGAAAATATTACACTAGAAAATATTTAACAAAAGAAAAGGCAGTAGTGAAGGAATGGGGGGAGGTAGGAGGCATATACAAAGCAAACAGCAAAATATAGACATAAATTCCTATCTTATCAGTAATTTCATTAAATGCTAATGGCTTAAAGACTCAGTTAAAAGGTAGAGACTGGCAAAATGGATAAAAAGCCAAAACAACCACAATCCAACTCTATGCCATCTACAGGAGACAGCCTTTAGATTCAAAGACACAAGAGGTGAAGGTATGAGAAAAAATATAACATGCAAACAGTAACTTAGAGAGAGCTTAGATGGCCATACAAATATTAGATAAAATAGTCTTTAGGAAAAAAATTGTCACTACAGGCAAAGAAGGACATTTTATAATAATAAAAAGACCAATCCATCAGGAGATACAACAATTATAAACACATGTACCTAACAAAAGAGTCCCAAGATACATGAGGCAAAAAATGGCAGAACTGAAGACAGAAATAGACATTCAATAATAATAGTTGGGAGTTTTCAATCTCCCATTTTCAATAATGTCTAGAAAATCAACAATGAAATAAAAAACAATATAAACTAACCATATCTAACAAGTATCTATAGAACACTCTACCCAACTATATATTTAATGTATTTGTATAGCAAATATACATTTTTTCAAGTACATGTGAAACATTCTCAGGAATAAACCATATGGTACACCATAAAGCCTCAATGAATTATTGAAATCATACTACATATGTTCTCTGACCACAATGAAATAAAACTAAAAACCATTAACAAATCTGGGAAAATCACAAGTCTATGAATATTAAAAAACACATTCCTAAATAGCCAATGGATTGAAAAAAGAAGTCACAAGGGAAATTAAAAAGAACTTTGAGATAAATGAAAATGAAAACACAACATGCCAAAACTTCTGGGATGCAGCTAAAGTCATATCTAACGGAAATTTTATATCTTTAAATAATCTAACCTCCCACCTTAAGAAATTAGAAGAGTAATCTAAATTCAAAGGAAGTAGAAATAATAAAGGTACATGGAAATATATGAATTAGAGAATAGAAAAATAGATAAAAATCAATGAGTCCAAAAGTTGGCGCTTCAAAAAAGATTAACAAAATTGAGAAACCTTTAGCTAGACTGGTGAAGAAAAAATATAAAGAACTCAGAGTAATAAAATAAGGAATGAAAGGATATTACTACAAATAAAAAGGGTTATAGGGAAATCCTATGAACAACTGTAGGCCAGCAAATTAGATACCATGGGCATATTCCTAGAAAGACATTTAAAATAATGAAACTGACTCAAGAAGATAAATGCTGAATAGACCTAAAAAGAGACTGAAAAATGGACCAAGTATCTAAACAAACATTTCTCCAGAGGAAATATACAAATGGTCAGTAACACATGAAAATGTGCTCAATATCACTAGTCATTAGAGAAATACAGAAATCACAAATAGATACTACCTCACATGTACTTAGGTGGATATAATTTTTAAAACACAGAGGGTAAGTACTGGTGAAGACAGGAGAAAGTGAAACCCTCATACAGTGCTAGTGGGAATGTAAAATTGTACAGCTGCTTTTGGAAAAATTTGGCAGTACCTCAGTTAGTTACCATATGTCCCATAAATAGCTGTAGTACCCAAGAGAATTGAAAACATATGTCTATACAAAAACTTGTGCTTGGATGTTTCTAGCAGCATTGCTCCCAACAGTCAAGGCGGAAACAATCCAAATGTCCATCAACAGGTGAACAGATTAACAAAATGGGTCTCCATACAATGGGTTCTTAATCAGCTGTGAAAAGAATGAAGTACTAAATATGCTGAGACATGGATGAACCTTGAAAGCAGTGGAGAGACAGGAATGATGATCAACCTTTTAAAGATCCGTGTTCTAAAGGGGACAAGAAAGAGATCAGTGAGTTGTTTTTTGTCTAACAGCTTTTCCAGCAAGTTTGTATGCTGATGGAAATGATCACACCTGTCATAATCCCTTCATTCTCCTGCCTTCCTGACCAAGGGAAAGGGAATTGAGGAAGAGAGTTTTTCTTAAAAAGAGCAGTCACTGTAAAGGAAGAGAAGGCAGAATTTAGGTCACAACTGCACACATCTTGGGAGATTTGATGGTGTAAACACAAGAAAGAAACAGAAGATAATTTTTTTTAATTGATATAGGAATGAGAATTACCACCGACCTAGGTAAAGGTGGAATTGGGTCAGGTGGACATTTCTGTAAGTGGTGAATGAATTCATTATCTTAATTGTGATAATACCTTCATCACGGAAGCCCAGGGTGTATGTCAGTTCAGTTCAGTCACTCAGTCGTGTCCGACTCTTTGCGACCCCATGAATCACAGCACCGCAGGCCTCCCTGTCCATCACCAACTCACGGAGTTTACTCAAACTCAAGTTCATTGAGTCCGTGATGCCATCCAGCCATCTCATCCTCTGTCGTCCCCTTCTCCTCCTGCCCCCAATCCCTCCCAGCATCAGGGTCTTTTCCAGTGAGTCAACGCTTCGCATGAGGTGGCCAAAATATTGGAGTTTCAACTTCAGCATTAGTCCTTCCAGTGAACACCCAGGATGGACTGGTTGGATCTCCTTGCAGTCCAAGCGACTCTCAAGAGTCTTCTCCAACACCACAGTTCAAAAGCATCAATTCTTCAGAGCTCAGCTTTCTTCACAGTCCAACTCTCACATCCATACATGACCACTGGAAAAACCACAGCCTTGACTAGATGGACCTTTGTTAGCAAAGTAATGTCTCTGCTTTTTATTTTATTTATTTATTTATTTATTTTGCTTTTTAATATGCTATCTAGGTCTTAAGTCAAAACTTACCAGCGCGTACCCTTTAAATGGGGGTAGTTTATTGTGTGTCAGTTATACCGCAGTACACAATAGAGCTGTTAAACGCACATACACAGGAAAGATTAAGCTGAAAGACAGCTGCAGACAGTCTCCGATAAATCCTTTTCTAGGGAGATGAATGGATTATAGGATTTACAGAGACTCAAAGGATCCCTGGAGATCCAGTGGTTATTTCCATTGCAGGGGGCACAGGTTTGATCCCTGGTCAGGGAACTAAGATGCCCGGATCCCTGGTTGAGGAAAATCCCCTGGAGAAGGGGATGGCAACCTTTTCCAGTGTTCTTGCCCCGGAAATCCCATGGAGAGAGGAGCCTAGCGGGCTAGAGTCCATGGGGTCGCAGAGTTGAACTTGACTTAGCGACTAAATAACTACAGGATCTTAGGGCTAGGACGCCCGCCTGCACACACGTCGCCGGCTCCCGCTCAAGACTCGAGTCTAGACGACGCGGAGAGGGGCTAATGGGGGGTGGACCACCGCTAGATGGTCCCAGTGGTGAACCTTCCTGACTTTGGGTAGAGAGCAGTCGGTTTGGTGCCCAACTGCTTTCTCCTTGAAGCCAGGACTCCGGTTGGCTGTCACCCCGAGAGTCTGCATCAGTATTGGATCGCAAAGTGGTCTAGGAAAGAAAAGGAAGACTTTGAACACCACTCTCCGCCGGTCCTAAAGCGCAAATGAAAGATGGAGATTTCACACGCGGAACTGGCCGTGGAGCGGATTTCCGCTTTCTGAGTGGAGAGCGGAGATCTACACGGGTGAACGCCGGAAGAGAGGAGACGGGGCCGATCCGCCGCTCTCCGGCTCTGCAGGGTTTTGAACCGGCCCACTTGCTCCATAGTATTAGTTTCTAGTCGACCCTGTAAAATCGGAGGACCCAGAGCCGGCAGACCCAGAGGTACTACATTTCCCAGCAGGTCGTGGGTGCTGGGCGCCGGGCATTCTTTCCGGCGCGTGTGGAGCAGTCGCTGTCGCCCAGTGTGCAGGCAAACTCATGGATCCCGGCGGCCGGTGGCGAAACTTGCCCAGTGGGCCCAGCCTAAAGCACTTGACCGACCCCTCTTACGGGATCCCGCGGGAGCAGCAAAAGCAAGCGTTGCAGGAGCTGACGCGGGCGCATGTCGAGTCTTTCAACTACGCTGTGCGCGAGGGGCTCAGCCACGCGGTGCAGGTGAGCCCGGCGTCCTCCCAGGCGCTCCTCAATTCTGGGTTCTCCCGCGCCGCTAGCCCCTGCTACAGGCGGGTGGAGCAAAGGGGCCTGGCGGCGGATGGGATGCGGGGTGTGTGAGGCGCTGGAGAAGAGGGAGAGGTGAGTGAGGCTGGGGGCCTGGAAGAGGGAAGGAGAGATCCAGGAGATGGGGGAATGGGGCACAGGCCCAGCGCCGGGCTATGACGAGGAAGGTGCCAGTGAGGTATTAAAGCGAGATTCGGTGGGAAACCTTTGGTCCTCCTTAAGAGATTGCTAACATCATTAAGTAACATTTACTCCAAACTAACGTGATTGGTCTAGAGGATGATGGTAGCAGGCTTCAGGTGAAAATAATGGGGTAGGGTCTCATTTAGTAAGCATCCCAGTGTCTCCGGTCACTGGGCTCTGACAGTGAGGGAGAAGCAGACCTGTGTAAGAGACAGTTCTTGCTTACGATCGTGTTTTGGGTGGAGGTGGTGGAGATGTGATGGAGAAGGAAATGGCAACCCATTCCGGTATTCTTGCCTGGAGAATCCCAGGGACGGAGAAGCCTGGTGGGCTGCAGTCTATGGGATCGCACAGAGTCGGACACGACTGAAGCGACTTAGCAGCAGCAGCAGGTGGAGCTGTGAAGGCAGTGAGTGCCAGTACTCTAGAGCCATGCTCTTGCCAAGGGGCTATGTAGGGTACTTCGGGGACACAGAGGAGGGAGGTGCAGCTAACCCAGGGCAGGACCTCATGAATCCAAGAGAAGAGTGTGTTCCTTCCAGGGGAAGTACAGGAGCACAGCTCAGGGGTCTCCACTCTATGCTTTTGTTGGGTAGGGCTTGTTCTGCGGGAGGGGTGGAGAGAATCTTGAAAGCTGCGCCAGTCTCTGATGCTTGAACTCTCTTCTGCAAATAATGGGGGAGCCATCGAGGCTTCTTCGAAGATTAATACTGCTTCAACCGTTTGCAAAAGATGAGATATTTTTGTCTGATGGGAAATAATTTCTATCATGCCTGGACTCATTGTATCATGTCTATGAGAAAAATTGTAAATCTGCTTATAAGTTAATTGACCCTGGGATTTATTAAAACAATGAAAAAGAGTCCAGCGTTAAGATGATCAAGGAACGTTTGTGCTAAAATGGGTTCTGTGGTAGCTCAGATGGTAAAGAATCTGCCTGCAATGCAGGAGACGCAGGTTCAGTCTCTGGGTCAGGAAGATCCCCTGGAGGAGGGAATGGCAACCCACTCCAGTATTCTTGAGGAAGCGCTTGAGGGGACTACAATCCATGGGGTCTCAAAGAGTGGGACACTGCTTTGCAACTGAACAACATATGCACACAGAGGGTACAAAGTAAAAATGTGGAGCAGAGATAAATTAGGAGTTTGGGATTAACATATACACACTACTGAAGTCAGGTACTTGGTTCAGAGAACAGCTTTGTCTCATAAACAGCTCTATCCCTAGAACCTATTATAGAATCCAGCCGTCAGTAGACCAAAAGATCTTCTTAATGCTGTTTAAGGTATTTAGTGAGGATGTGAGTAGACTAGAGGTAGTGTTGGCTCTTTTTAGATGTGTCGCATTAGCATTAAGATAGCCATCAGTGCTTGTAGAACACTTGAGGTTTGAAAGAGTCTTCGAGAGAAAGTGCCTTGAAAGTGCAAACAATTGACTGTCTCAACTGTATTTCAGGCCGTCCCTCCCTTTGAATTTGCTTTCAAAGATGAGCGGATCTCTCTCACCATCGTGGATGCCGTCATCAGTCCTCCAGCCGTTCCCAAAGGGAGCATCTGCAAAGACCTCAACGTGTATCCAGCAGAGTGCCGAGGCCGGAGGAGCACCTACCGGGGAAAGCTGACAGTGAGTATGAGTGACAGCATGCGACTCACACACTGTACATTTTTTTGAATAAGCCCAGTGCCTAATATGGTTTATACCAGAATTTGGCTTTCTCAGTGCTGTCATCCCAGAGATCCCATCTTTTAAACCTAAAGCATAGCATATATATGGAATTTAGAAAGATGGTAATGATAACTCTATATGCAAGACAGAAAAAGAGACACAGATGTATAGAACAGACTTTTGGATTCTATGGAAGAAGGCGAGGGTGGGATGATCTGAGAGAACAGCACTGAAACATGTATATTATCAAGTGTGAAACAGATCACCAGTCCAGGTTGGATGCATGAGACGAGTGCTCGGGGCTGGTGCACTGGGATGACCCAGAGGGATGGGATGGGGAGGGAGGTGGGAGAGGGGTTCAGGATGGGGAACACATGTAAATCCATGACTGATTCACGTCAATGTATGGCAAAAACCACTACAATATTGTAAAGTAATTAGCTTCCAACTAATAAAAATAAATGGAAAAAAAAATAAACCTAAAGCATAAAATCATTTATTTTATGGTCCTCTGCCTTAATCTTTTAAAATAACTCATCTATCCTTTTTTATATACATTTTTTTTTCAGTATTCTATTGTGGTTTATCACAGGATATTGAATATAGTTCCCTGTGCTATGGAGTAGGACCTTGTTGTTTATCAATTCTAAATGTAATAGTTTGCATCTACCAACCCCAAAGTCCCAGTCCATCCCTCTGTCTCCCTCCCCTAGAATACTCATTTCCTACAGATCTAGATAGTCCCTTTTTTTTTTTTAACTTCTCTCTCTCTCTCTCTCTCTCTCTCTCTCTCATTTTCATTTAGGCCGATATCAGCTGGTCAGTGAATGGAATCTCAAAAGGAGTCATTAAGCAGTTTCTGGGCCATGTTCCCATCATGGTGAAATCCAAGCTTTGCAACTTATACAACCTTCCTCCAAAAGCCCTCATCGAGCACCATGAGGAAGCAGAGGTACCTACAGGGGAGCCCTGCCCTGAAAGACCCGGTGACCGTAGAAAGGGCCAGAACTAGGAGTGCGAGAACAGAAAGCTTGTCAGGGAGTTCAGTTTTCTTTCTCTGCTTTAATTTCTAGACAGGTAACAAGGGCCTTGATGTCTTGTCTGTGCTCTATGTAGGCTTCATAACAAGTCTTAGATGAGACAGTCTATGAGAAAGAACACTCTAGGGGCTTTCCTGATGGTCCAGTGGTTAAGACTTCATGCTTCCACTTCAAGAGTGTGGATTCAGTCCCTGGTGGGAGAGCTAAGTCCCACATGCTATGTGGCATCAGCAAAAAAAGGAAAAAGAGGAGGAGCAAATAGCTACCCACTCCAGTATTCTTGCTTGGGAAATCCCGTGACTAGGGGAGCCTGGCCAGCTACAGTCCATGGCGCCACAGAGTTGGACATGTCTTAATGTTTAAATGACAACAAGATGCATTTGTCAGTTTCTGTTTTGTGAGTACTATAAGAAGCTAAATTCTTAAAAGCATTATTTGTGATTTGAAAAAAAAAAAAAGAACTCTCCAGTTAGAGGATATTACTATTGGTGAGGGGTAATTGGTAGGTTTTCCCCTAATTTTCGGAATGATACATATTTAGAGATGTATTTGAATTTTTACAGCTCTCTCAACATTTTAACCCACAAGACTTGTCTACTATGGCTGATTCATATCAATGTTTGACAAAACCCACTGGAAAAATAAATAAATAAATAAATAAAAAGAAAAAAAAAAAGACTTGTCTAATATGTCTGCTTTACCTATAGTCGAAGTCTATGGATGTATTAAATGCCTCATAAACCCTCCCTTCAGCATTTTCTTCAGCTCTGTTAGGTGGCTTGGGTTGAAGTGATCAAGATGTGCAGACTCTGCCTACAACAGGGAGACTGTATTATGTGGTGGGAAGAGGCCTTTGGTGGCAGATCTGGGTTTGACAGGCAGCTGTTCCACTTTCCCCTTGTGCACCTTTGGGAAGTTTAATCTCCCTGAGGTTCAGTTTTCTCTTTTGAAGATGGCATGTAGTTCTCCCACGTGTGCTGACATAGAGCACCCAGCATGATATACCTACTGCGTGTGTGTGTGTGTGTGTGTGTGTGTGTGTGTGTGTGCATGTACGCACATGCGGACTCAGTCGTGTCTGACTCTTGCAACCCCATGAACTGTAGCCCACCAGGCTTCTCTGTCCGTGGGATTTCCCAGGCAAGAATACTGGAGCAGGTTGCCATTTCTTCCTCCAGGGAATATTCCCAACCCAGGGATCAAACCCACGTCTCTTACGTCTTGTGTCTCCTGCATTGGCAGGTGGATTCTTTACCAATGAACCACCAGGGAAGCCCATGCCGAGTTCACAGTAGCTCCTATGTGATGTTATAGAAATGTGTTATTAACTGGAACTTATTAAAAATATTTTCCTATTTAGCTTATCTGAATTTCTGATTTCCAGAGCTTTCATACAGTCAAAAGTTTTTAAACTTATTTGAGAAACCATACTTGTGTGGAAGCAAAATCATTACTGTTTTCAACTTTAGACTTTTGGAGTAAATTGTTTTTGGTTTTTAATGTCATTGAAGGATTTAATCATTTTAGGGATAAGAATGTGGCAGATTATGTCCAACCTGTCTGGTCGAAGGAAGTACCATGATTTCCTTCCATACTTTTCTCCCAAGTCTCTACAGCCTTTTTAATGTGCCTGAGAAGATTTAATTAAGTCAGCAGTTTCCCAGGGACCCACAGTTCTTCCTGAGCAAGGGCATTTCTTGTGCACATCTGACTAGGAATGAGTGTGATACTTGCCCTTGGTCAGTATCATATTTGCAGGTAGTTATATGTCTTTGTTTAAAATTTTTTAATTCATCTCTTTGGCAGGAAATGGGAGGCTATTTTATCATCAATGGCATTGAAAAAGTCATCCGAATGTTGATTATGCCTCGCAGAAATTTCCCCATTGCAATGGTAAGACCAAAGTGGAAAAGCAGAGGGCCTGGCTACACTCAGTATGGTAAGTTGCAGGGATTTTTGGAATGTTCTTTCAGAAATATTTAAGATATTTTATTAAAAGTAGATGTTTCCACGTAGAGTCTGATATTTTTCTCTCATATATATAATTTTTGGTTTGTTTTTCTGTTAAGCAATTCTGTGCTATAAATTCATAGTGGAACACCTACTTTCTACTGTGTTCAATTTTTTTTTTTCAAACTGAATAAACTTTTTTTTTTTTAAGAAATTATTTTATTTATTTATTCTTTATTGTGCTGGGTCTTCGTTGGTGCACAGGCTTTTCTCTAGTTGCAGCGAGTGGGGGATACTCTCTAGTTGCAGTGCATGGGGTTCTGTGTGACTTTGCACAGGCTCTTAGGGTGCCATGGGCTTCAGTAGTTACTGCATGTGGGCTCAATAGCTGTGGCTCACAGGCTTAGTTACTCTGTGGCATGTGGGATCTTTCCAGATTTCAGGGATCAAACCCATGTCTCCTGCATTGGCAGGTAGATTCTTCACCACCATCAGGGAAGCCCCTGAATATGGGTTTTTATGTTATTGCTTATGATACTGAAAGCTGGCTGACTTGGCCAGAGGTGGGTCTGGACCTCTGAATTCTTCCAGTTCAGGGGGCCATGGCATTCGCCTTGGTCTCTGACTGATAGCAACGTGACCTCTGCTTGATCACTCTCCATGACAGGGCCTGGCTTCTCAAGATAGCATTTTGCAGTCTGGAGTCCTATAGTTAAACAGTTTATTCTTACAGTTGAGCTAAAAATCAGCCTCTAATGATAGCCGTGGATACTATGCTTAATGGGAGTGTTGGGAGTTTCTGATGATTTGCTCTGTTTGTGTCAACAGGAGTGTCAATGCACTGTGTGAGAGAGGAGCATTCCGCTGTCAACATGAACCTTCACTACTTGGAAAATGGCACGGTCATGCTGAACTTTATTTACCGGAAAGAACTGTTTTTTCTTCCTTTGGGATTTGCACTTAAGGTGTGACTGAGTGTATTTCTTTTGTTAGGAAGTGAATCGTTGGAAGTGCAAAATGGATAGGTCATCCTCATCAGCATTCATGCTATGCTAATATCCACTGCTCCATAACACGTTACCTCCAAATGCAGTGGTTGAAACATGACTAAAAAAAAAAAAAAAGAAACATGACTAAATATTTCTCTCTCTCTTTCTGTAGTCAGAAATTTGGAAGTAGCCCCTGATTTGGGCAGTTCTGGCCAGGGTCTCAGCAGTTTGCCATGAGATGTCAGTAGGGGCTGCTGTTTGTGTAGAAGGATTGCCCGGGGTTGGTGAATCCCCTTCTGAGGTCGATCAAGCATGGCTGGCAAGTCAGTGCAGGCTCTTGGCAGGAGGTCTCAGATCCTCTTCACAGGCCTTTCCACGGGCCTCTTGAGGCACCTGTCTTCCCCAGAGAGTTCACCAGGAGAGTGAGGCTGGAGCTGCAGTGCCCGTCACAACCCAGCCTTAGAGTCACACTTCAGCTTCTCTGCTATACTCCCTTGGTCACACAGGCCAGCCCTGTTCAAGGCAGAGGAGACCAAGGTTGTGGGTACCAAGAGGGAAGGGTGATTGGGACATCTTGGTGTCTCCCATACAAGTGTGACCCTTACTTTGAAGAGTTAGCTTAGATTCAGCAATAGTAGAGGACTGATTTTTCTTGGGTTTTAAAAAGAAATAGGAGAGAACTATTACTAAATGATAAAGATGGTTAACAATTTTGAGAAGACAACTTTTTTGCATATATATGGAATTTTAAAAGATGGTAATGATGACCCTATATGCGAGACGACAAAAGAAACACAGATATAAAGAACAGACTTTCAGATTCTGTGGGAGATGACGAGGGTGGGATGATTTGAGAGATGAAGTATGTATATTACCATATATGAAATAGATGACCAGTCCAAGTTTGATGCATGAAACAGGGCACTCAAGGCCAGTGCACTGGGACAACACAGAAGGATGGGATGGGGAGGGAGGTAGGGAGGGGGGTTCGGGATGGGGGGATACATGTACACCCATGACTGATTCATGTCAATGTATGGCAAAAATCACCACAGTATTGTAAAGTAATTAACCTCCAATTAAAATAAGTTAATTAAATTTTTTTTTTTAAAGAATCTTTTTAAAAGAATTTTTTTTTCTTTCTTTCTTCTCTAGGCACTCGTCAGCTTTTCTGATTATCAGATTTTTCAGGAGCTCATCAAAGGAAAGGAGGATGACTCTTTCTTTAGGAACTCGGTTTCTCAGATGTTAAGGATCGTAATGGAAGAGGGATGTTCCACACAAAAACAGGTCCTTAACTATCTGGGGGAGCGCTTCAGAGTGAAACTCAGCCTTCCTGACTGGTACCCGAACGAACAAGCTGCAGAGTTTCTGTTCAAGTAGGTGAAACTGTTTCTTGGGGTTGGAGGGTGTCTGTGGTTACGGTATGGATATACTTGGGGCTGGTGAGTCATCTGGAAATCAGAATTGCCCTAGGGGTGGGATTCTGGTGTAGCGAGATAGGGGCTAGCTTTGTTCCTGCAGCCATCCTCACCTTTCTCCTGCTAGCTTCCTGTTTTATATTGTACTTTTAAGGTTTTATGTTGAAATAACTTCAGACTTCCAGCTCACCAGTTTATTAACATCTTTCTTACTTTTTCTGCATATACATCGTTTTTCTTTCTGCATTATCTGAAAGCTGCAGGCATTGTGTCTGTTTATTTCCCCAAGGCTAGGACTTTGTCTTCTGTATACACTGTGTAATTCTTAAAGGAGCCCTGCTGTAGTCCTCCACTGAGCAATCTGTAGACACAAGTCACATTCAGGGCCATTTCAAGTGAGAAACTGAGTCCTTTTTTTAATTTTAATTTAATTTTAATTGATTTAAATTTAAATAGCCACTTATGGCCTGTCCCTACAGTTCTAGATTTTGTGAGTCTGTTCTGTTCTTTTGCTAATGTTGCCAGCAAAAGTGAAAAGCAGTTTTTGGAAAGTGGCTAAAGACGTCTGGGGTAAATGTGGATTGGGGACCTTGGTTAGTAGGACATCGAATAGTATCAGTAGCTGGATTGTTTTAAGCTTTCTCTTTCGGCAGCCAGTGTATCTGTATCCACCTGAAATCCAACACTGAGAAGTTCTATGTGCTTTGTCTCATGACCCGGAAGCTCTTTGCTTTAGCCAAAGGAGAGTGCATGGAGGAGAATCCTGACAGTTTAGTGAACCAGGAGGTTCTAACTCCTGGGCAGCTCTTCCTCATGTTTCTGAAGGTAAGTGCAAGCTGTTTCACCCTGGAGCATTGTTACCTCTTGTGGGATAGTGTGGCCATATTCAGCAGTATTGTTTCTTACATGCTTATAATTCCTAGTTTGAACATTTTTTTGGTGGGGTTGTGTTTTTTTTTTTTTTCTTCTATTTTTTGTTTGTTTAGCAGTAAGGGCGGAGAAGGCAATGGCACCCCACTCCAGTACTCTTGCTTGGAAAATTCCATGGACGGAGGAGCCTGGTAGGCTGCAGTCCATGGGGTCGCACAGAGTCGGATACAACTGAAGTGACTTAGCAGCAGCAGCAGCAGTAAGGGACTTAATCAGAGGTCTTAGCTTATGGCAGGTTCAGGACTTTCTTTAGTATCTTTATAGATGCTAAATAAAAACTGTCAAATCTTGGTCATAACATTAATGATGAAGTGTAAATGGCCAATATACTCACTTATAGTCAGTCCCCATTATTCACAGATTCTGTACTATTAAATTCAGCTACTCACTAACATTTATTTATGACCCAGCAATATCAGTACTAGCGGCACACTCGTGTCATTTGCAGACATGCACAGAGTGCTGAAGGGTTAGTCTTCTGGGGCACGAGGCGCAGCTCAGTCCTGATGAGCAGTAAACAAGTGTCTCAGTGCCATGTTTTCCACATTTTTCTGCTCTTCTTTGGTGATTTTGCTGTTTAAAATGGCCCCCATGCTCAGTGCCGAAGTCCCTTTCCGTGGTCCTAAGCTCAAGAAGGCTGCGTTATGCCTGCCTAATAGTGAAAACACTTGTGTTGGACACACTTTGTGCAGGCATGAGTTATGGTGCTGTTTGCTCTGAGCTCAGTGGTAAAGAATCAACAGTGTAAACTAAGATGTCTGTTCACAAACACAGAAAACAAGGTCATGTTGTTGATCAGTTGACAAAGATGTTGTCAGTAAATGAAAACTCAACTGACATCTGACCCTGCATTTCCTCTGGGAGCAAGGGTTCTGTGCATTGTTCACAGAGACATTGTAGGACGTGATTACTGTAAATAATGAAAACTCTGAGTGTCTGTCTGTGTCTAGGGAGACAATGTTATAATAATTTTATAAGAAAGTTGATTGGATAGCATTTTATATTTTTAATATTATCCCTAAAAAGAATTTAATCTAAGAGATAACATAATGACAGGAAAGATGGAGAGGACTGAAGTAAAAATCTCCCGTTATCAATAATTAGGACTCCCCAGGTGATGCAATGGTAAAGAATGCGCCTGCCAATACAGGAGGTGCACGAGACATAGGTTCGATCTCAGGGTCGGGAAGATCCCCTGGAGAAGGAAGTGGCAACCCACTCCAGTATTCTTGCCTGGAAAGTTCCATGGACTGAGTAAATATGAAATTTGTGGTTAATTGAAACACCTAAAAATTAAACTGTTTTTCTTATTTCAGGAAAAATTGGAAGCTTGGTTAGTGTCTATTAAAATAGCTATAGACAAGAAGTCTCAGAAGACCAATGTGTCCTTAAACAGTGAAAATTTGATGAAGATTTTTAGTCTGGGACTAGACCTTACAAAACCATTTGAATACCTTCTTGCTACTGGGAATCTACGTTCTAAAACAGGTGAAATGAAATATATGGGCTTCATTTTGTTACAATTTTCAAATTATTTGCTTAATGTCAGTTTGTATATTGCCATGAGAGATGTTTTTTTGTTTTGTTTTGGTTTGGTTTTTTGACCACACCACATGATACCTGGGTTCTTACTTCCCTGACCAGGGGTCAAACCTGTGCCCTCTGCAGTAGAAGCTCGGAGTCTTAACCCTGGACTACCAGGGAAGTCCCGAGAGAGGTTCTTTTTAAAAGTGAGCTGCTCATTCATTAAAGACCGATTTCAGGTTGTGAATTTTGACAGGTGTATGTTGGGCTGAAGGGCTTCAGACAGGTTGTCTGTATAGCTTAAATCTGATTTTAATGATCAAGTGCATTTCTCGTGCCTCCTTCTAGAAGACCGGAGACAGCTTAGATCTCTGAGGAAAGGTTAACTAGGTGGTGGTCTGGGAGGGTTTTTAGACACACCCATCCCTAAACCAGTCGTATCAGAACAACTGGAAAACTTTACAAAGTGGCTATTGAAGGGCCAGAAATCTTTTTTTTTGAAGGAAATGATACTGATACAAATTCCTCAAGGGCTAACAAGTGCTTGTGTGTTATACAACTCTCTCGGATGAATCCCGTTTAATTACTTGCTGTTTTGTTACTTATTTATGTTTTTCTGTAGAGATCATATGGAGAAGATGGGGAAACAGTCAAGACTAATACAGTTTGTGAAATCTGGGGATTTTTACTGTATTTTTTTCTTTTGTAAACTCTTCCCCTCACCACAGCTGAGTAAACTTTGTGATAACCCACTCTGTGATCTCTAGTGTGGGCTTCCCAGATGGCTCAGTGATTAAGAACCTGCCTGCTGATGCCTGAATCTGGAAGATCCCCTGAGAAGGAAATGGCAACCCACTCCAGTATTCTTCCCTGGGAAATCCCATGGACAGAGGAGCTTGGCAGGCTACTGTCCACGGGGTCCCAGAGAGTTAGACACAACTTAGCGACTGAGCATGCATGATCTCGAATGTGTCCTGAGGTTTTATTGTCTTTTCAGAGCCTCCAATAAAAATAGGCTTTTTTTTTTCAGTTTATTCCATTTTTCAATGATGTCTGTTTTATTAAGGTCTTGGCTTCCTACAAGATTCTGGACTTTGCGTCGTGGCTGACAAGCTGAACTTCATACGCTATCTCTCCCATTTCCGCTGTGTGCACAGAGGGTCCGATTTTGCTAAAATGCGGACCACCACCGTGCGCAGGCTGCTGCCAGAGTCCTGGGGCTTCCTTTGTCCCGTGCACACCCCTGACGGGGAGCCCTGTGGTCTGATGAACCACCTGACTGCCATCTGTGAGGTTGTCACACAGTCTGTGTACACAGCATCCATTCCGGCTCTACTCTGCAACTTGGGTAGGTGGTGCGCGGCAGTCAGCAGCCTGTCGTGTTTGCTTGTGTGGGTTTTAGGTGCAGAGCTATTAAGTTGTGCTTCTCTGGGGTTTGAGCAGAGAATTCATATAAGGGTGATGGTGTCATACTGTGGATAACCTGTGCCATTCTGTAAAGCACCTGCTGTCTTCAGAGGGTGTTGACGGCTCATGGATGAGTGTTCTTTACTTAACTAGAGTAGATTCTTGTTATTTGCAGTACTTCTCTTAAGTCACCACTGGCACTGAATTAGCAGACACTGAGTCATTGGTCCTGGGGAAGAAGAGATTAGGTTCCTGCATACCTCTCATGACAGTATTTTCAGATGGATCGATAGCGTTGCTTTATGCATGTTTCTGTTTAAAGATGCCTTATTTAATACATATTGTCTATTCATTAATACTGAGCTTTCAGCTAGCTACACTGTAACTATAAGCTCATCTAACATGCAGTTTTTTCATAAGGCTCAGCAGAGCCCTGTGCTTAGGGGCCAGCACTTTGGCACTGTGCTTGAAGGACATTTTAAACAGCACAAGCACAAAGATGCAAAAAATACAGCACTGAACAGTGCAGAAAGGACCCTTGTTTGCAGTATGAGCTGAAACTGTGCATCCACTTGTGTGACCTTAGCCAGAAACATGTTTCTGGTGACTCAAAAATTTTCACTAGATGTCCTCAAATGATGCGAGAAGCGCCGCTAGTATTGATGCTGGGGTTACAGATACATTTTAGCAAGTTGGCAAATTTGTGATGTGTGAATAATGAGCAAATATAATTAGATTTTGGGGGAAAAGTTAATATGTTTACCTGACTCAGAAACAAAAATATAAAAGGTGTACAGAAAAAAGCCTCCTTTATACCCCTGTCCCCCTGCTACTCTCCTCAAAGCCAGAGACCCTAGATCTGGGGGTCCTTGGTGAAAGACTTAAATGTTTCCTCAAGCAATATAAAAACATTCTGGTCTAGAGGCAAGGTGACTAGATGTCTAGAAAGGTAAAGCTGTTGTTGAATCTGAAGGGAACTTTAAATGTTGGGAAAGCATCCTGATGAGATCGTTCCATTTGTTCACTTCACCAGGGGTCACTCCAGTTGACGGAACTCCACATCGGCCGTACAGTGACTGCTACCCTGTCCTGCTGGACGGCGTCATGATTGGCTGGGCCGATAAGGAGATTGCCCCTGGCATTGCCGATTCTCTCCGACATTTTAAGGTGATCTTGAGTCTCTGTGAATTGTTTTGTCGTTCCATCTTAGGTTTTCATGTCTTTTCTAGTTGTTGAGGTAGCCCTAGGATATTATTGAGTGTCAAGGGGTTGGAGGTCAGAAGCTAATTCTGGAATTGCCCATATGGTCCTTCTGGCATCTTGCGTTACACTGACCTCATCGCTTAGGGTCAGTGACAGGTATTTGAGCTACATGCATTTTTTTTTTTTTTTGGTTTGTTTCATTGAGGCCCTAGTCTACTATTCTAACACATTTTTAGCTTTTTTTTTTTCCTCTTTGTAATTACTAGTGGCAAATAGGGGATCTCAAAACATGGACTTATATTTCAAGTAATACTGAAGCTGATTAATCAAGGTAGAAGTTATAACCGGTTGCCTTCTGTTTCTTGAAATACTTTTTTAAAAAGTCAAATAGAATAACATTCTTTGAATAACTAATCTTTAGAATTCTCTCTGGGAAAGAGTCTTTGTTGCTTAGATAATGGCCATGAGTTTGGCAGTAGGATGAATTTGTAGTTTATGCTCTGTCCTGTTTAGTTGGGTTTTTTATTTGTTTTTCAGTTTTTTCATTGTTTTACTTTGATAGTTTTACACTGAAAGCATGTTTGAGCAGCATAGAGAGCTCACATATGCCGATTACCCAGATACACCAGTTGCTATGTTTTCCCCCATGTGCTTTATCATTTGTATGCTCTATAAATACTAGGTACATTTTATTTCCAAACCATCTGAAGGCGGTGTACAGACATGTCCACTTTTCCATGAAGATTTCAGTGTATATTTTCTAAGAACAAGGATTTTCTCTTTATTAACCACAATGCACTTTAAAAAAATCTCAGGTTGGTGAAGTCTGCAGCTGATACTCAGATTTTTTTTGTCTGGGACCCAGTCCAGAATCCCATGTTACATGTGGTTGGCATGTTTCTTCAATCTTCCTTAAACTAAGACAGTTCCTCAGCCTTTAATGTCTCACTTTTTTGTTTTTAAAGAGTATGGGCCAAATTGTGTACACTGTCTCTTGATGTATGTAGCTTTCTTATGATGAGACTCAGGATATCATTTCACGAGGCACTCAATGCAGGCTGGGCTCCTGGCTGCTGCTGTTACCTGATCACTTTGAGATTGTGTTCTTTAGTCCCCATGCACGATTCTTTTGTGTGTATACCTCGCCTATGGAGAAAAAAATTGTGAGATTTTCTCCTTAGACATATTAAAAGTATTATATTCATTCCCTGACAAAGATCATTCTTTAATAATAAAGATGAATAACCTTCCATTCCTGGAATAAATCCCACTTGGTTATTATTTTAATACCTAATAAATATGGATACTTTCTCAATTTTATTTAAGATTTTTTTAAAAATCGACATTCACAAATTTCTGCTTGATAAAAAGCGTTAGAAAGTTTTCCTTGGTGTTCAGTGCCCTGAAGCAGTTTGTGCAGCAGTGAGTCCTCTGGTCTTAGATCTTCTAGAATTCACCTGTGAGGCCGTCTGGCTCTAGTGTGCTCTTTGGGGCAGCTCCTTGATACCTTTATGTCTAATACAGAAGTTGGTCTTGAAGTTTTCTACTCTGCTGAGGTCTGTTCTGGTCACCTGCATTTTATCCATTTCATTTTGGTTTCAGAGATATGCAAAGCAGGCTTATGGTTTTAAAATTTTGTTTCCATGCTTCTCCCCCCTTTGCTTTTTTTTACTTAGTATATTCATACCCTTGCTTTCCCTGCAAGGAAAAAGAATACCCATCCCCTTCTCAATTACATGAGAAGAACTAAAAATGCTTTATTACTTTGAACCTTTTTCTGTACTCTGCTTCTTTAATTTCAGATTTTATCTTTGATTTCTTGTACTTTGTTGTTTACCTTTTGGGCTAAGAATTAGTTCATTTATTTTTATTCTTTCATTTTATTAATAATATATTTAACTGTAAATATATAAGTTCTACTTATACATTATATATTTAAGTATTATATATACTTAAATATATGTTATACTTATTGCCGTAAGTTCTACTGTACAGATTTCATTATTTTTTTTCACATTTCTGTGATTTTAGTATTTCTCCTTTCACCCAAGCATTCATAGAAGATTTTTTTGTTTGTTTTTTAGTTGCCTAGTGGAAGGGCTTTTTCATTGAGTACATTTTAAAATAACACAGGTGATCTTATATTTTAGACATCAGCCAATAGAATTTCACGTACTGTGTTTACCCACACATTCTTGGTTTGCCTTTTGCTCAGTCTCAGTTGTTACTAGTTTCCCTGATAGTGAGATTGAGTCCCCAAGAAAGGAGGGCTTTTGCCAGCTCTCAATGTGGGGTGAATAGCCATCTGTGGGGGGCTGAGGCTGGCAGGGTACTAGGTGTGTCACCTGCAAAACTTTCAAGATATTGCTTTTCATGTTAGATCTCCTCCACTGTACCCACCTCCTAGGTGGCAGGGGGATAGACGTCACTTATTCTTCATTGAACCCTCTTTTTATTGAAAACAGGTATTGAGAGAAAAAAGAATCCCTCCCTGGATGGAGGTGGCCCTGATCCCCATGACAGGAAAACCAAGTCTATACCCAGGATTGTATCTTTTTACCACTCCTTGTCGACTGGTGCGGCCAGTGCAGAACTTGGAACTAGGCAAAGAAGAACTGATTGGAACTATGGAACAGGTATAGACCCCTGTGATTATATAATATGCAACTTTCAGAGACTCAATAACTGTTAAAGTGTTACAGTTATCATGACAGGAATTTGAAAGAAAGTCACAGTTTATTTTCTGCTTCCTCTGTGATCAACATGAAGCAGTTTTCATGCTCATCAAACCTGAGAGGGTTGGTGGTCTCCTCAGCTGCCTTTCCCAGCCCACTCAGCTCCCCATGTTTCTTTGTACCCGGCTCTTCCTTGGGTGGTGAGACTGGAACATTCCACTAAAATCACTCACAATCTTTGCTTAAATCTCTGTAGTTGCAAAACTCTAGACTTTGTGCTACTTATAAAAAATTTTTCCTCCTTCCTATCCCCCTTCATAGCTGGACCAGGGTAGATTTAGAATGAGATGTTTAAGACGTGTTATTTCTTACTGTGCATTCCTTCAGTGTTCATGATACTGGGTGGGTGGGAAGGTTTTCTTAAACTCTGATCAATAGTAAGAGCTAATACGTGTTAGCAGTCACAGTTACCTTGTGCCTTGAACTTCCTGGCCCTTCCTCTTTGCAGCTCTTCATGAATGTTGCCATCTTCGAGGATGAGGTTCTGGCCGGAGTCACCACGCACCAGGAGCTCTTCCCTCACAGCCTGCTGAGTGTGATCGCCAACTTCATCCCTTTCTCAGATCACAACCAGAGTCCAAGAAACATGTACCAGTGCCAGATGGGTAAGACAGAGCACAGAGTGGTGATGGTCACAAAAGAAAATGGACTGCAGTTTTTAACACTGAGATAAAGATAACTTCAAACTCAGAGAAAAGCTAAAAATTATAAGAATAGTACAAAGAACTTCCATAGACCCTATACCTAGATTTTGCCTCATTTGCACTGTTTCCTATTGGAAAGTGAGCTGCTCCTTTACCCCCTGAACATCCTGCTATGTATTTCCTAACAACAGCGTGGTCTACTTACATAATTCAGTTCAGTTGCTCAGTCGTGTCCGACTCTGCGACCCCATGAACCAGCACGCCAGGCCTCCCTGTCCATCACCAACTCCCCGAGTCCACCCAAACCCATGTCCATTGTGTCGGTGATGCCATCCAACTATCTCATCCTCTGTTGTCCCCTTCTCCTCCTGCCCTCATTCTTTCCCAGCTTTCCCTACTCTTTTCCAATGAGTCGACTCTCTACATCAGGTGGCCAAACTATTGGAGTTTCAGCTTTAACATCAGTCCCTCCAGTGAACACCCAGGACTAATCTCCTTAGGATGGACTGGTTGGATCTCCTTGCAGTCCAAGGGACTCCAAGAGTCTTCTCCAACACCACAGTTCAAAAGCATCAATTCTTCTGCACTCAACTTTCTTTATAGTCCAACTCTCACATCCATACATGACTATTGGAAAAACCATAGCCTTGACTAGACGAACCTTTGTTAGCAAAGTAATGTCTCTGCTTTTTAATATGCTCTCTAGGTTGATCATAACTTTCCTTCCAAGGAGCAAGTGTCTTTTAATTTCATGGCTGCAGTCACTATCTGCAGTGATTTTTGAGCCCCCCAAAAATAAAGTCAGCCACTGTTTCCCCTGTTTCCCCATCTATTTGCCATGAAGTGATGGGACTGGATGCCATGGTCTTAGCTTTCTGAATGTTGAGCTTTAAGCCAGCTTTTTCACTCTCTTCCTTCACTTTCATCAAGAGGCTCTTTAGTTCCTCTTCACTTTCTTCCATAAGGATGGTGTCCTCTGCATATCTGAGGTTATCGATATTTCTCCCGGCAATCTTGATTCCAGCTTGTGCTTCCTCCAGCCCAGTGTTTATGATATTCTCTGCATATAAATTAAATAAGCAGGGTGACAATATACAGCCTTGACATACTCCATTTCCTATTTGGAACCAGTCTATTGTTCCATGTCCAGTTCTAACTGTTGCTTCCTGTCCTGTATAGAGGTTTCTCAAGAGGCAGGTCAGGTGGTGTGGTATTCCCATCTCTTTCAGAATTTTCCACAGTTTGTTGTGATCCACACCGTCAGAGATTTTGGCATAGTCAATAAAGCAGAAATAGATGTTTTTCTGGAACTTTCTTGCTTTTTAGATGATCCAGCGGATGTTGGCAATTTGATCTCTGGTTCCTCTACCTTTTCTAAAACCAGCTTGAACATCAGGAAGTTCATGGTTCGCATGTTGCCGAAGCCTGGCTTGGAGAATTTTGAGCATTACTTTACTAGCGTGTGAGATGAGTGCAATTGTGTGGTAGTTTGAGCATTCTTTGGCATTGCCTTTCTTTGGGATTGGAATGAAAACTGACCATTTCCAGTCCTGTGGCCACTGCTGAGTTTTCCAAGTTTGCTGACATAGTGAATGTAGTGCTTTCACAGTATCATCTTTTAGAATTTGAAATAACAACTGGAATTCCATCACCTCCACTAGCTTTGTTCATAGTGATGCTTCCTAAGGCCCACTTGATTTCACATTCCAGGATGTCCAGCTCTAGGTGAGTGTGAGTGATCACATCTTTGTGATTATCTGAGTCGTGAAGATCTTTTTTGTACAGTTCTTCTGTGTATTCTTGCCACCTCTTCTTAATATCTTCTGCTTTTGTTAGGTCCATACCATTTCTGGCCTTTATTGAGCCCATCTTTGCATGAAATGTTCCCTTGGTATCTCTAATTTTCTTGAAGAGATCTCTAGTCTTTCCCATCCTGTTGTTTTCCTCTATTTCTTTGCATTGATCGCTGAGGAAGGCTTTCTTATCTCTCCTTGCTATTCTTTGGAACTCTGCATTCAAATGGGTATATCTTTCCTTTTCTCCTTTGCTTTTGGCTTCTCTTCTTTTCACAGCTATTTATAAGGCCTCCTCAGACAGCCATTTTGCTTTTTTGCATTTCTCTTTCTTGGGGATGGTCTTGCTCCCTGTCTCCTGTACAGTGCCACGAACCTCCATCCATAGTTCATCAGGCACTCTATCTGTCAGATCTAGTCCCTTAAATCTATTTCTCACTTCTACTGTATAGTCATAAGGGATTTTATTTAAGTCATACCTGAATGGTATAGTGGTTTTCCCCACTTTCTTCAGTTTAAGTTTGAATTTGGCAATAAGGAGTTCATGATCTGAGCCACAGTCCACTCCCGGTCTTGTTTTTGCTGACTGTATAGAGCTTCTCAGTTTTTGGCTGCAAAGAGTATAATCAGTCTGATTTTGGTGTTGACCGTCTGGTGATGTCCATGTGTAGCGTCTTCTGTGTTGTTGGAAGAGGGTGTTTGCTATGACCAGTGCATTCTCTTGGCAGAACTGTGTTAACCTTTACCCTGCTTCATTCTGTACTCCAAGGCCAAATTTGCCTGTTACTCCAGGTGTTTCTTGACTTCCTACTTTTACATTCCAGTCCCCTATAATGAAAAGGACATCTTTTTTGGGTGTTAGTTCTAGCAGGTCTTGTAGGTCTTCATAGAACTGTTCAACTTCAGCTTCTTCAGCGTTACTGGTTGGGGCATAGACTTGGATTACCATGATTACTTACATAACCAAGGACAATTACTAATATTGGGAAACTTAACAATAATATTATTATATTATTTTATAGCATAATAAAGTTTGTGGAAATTTTTCCCTGGGTAGCAGCATGTTATATTCAGTTCTCTTGTCTCTTTAGTTCTTTAAGTTAGATCTTTAGCCTTAACTGTCTGTCTTACCTTATTTTTAAGAAAAAGATAAATTTATTTTGTAGAATGTCCATCAGTTTGGTTTTGCCTGGGGTCCTGTGATTAGATTTGTTAAGAGTACAAACCATGTGATCACCCGTCATTATCATCTCTAGTGCTTTCTTTCATTTGTGCCTGGTGATTCAAGTTTTCATGGAGTGTCATTTCAGCCTGAAATTTTCAGCCTGAACAACTTCTCTTTAACATTTTTTATAGCTGCAGGCTGCTGGCTGCAGATTCTCTTAGTTTTCATTTCTGAGGATGTCTTTATTTCATCTTCACTTGGAGAGACTGGATATATAATTCTGATTTGACAGATCTTCGGGGTTCCCCCCACCCCCAGCACTTAAAAGATGTTGTTATGCTCTGATCTTTGTCATTTCTAATTAGAAGTCAGTGGTTATGTGTATTATTGTTTGCTTGATTATAGTGTTATTTATTTTTCTTCTGTCCTTAAGATTTTCCCATTATTTTTGGTATGTAAGCTGATTGACTGTGATATGCCTAAATATGTTGCTGTTTGTATTTATCTTGCTTGGAGTTTGCTGATCTTCCTAAACCTGTTTTAAAAAATTAAGTAAAATCTATAAGATATTCTGTCATTATTTCTAGAAATACTGTTTCTGTCTCATGTCCTGAGATGTCTGTTATGCATCATATATGTAAAGCCTTTTAACACATTATTGACCGGAGGACTTTTGCAGAAACTAAGGCGTGTGGCCGATGGTTTGTTATGTAAGTTAATATTGAAATGTCTCTGGTAAATAACATTTGGGTAACAAAAGACATACTAATACGTCTCCAGTCAATAAGTTATTAATATTGTCCCATAAGCTGTTGAATTTCTGTTCTCTTCTTCCATGTTTTTTTTCTTTCTTTCTCCTTCAGATTGGTTCATTTTATTGATTTGTCATATTCACTGACTTTTCTCTCATTACTGAATTTTTATTTCAGATACTTAAATTTTTTAGCCTCGAGCTTCCATTTGTTTCATGTTTGTAGTTCCTATTTTATCTGAGATTCTGATCTCCATTCATTGTGGAAGTATTTTCCATTACATTTTGAGCACAGTTGTAAGAGGTATTTTAAAGTCATTACCTGCCAATTCCAACATTTGGATCGTCTCAGGATCAGTCTCCACTGATTGCATCTTTCTTGAGTCTAGGTCATGTTTTCCTGTTTCTCTGCATGGCTAGTAATACTGGATTGTATTGTAGATGGAAAATATGTGGTAAAGACTGGAATTCCGGGGTGGTCCAATGGTTAGGACCCAGTGCCTTCACTTCTGGGGCCCAAGTTCAATCCCTAGGTGAAGAACTAAGACCCTGCAAGCCATGTAGTCAAAGGAAAACAAAAAAGTGGATTCTCTTCTGTTCCTCTGGAGAGGGCTGGTTTTTAGATTTCTGGAAGCAAGCTACCAGTGGTTGAAATGTGCTCTTTAGCCTTAGCTGGACTGCTTATATCTATCCCACCCTGCATAGTTCTGGAGTCCACCAAAGATTTGGACTGCTGTTCTGACTGGGCCATCAGACAAAACATAAAAAACAAAACATTCAAAACTGAGAAAACTGGAAGTTCACTCATCGCAGTTCCTTTTGTCCAAGAGTTAATCCCTCTCTAGTTTGTAACTACCTGTGGTTACATTCCAGGGCTTCCCTGGTGGCTCAGAGGTTAAAGCGTCTGCCTGCAATGCAGGAGACCTGGGTATCGATCCCTGGGTCGGGAAGATTCCCCTGGAGAAGGAAATGGCAACCCACTCCAGTATTCTTGCCTGGAGAATCCCATGGATAGAGGAGCCTGGTAGGCTCCAG
Source organism: Muntiacus reevesi (assembly GCF_963930625.1). Taxonomy (NCBI): domain Eukaryota; kingdom Metazoa; phylum Chordata; class Mammalia; order Artiodactyla; family Cervidae; genus Muntiacus; species Muntiacus reevesi. The sequence continues at coordinate 57,654,270 of NC_089251.1, read as the reverse complement.
TCCACGGGGTTGCAAAGAGTCGGACTCGACTGAGCAACATTACATTCCAGTGCTTTCAGCTAGTATGTGTATGTATGTAATTGGCTTTCATTTTTCTTCTGGATCTTTTACTTATCCATGTTGAGAGTGATATTGTAGGAGTAGCCCTCTCTTACTGGAAGCTGCAAATCTCCTTTTCTGTTTTTTAAAAGTTCCCCTATTATATATTTATCTATTTTACTTTTTAAAATCATTTTGTTTTGAATTGATTCTCTGTACTGTAAGGAACTACAAAAAAGAAACTTATCTATCCTGTACCTGACCACCCAGTTAAATACTGACATTTTGTTCTGTATGTGTGTGTGGGTAGGTGGATGTCTGTGCAAGAAAGTAATCTAATTATATAATAGTTACTATCACCCCTCTCCCACCAGTAGTGGTAATAGCCCGTAGTTTTGTATATATCCTTTAAATTCTCTCTTTATGCTTTTTTTACATTATACATTTCCATAAACTAGTTCTAGAACTGTTCGGATTGTATGGCAAATGTACACAAATATATCCTAGTAAATGTCATTCCCTACTTTTTCTCACTCAGCATTGTTTTCATGGTTGGGTCATGTTCATGACACATTTGTCTACTTCACTTTCACACCAGGTATTAGTCTGTAGTAAACATAACCAGCATGACTTACTCATTTATTCATAGCCTTATGATGAATGTTTGGTTTCCAATTTTATATGTTATCTTTAACATCAAGGGGGAAAAAAACAAAATGTTAATTTTTTTTTCCCTTTGTAGGTAAGCAGACCATGGGCTTTCCACTTCTTACTTTTCAAAATCGATCAGATAATAAACTATATCGTCTTCAGACTCCACAGAGCCCTTTAGTAAGACCGTACATGTATGATTATTATGACATGGACAACTATCCCATTGGAACAAATGCCATTGTTGCTGTTATCTCTTACACTGGCTACGATATGGAAGATGCCATGGTAAGTGCTGCCCAGAGATGTACTTCCACCCTTTCTCATTTTTAACTTCTCTGTTTACTATCAGATCACTGAAGGAGTATTTCTTATGTGCCTGAGCACCTAGTATTTGGTGTATGAATGTTCTATTAATTAATGCCTGGTCTAAGTTAAAAGTGACAAGGGGACTTCCCTGGCGGTTCATTGGTTAAGACTCCGTCCTCCCAGTGGTGAGGGCACAGGTTCCGTCCCTGGTTGGGGACCTAAGATCCCATATGATGCTCAGCAAGGCCTCCCACCCTGCAAAAAAGTGACAAACTTTGAGGGATATCACTAGATATTTCATATGCACATAGCCTGCATATTTGAGTGCACAGTACAAGTAGATGTCAAATGAATGTAGTCTTAGAAATATCTACTTTTTATATTTATGCATGATTGGGTTCTAAGTCATCTATCTGTGTCTGGATTTTAATAGGTGATTTGGGAGATGTGGAGTTTTAAAATCAAATGCCAAAAAAATAAATAAATAAAATGCCAGTTATCCTAAACCAGTTATAATGCTAACCAGCTTTATTTTGAAAACCCTTACTTGGCCTCAGTCTATTAAATTAATGATCCTCTGACTTCACAGATTGTGAATAAGGCCTCTTGGGAACGAGGCTTTGCCCATGGGAGTGTCTACAAGTCTGAATTCATAGATCTGTCTGAAAAAATTAAACAAGGAGATGATAGTCTGGTCTTTGGAGTCAAACCTGGAGACCCACGGGTTCTGCAGAAGTTAGACGATGATGGATTGCCATTTATTGGAGCACAGCTGAAGTATGGAGATCCATATTACAGCTACCTAAACCTCAACACCGGGGAAGGCTTTGTGATGTACTATAAGTAAGTTTGCATACCCGGGGCTGTTTCTTATGGACTATTTCTCAGTGAAATCTCTGGAAGTCAGTGAATGTTGTTTGTCAACAGAATTTTTGGAGTAAATAAAAGGGGTAGCTTAGTTATTAACTGAATGGACTTTCTTAGATGAAGTTCTGTGGTCTGTTGTACTGCCTTTGTTTTCCTACTTTTCTTGTCAGTCTGTTACATCTGATGAGTTATCTGTGATTTATTTTACAACTGTTATTATTCAAACTTGATCATCTCTCTCAGGCATGTTGTTAATAATGTGTCTTAGCTAAAAAGTTGAATTCATTATCCCTGTTACTAAAACTGGATTTTTTTAGGTCTTAGCCGCCTTTCTTAGTACTGTTCTTTCAGACAATCACAGTTCTGTAGTGAATATAATCAATAGCCCTGTCCATAAGTATTTTTAGGGATACCAGCTGTATTTGTAGTGAAGAATAGAGGTAAGAATAATTTTTGCAAATATCCATATGAAGCACTAAATATTAATATATCAATAAAAGTATCTCTGGACATTTGTTTATTAAACAACAGAAATTTATTTTCTCACAGTTGTGGAGGGTCAGAGTCCCAGATCAAGGTGAAGGCAGGTTTGGTTTCCCAAGGCCTCTTAGCTTGCAAGTGGCCGCCTTCTCCTTGTCCGCACATGGTATTTTTTCCTGTGCACGTGTACCTCTCTTGTCTCCTTGTATCCAAATTTCCTCTTCTTATGGTGACACCAGTTATTAGATTGCATTCGGGAGGGACCAGCCTAATGGTCTCATTATTAACTTCTATTACCTTTTTAAAGCCCCGATGTCCAAATACAGTCACATTCTAAGGCACCCTCTATTCATTTTAACAAATATTTTGACATTCTGTCCGGTTTACTTTTTCCTAGGAGTAAAGAAAACTGTGTTGTGGATAACATCAAAGTGTGCAGCAATGATACCGGAAATGGCAAGTTCAAGTGTGTGTGCATCACGATGCGAGTCCCCCGGAACCCAACAATTGGGGATAAGTTCGCCAGTCGTCACGGGCAGAAGGGCATCTTGAGTAGGCTGTGGCCAGTGGAGGACATGCCATTCACCGAGAGCGGGATGGTCCCTGACATTCTGTTCAACCCCCATGGTTTTCCATCCCGCATGACCATAGGCATGTTGATCGAGAGCATGGCTGGCAAGTCCGCAGCTCTGCACGGACTCTGCCACGACGCGACCCCCTTCACCTTCTCAGAGGAGAACTCAGCCCTGGAATACTTTGGCGAGATGCTGAAGGCCGCTGGCTACAACTACTATGGCACCGAGAGGTTGTACAGCGGCATTAGTGGGCTGGAGCTAGAAGCAGACATCTTCATAGGCGTGGTCTATTACCAGCGTTTACGCCACATGGTCTCCGACAAATTCCAAGTGAGGACCACAGGAGCCCGAGACAAAGTCACTAACCAGCCTATAGGGGGGAGAAACGTCCAGGGTGGAATCCGTTTTGGGGAAATGGAGCGGGACGCCCTTTTAGCTCATGGTACATCTTTTCTCCTCCATGACCGCCTCTTCAACTGCTCGGATCGGTCAGTGGCCCACGTGTGTGTGAAGTGTGGCAGTCTGCTCTCTCCGCTGTTGGAGAAGCCGCCCCCATCGTGGTCCGCCCTGCGCAACAGGAAGTACAACTGTGCCCTGTGTAACCGCAGTGACACCATCGACACCGTCTCCGTGCCTTACGTCTTTCGGTATTTTGTAGCTGAACTGGCAGCTATGAACATCAAAGTGAAGCTGGACATCGTTTAACCTGACGCAGGTCTCTTGGGTCAAGACTGCTATCAGATTAAAACAAGGTGTCGTTCTGGTGAGGCTATTAATAGTTATTACTCTGGAGTTTTTCATGGTTGTCAGAGCTCTCAATCAAGACCTGGCCACTCAGAAGGCAGACTTTCTCAGTTGCTCTAGTATAACTACTGAAGGTGACTTTCACTATGTTTATTCTTTAAAAATCATATGCTGACAAATAAAAGGATATTCAGGGGAAAGTGTTTAACCCCAGGTTCTCTGCATCCTGCTTTCAGCAGGCAGTGACTGTCAAACATCTATCTGTCCATGTAGAGCAGAGCAGTTCAATATAAACACAGTGTAAGCATCTATGTAATTTTATATTTTCTTACATTAAAAAATAGAAGGTAGAAATTTTTAACAGCTTTATTGAAGTATATGTTTACACAAAAAGTGCACGTTTAATGTATATAAGTGGGTTTGAACATAAGCACACACCTGTGAATGATCACAACAGTCATGGTAATAAACATCACCTCCAAGTTTCCTTGTGCCCCTTTGGGTTCTTTTTGGTGTTTTTATGGTAAGAACACAGAACCTGACATCTATGCTCTGGACTATGGATAGAACACAAATTAATATATCTCTCCATAAAAAGTTATTCAAAAGATTGATGTGTGTCTCCAGAAACTGAGTCTTTGTATAACAAAAAAACACTTTATTGAAAGTGAAAGTTGCTCAGTCATGTCCGACTCTTTGTGGAATTCTCCAGGCCAGAATACAGGAGTGGGTAACCTTTCCCTTCTCCAGGGAGTCTTCCCAACCCAGGGATTGAACCCAGGTTTCCAGCATTGCAGGCGGATTCTTTACCAACTGAGTTATCAGGGAAGCCTGTATTTACTGAAGGAGTGATAATATTGAATCTGTATATAACATGTCTATGAGTGAATGGTTGCTAAAACACATAAAAAGATATAACTCAAAATTGAATTTTATACTTACGTGACTGTAACAAAAATATATCTAAAAGAGCTATATTCAACATGGAATGATATGAAATATATTAACATCTATGAATGGATAGTTTGTATAAAACAATTTACTGAGGAAATATCTGAATGCAAGAATGATTAGTATCTTTTGGAATAAACTACTGTAGAGTGGGAACAGCTATACACACCCAACTCAGCTATATGCTATGTATCTATAGTTATAATAGGAAAATAGAATATAGAAGAAAATATTTCAGCATAAGAGAAATTTCTATATACATACTTGAATATATCTTTTATATCTCCATGAATGGTTTGTCAATCTAAATGAGTGTATCTACTAAAAGGAAGGATTTATACACAAAAGTGAGTGATAGAAAATATGTCTAAGTGGCATGTTGGTAGAAAACAAAAAAGGTGTCAGGAATTCCCTAATGGTTCATGTGTTAGGACCCCGTGCTTTCACTGCAAGAAGCCTGGGTTCAATCCCTGGTCAGGAAACTAAGGTTCCACAAAACGTGCAGCCAAAAAGAAAAAAAGAAACTGTCTACTGAAAGGAAACATCTATATAACACGTACTATGAATCTGGAATAAAATGTGGCTAAAATGGAAATGAATATATCTACTCAAGGATATAGCTGAATGACTGCTTACTTATCTCTGAATTGAATGTTGGTGTAATGACAAGTGTATCTAATCAGAATGAGTGATGTGTTTGTATCTATGAATGAAGTGTTTGTGAACACAAGTCATGTATCTGGAGTATTAGAATACAAGTAACTGTCCCTATTAATAGGAAGATTTAGAAACAAGACTGAAAGATTTCTTCCCTATGAATGGGTTGCTGGGTGTCTGCGGAAACAAGCTGCCACATTGAGTGATGTTTTATGTCTCTATGAGTGGAGTGTTGGTGAACCCAAATGAATATACCTACTCAGATAAGAAGGTATACACAAGGTCTATGTGTGTGTGAGAAACTCATGTGTAAATATATATATAAATATATAATCTCAATTAATGAACAAGCTAAAATTACTTACAGGAAAAATATATTCAAAAGATTTAATTATATGTTATGCAACTTGCAGAAAAATATCTTCAGTGAGAGGACAGGGCTAAACATAAAACTGAGTAAGTAACTTATATCCATGAATGGAGTGTTGAATAATGAAAGAATTTGAGTATCTCAAAGAAGTAAATACCCAATTGAATAGCAGATTTTAGCTCCTGGTGATACCCATCTCTGGGTGCTGCTAGAAGCCAGACCTCCGGATCTAGCCCACTTAGAGACAAATCCACGGGATAGGTTCAGCCTTCAATTCCTCAGGCAATCAAAATACTTTCACCTAAGTTCCTAATGAGAAGCCACTTTTGATTCCATCTGTCTTGTGTATCACAGGGCAGCACCGCGGCCCCACCTGTCTGGGCAAGTGGAGGACATCCAGCCTTAGACTTCTTTTTTTTTTCCGTTTATTTTTATTAGTTGGAGGCTAATTACTTTACACAGCCTTAGACTTCTCACCCTCACCCAGATTTGTTAGGGGTCCTGCATCACTCTTTTTATCCAGCTGCGCAGCATGTGGATCTCAGTTCCCCAGACCTGGGATGGGATCCCTGCCCCCTGCATTGGGAACCAAGTTTTAGCCACTGGGCCACCAGTGAAGTCCCTATCCCTTGCCTCTCTTGGCACATCTTCATGTTATAGTGTTGCTGTAACAATCCTGCCAACTTTGTTCACCCAACTGTGCCCTTGAAACAGACCTGCCATACACCTAGTGGTTGTAACTGGTACTGTGTGATGTATTATAAAACCACGTTTCAGTGACTGGAGGGATTCTCTCCATGGTAAGGGCTGCTCCCACTGGGAAAATGTTACAATGATAACAGCAGCAATGGGATGAGCACACTTCTGGGACCTGTCTGGTACCCCCAGCCCAGCCATGTGGTGTGGGAGAAACAGTGTAGGATTAGAGGGGAAACCACTGCACTGACATTTAAAATGTGGTGGAGGCAGTTGTGCCTAATAAACCAGCCAGCAGACTACAGTCTGCCCTTCCACTCACACCAGTCAGTCCTGGAGGGCCTTTGAATTTCAAGTGTTAATTACTGACAATTATACACAGTGCAGCCTGTGGCAAAGGATGTGAGCAAACATGGCCCCTAGAGCTTGGGACTTGGTATCTTTACAAGAGGAGAGGACACAGAGACACAGGAGGTTGATTTTAGTGAAGGCTGAATGAGTACTAGTAGAGAAAGGCCAAGGACTGTCGACAACCACCAGAAGCTGGAAACAGGCCTGAAGATTTTCCCAGTCTCCTGAAGGAATCAACCTGCCAGCACCCTGATTCTGAACATCGGGCTTGAACTGTGAGAGGATATGTATCTGTCTCCTCAGTTTGTGGTTGACTGTTCAACGGCCTCAGGAGTCTAAGGACCAAGCTCGGCGCCAGACAGAGCACACTGTTGGATAGTATGGGCTCTAAGTGAAATTTAGATGCCTCCCTTGGGACAGTATGTTTAACACTGGGATCAGTGAAGAGGGGGTGAAGGGGCCCAATGGAGGCCACTCTTTCCCTGGCCAGTCACCTGGACAATACCCTTCCAGACGACCTGCCCCCCTTTGCCTTTCTTTTCACCACACCCTCCTTCCTTCTCACTGAAATGGCAAATCTCACATAAAATCAAACAGCTGATTCCTTCTCCCTTCTCAAACTCTCCCAATTCTTAGTGCTATTCTCAGCTAAACTATCAAGAAGAAAGTAATCATTAACCCTGCCCAGAGGGGTTTGCATTTTTAAGTAGGTACTTTTTAACCCACATTAATTCAAGTGAGTGTACTCAGTCCCTTCAGTGATGTCTGACTCTCTGTGACCCTAGGGGCTGTAACCTGCCAGGCTCCTCTGTCCATGAGATTCTCCAGACAAGAATACTGGAGTGGGTTGCTATTTCCTCCTCCAGGGGATCTTCCCGACCCAGGAATCAAACCCGAGTCTCTCATGTTCCCTACATTGGTAAGGGGTTCTTTACTAGTGCCACCTCAAGGGCGAGTAGTTTTTGTGTGTCTGTTTTGAGTGTTTCTGCTTCTAGGACATTCCTCAGCAGAGGGCAGCAATACTAGGACCTCCCTTCTAGATAAACTGTCCTAAAGAAGGGGCTTCCTTTCTGCCTCTCTGGCTTCTCACTGAATCCTCCAAACACTATTACAGGTAGATTTGCCTTGGGAAGCTTACTGAAAACACAGAATCTGGAGCCCCAAACACCACCTCACTCAGTATAAAAGCCAGAGTCCTGGTAACTGTCCCCAAGGCCACACGCATCCAGCCTCCTGGTAGTGCCTTGACCTCCCTCATCTTTCACCATGTGGCTCCCTGTACTCCAGCTAAACTGCCCTGTCCTCATGCTCCTTGAATGGATCCTGCATGTTCCAGCCTCAGGTGAGGGCCTTTGCATTTGCTGTTTTCTCTCCTGGGACACTTGTCCCCGGTGCTCCCTCTCTCCCCGTCTCAGGTCTTTGTTCAGTGTACCCTCTCCGAGAGGTCCTCTAAAGTTCTTCAGCAATTCCAGTGGGTGGAGGTCTCTACCACCAACCCAATTTTTCAGATACCAGCTGGGTGGTCTACAACTCAACTGAATTCTGACCCTACTGTTACCAAACCAGGGGTCTGCAACAAAGAAAGAATTTGTTGTGAATAAAGAGTTATTCACAGAGCAGCCAAGTGAGGAGATGGCAGAACAAGTCTCTGATCCGCCTCCCCAAAGGCAAGGGGCTTGGGATATTTATGGGATACAGAAGCAGGGTGGCCTTAGGCACTGGGATGGGTGGCCGGCCAGAGGTGGGAAAAAGATGAAGTAACTGGTGTTCTGCACAGGATATCCAAGTTACATGCTTCTTCATGAGATGCCTGCTCAAAGGTGGAGGCATCAGCAGGATCTGAGGGTGGAGTTTCCAGCCCTCTGACATCAAAAAGTCATTCATCCAACACTTGTGCAGGCCCAGTTTCAGGGCCAGTGGTCTCAACCAATCTTAAGGAAACTGAGCGGAACCCTACAGGGCTATCCCAGTTGCAGGCCCCACCAGGTTCCCCAACCTGCCTTAAAAAAAAAAAAAAAAAATCCACCTTAGTTTCCCTGCCCTCTCAAGTTTCAGGAGAAAGACTCAAGCAATTAATTATTTAAGGAGTGACAAAAGCAGGGAAATTCCCTGGTGGTCCGGCGGTTAGGACTCAGTGCTTTCACTGCCATGTGCCCAGGATCAATCCAGGGTCAGGGAAGTAAAATCCCACAAGCTGTACCGCGTGGCCTCCCCACCTAAGGAGGAGGGGAGGGCAAAAGCAGGAACTAAGAAAAGTTCAATCAGAAGAAAGTAACACACACACACAAAAAGAAAATCACACATCCTGCAGCCTTCACCCTATACTGTCTATAAACAACACCCCCCCCAAAAAAAATCTTTGGAGGGTTTGGGGTTTCTGAGTACAAGCTACCCGTTCTCTTTGCTTGGCCCTGCGATAAACCTTTCGCTGCTCCAAACTTCCAGGTTTCAGTTTATTTAGCCTCACTGTGCACTGAACACATTAACTTTTTCTTTTTTTTAGCAAGCTGTTTCCTTTCCTGCTGTAAGATAAGCTCAAGAATCTCTGTTAGTCACCAGGGTCTGTTAACCACGTGGGGCTGGGCTTCCCTGTCTACAGGGAGATAGCATCGGATTCCACAGGTTAAGGGCTTGGTCCTCCAAGGCTGCCTTCCTTTGCCCCCCCAAAAGCAGGTAAACTTCAGGGGGCAACCCTGAGCCCAGGCTGTGCTAACCTATGCTTCTGGCCAATTGGCTAGAGAAGATGGGAGTTTTCAACAGAACCCTCCGTGTGTTCGATTAATTTGCTAGAGAGGCTCACAGAACTCAGAAACATTTTACTTGCTGTTGGACCAAGATATAACTGAGCATGTCACTTGGAAACAGCCAGATGGAAGAGAGGCATAGGGCAAGGTATGGGGAAAAGGCATGGAGCTTCCAAGCTCTCCACCAGGTCACCTCCTCAAATCTTTTTAGGTGTTTATCAACCAGCAAGTTCTCCAAACCTCTTCCTTTTGGGTTTTTACTGGAGGATTCATTACACAGGCCAGAGAAGGCAATGGCAACCCACTCCAGTACTCTTGCCTGGAAAATCCCATGGACGGAGGAGTCTGGTGGGCTGCCATCTATGGGGTCGCACAGAATCGGACACGACTGAAGCGACTTAGCAGCAGCAGCAGCAGCATTACACAGGCATGAGTAATTAAGCCACCAGTCATATGTAACCATTTAACCTCTAGGCCCTTCCCTCTCCCCAGAAGTCAGGAGGGTGAGACTGAAAGTTCTCACAGTTGTTTCTCCTAGCAACCAATCCCTATCCTTAGGTGTGGTCCTCATTAACATAACAAAAGATACCTCTCATTTCTTAGGAAATTCCAAGGAGCTCTATGCTTCCCTGATGGCTCAATCCAAAATGAATTTGCCTGCAAGGTGGGAGACCCAGGTTCAATCCCTGGGTCAGGAAGATCCCCTGGAGAAGGAAATGACAACCCATTCCAGTATTCTTGCCTGGGAAATTCCATGGACCAAGGAGCCTGGTGGACTACAGTCCATGAGGTCACAAGAGTTGGACATGACTTAGTGACTAAACCATGCTGAATAGTTAGAATCGGACACAGAACCACTGGTACAAAATTGGGAAGAGTATCTCAAAGTTATATATTGTCACCCTGTATATTTGATGCTTTTGAACTGTGGGGCTGAAGAAAACTCTTGAGAGACCCTCGGACAGTAAGGAGATCAAACTAGTCATTTCTAAAGGAAATCAACCTGAATATTCATTGCAGGGACTGATTTGGAAGCTGAAGCGCCAATACTTTAGTTACCTGATGTGAAGAGCAGACTCACTGGGAAAGACCCTGATGCTGGCAAGGATGGAAGGAAAAAGAAGGGGGCAACAGAGGATGAGATGATTTGACAGCACCACTGACTCAATGAACATGAATCTGAGCAAACTCCGGGAGATAATGAAGGACAGAGCAGCCTGTTGTGACACAGTCCATGCAGTCCTAGAGTCAGAAGCGACTTAGCAACTAAAGAAACAAACTCTGACGAGGATAGAGAGAGAATACCAAGTGCTCCATACCAGGTGCTTGGTGTATGTCATCTCAGTTCCTACTTCCAAAGGTATCCTGAAACATGTTATGAGGAAACTGAAACCCAAGGAGAAGCATTCTCCAAGAGTTCAAGTGCAAACCCAGCTCTGCTTCACTCCAAACCCCATGATCACTTGGGTCTCCCTTACATTTGATCTCTAGAGAGGAAGTCAGTTACACTCTTGAGCCACAAAGGCAACTAGAAGTTTGGAAGCGTGAATGTCACACTCCCAAGGGGGCCAGGGTGGGGAGTGGGGGTGCAGTTCTCCTGCTGAGGTCTCCATCGTACCTACTTAGAAGCCCAGCCATTTGAACCCGTTCCTGGGAGGAAGCTATTACCTAGACTTTGGGATAAGACTCAGGGAGAGGCCATGGAACAGCTTAAGATTTCATTCTCCCAGGAGGGGAGAAATCTGAGACTTTAGCCTACATCTGAAGCCAAAGAGAAGAGATGCTGATGCTGTTCCCTTCCACTCTTCCAGGCTTCGTGCTAAACTGCTCACATGCACCATGTCTTATGTGAAAAATGTCACTGTCATCATCCCCATTTTACAGTCGCACACATTTGCAACCAAGCAGGATGCCATGGGGCCTTCTCAGAACAGACCTCCCTCCCCATGTTCTCTACCTGCCTCTTGTCTGTAGTAAACCTTTAGCCTTGTATGTCTTCCCCAATTTCCAAAGAGAAAATTTAATCAGAGAAGTGAGAAAAAGCAGAAAGGGTAACAGTCAAACAAGACAAAACTGCTTAGCCACTAAACAAAGCCAAGGACCTTTAGTTCCTCCTCGTGGCTATAGTCAATATTCTGAGACGTACCCTTTGAGCTGTTTCGCAGACACCAAAACCCACACCAGGTTGAGGCATATGGAACCCAGACTGGTTGGAACCAGAAGGCTGACGATGCTGACTCCTGGTTACTTCACCACTAACCAATGAGAAGAATGTCCAGAACTGATCACACAGCCCACAACCCCCTCCCTCACCCTGTCTTTAAAACCCATTCCCTGGGAATTTCCTCATGGTCCAGCGGTTAGGACTTGGGTGTTTTCACTGCCAAGGGCCCAAGAAGTTCTGTCCCTGGTCGGTTGGGGAACTAAGATGCTGCAAGCTGTGTGTTGAGGCCAAAAATTAAAAGAACAGCATAGTGTTGTCGGTATAACAAAAACCGGTTAGAACCAATTAACCCCAAAAGGGAGGAATTCAACGTTCAGTAGACTTTGAGCCCCATGATACACTCACCGTAAATACATTAGCACATGCAAATGACACCCCACTGGCACCGTGACAGTTCTGTGCTCAGTCGCTTCGGTCCTGTCTCTCCATCTGTGACCCCATGGACTGTAGCCCACCAGGCTCCTCTGTCCATGGGATTCTCCAGGAAAGAATACTGCAGTGGGTTGCCATGTCCTCCTCCAGAGGATCTTCCCAACCCAGGGATGGAACCGGCGTTTCCTGAATTGCAGGCAGACTCTTTACCACTAGCGCCACCTGGGAAGCCCCATGACAGTTTTAAGGGAGACCACAAGAGGGCAAAAAGTGGGCAATGGCCTAATCCCCAACCCGTTCCCCCAAATAGTTGGAATATCCTCCTACTCCTTAGCCTAAGAAATTACCCAGCCCTCCAAAATTAACCACCCCATATTTCAGGGCTGCTCTCCCGTTTTGAGGGATCGCATTCTGCTTATAGAGTGTGCATCTCTGGAAATAACTCTACTTAACACTTTGTCTCTTAATGAATTATTTCTGTGAAGAGACATAAGGAACTTTAGCTTCATTAAGTCCTGAGACCAGGTGAGTTTAAAAGACAGTGGGTTAAAAAAAAAAAAAAAAGACAGTGGGTTAAAATCCCAGTCCATAGGTCCCAGTTCCATCTGAACTGTGCTGTTTCAGCTGGGTAACATTCGGAAACTCAAATAACTGTCAGGCATGCTAAACGTGTGCATCACTCAGTTGCTCAGTGTGTCCGACTCTTTGCGACCCGTGGGCTGTGGCCGGCCAGGCTCCTCTATCCGTGAGATTCTGCAGGCAAGAATACTGGAATGGGTTGCTGTGCCCTCCTCCCGGGGATCTTCCTGACCCAGGGATCAAACCTGGGTCTCCTACATTGCAGGTGAATTCTTAACCGCTGAACCACCAGAGAAGCCCAAGCAATTGTCACTTGCTCACAAACGACTATTATTTCTTTTAGACATTATGATTAACTGCATTTTACATTCATTTTGGCTGGGAACACCTCTGTGTACGAGACAGCAGGACTGATACTCAATTGTCTAACCAAGGGATTACTCACACAGAGCCTCCACACCTGAAGACACACCGAGGAGGCGGAAGTAGTCATAACATGAAGAATTACAGAGAAGTAACTAACTCCCCCATGGCGGCAGAGAACCGAGATGAAAACTCAAGTCCGTCCTTAGATTCAAGTGTAAATGCCCTGGGTAGTGGTCAAGGCCTGGGTAACCCAGCTTGAGTAAAGGAGACTTCCAGGTCTCCTAGTACAGCTCTTAAGGTGACTTCGCCTTTCCCGCCCACTCGGCCAAGCGCAGGACCAGCCTCCGTAGTAGCGGACGTCCGCATGCGCAGACAGAAGGTGCAGCGCGGCCTCAGGGGACAGGTTCCGCGTCCGAGCGCTCAGCAGCCGGCAGCCACAGAGCCCAACCAAGCAGCGAACAGCAGCATGTTGAGGGGTCGCAGCAGCGGAAGCCGCTCGCCACCAGCTCCAATCGGGAGGCTTAGAGAGCGATCGGCGGCAGCGAACTCCCGGCGTCTCGCAAACCGGCACGGCATTCCCAGTATGGCGGAGGTACCGCGATACCTCCAAGTACTTCCGGGGAATTCCTCACGCAACCAGGGCAAGCCGGAAACAGAAGGGCGTCAAGTACCCCAGCCTGCCGGAGGCGGAAGTCGCTACGCAGGGCGCCACCATGACTGTTTGGGCCTGATGGGAAGGGACCTTCTGCTTTGCGACCGACCGAAACTACAAGTCAAGGAGGCTGGGCTGGGCGCCGCCATGACAACTTGATATCGGAAAAGGCGGGACTATTCTCCCTCATTGATCCTCCTCCAGCATCGGCCTCAGGATGTGAGTAGCTGGAGCGCCTACTCCGTACCTACCCCTGTACTCCTCCTCTTCCCAGTGTTCTGGAGTTAGGCCAGAACACCGGGAAGGACTGACTTCCCTGTTCTCTGAAGATTCGAGCCTCAGGGTTCAGCTCAGTCCTTCACAGGCCCTAGTTCTCTGCGTGTTCATAGAGCCCTCTGAGCGTTTAAATTCCACTCCTCTTTCGGGTCCAGTCTCTTAACACCCCAAACTTTGCCTCTGAAACCCCAGGTCTGGTCACTTACCTTGTAACCCTACCACTCCGGAGTGTCTCAGGAGCTCTAGGACTTTTAATAAACCTGTCCTTAGAGCTCCATATTCCTCCCCCTGGATTATCTGACCGTACCTGTTGAACCTTTCAGATCTGTCCAGTACTTCAGATTTAACCTATAAGGCCCACAGACTTGTTCCTAGACACCTCTCATCTCACTCTGGATTTCCAGGATGTGTTCCTGAAACTGGGAAAAGCTCAATTGTAGAACCCTCCAGATTTACCCCAGAGCCTCGGCCTCAGCCATGGCCTCCAGGTCATGCCCCTAGGACCCTGAGGCTTTCCCCAGGACCACAAAATCCGCCCCAGGGCTTCAAGTCTCACTTTCAGTACCCCTGTCTTCAGGCCTCATCCCTAAGACCCTCTGGTCAAGAGACCCTTCCCCAGGACCCAAGAAGTCACCCCTTGGACCTCTAAACCTCACTTTTAGGGCCTTCACACTCATTTACTGCTCCCAGGTTCTCTCAGAGAACTCTAGGTGTTAGTCCTAAGGCCCTAAGACTTCTCTGCATGATTTTCAGGCCTAAACTGGGGGTTGCTGGGACTCCCCAAGACCCTTCTTCCAGGACCCTTAAAACCTGCCTTAGATAATCCAACTTTTTTTTCCAGGGCCTTCACTATCTCCCCAGAAGCTTCCAGCCTGCTTAATTCTCTACTCCTTGGCCCTTTTCCAGGAATCTTCAGACTTTCAGATTTACCCAACCCCAGTCCCACTCCTGACTCTGATCAGAACTACCTCCCTTTTTTAAAAAGTGTTTCTTATTTATTGTTTATTAACTTAGGAAAGGTCACAAACAAGCAGAACCATCTTTTTGATGTGACAGTAAGAACATGTAGTGTCATTTCTTTTCAGAAAGTCTTTAAGAACAGAATTTTAAATTTTAGTTTAGGTTTAGAAATGATCTTGCTTTTTCTTTCCTAGTGGTAATAGCTAAAAGCAGTGTACAAGTATGAATACTTGAACAGTAAAACTATAGGCAGTTTTTTCAGTTATTCTGTTGTGTCTTAATGTTTTTATTGGATGCATTGGTACAAGAGACATTAATAGCTTGTCTTCTACAGTATCTAAAATGGGATGGTACACACATACACTTTCATTTATTCAACAAATGATTTTTGAACACTCACTACGTACTGAACACTGAGGGTACAGCCCCCAGTGTTTTTTCCAGTGGGTACAGCCGTGAACAAAATGGGCCAAGTGCCTGCCCCTGAGTACTCCCTTTCTTGCCTTCTGCCTGGAATTTTCCTAGTGTATTATGTCCCACAGGCAGGCAGCCCTGGAGATCACTGCTCGCTACTGCGGCCGGGAGCTGGAGCAGTATGGCCAGTGTGTGGCAGCCAAGCCGGAGTCGTGGCAGCGAGACTGTCACCACCTTAAGATGAGCATTGCCCAGTGCACGTCCGCCCAGTGAGTGTGGGCTAGTACGGGACAATGGGGGTGGGCAGCGGCGTGGAAGTCTCCCTGGCTTGAAATGCCCTGCATCCCACAGCCCAATCATCCGTCAGATCCGCCAGGCCTGTTTGGAGCCTTTCAAGGCCTTTGAGGAATGTCTTCGACAGAATGAAGCCGCCGTGGGCAACTGTGCGGAGCACGTGCGCCGATTCCTGCAGTGTGCGGAGCAGGTGCAGCCGACGCACAGACCCTCCACCCTGGAGGTAAGCTGAGGCTCAGCAGTTCATCCCACCCTGTCATCCTTCTGGTTGCTCAGAGTAAAGACCAGGGAGTCACCCTCTGCCCCACACAGAGCTTCACCATGCATCCTGACCCCAGGTCATCAGAACACAGTCCTCTCTCACCGCTTCCATTGCCCCTGCTTTAGTCCAGCCACCTCCACCACCAGGAGACCTGCCCCAGCCTTCTCCCTGGTCTCCCTGAATCCCCTCTTACCTTTCTAAAGATTTTCTTTTTTTTTTTAAGGTTTTGGTGGTGGTTGTTGCTTCTCTTGTTGCCTTGTTACAGAGCACAGGCTCTAGATGTTCGGGCTTCAGTAGTTGCAGCGCATGGGCTCAGTAGTTGTGGCTCCCAAGCTCTTGAGCACAAGCTCAGTAGTTGTGGCCCACAGGCTTTGTTGCTCCACAGCATGTGGGATCTTCCTGGATCAGGGAGCGAACTGGTGTCCCTCGCATTGCAAGGTGGTTTCTCAACCACTGAACCACAGGGAAGCCCCCCTCTTACCTTGTCTCCATGCAGTAGCCAGAGAGAACATTTAAAAACTGAAAACTAATCACATTACATCTTTGTCTAAAGTTCTTCAGCAGCTTCCCATCCACATTGAGAACAGAATCCCAGCTCTCTGCTGGTTCTCTGTGTTCTTTTCCAGGCTGACCCCATCTGCCTCCGCCCTTACCCATGCCCCCTGTCTCTCCTCCTCACTGCCTTTCAGCTTTGCAGGGATGGGGCAAAAAAATCATAACTGGTTTTAATGTATATAGTACATAAGCAGATGCACAATATATCTATGGTATTAAAATATCATGGATGGGTGCTTTTTTTTTTTGAATGTTCAAAAAGACTCCTTGGGTTGGGGGGAGCAGTAACCTTAAAAAAAGAAAAGTTGAGAAATGGTGGTTTAGATGTTTACTGTCTCCTCCACTGGACTGCGAGCTCTGAAGGTAAAAGTCAGATCTTTCACCAGTTCCCTCTCAATCCCCCTTCATTTGCCCCCCTCTCTCAGTTCTTGGGGTACCATCTTCTCTTCTTGAACCCAGAAGAGAAGCCTTCTCTTGGACTTCCATGCTCTGTCTTAGCTCTTTCAATCCATTCTCTGTGATGATCCCAGGGTGATTCCAGAGGAAATCTGATAATGTACCTCTTTACTTAGAAACCTTTTCATGGGGGAGTGGGAAGGAGGCTCAAGAAGGAGGGTGTATAGGTGTATATATATAGCTGATTCACTTTGTTGTATAGCAGAAACTAACACAACATTGTAAAGCAATTATACTTCAATAATAAAATGAAAAAAACCTTTTCATGGCTCTTATGTTGACCAGGTCTAGTCTACCCCTCCTCCCCCACTCTGGCACAGCCTCCAGGGCCCTGCAGAATGTGGCCTCTGACCATCCCTCTCCCCACATTCCCCTCAAGCCCTGTGTTCTCACCCCAGTGAACCTGCAGTTATTCAAATGCCCATTAAACTCACCTGTTTCCAGGCTTCTGTCTCACTGTTTCTGCCTGGACTGCCCTTTCCTACTCCATCTGACTCATTCCATTTCCAGCTTAGATGTTCCCTCTCTCAGGAAACCTCCCCTTGTGGCCTATCTCTATCCTCCCAGGATCCCTGAGCTCCTTCCACTATGGCTTATATTTTACCCCTTGTAACTGCTTCCCTCCTATTGCCAGTTTCAGAGGAGTTCTTTGCTAAAGACTCAGAGCTGCCCTTCTACCAGATCCTGTAGTCAGTGGGTTTTTTTCATAAGGCAGAGATGAGTTCAAATCCTAATTGAGTCATCTGTGAGACAGACTTAATTCTTTCCAAAAAATATTCAGTGAGGACTGCATACTATTTATACTAGTTTATTAATCATATGTTGGTGACGTTTCTTTCAAGTTTTGGGCATCTGACCAAAGACCTCATCTTCCCATCTCAGGGCTAGTTCCTCCCTCCCTCCCTCCCTGAGTTAGCAACCAAGCCTCTCCCTCATCTTCCTGTGGTCACCCTGCCCTGCTCCTCAAGTCTACTCTCCCCTTGAAGCCATACGAGCTTTTTATTTATTTGTTTTTTTAATTATCATTGATATGTAATTGGCTTACAGTGTTGTGTTACTTTCTGCTGCACAGCAAAGTGAATCTGTTATACATCAACATATATCCATGCTTTTTTAGATTCTTTTCTCAAATAGGTTATCACAGAGTATTGAGCAGAGTTCTTTGTGTTATGCAGTAGGTTATCTGTTTCATTCATATATATATATATATATATATATGTATATGGGCTTCCCTGGTGGCTCAGACAGTAAAGAATCTGCCTGCAATGCAGGAGACACAGAGGTTCAATCCCTGGTCGAAAAGATCCCCTGGAGGAGGGAATGGCAACCCACTCCAATAGCCTTGGCTGGAGAATTCCATGGACAGAGGAGCCAGTCTATGGGGTTGCAAAGAGTTGGACCAACTGAGCGACTATCACTGATTTTTTTCGTGTATGTGTGTGTGTGTGTGTGTGTGTGTGTGTGTGTGTATACACGTGTGTACACACAATCTATTTCAATTTATACCCCCCTTCCCTTTTCCTCCTGGTAACCATAAGTTTGTTTTCTGCATCTGTGAGTCTATTTCAGTTCTGTAAATAAGTTCATTTGTACCATTTTTCAGATTCCACACATAAGCGATATCCAGAGGAACATAAATTGGGTCACATCTGCTCCTTTAAAGCCAGGTGGTTCTCCAGTGCACTCAAAGTAATTAACCCCACACCCAGCTCCTCCTCAGTGTCCCTCCTTCCCTGTTTTAACATCCCAGTTGTAGCTTTTCCTCTTTGATTGGAGGCATTGAGATTCAGGCCTCCTGTATCCTCTGGTCTCCAAAATAGCAAATGCACAGGCTCATTTAGTACAACATGGTATAAAGACATCTCGTGTTAGCTTAGCTGACAGCATAAAGTGCTACTTGTACCCCCATACACACACACCACACACCTCTGCTCTTCACCCTGATGTAGTTATTTTGTCTTTTCTTTCCATTTTCTGTTTGTTTGTTTTTTTTTTTGTCTGAGAGGCATGTGGAATCTTAGTTCCCTGACTCGGGATTGAACCCGTACCCCCTGCAGTGGAAGCTGGAAGTGCAGACTGTTAACCACTGAACCACTGGGGAAGTCCATAGTTTTCTTCATGGGATTTATCAGCTGACAAATTTTTGTTCACTTGTTATCTGTCCCTCCCTGGAGTCAGAGATGTGTGTCTGCCTCCACTGCTGGGTCCCTGGAACCTGTCACAATCCTGTATGTACACAGCAGGTCCTCTGTAAACCCAACAGAACGCTGCGTTTCTGCCCCCAGTGACAGTTCCCTGCTCCTGAGTTGTTCACGTGACAGACAGCTGAGGTCATCACCCGACACCCTTTCCCTCCAGTGTGAGCTCTGCCAGGGCAGCCTTTGCTGTGTCTACAGTCTCCCCAGCATGGTCCCAGGGCCAGCCAGGCACACTAGAGGTGCTGGTAGATGCTGGTGTCTTTTTTTCCTCAGGCACACCCACTTCCTGCCTCCTGAGGACCCTCGGATTGTAGGAAAACTGGACATGAGTGGTTGGCCACAGGATGTCCCCGCCCCTGAAGAATGGCCAGGTGGAGTCCTGAGGGCCCTGATGTGGGCCTGGCTTCCCTGGACATCAAGATTCACAATAAAGACTGTATAAAGACTGTATACCAGGCTTGAGTCCTGCCTTCAGCACTTGAGGGGGTCCCGTTTCCCCACCTTAACCTCGTGTACCAAAGGGGTCCTGGGGCACCGACCAAGCCACGCCAACTGTTCACCAGGGTTAAGACAACCCCTCTTCTGTCCTCAACTCTGCCAACGTCCGTCTCCTGGTTCCTGCTGCACAGATATGGAGAAGAGCTCTCTCTCCCTTTAACTCTAGCATTTACCAAGTCTTCACTGAGTGTTTCCTTGAGGCTTTGGGGACAATAAATAGCATACCTCCTTGCCTCCTGAGTTCAGAACCAGCTGGGTGATAGACACGGACATGAGGCAGTGTAGGTGAAAATACTTGCTTTTGTATTGAAAACATCTGCATTGAAGGATGTGGCTTAGGGTTTGCCACCCTGGACTTCTTTTCTGTCGTGGTTTCCATCCTTCCAGGGTCTAACCCTGGCTTCCTTGGCTCAGTGGTAAAGAATCCTCCTGCCAATGTAGGAGACACTGGTTCAATCCCTGGGTCAGGAAGATTCCTTGGAGAAGGAAATGGCAACCCACTCCAGTATTCTTGCCTGGAAAATCCCATGGACAGAGGAACCTGGTAGGCTACAGTCCATGGGGTCTCAAAAGAGTCAAGACATGACTGAGCAATTAAAACAATGACAATAAAGGGTCTAACAGAGTGAATGTGAATGCAGGTAGTGTCTGGGGGGCGTGATTCCAGAAACACCAGTGGGTAGTAGACAGGAAAGCAGCCGATAAAAGGTGCATCATCAAGTCAATTTTTCCTGAGGCTCTGTCCCACCTGGGACTTCTGGGAGATAGCAAAGAACATCCCTCAGTTTCCCCTTCCCAGGGGCAAGGAAATTGGGGTGTATGTACACCAGCTTCCCATCTGACATTGAGGGATGTTTTCACAGGCATTGACTACCTGGTATGTGGTCAGGTGCCCTCCCACCAGCAGAAGAACCCTGAGCAGAGGGCAGCAAGGAATGCAGTGAGCAGCCTTCAGCACACAGGAGAGTGTGCTCAGGGGATGGGTAGGTGCCAGCTGTGGCTACTGCAGCTTCTCTGTGTTTGTTTTCAGGATCACAGGCTCCACAGGCATAGCTGGTTGATCCGTCTTCCTGCAGAGGCAAGTCCTAAAGGGCAGAGGGTAGATGGGCAGGTGTGCAGGAGAGAGCGAGTCCAGAGCCTACATCCAGCTTCACTATTCAGATAAGTTATTCCTCTTTTGAGGGGACTCATGTCACAGTGCTGACCAGATCCTAAAGCTTGCACTTTGGCTTGGAAAAATGAGCAGGGAGTCTCTCCAGGGGATTTGATTCCTGAAACAAAGGGCACTGTTAGTTGGCTTAGGAGCCAGGGTGGAAGTCCTGTGCAGCCAAGGTTGACGACGTGAGACCCAGACAAGAAAACCCAGGTAGTGGAGAGTGGATTATTCTCCCTTCCTGTGGTTCCTGAAAGGGTGGTGTGGGTCTCGGTGGCTTTCTGTTCTCAGCTTCAGTTTCCCTGGGCTGTGGGTTGAGCCCTCAGATTTCTGTGTATGTTTCCAGCCTAGCCCTCTATTTGAGTAAGCTGCTGTGGGGTTCTCTCCAAGTGACTAAAAGAAGTGGTAAGAACAAACAACGTGGAAGTGGAGACTGTTTTAGAATATCTTTAAGGGGCCTCTCTTATAACAGGCTTCCTTATAGTTGGGTCTCAGGGTTCCTGGAGAAGGAGTTGGCACCCCACTCCAATATTCTTTCCTGGAAAGTCCCATGGATGGAGGAGTCTGGTGGGCTACAATCCATTGGGTTGGAAAAAATCAGAAACAACTAAGCAACTAACACTTTACTTTTATTCAGGGGTCCAAGAGAGCAAAAAAAAAAGAAAGTTCCCGCCTTTACCACATTCTGTTGGTCAAAGTAAGTCATGAGGACAACCCAGGTTAAAGGTGCAGGGAGAGGGAAGACTGCCTCTTGATGGCATTTGCCTGCAAAGAATTTTTGTCTATATTTGCCCACAAAAACTTCACAGTTTCTATTCCTGTGTCTGTTTGGGTAAAATATATTTTCTAGGAATTTTTCACATGATCTGAATTTTTTAATTGCTATTAATTTGTTTTTAATATCCTCATTATCTTTTTAAGGTCTAATCAAATCTGTAACAAAAGGCCCCTTTTTCATTTCCGGTTTTGTTGTTTTTTTGTTTTTTGTTTTTCTTTTTTTTTTTTTTTTTTTTGCCTTTTTTTAAAATTTATTTTTCAGTGGGTTTTGTCATACATTGATGTGAATCAGCCATAGAGTTACACGAATTCCCCATCCCGGTCTCCCATCCCACCTCCGTCTCCACCCGATTCCTCTGGATCTTCCCAGCCCAACTGGCCCGAGCACTTGACTCATGCCTCCCACCTGGGCTGGTGGTCTGTTTCACCACAGATAATATACATGCTGTTCTTTCTAAACATCCCACCCTCCCCTTCTCCCACAGAGTTCAAAAGTCTGTTCTGTAGTTCTGCGTCTCTTCTTCTGCCCTGCATATAGGGCCATTGTTACCATCTTTCTAAATTCCGTATATATGTGTTAGTATACTGTAATGTTCTTTATCTTTCTGGCTCACCTCACTCTGTATAATGGGCTCCAGTTTCATCCATCTCATTAGAACTGTTTCAAATGAATTCTTTTTAACGGCTGAGTAATATTCCATGGTGTATATGTACCACAGCTTCCTTATCCATTCATCTGCTGATGGGCATCTAGGTTTTTTTGTTTTTTGTTTTTTTGACTGCACTCCTAGGCTTGTGGGATCTTAGTTCCCACCTGGACTCTGGGCAAGACTTTTTTTTTCCTTTTTTGATGTGGACCATTTTTAAAGTCTTTATTTGTTACAGTATTGCTTCTGTTTAGCCAGGAGGAATGTGGGATCTTAGCTGGAACCCACTAAGTGTGGGTTGAACCCACATCCCCTGCACTGGAAGGCAGAGTCTTAACCCCTGGACTACCAGGGACGCCCCTTTCTCATTTCTGATGTTGGTTATTTGTGCCGCCTTCCTTTTTACCTTGGTCAATCCTGACAGGAATTTATCTATTACTAATCTTTTCACAGAATCTACTCTTGGCTTTGTTGGTGCCTTCTTTCTATATTTGTTCTTAATTTAAATCTCTTCTTTATTATTAAATTCTTCTTTTCTTGGATTTAATTTTGTTTTCTACTTTTTAAATGTTTGAAGTGAAGTGAAGTTGCTCAGTCATGTCCGACTCTTTGCAACCCCTTGGACTTGTAGCCCACCAGGCTCCTCCGGCCATGGGGTTTTCCAAGCAAGAATACTGAAGCGGGCTGCTATTTCCTTCTCCGGGAGATCTTCCCGACCCAGGGATTGAACCCAGGTCTCCTACATTGTAGGCAGATGCTTTACCGTCTGAGCCACCAGAGAAGTCTTTAAATGTTTAGCTCACTGATTTTCAGCCTTTTCCTTTTTCTAATATGCACACTTAAATTTCCTCAAAGCATAGCTATTTCACTGATCTCAGATCACTTAGATGTTTAAAACTATGTTTTAAAATTTCTAAACATAAAGAGATTTTTCTAGTTACCTTGTCTAATTGCAGTTGAGCTGGGAACACATTTTATATGATTTCAGTCTTTTGGAAAGATGTTGAGACTTGATGGCTTGGCATATGGTCTGTTTTTGTTATGTGCCATATGTGCTTGAATCATAATCCTGGGTTCATGATGCATTATCTTAGCTTGGATTCCCCCAGAAACAAACTTTGGAACAAGAATTTGGGAGATGATCCCAGAAAGCACTGGAAGGAGTATGGGAAATGAAACAGACGGGAAAGCAGCTCATCAGAGGTGCATTAGCAAGCAAGTTACCACCATGCACAACAGCTTCATTCTCTTGGAAATCTGGGAAGCGGTGGAAATAGGTTTCCCACTCGAGTGGTGAGGGTGTCTATACACTGACCCCCACCATTTATTTGACTGAGTGCTGCTTAAGGGGATGGGCTTTGTTTTTATTTTTATCTTAGTTTGTCCTGCGGGATCTTAGTTCCCCAACCAGGGATGGAACCCATAGCCCCTGCAGTGAAGTGTGTAGTCTTATCCACTGGGCCACCAGCAAAGTCCCAAAGGGTTGGGTTTTTAATTTCCTGCCACTTGCTGCTTTCCACACACTTGGTTGGGGTGAGCTCTGTAGAAAGTTCTCCAACAAAGAGCTGCTGTCTTGGCTGCTTCACCCACTGAGTTCTCTTCAGTGGGCTCCACCTTGTGACCAATTCACTTCTGTGGCCACAGCTGCTACTGCTCCTGTCTGTCATGACTGCCTCATCAGCAGCCACCATTGTCCTGACCACCTTTGCTGCCTGTCACTACTGATGCCATCACCACATCACACTACAGCCACTGTCGGTGGGAGTATTGAGATAGTAAGAATGCCTTCAAAATGCTTGACTCAGTTCACAAAGAACAGCTATAGTCAACCCAGGAGGCCAATGAGAAGTGGTGGGCATGAAGCGGGTAAGCACTGGAAAGAGTGTGGGGAGGGGCAGGCAGCAATGTTGAGGGAATTTGTGTGGATGCTGAAGTGGTTGAGTGAGCTGACAACGCTCAGAATTCTGAGGAGGCAGAATTCCAGTCAAAGAAGTGTGCAGGTGATGAGGCAGGAGTATATGAGCCAGGAAGCAGCATCTTTAAGGGTCATTATTTTCACCTTTGATGGTTGAACTGAGCATTTTGTGCTTGTCACTGAACATACTGACTTAGTTGATAATCATTCACTATGTGAATGATAATAAATAGTTCAATCAGCATTTATCTTCAAAGGATAAATACCTCATTTATACCATCAAAAACTTTCAGGCAGAATGTGTGCAAATAGAAGCCAGATCTCTAAAGAAATGGACAATCTTGAAAGAAAGCAAGCTAGCTTTTACCATAAAATGTGCTGCTTTTCAAAAAAGTTCTGTTGCCACATCCTAGACCAGTTTAATCAGAATATCCTGGGGAAAGACCCAGACATTGATTCTTTTTCTTTTTTTTGGCTTTGAGTCATGTGGGATCTTAGTTCCCCAACCGGGGATCAAACCCATACCCCAAGCATTGAAAGCCTGGAGTCTTAAGCACTGGACTGCCAGGAAAGTCCCTAAATACCAATTTCAAAATTGATTTCAATATGCAACCAAGAACCACTGCTTTGGTGGACTTACTAATTTTTGATGGACTACATTTTTGGACACTAACTTGCTTGGAAATAAGGTTCTGAAAGTTTTTGACCCTATTCTGAAGCCCCTGATAAGACAAAATTTGCAGATTCTGGGAGCCTATGAGTGTCACAATATATCTTTTTTAACTTTATGTTTGGCTGTGCTCAGTCTTCCTTGCTGTGTGGGCATTCTCTAGTTGCAAGTGAGTGGAGGGATACTCTCTAGTTGTGGTGAACAGGCTTCTCCTTGTGGAGTATGGGCCCTGGAGCACTCGGACTTCAGTAGTTGCAGCACGTGGATTCAATAGATGAGGCTCTCAGGCTCTAGAGCATAGGCTCAATAGTTGTGGCTCACGGGCTTAATTGCTCCACAACGTGGGATCTTCCCGGATCAGTGATCTGAGCCATGTATCCTGCATTGACAGGCAGATTCTTTGTCACTGAGCCACCAGGGAAGCCCATGATAGTATTTCTTTTTAACAAAATGAATATTTACCAGTGAGGTGGTGACATATAAATAAGGTCAGATCCAAATAACATCCTTTCTGCCTTCTCTGATGGGCCAGAAATTATGGGATGCAAGGTATGTCCATTCAACCAGTCAGAAGGAAAGAGTATCACTCTAAAAAGCGTTAAAAGTAAAAAAGTATAAAAGTGTCAAGAACATAGACAAGTTTGTGCAATAAGGGGAACCCATGCTCCTGAGTCTCCCAAGGGCCAAGGCCTGGCCACCACCTCTGGGCTGTGCTGGCTGCCAAGCATGTGTGGATAGCCCCAAGGCAAAATCTCTGACTTCCCAGGAGACGACATTGAGGATAAAGTGGTAACTGCGATGCAGCAGTGTGAGGTGCTGGCAAGGAAAATGGGGAAATGCAGATGGGAAAAATGAAGAAAAAGAGCAACTCCAAAGAGTATGTACCTGGCAGAGCGCAAGCCACAGGAAACCTAGTCCAGGGAAGCTTGTATGTTCTCAGCATGTAGAAATGCGAGACTTTAAAAAAGAAGACGGCAAATAAAATGGTACTAATTGAATGAAGTAGATATATCGCCTCCTGGCACAGTGGATAAGAATCTTCATGCGAAGGCAGGGGACACGAGTTTGATCCCTGGTTCGGCAAAATCCCACATGCCACAGGGCATCTAAGCCCATGCACCATGGCTACTGAAGCCCCTGTGCCCCGAAATAAGAGAAGCCATGGCACAGCAACGAAGAGTAGCCCCCATGTGCAGCAACAAAGACCCAGCACAGCCAAAACTAAATATTTTTTTAAAGTAGATGTATAACCTATACAGAATAAAAATAACAATGACATATTTCTTCCTGTCTGATGATACAGTATTTAATAGTTTTGCTTTTTCTGTTTCCTTTTCCAGTAATAATTTTGTAAACTGCCTGCAGTCTTTAGGGTGTCTTGTCTTCTTTCACTTATTGGTAAAACAGAATCCTCAAGATTCCATTTTCAAAGCTTTTGTTGAGAGAATGTTTAGCTTGATGTCATCACATTGACCTGACACGAGGAATCAGTGTGATGTGGGCCTGCTGAGAGTAGAGTTTTGAGGCAAAGTGAATTTTATGTAATAGAAAAGTAAGGGAAAAAAACCTCATTTAATTCTTAACATTTTGAGGAAGTGGCAAAATGACAAAAATATGCATTATGAAAGCCTCTATATCACAGGGAAGTAAATCACATCTCTTTTTAGCCAAATATGTCCAGGACACTTAGCAAGTTAGCATCTTTTCATTTTCTTTGGTAAGGAGTGTATACACTGAATGGGATTTGCCAAAATTTATAATTGCACTTTCTGCCAAATATGCAGATAAATGAAGTCTTGGTAGCTCAATTGGTAAGGAATCCACCTGCAATGCAGGAAACCAGGTTCAATCCCTGCATCGGGAAGATCCCCTGAAGAAGGAAATGGCAACCCACTCCAGTATTCTTGCCTGGAGAATCCCATGGACAGAGGAGCCTAGTGAGCTATAGTCTGTGGGGTCACAGGAGCTGGACACGACTTAGCAACCAAACCACCACCACCAGTTTGTATTTGAATAAGAGATTAACAATCTTTTGTCTTCTGCAATTTCAAGGCAACCTTGGTAGAAATTAAAGAGATGATTTGAAACTCCAGTTTTCAAATCAAAAAATCTAATCACTAGGGGAACATTTGCTGTGGCTGCCATGCCTTGGCCGAGTCCGTGTGCAATGTGGGATCATTGGGGAGAGCTGCTGGAGTCAGTTTGCACTGTAAGGATCCAACACATCTGTTATGCTCTAGCATTTCCCCTTTTGTTCGCCCACAAGATATTTTAGTTGCAGTATCTGAATGAGGAAATGTAATTCTGCTCTGTTTCATAGAACAGCCAAGGGAACAATGCACTAATTGTGCTTGTTTGTGTCAATTCTGTGACAGCTGTTTTCAGCTGAGTTTTGGTGTCTTTTGGGGAGAAAAACAAACCACACTTTTGCTAGATTTAGAAGGACTTACCTATCTCATCCTGAACTTGTGAGTTTCAGTTTCCACATGTGCTTTCAGATACTCTTTTCCACCATGTGCAATCCCAGATTCTTTCTGTACAGTGTACAGTCTGATCTATTTTGATTACTTACTTTCCTATTCAGTTATATGTGTCCTTCCATTTGTGCATCGTGCTTAGTCATGTCTGACTCTTTGTGACCCTATGGACTGTAGGCCTCCAGGCTCCTCTGTCCATGGGATTTCCCAGGCAAGAATACTGAAATGGGTTGCCATTTCCTTCTCGAGAGAATCTTCCCGAACCAGGGATCAAGCCTGTGTCTCCCTCATTGGTAGGTGGATTCTTTACCACTGAGCCACCTCAGAAGCCCACATAAACATTTAGTCTGTATTTTATGTGCTGTCTGGATTGTGCTGCATTGTGTTTTTTTGGTCCATGCTGTGCAGCACGTGGGATCTTAGTTCCTGGATCAGGGATTGAGCCCCCTGCAATGGAAGCTGCTGCTGCTAAGTTGAGTCAGTCGTGTCCAACTCTGTGTGACCAATAAACGGCAGCCTACCAGACTCCGCTGTCCCTGGGATTCTCCAGGCAATAACACTAGAGGGGGTTGTCATTTCCTTCTCCAATTCATGAAAGTGAAAAGTGAAAGTGAAATTGTTCAGCCATGTCCAACTCAGCGACCCTATGGACTACCAGGCTCCTCTGTCCATGGGATTTTCCAGGCAAGAGTACTGGAGTGGGATGCCATTGCCTTCTCCGCTGCAATGGAAGAGAGGAGTCTTAAACACTGGACCACCAGGGAAGTCCATGGCATTGGTATTATAATCATTCTCATTTTCATTGTCCTGACTCCTAGGAAACAAAGTCACTATATTCACAATGTTAAAAATTAAACCATCACTGTCCCAGTGCAAAGCACAACAGTTAATCTGCAAAGACAGACTGTTCACATACAAGTGCAGTGTACTGAAGTTACACATTTAAGCTGCATTAGTCAGAGTGAGGCAGCATAGGAGGATTCATTACTCTGAGTTGCAAATTATAGATTGGGGGAGAAATAGCAACAGCAACAGTGGCAGGGAATTCGGTCGTGGTCCAGTGGTTAGGTCTTCGTGCTTCCACTTTAAGGGGCATGAGTTCAATCCCTGATCATCTAACTAAGATCCCCCAAGGAATATAGCCAAACCAAACAATAGCAGGTGGTCAGCTTGTGACATTTAATCTCCATTCAGGCTTCTCTCCCAAACTCCAGACTTGCATATCCATTGCCTACCCACGTTTTCATTTTATGTCCTGAAACATCTCAGGATTACAGTGTGCAGAGCTGAGCCTTTGATTCTGCTCCTAAAACTGCTCCACTCCTGCTTTTCTAAATCAGGCAGATCCATTCTTTCAGCTGCTCAGGTCAAAGGCCTTGGGAGCCTCCTTGACCCTGCTTTTCTCTCACACCCAGTATCCAGTGTGTTTGGAAATCCTGTTGACTCCCTCAAAATATATCCACAATCCCATTACCTCTCAGCATCTCCTGTTCCCAAATCCAACAGAGCCACCATCCCTCAAAGCTGGATTTCTGTGTCCCTTCTACCCCAGGTTCTCCTTCCTCCCACCCTGAGTATATACTTAATACAATGACCAGAGGGATCCTTTTATTTTTTACATTTTTTGGCTGTGTTGTGTGGCATGCAGGGTCTTATTCCCCCAAACAGGGACCCAACCTGTGGCCCCTGCATTGGGAGTCTTAACCACTGGACTGCCAGAGAAGTCCCCAAAGGGGATTGTTTAAACATGTAAGTTAGAATATATGTCACCTCTCCACCTAAAACTGCAAATGTACATCATGTCAGAGCAAAAGCCAAAATCTGCAGAGCAGCCTCCGAAGGCCTGGGCCATCTGGGCACCCTTCTCACTCACTCCTTCTGACCTCATTTCCTGCCAAGTTCCCAGCCACAAGGTCTCTTTCCTCCTCTTGGACCACTCCAGGCGTGGCCCTGCCTCAGGGCCTTTACTTCATTGTTTTGCTGGGAACCTTCTTCTCACAGAGAAACACAGGACTGTCACCTCTAAGTCTCTTCTCAAACGTCACCTTCTTACCACCCTACTTGGCATGGACACCTGCTTCTTGCCTCGTGCTTCAGATAACCAGCTCTTTTCCCTTTATCACCTCTTCATGTGCTTGTGCTTGAGTGTGCGGGTGCTCAGTTGCTTCAGTTGTGTCCAGGCTCCTCTTCTCTCCATGGGATTTCCCAGGCAAGAATACTGGAGTGGTTTGCCATTTCCTCCTCCAAGCGATCTTCCCAACCCAGGGATTGAACTCACATCGCTTGAGTCTCCTGTGTAGCAGATTCTTTACTGCTGAGCCAATGGAGAAGCCCTGTTACCTCTTCACCTACTTTACTTATTAGTGTTATTGCTTATTCTCTGTCTCTCCCACTTGAACAGGAAGGAATCTTTGTCTCATCTGTTCACTGGTGTATCGAAAGGCTTAAGAATAATGTCTGGTAGGTGCTCAGTAGACTTTTTTTGTTTGTTTTTTTTTTTTGAAGATTTGTTTTTAGCTGTGCTGGATCTTTGTTGCTGCAAGAGGCTTTCTCTAGTTGCTGAGAGCAGGGGCTACTCTCTAGTTGCAGTGCTCTGGCTGCTCATTGCAGTGACTTCTCTTGTTGTGGAGCACAGGCTCTAGGCACTCAGGCTTCAGTGAGTGCAGCACACAGGCTCAGCAGTTGCAGTGTATGGACTTAGTTGCCCTGCGGCATGTGGGATCTTCTCAGACCAGGAATCAAACCTGTGTCCCCTGCATTGCAGGTGGATTTTTAAGCACTGGACCACCAGAAAAGCCCAAATATTTTATTTTTTGATTTAATTTAATTTTATTTTTGGCCACACTGCAAGGCCTGTGGAGTCCCGCATGCCCTGACCGATATGGAACTGGTGACCTCTTCTATGGAAGCTTGGAGCCCTAACCACTGGACCATCAGGGAAGTCCCTCAATAAATATTTTAGAATGAATGAAGGAGGTGATCACCACACTTTGATCACCTCCTTTGTTCAGGAATAGTATGCCCAGATGGTGCAGGGCTTCAGAGACTTCTCTAAGGACTTTAGCCTGAGAAATGTGGCCAGCGTTGTCCTGGTGAGGTACAGGGCCCCAGAGGTGGTGGAGTGGTGACCTGAGGTCTCAGGGCCCAGTGTTTGACCACTGTTCTCCCTCACCTCTACCCTAAATGGCTCCAGCCAGTTTTTCAAGGTTGCACCACCAACTAGGGAAGGGTCATTGGAAGTACAATTATCAGCTTACCTCGGAAGACAGCCATGTCCCTCAAAGTTGCTCAGATATGTAGGGCAGGGGGCAGGAAGCTATGCTAGGTCAGGTGGTGGGGAATACCCTCTGAGAAGTTGACATTTGAGCAAAGACTTGGTACCAGGTCCAGGGCATGGGATCAATTCCCAGGGAAGAGAGAGGGGAGGGGACAGCAGCGAGAGATGGTAAAGTTCTTAAACATTAACATATCCATAATCCCTTTTTAAATGATCATTTTTATTTATTTGTTTCGCTGTACTGGATCTTAGTTGCAGCATTCTTTCTTGTGATATGTGAACTTTTAGTTGTGGCATATGGGATCTAGTTCCCTGACCAGGGATCCCACCTGGGACTCCTGATTGGAAGTGTGGAGGCTTAACCGCTGGACCATCAGGGAAATGCCCTGGTTAAAATTTATTTCTTTGCTCAACCTAATGCTGTAGGGCTTGGAGAGCTCCTCCTTTGAACTTCTGCACAGGTCAAGCAGATGAAGGAAGAAAGAGAGAGAAACTTGATCACGGGGAGGGTTTTTAGAAGCCGGTTGTGCAAGTCCTGGTGTATATCTTTACTGCCACTAACCAGGACTCAGCCTCACCTCATGGCAAGGGATGCAGGGAAATGTGGCCTACTTGTGTGTCCTGGAAGCAAAGCAAGTGAGCACTCAGTATTGTCTTTGCCACAAAGGTACCCTGCACAATTTGTGGACTATGCACAGGGCTATAGAATAGATACAGTACTAGGAACACACTGGTGTAGAAGGGAGAGGTGTGTGGCCTGGAACAGTCTTTCTGGAAGACAGTGTGGAAGTATCTTGTTCCATTTGTAAGCATTTATGCTACAGAATCTTGAGTATACACAGACTTACCTGGTGGTCCAGTGGTTAAGACTCTGTGCTTCCAATGCAGGAGATGTGAATTCAGTCCCTGGTCAGAGAACTAAGATCCCACATGCTATGCAGTACAGCCAAACGGGGGGGGGGGGGGATCATGAGTGTGCACGTGTGAATGTACAAGAACACATCCTGAAATCTAATTCACAATTATAAAAACTTGAAAACATTGGACAAAAAATGGGATGCATATAATTTAAAAACAAAGACAGGGACTTCCGCAGTGGTCCAGTGGTTAAGACTCTGCACTTCCATTGCAGGGAGCACAGGTTCCATCCATGGTCAGGGAACTCACATCCCACATGCCATGTAGCATGACCAAAAATAAATTAATAAATAAAAAAGGAGACAGATCTCCTTATATGGTCATCTAAACAGATGTCCAATAAAATGCAAATTGTACTATAATTATAGTGTGATCTCAATAAGAATATTTGTTTACACATTAATTTTAAATACACATAATACAGAAACTTGAAAGGTAGAGAAATCTGTCTATTGAAAAATCTCCCTTTCACCCTTGCTTCATCAAGTTCATTTCCTTAGAGGAAACCTATGCTACCAGTTTCTTGTGTATCTTTCAAGAATCATCTTATGTATACACCAGTAAATGCACATTCCCACATGTATGTATGTGTATTTTTAAAAAATATTTGTTTGACTGTGTTGGGTCTTAGTTGCGGTATTTGGGATCTAGTTCTGTGACTAGGAATCAAACCTGGTCCCCCTGCATTGAAAGCTTGGATTCTTAGTCACTGGACTACCAGGGATGTCCTTATATGTGTATTTTGATATTCTTTTTTTTTATGCAAATGCTAGCTTATTAATATTATACATTTGTTTTCCAAAATAAACAATTTTTATTGAAGTATACTTGATTTACAATGTTGTATTATTTTCAGGAATACAGCAAAATGATTCAGTTATATGAGAATATTTCAGATTCTTTTCTATCTCAGGTTATCATAAGTTATTGAATATAGTTCCCAGTACTACACAGTAGGTCCTTGTTGTTTATGTATTTTATATATAGTAGTGTGTGTATGTTAATACCAAACCTGTAATTTATCCCTCCCTCTCTCCCACTTTTCCCTTTGGTAACCATAAATCTGTTTTCTATGTCTGTGAGTCTGTTTCTGTTTTGTAAATAAGTTTATTTGTATCACTTTTTAAGATCTACATGTAAGTGATATGTGATATTTTGTCTTTCTCTGTCGATTTACCTCACTTAGGATGTTAACCTCTACATCTTTTTCCACCTAAAAATTTAACTTGGTTATCATTCCATTATGAGTATCTAAATGTGTGTGTGTGTGCTCAGATTCTTTACTGTCTGAGCCTGCAAAGTGGGAGACCCAGGTTTGATCCCTGGGTCGGGAAGATTCCCTGGAGAAGGAAATGGCAACCTACTCCAGTATTCTTGCCTGGAAAATCCCATGGACAGAGGAGCCTGGTGGGCTACAGTCCATGAGGTCTCAAGGAGTCAGACATAACTGAGCACACACACATACATTTAGATCCTCATAATGGAATGATTACCAAGTTAAACAAAACAAAAGTTGAGTCAGTTTCTCCCAGGCCTTCTCTTGACTAAGTCTTAACCTTGGCTGCCATCCTGCATTGCCTAGTCTTAGCAAAAAATCCTCTGAATTAATTTAGGGAGAATTCCCTCAGATGGTGCTAGTGGTAAAGAATCTGCCTGCCAATGCAGGAGACTCAAGAGACTCAGATGTGATCCCGGGGTTGGGAAGATCCCCTGGAGAAGAGAATGGTATACTCCAGTATTCTCGCCTGTTAAATCCCATGGACAGAGGAGCCTGGCGGGCTACAATCTGTAGGGTCGCAAAGAGTCCGATGTAACTGAGCACTGCACTGAGCCCTCACTTTTGACAAGTGATCAACTTCCTTATCCCCTACCTTTGATATGTAAGTCCTTCACCTACCTTAACAGCAAGGATTCTGCTGTCAGTTTACCAGGAATCCTTTGAAGTCTCCTCTCGGTCATTTTCTGTCCAGTGAGCCCTTCAAACTGCCTTTTGGCTATAAATCCCTCTTGTCCTGGTGTGTTCAGAGTTGAGTCAGATATAGCTCCCCTATTGCAATACTCCTGTTGCAATAGTCCCTGGGAAAGTCTTTTATTTTATTTTATTTTTTTCCATTTTAACAAGTGTCAGAGTTAACCTTTAACCTTGCTCCTCATTCCCTGAAATTCGTATACCCATGTCTTTCTTTACTTCTTCCTCAGGCCTCCTCCTACCTCTCTGGCCATCCCTTCACCTGCTCCCACCCCTGGTGATAGTCTTCGAGGCTTAAACCAGGCGTCTTCTATCCCGTACTCTCTGCAAGGATGTAATTTGTTATGGAAAATTTCAAACAATTCATTAGGTCACAGGTGGTTTCCTTGAGCCCAGATCTCTGTCACAGGCTCCCCCCAACTACCTGAATTTTTTTTTTAAATTAATTAATTTTTCACTGCTATTGAGTCTTTGATGTTCCACACAGGTTTTGTTTAGTTTCGGCAAGCTGGGGCTACCCTTTGTTGCAGTACTTGGGCATCTCATTGCAGTGGCTTCCCTTGTTGTGATGCACAGGTTCTAGGTGTGCAAGCTCAGTAGTTGCTCCTCGTGGGCCTTAGAGCCCAGGCTCAGTAGTTGTGGCGCATGGACTTAGTTCCTCCACACCATGTGGATTCTTCCCGGACCAGGGATCAAACCCGTGTCCCTTGCATTGGTAGGTGAATTCTCATCCATTGTGCCGCTAGGGAAGTCCCGGACTATATGGACTTCTCTTCAGATTTTTCAAAGGGAACACCCACCATCCAGAACTAAAGGCATCATCTTCCCCAGCCTGTCATTTCCTTCGGCCCCCTTACTCTTTCTAGAGGCCATATCATTGCACCTGGGTGTGGAGCGATCTTTCTCCCGATGGCCAGTGTGTTTAGTTAATTTCATTTCATTATTCATACCTGAACTAAGCTCAGAGTCCCTTAGAGAGTCTGCTCTGTCCCCACACTCCTCAGAGTCCAGGTTCCACAACTGTATGTTTCCACAGCAGTACCATAAGCCTCTCACTCATGACCCTGCTTGAAAGAGGGTACCTCGGACAGATCCACATGGAGCATCTGCAAAACAATCATTTCAGACTATTCAAAAATGCCAGTGTCATGAAAGACAGAAAAAGTTCAGGGACTGGTGCAAAAGACACATTGCTGGATCATCTCCAAGCCATTACAATATTGGCGTGACTTGGAATATTTTAACATAGACTGCATGTGTGCGTGCTCAGTCGCTCAGTCTTGTCCGACTCTTTGTGACTCCTGGGACTGTAGCCCACCAGACTTCTCTGTCCATGGGATTTCTCAGGCAAGAATATTGGAGTGGGTTGCCATTTCCTCTTCCAGGGGATCTTCCTGACCCAGGGATAGAACCCAGGGCTCCTTTGTCTCCTGCATTGGCAAGCAGATTCTTTACTAGTGACACTCCTGTATATTAAATAATAAATGTTAAATGTCTTCGATTTGATGATGATACTGAGTTAATATATGAGAATTATAGGGAATTTCCCTGTAGTCCAGTGGTTAGGACTCCAAGCTCTCACTGCCAAGGACCTAGGTTCCATCTCTTATCAGGGAACTAGGATTCCACATGACACATGGCTTGGCAAAAAAAATAGTTGCTTAATATATGAGAATTATGATATATAATATATAAGAATTATTTAGGAGAAACACACTGAAGTGTCTCGGGGTGAATTCCAATAAGAAATGTAACTTATTCTCAAATAATTCAGAAAAAAAGTGTCAGTGTATATGTCTATATACCTATAAATATAGGTGTATACATATATGTCTATATTTATCATTCACATCTATTTATACATATGTAATGTATATCTGCATACTATATGTAATCAAGGGGCTTCCCTGGTAGCTTGGACAGTAAAGAACCTGCCTGCAATGCAGGAGACCAGGGTTTGATACCTGAGTTGTGAAGAGCCCCTGGAGAAGGAAATGGAACCCCACTCCAGTATTCTTGCCTGAAGAATTCCATGGACAGAGAAGCCTGGCGGGCTACAGCCCAAGGAATTACAAAGAATCGGACATGACTGAGTGACTCACAAACACACACACACACACACACACACACACATATATCTAGGTATCTATAGAGAAAACATATAATAAGGCTAACAATAAATCAAAGTAAAGGGTATATTGTGTTATTTTTGCAACATTTTGTAGATTTGAAGTTTTCTAAAATAAAAAAATTGGAG
Source organism: Muntiacus reevesi (assembly GCF_963930625.1). Classification (NCBI taxonomy): domain Eukaryota; kingdom Metazoa; phylum Chordata; class Mammalia; order Artiodactyla; family Cervidae; genus Muntiacus; species Muntiacus reevesi. Next base: position 57,618,670 of record NC_089251.1, on the reverse strand, counting down.
GAAAATTAATAAACATGTAAAATGTAAAAAGACCTTACACATGGACATCACCAGGTGGCCAACACAGAAATCAGGTTGATTATATTCTTTGCAGCCAAAGATGGAGAAGTTCCATACAGTCAGGAAAAACAAGATCAGGAGTGGACTATGACTCAGATCATGAACTTGCTATTGCCAAATTCAGACTTAAATTGAAGAAAGTGGGGAAAAACCACTAGACCATTCAGGTATGACCTAAATCAAATCCCTTATGATTCTACAGTGGAAGTGAGAAATAGATTTAAGGGACTAGATCTGATAGATAGAGTGCCTGATGAACTATGGACAGAGGTTTGTGACATTGTACAGGAGACAGGGAGCAAGACCATCCCCAAGAAAAAGAAATACAAAACAGCAAAATGGCTGTCTGAGGAGGCCTTACAAATAGCTGTGAAAAGAGGAGAAGCCAAAAGCAAAGGAGAATAGGAAAGATATACCCATTTGAATGCAGAGTTCCAAAGAATAGCAAGGAGAGATAAGAAAGCCTTCCTCAGTGATCAGTGCAAAGAAATAGAGGAAAACAATAGAATGGGAAAGACTAAAGATCTCTTCAAGAAAATTAGAGATACCAAGGGAACATTTCATGCAAAGATGGGCTCAATAAAGGGCTGAAATGGTATGGACCTAACTGAAGCAGAAGATATTAAGAAGAGGTGGCAAGAATACACAGAAGAACTATACAAAAAAGATCTTCACGACCCAGATAATCACTATGGTGTGATCACTCACCTAGACATCCTGGAATGTGAAGTCAAGTGGGCCTTAGGAAGCATCACTACAGACAAAGCTAATGGAGGTGATGGAATTCCATTTGAGCTGTTTCAAATCCTAAATGCTGATGCTGTGAAAGTGTTGCATTCAATATGTCAGCAAATTTGCAAAGCTCAGCAGTGGCCACGGGACTGGAAAAGGTCAGTTTTCATTCCAATCCCAAAGGAAGGCCAAGCCAAAGAATGCTCAAACTACCACACAATTGCACTCATCTCACACGCTAGTAAAGTAATTCTCAAAATTTTCCAAGCCAGGCTTCAGCAATTTGTGAACCATGAACTTCCTGCTGTTCAAGCTGGCTTTAGAAAAGACAGAGGAACCAGAGATCAAATTGCCAACATCCGCTGGATCATGGAAAAAGCAAGAGCGTTCTAGAAAAACATCTATTTCTTCTTTATTGACTATGCCAAAATCTCTGACGGTGTGGATCACAACAAACTGTGGAAAATTCTGAAAGAGATGGGAATACCAGACCACCTGACCTGCCTCTTGAGAAACCTGTATGCAAGTCAGGAACCAACAGTTAGAACTGGACATGGAACAGCAGACTGGTTCCAAATAGGAAAAGGAGTATGTCAAGGCTGTATATTGTCACCCTGCTTATTTAACTTGTATGCAGAGTACATCATGAGAAATGCTGGGCTGGAGGAAGCACAGGCTGGAATCAAGATTGCTGGGAGAAATATCAATAACCTCAGATATGCACATGATACCACCCTTATGGCAGAAAGTGAAGAAGAACTAAAGAGCTTCTTGATGAAAGTGAAAGAGGAAAGTGAAAAAGTTGTTTTAAAGCTCAACATTCAGAAAACTAAGATCATGGCATCTGGTCCCATCACTTCATGGCAAATAGATGGGGAAACAGTGGAAACAATGGCTGACTTTATTTTTGGGGGCTCCAAAATCACTACAGATGGTGATTGCAGCCATGAAATTAAAAGACGCTTACTCCTTGGAAGGAAAGTTATGACCAACCTAGACAGCATATTAAAAAGCAGAGACATTACTTTGCTGACAAAGGTTCATTTGGTTAAAGCTATGGTTTTTCCAGTAGTCATGTATGAATGTGAGAGTTGGACTATAAAGAAAGCTGAGCGCCGAAGTATTAATGCTTTTGAACTGTGGTGTTGGAGAAGACTCTTGAGAGTCCCTTGGACTGCAGGGAGATCCAACCAGTCCATCCTAAAGGAGATCAGTCCTGGGTGTTCATTGGAAGGACTGGTGTTGAAGCTGAAACTCCAATACTTTGGCCACCTGATGCAAAGAGCTGACTCATTTGAAAAGACCCTGATGCTGGGAAAGATTGAGGGCAGGAGGAGAAGGGGACGACAGGGGATGAGATGGTTGCATGGCATCACTGACTGAACGGACATGGGTTTGGATGGACTCTGGGAGTTGATGATGAGCAGGGAGGCCTGGCGTGCTGCGGTTCATGGGGTCGCAAAAAGTCGGACACGACCAAGCGACTGAACTGAAAGTGTAACAAGCTTTGGAGAAAGAAAATAAAGTTTTGGAGAAGAACTTCTTGGTAACAGTCATTCAGGCCATGTTATCATCCTCTTGTTTTCATATACAGTCCCAAAAGATGGATTTAAAAACAAAAAAATTTTGAGATGCAATTTAGTGATTTAAAATACAATCCAATTGATAACAATGTAATTGCTCAAAATCATAGAGATATAGCTTATTCTTTCCAGTTCTTAAGTTGGACATAGACTGTGCAACTGTTTGTTCTATTATATTTTATCTTTTGGCCATGTCTCACAACATGGAGACCTTAGTTCCCCTACCAGGGATCAAACTCACACCTCCTGCTTTGAAAGTGCAGAGTTTTTACCACTGGATAGCCAGGGAAGTCCCTGTATTATATTTCAAAAAATAAATAAATAAAGCAGGCCATTCAAAAAATAATGATGAGAGTATAAAGGAAAAAAGATTTTGTTTGGTCCAAGTCTGAGATCTTGAGGTACACACACACACACACACACACACACGCACACACACACAAAAGAGGGGATTAGTAAAATTAAACTCTGAAGTTAATGAAACAGGAAATAAAGCAAAAAAGGCTTAGAAGGATTAACCCCAAGTTGTTTCTTCAGAAGCCCGATCAAAGAAAAAGAAAGTAAAAGGTTAAAGGACATGCATTAAAAATTAGAAAGGAAATAAAGCCAGAAGTTGCCTGGAAAGTATTGTGTGCCAGTCTATTACAAAATTTCCTGCTGAATATTTAAGGATCAGATCTGACATAAGAAGAAGAAAGCATGAGTATCTCAATTACCATGGAAAAAATGGGAAAGGTGATTAAAGAGCTGTATAAAAACCACCTGTATACCCTTACTCAACAGGCTTCCTAGGTGGCTGAGTGGTAAAGAATCTGCCTGCTAGGCAGGAGACTCGGGTTCGATCCCTAGATTAGGAAGATTCCCTGCAGAAGGAAATGGCCACCCACTCTTGTATTCTTGCCTGGGAAATCCCATGGAAAGAGAAGCCTGGTGGGCTACAATCCGTGGGGTCTCGAGTGAGACACAATTGAGTGACTAAGCAACAACACAGACTCAGATTTTCTTATTGCTAAGAAATTTCTTATTGCCTCCCTTGCCTTTTTGTTTGTTCTCTCTCTCTGTATATTCTTAACATTTTTTTTTTCCAGAACAATTTGAGAAAAAATTGCAAACATCATGACCCTTTACTCCTTATGTGATACAAAGTGCACTCATGGCAGTGAAAAATTCAGTGGTGGGGTCCTCCATAGGCTGGAATGATGGTAAGACACGGCAACAGTGAACTGGACTCCCTGGTGTTACTGGAAATAATGAGATTCTGAAATAGCAGAGGCAGGTGGGAGCACTTAACCATCAGAGGCAGGGTGGACATAATTACTGAAATGGACAGCAATCTTGGAGTGGCAACCGGGGTGTCTTGATATACAGAGACCTGGAGCAATGGCTAATGATCCATAATGTCTTTGGGGAAGAGATATGATGGCATCTGAATATTGTTTGATTGTATAACCAGAAAACATGGACAGCTGGGATGCAAAAGCCTGGTGCCCTTTACTTCAGTGGAAAATTACAAGTCCTCACCCAGTTTCTGGATGAGTCAGTTTTTAACACTGACAGACATGCATTCCAGTTCCCTGTGAGGAAGGAGTTGGGAAGGCCACTGCAAAAATGTATAGTGTTTCTTTAAAAAAAAAAAAAAAGTATAGTGTTTCTTTAGTTTTTTCTTAAACAGACCTGTGACTGTTTTCTGGAGAAACTGTCCACCACAGAAGAGGGAATACAGAGACTTCTTATAGGTGGCAAGGCCAGCAGAATACATTGACTGTCCTGCCCCAGTGCTATGTTAACTCTCCTGCTTTCTGTTACAACATAATCCACAGGGATCTTGAACATCTTGATATTCTACAGAACATGATACTAATTGAATTTTGTTGAACAAAATATGGTAAGTACTCTGGATGCCCAGATGCCAGTTAGCAGGGAACAACAACAAAAAAAACTTTCCCCAAAATTCATATTTTTTGCCATATTGGTGAAATTTTTATGAACCCACTGGTTTGGGACAAATGCTATACCTTAAGTACCTCCATCACTATGGAAGATGCAGATAGTATTAAGAAAGAAAGAAATAGTATTTTGGGGAACTGGGCTTCCCTTGTAGCTCAGTTGGTAAAGAATCTGCCTGCAGTAGAGGAGACCTGGGTTCAATCCCTGGGTTGGGAAGATCCCCTGGAGAAGAAAATGGCAACCCACTCCAGTATCCTTGCCTGGAAAATCTCATGGACAGAGGAGCTTGGTGGGCTGCAGTCCATGGGGTCTCAAAGAGTCAGGCACGACTGAGCGACTAACACTTAACACTTGAGACAAAACAGCACTGATTCATTTACTTTCTAGTTCAAATAATGTCCAGAGCAAGAGGAGATTTCTCATAGATCCAGAGCACAAGGCAAATTGCCTGCTCCTTGGCCACTGAATGTAGCAGGACCTGTGGCGCCCAGGTGTCCGTGATAGGTAAAGATACCCTGTGGAGTCAGGAAGGGCCAAAAGGAGGTTTGCAACACGGACCTCTAAGGATCTGGAACAGGTGTCAATGTGTGTATGTGGGTTGGAGACCCCTTGTTGTTCAGTCGCTCAGTTGTATCCAACCCTCTGCAATACCATGGAATACAGCATGCTAGGCCTCCCTGTCCTTCAGCATCTCCCAGAGTTTGCTCAAACTCATGTCCATTGAGTCAGTGATGCCATCCAACCATCTTATCTTCTGTCATCCTCTTCTCTTCGAGCCCTCAATCTTTCCCAGCATCAGGGTATTTCCCAGTGAGTTGGCTCTTCGCACCGGGTGGCCAGAGTATTGGAGCTTCAACTTCAGCACCAGTCCTTCCAATGAATATTCAGGGTTGATTTCCTTTAGGATTCACTGCTCTGATCTCCTTGCAGTCCAAGGGACTCTCAAGAGACTTCTCCAGCATCACAGTTCAAAGGCATCAATTCTTTGGTGCTCAGTGTTCTTTATGGTCCAACTCTCACATCCATACATGACTACTGGAAAGACCATTTTGACTATACAGACCTTTACTGGCAAAGTAATATCTCTGCTTTTTAATATGCATCTAGGTTTGTCATAGCTTTTCTTCCAAGGAGCAAGTGTATTTTAATTTCATGGCTGTAGTCACTGCCCACAGTGATTTCGGAGCCCGTGAAAATAAAATCTGTCACTGTTTGCATTGTTTCCCAATCATGGTCTGTGTGCAGATTGGAAAAGAATTTCTGAACATGAGGTAGAATGAGAGGAGTAGAGAGTTTATTACAGTGAGAGATGCCGTTAGAACAGTGGGCTGGCTCAGGGGAGAGTTGACCCCTTTCTCAGGCTTGTAGACAATTTTTATAGCCTAAAGACAGAGATAATTCCTACTGGAAAGGTGGCATTAGGTGATTGGTTAAGATGCTATAGGGTGGGTAATAGGGTGGGATATTTTAACCTAATATGGGGTCACAGAACTGGTGGGTTTAGATCTGGAGGCTCATGGGGACCGTTGCTATGAGGCTCAGTCAGTTCCAGAGATATTTTTCCTGTGACCCTGGTACAGGGCTCCACACCTGTGACCTTGGAATGGAGCTCCACAACAAGGTTCTACCTTCTGTAACAAAAGAACTATTTGCCATTCATCTGAGAAGCAGCTCCTGTAATGCCTTGTGTATTAGTCACTCAGTTATGTCTGACTCTTTGCAGCCTCCTGGACTATATAGCCCACCAGGCTCCACTGTCCATGGACTTCTCCAGGCAACAGTACTGGAGTGTGTTGCCATTCCCCTGTCCAGGGTATCTTCCTGACCCAGGAATCGAACCTGGGTCTCCTGCATTGTAGATGGATTATTTACTGTCTGAGTCACCAGGGAAGCCCCCTGTAATGCCCCTGAGCCTTTAAAGAGACTTTGAAATTGATCATAGGGCATCCAATGACTTTGCAACTGGAGCTGCCTTTCAAGTTGCAGCAACAATTCATCATATGATGGAAATGGTCTTTTAGGAACAGGTCCAGAGAACACAAATAATTTAGCTAGATAAATGGTCCAGGTTCCTATGTCATCCTCCTCTACTGCACTGACACCATTCTCTCAGCTTGTGCATATAACCTCAGGGGATCTGTGTGATCAGTTGATGGGAGAAAATGTTACGTCTTGTTGGTGTGAGCCGAAATGGACAGCTACCACATTACAGTCCACTCAAGGTGGCCCTAAAAATAGGGATGAGGAGAAATCTTCCCAGAAATCAGAGTTGTGACTAGTGTATATCCACTGAAAACAAAAAACAACAAAAACAAAAAAAAGTACAGCCTAAAGTTATAGAGTTTTGGTTTGTTCTTTGTTCTTTATTGTACAACACAGAGAATAGTCAATCTTTTATTTATTTTCCAGTGCCAAATCCAGACCAGTTCATTCATTTACTTATTTTTAAATTTTTGTTGGAGTTTAGTTGCTTAAAGTCTTCCCTGTGGTTCAGATGGTAAAGAATTTCTGCTGCAATACAGGAGACCCAGGTTCAATCTCTGAGTTGGAAAGATACCCTGGAGAAGGGAATGGAAACCCACTTCCGTATTCCCATGAACAGAGGAGCCTGGCAGCCTACAGTCCATGGGGTCACCAAGAGTTGGACATGACTGAGCAATTAACACGTATTCTGGAACTTCCCCGGTGGCTCAGCGGGTAAAGAATCTGCTTTCAATGCAGGAGACCTGGGTTCAATCCCTGGGTTGGAAAGATTTCCTGGAGAAGGAAAGGGCAACCCACTCCAGTATTCTTGCCTGGGAAATCCCATGTACAGAGGGGAGTGGCAGGCTACAGTTCAAAGGGTCACAAAGAGTTGGACAGGACTGAGCAACCAAGCATAGTTGCTTAAAGTTATGTTTTATTTGGGGACCTTACTGAGGACTGTAGTATATGGGAGACAGCCTCTCAGATTCGTAGGCACTGTTCCAAAGAGGTAAGGGAGGAGACAGTATGTATATATAGGAGTTTTTGCTGGAGTAAAAAAAAAAAAGAAACCCATGTAGTTGAACATCAAAAGACTACTACTAATTAAAAGAAAACACAAACATCCCAGGTTAATAACTTTAGTGCTTTCTATACATGAGAAGATGCAATAATCCGGGCTCATTGAAATTATTCATTTGATATGCATCTTAACTGTCTAGGAACAGTATCTGTCTTTCTCCATCCTGAAGAATTCTCAGGGAGCGCATGCAGTAGCTGATGGCTCTATGGCAGGCAACATTCATAGTTTACTGGAATGGCAGACAGTTTTCTTTTAAGTAGTATTTTATTCTATGAGTATACAACATTGGAGACAAAGGAACTTTTTTTTTTAAATTGGAGGACAACTGGTTTACAGTGTGTTGATTTCTGCTGTATAACAGCTCGAATCAATCATAGTAATACATACATCCCCTCCCTCTTGAGCCTTCCTCCATTCCCCACATCCCACTTCTCTAGGTCATAGCAGAGCTGGGATCCCTGTGTTATATAGCAGCTTCGCATTAGTTAACTATTTTACACACTATAGGGTATATATGCCAATGGTACTTTTTCCACTCATCCTACCTGCCTCTTCTCCCACTGTGTCCACAAATTCCTTCTCTACATCTGCGTCTCCATTTCTTCTTCATAAATACATTCATCCGCAAAGGGACATTTTAACCAAATACAATTTTTCCCCCCTGGAATAGCAATTTTTGTCCACGTACAATTTGTATTTTGAGAGAAGAGGCCTGAAGTAGGTAGCTGTATGAATTCCTGAGGTGTGGTGAGTAGTTTGGCTAGGAGGTCGGGGACCTGGAAAATGTGAGATGGGAAGATTAGAGACAAGGGGTATGAACCTGTGTGCACAGGATGTTTGTATCTTTGTGTTTCGAGTCAGGGCCCACCAAAAGCGTACCCCTGAGGAGATACACTCAGCAGCCGTGTGAGCAGGGTGACATAACAGGTGAAAGTCAGCTAGCCTCTGTCTTTCATAACCCTATTGTTCGTGTGATTGACAGCTGAAGAAACAGCGTGGACTCCTCCTGTCCAAGATTGATCAAACAACATTTATCATGTCACCAACTGTGCCACGTGGTACCATCCCTTGGAGGAAAGCAGCCAGTCCATTGGTGGCAGATTGATTACATCTAATCTCTTCTATTCTGGACATGACAGTGATTATTTTTTTTTCAGTTGGGGTATAGTTGCTTTACAATGTTGTGTTCTGCTGTACAACAACATGAATCAGCTATAGTGTGCATATATACCCTCCCTCTTGGGCGTCCCCCATCCCCTCCACTCTTTTTTATTATTTATTTATCTGGGCCTCAGGTGGCTGAGTGGCACAGAATCCACCTGCTACTACAGGAGACAAGGGTCTGATCCCTGGGTCAGAGAGATCACCTGGAGAAGGACATGGCAACCCACTCCAGTGTTTTTACTTAGAAAATTCTGTGGACAGAGGAGCCTGACGGGCTACAGTCCATGGGGTCACATAGAGTTGGACATGACTTAGCTACTAAACAATGACAACAGTTCCTTTATTTATCTGGCTGTGTTGGGTCTTGGTTGCAGCATGTGAGAACTGCCATCTTTGTTTCATCATGGAGACTCTCTATTGAGGGCTATGGAGTCTAGTTCCCTGACCAGAGGTTGAATCTGGTTCCCCTGCATTGTGGGGGAAGGAAGATTCTTAGCCACTATACCACCAAGAAAGTCCCCCACCCATTCTTACCAAAGTTTATGCCTACTGCACACCTGGTTGTAATTCACTGCCTGCAGTGTCTCTACCAGCACCACTGTGAAGGCTCATGGAAGGCTTGATTATCCTTGAGTGTGAATGAGACATAGCAATGGGTCCTTATTATAATAGTGGGATCCACTAGTTCTACCATATATCAGACCTCCCAAAAGCAGTCAACCAGGTAAATATTTGGATGGCCCATTAAAACCTCAGCCCTGGTGCCATTTTAGGAACAACATTTAGAGTTAAGACATTCTTCTTTCTCCAGGGATGCAGCCTATGCATTGTATCAATATCCAGAGTATGCAGGTTCTGGAATCAAGGGGAAGAATCAAGAGTGCCTTTTCTCACTTCAACTCATAATGAGCAGGTTGTCAACCTGAGGCTCTACTGGAACCAAGGGCCTGGTTTATAGAAAATGAATGCTTGTTCCAGGGGATGAAGTAAGATTTTGGCTCTTTTGGGTTTCTTTTGTCTTTTTTGCAACTTCTTTTTTTTTTTTTTGCAACTTCTTAAATCAGATATTTCTCCATTATTCTTGCCTGGGAATTCCCATGGACAGAGGAGCCTTGCAGGCTACAGTCCATGGGATTGCAAAGAGTCAGATACGACTGAGCAACTAAGCTTTCCTTTCCCACAAGTAGGATATTTACATGAATCTCTAATTTGCAGCTTTTATTTTTCTCTAACAGGAGCATTTAAGACTATGAATATCTAAAGAGTGTTTGTGGGGACTTCCCTGGTGGTCCAGTGGCTACAACTCCTTGCTCCCAATACAGGGGGCCCAGGTTCAATCCCTGGTCAGGGAACATAGATCCCACATACTGCAACTAAAGATCCCACATGCCTTAACTAAGACTCAGCATGACCAAATGAGTAAATTAACTAATTAATTTAAAAAATAGTGTTTGTGATATGTTAGTATATTGTCATTATTTCTGCATACTAAGTGATTTCCACACTAGTTTCTTCTTTGACATATCAGTTATTTAGAATTTATCTTATGAATTTCCAAATATAGTATTCTTCTAATTTTCCTTTGGTTAATACTTTCAAATTTAAATGGATTACATTTAAAGAATGACATCAGTCTTTTAAGATTTGAGGAAATTAGCTCCATGAGATCTTTTTTCATAAAAGTTCCATGTAAGATTCAAAATAACGTGTATTCCACAACAGTTGTTCTACTTCTGCTTAAAGTTAAACTTCCTGGCTGCAGAGTTTAGTTAATATAGTAACACCTTGATCTAAATATTACAGAAGGTAATGTGTAAAATATTCCATGGGTGGTAGCTCTGTGAATTTCTCCTGGTAGTTCTGTTCATGTTTTATTTACATACAGTACTTTGAAGCTATTTAGTTAGGCTCACACAAATCTGTACTAGTTTTATGTTCCTGGTGTAATAAACCTTCTATCATAATGGATTGATCCTCTTTATCTCTAGTAATGCTTTTTGCCTTAAATTCTATTTTGCCTGATCGTAACATGGCTACATCTGCTTTCTTTCCCTTAGTTTGCCCATATACCCTGTTGTATTCCTTTATTTTGTTAATTTTTTTTTTTTTTGGCCAGCCACGTGGGGCATATGGAATCTTAGTTCCTGGACTAGGAGATGGAAACTTTGGCCCCTGCAGTGGAAGCTCTGAGTCCTAACCACTGAATCTCCAGGGCATTCCCAATCTTTGTTTTTTTTAAGTGAAAATGTTCAGTTACTTATATTTTATATACTCCTTTAAAATTTATATGATAATCAGCTCTTAGATTATTTTATTATCTCTAAAGATTATTTATAATCTTTAAAGAGATTATTATCCCTCTAGATTATTTTATCCAGATTTATTTATTTAGATTTATTTTATTGTGCTTTATATTTGCCTTCTTTTCTATTTGTATTCCTCTCTGGTGGCTCAGATGCTAAGAATCTGCCTGTAGTGTAGGAGACCCAGGTTTGATCCATGGGTTGGTAAGATCCTCTGGAGAAGGAAATGACAACTCACCCCAGTATTCTTGCCTGAGAAATCCCATGGACAGAGGAGCCTGGTGACTATAGTTCATGGGGTCACAAAGAGTTGAACATGACTGAGCTACAATTCTTAAAGAGATGGGAATACCAGATACCTTACCTGCCTCCAACAGTTAGAACTGAACTTGGAACAACAGACTGGTTCCAAATCAGGAAAGGAGTATGTCAAGTCTGTATATTGTCACCCTGTTTATTTAACTTATATGCAGAGTACATCCTGCAAAATGCCAAGCTGGATGAAGCACAAACTGGAATTAAGATTGCCAGGAGAAATATCAATAACCTCAGATACACAGATGACAGCACCCTTATAGCAGAAATTGAAGAACTAAAGAGCCTCATGTTGAAAGTGAAAGAGGAGAGTGAAAAAGTTGACTTAAAACTCAACATTCAGAAAACTAAGATCATGGCATCTGGTCCCATCACTTCATAACAAATAGATGGGGAAACAATGGAAACAGACAGACTTTGTTTTTTGGAATCCAAAATCACTGCAAATGGTGACTGCAGCCATGAAATTAAAAGATGCTTCCTCCTTGGAAGAAAAGCTATGACAAACCTAGGCAGCATATTAAAAAGCAGAGACATTACTTTGCCAACAAAGGTCCTTCTAGTCAAGGCTGTGGTTTTTCCAGTAGTCATGTATGGATGTGAGTGCCAAAAAACTGATGCTTTTGAGTTGAGGTGTTAGAGAAGACTCTTGAGATTCCCTTGGATTGCAAGGAGATGAAACCAGTCTATTCTAAAGGAAATCAGTCCTGAATATTCATTGCAAGGACTGATGCTGAAGCTGAAACTCCAATACTTTGGCCACCTGATGCGAAGAACTGACTCATTAGAAAAGACCCTGATGCTGCGCAAGATTGAAGGCAGGAGGAGAAGGGGACAACAGAGGATGAGATGGTTGGATGGCATCACCAATTCGATAGACATGAGTTTGAGCAAGCTCTGAGAGTTGGTGATGGACAGAGAAGCCTGGCGTGCTGCAGTCCATGGGTTGCAAAGAATCGGACACAACTGAGCGACTGAACTGAACTGAACTGAGCTACTAACACTCACTGGCTTCTTTGGGATGGGTTAAATATTTTTTCTAATTCCTTTTTTAATTTTTACAAGTATGAGAATTATATATTTTAGCCTATTAATTTTTACCCCAGGTATTTTGATATTCATGATTAACTTGGTAAAATCTAAAATAAATAGCTTTATAGCCTTCAAACCACACAAGGATATTTGAATACATGAACCTCAATTCCTCCCCCGTTTACCTGTTCATTTTGCTGTTTTAAGCCCAGCAGACAGTTTTCTTGTTTCACAGTATCAGTGTTCTTTATTCTTTCCTGTATTTCTGATCTTTTTTGTGGATTGCTTCCCTTCTATCTACCTAAAGTACATTCTTTAGGGACTTCCCTTGTGGTTCAGTGGTTAAGACTCCTCACTTCCAATGCAAGGGTTAAGGTTTGATCTCTGGTCGGGAAACTATGATCCCACATGCGGTGTGGCCAAAAAATAATAAATATGTAAAGTACATTTTTAGAATTTCCTGAAGTTCTGTTGGGGACACACCCTTTACAGCCCAATACCCATGGGGGGCAGGTTCCTAGAGCTGCCGGGGGTGCTCAAGTACCTTATATAAGGTAGTGTGGTACAATGAATACAGTCGGCCCATGTATGGGCATGCTTAATCAACCGGTGATGGAAATATTTGTGCACAAATGATGGAGAAAGAGAATACACGGTAAGATGAGACTTCAGGTTATTAAATAATGGGAGACTTTCCTGTCAGGATAACTTGTGACCCGATTGCCTGAAAGATTACTCAGGCCTGAAAATGAGCAAGAAGCTATCTCCAGGAAGAAAAGTTAAAATATTCTTTTAGAGGAAATTGGGCAACTCTGTAGCATCTGCCTGTGTCTGCTGGACTTAGATTAATGCCACAGGGCAGGTTACATGTGGGAGGCACAGGCTGAGCCTCAGAAGCTAAGGGTCGAGGCATCCTGGAAATGGGGGGGGAGGCTTAAGGGCCCACAGGTACGAAGACAGGGAGGTCCCAGCTTCATTTTAAGCTGGAAGGAACAGATTTCTGGTTTAGAAAGGCTGGGAAGGAAGTTTTATATTATAAATGCAAATATCTGCAGCGTGCAGTCAGGCCCCAGGGCATGAGAGAGAGCCGGATCTATGGAGAGAGGCTGAAAAGTTTGCAGAATTAACCCTGCTCATTGCTGTCAAGGTCTTTCGCCCAGTCCATGCTTCGGGAGGAGAGAGGGGTACAGGAAGTGAACACAGATTCCCAGAGTTTGTTGGTCCGAAAGGGTGGCTTGGTGAATGCAATTCCTTGTACGCACTTTTAGTTGTTCTGCTTGTGACATTGCAAGAATTTTTTTTTTAACCTAACCCAGACATGCTCCCAGGGACCCTAATTCAGCTCCAAGCCCTCTCTGACTAGAACCAGAGAGTGGGAGAGTTATGCACTGTGGTAAGATGATAAATGGTCTGGTAGGGGTACAAAATGGCTTCCCAGGTGGAGCTAGTGATAAAGAATCCCCCTGTCAATGTAGGAGATGCTAGAGATGTGGGTTCAATCCCTTGGTCAAGAAGATCCCATGAAGGAGAAAATGGCAAACCTACTCCATATTCTTGTCTGAAATCCCGTGGACTGAGGAGCTTTGCAGGCTACAGTCCATGGGGTTGCAAGGAGTCAGACAAGGGTGAAGTGACTTAGCATGGAAGGAGGATTCTTAACCAGTGGACTGCCAGGGAAGTCTCTACTTCTCCTACCTTTAGTGGTTCATGGTTTTTATAGATTATACTCCATTTAAAGTAGACTTAACTTTTACTTGTTAACATATAAGCTCTATCTCTAGTCTAGGATTTCATCTGGAAAACATTTTTTTAAGATGCGTAACTCTACAAAATGTGTGCTTATGACCATAATTGTTAGGAATGTGAATTAGTGAAGTATTTTTGTAGAGCAGATGTTGTGCGTGTATGTGTTAATTGCTTAGTTGTGTCTGACTCTTTGCGACCCCATGGACTTGTAGCCTGCTAGGCTCCTCTGTCCATGGAACTCCAGGCAAGAGTTACTAGAGTGAGTTGCCATTTCCTCCTCCAGGGGTTCTTCCTGACCCAGAGATCCAATCTAGGTCTCCTGCACTGCAGGCAGATTCTTTACCATCTGAGTCACCAGGGAATCCCAGAGTAGACCTTATGGCTAGTTAAAACAAATTTAGGGACTCCAGCCCCAGAGTCTAAGATCCAGTGGGACTGGGGGAGGGGGCTTAAGAATTTGCATTTCTGACAAGTTCCCACATGATGCTGGTCCTGATGCTGCTAGTCCAGAGACCATCTGATGTAGAGAATTCTAATAACATTTAGTTAAAGACAGAAAAACATTCATAGGGAGTTCCCTGTAGTCCATTGTTTAAGAATCTGCCTTCCAATACAGGGGTCACAGATTCGATTCCTGGTTGGGAAACTAAGATCCCACATGCTTCATGCCCACATGGGCAACTAAGCCTGTGTGCCAGAACTACTGAGCCTGTGCACCACAATAGAGAACCTTCGTGCCACAATTAAGATGAAACTCAGCCAAATAAATAAATAAATATGAAAAAATATTCATAAACTCTGATCAAGGATAAATGAAGGTGAGCAATCCCAATCCCAACAGCTACTTTGGAGGTTCTCCAGCTGACCCCTGAGGACCTGCTAGAGCCCCACTTGATCATGCAGGGCAAGCACCCCAATGCCAAGGAGTGTAGTGAAGGAGTGACTTGGCCAGCACAGCCCCAGGTTCTCAGGATGTGGCCAGGATAGCAGAGGGAAAGAACAGTCAGGATCAGCTCTCAGACCCTGGTTACATTTTTTTCTATTGCCCTTATCAACATATAGGGCTTCCCTGGTGGCTCAGATGGTAAAGAATCTGCCTACAACACAGGAGACCCAGGTTCCATCTCTGGGTCGAGAAGATCCCCTGGAGGGAGGGCATGGCAACCCATTCCAGTATTCTTGTCTGAGAATTCCATGGACAGAGGAGCCTGGCTGGTTAAATTCCATGGGGTCACAGAGTCAGACACAATTGAGCAACTAACACTTTCACTTTTCACTTTATCAACATATAACACATCATGGATTTGATGGATTTATCTCGTTTGTTGCCTGATCCCCTCACCTCTCATCAGAATGCAAGTTTACTAGGATAGAATTTTTGTAAATAGTGCTTGGATCACAGCAGATGCTCAATAAGCTTTGACTGGCAATAACCATGTGTCTAGATGTTCACATCAGTACTTCAAAAAGGGGCAGTCTTTCTGTGGGCAAGGGACATGGGGAAAGGAATAGGGGAGAGCACAGCTTTCTACTGACTCACCTCAGTCCTTTGAATTTTTCCTACCAGTTGTTAAAAACAAGATGACAGGTCCAAGATGGAGTTACTTATGCTGAGCCCCATGTCACCAAACTAAGCCTTAATTACATTTTTGGCTCTCCCAGCAGTGGAATCTTAACCCAGCCAATCAGGGATCACCTGATTAGCATTAGTGAGGTTATCTGCCTATGAGACCCCTGCCATCCCCTAAAGTTACCTTACAATAATCAATCTGCTATTTTTTGCCCAGTATAATTTCTTGTTCCTGTTCCTCTCTGCCTATAAAATGTTTTCATTTTGTACAGTTCCTTGGGGCTCCTTTCTGTTGGCCAAACTGAGCACTGCCAGCTTTGAACAGATTTTTAAAAAAATTTTTGTTACATAAAAATTAACCCATTTACTGTAGGCTATCAATGTTATCAAATGGTGGCACTTCTACTTGTCCTTCAATTCCTTCCCTTTTCTGATGGCAGACTTTACTGTGACAGCAGAAATGGCACCAGAAATGGCACCCCGGCATCACCCACTACCGTTTTCATGCAGGAATCACAGAGCCAAATGCCCACAGCTTGTCTCTGCACCTTGGTTTTGCCTCAGAAGGAGCAAGTGTATTTGGTGCGCTGGCTGACTTCAGTTTTCTTCTCCGTTTTCCCGAGGGAGGCACCGTAACAGGTCCCATATTTGTCCACAATCCCGACGTTGGTGCATTTCACCGTGTCACCACAACCTAGGTCTGAGCCCAGAGAGAGCTAAATTGATTTTTGCTCAAATAACTTCTTGAAATTCTTAATATGCCTCGGTTTATTTTTTAACACCACATATGTCACCTAGCTTTAAAAAAAGTTAGACCCCTATTATTAACTAGGAAAAATAAGTTGTAAGAGAAATGGGCATAATAGGAAAAAAACTTAAACACACACACATTTAAGTATGGTTTGGTTAGTTAGCACCTGAGACAGGCTTGATGAACGTCTTCCTAAGTGGCCTGGACCTGAGGCCCTTCCACAGGCCTCTCGGAACCTGGCCCTCTCCAGGCTCACGCCAGGGGGTCCCAGAGGTCTTTTCCAGCCTTTCTCCTGGCCTACATTATTTACAAGTGTCAAGCAACAACAGTTAATAATTAATGGACAAAAGAGGCCTCATTAAAGGCCTGTGGTTGCTTCAGGCAGAAGAGACTATCTCAATGTCCAAATGAAGAACCCTGGTGTTCAAAACAGAGACAGAGGAAATGTTTAAAGAGAGCGAGAAAGGAAAGAAGCTGTGAACTAGACCCAGCGTGATTTGTAAGCATCTCTGCTGGGAATGGAGAGCTGGGTTGAGGGGATTAGAAGAAAGATGCCTGGTGTGGGTGTGTTAGTTGATCAGCCTTGTCTGACTCTTTGAGACCCTACTGTGGCCCACCAGGCTTCTTTGTCCATGGAATTCTTCAGGTAAGAATCCTGGAGTGAGTTGCCATTACCTTCTCCAGGGGATCTTCTTGACCCAGGGGTCAGATCTGGGTCTTCCGCATGGCAGGCAGATTCTGTACCGCTGCGCGGCTGGGGCAGCCCAGAAAGATGCCTCCAGGGTCCCAAAGAAAGGAGGCCAGGTTGGACCTCCAGTGACAGCAGCTTGAAACTGGGAGAGCTCAGTAGAAGGACCCATCTATTAGGAATTTCAGAAAGAGGGCCAACACACTGGACCTGTTCTCCTGGACAAAGCCAGGAGCAGTTTCCTTGTTTTTACTTTTAAAATATATATTTACTCATTTGGCTGCACTGGCCTTAGTTGCGGCACTTGGGGTCTTCAATCTTTGTTGTGGCGCGTGGAATCTAGTTCCCTGCCCAGGGTTGGAATCGAGGCCCTCTGCATTGGGAGCTGGGAGTCTTGGCTACTGGACCACCAGGCAAGTCCCTCAGAAACGGTTTCTATGGTGGGTAACTGCTGAGCTAGTTATTTATTCTATTAATATTTAGTGGGCATATCATTGGGTCAGACCCTATGTCAAGAAAAGTCATTCTGATTAAAGGCAGAGGACTTAAGTGACTTCAGACTTTTACTAGAGATATTTCAGGAGGCACCGATACCTTCTCCAGCTTTTCGGGGAAGGTGGTGGAAAAGCAGAATGCCTTTCCCACCTCCCAGATTCAGGGGGTTCCAGGAGAGAGGGGCACCTCTTTCTTTGGGAAGCAGCTTCTGTACTTGCCCAGCAGAGGGCGGCTGGAACCTGGACACTATGGTTCCAGCCACCAGCTTTAGGACACCAGACAGATGGGAACCTAGCCCCCTCATTGCCCACTGCAGGATGGGCGTGATGCCCACTTGCTGGCAGTGACAGCCCTAGAGAGACAGGAGGTACCGGGAGGTGTCAGAGATGCTGTTTTGAATTCCCTCTAAGCTGTGTCACTTGTGCCTGGTGTAGGCTCAGTCCTGATGCCTTGCCAGGCTCGTCCTCTCTAGCCTGCTAGGCGAGGATCATTTCCTTATCATCCCAGGGCAGCCTGCTCACCCTGTTTCTAGTTACTGTTGAAAAATCGTTTTTTTCCAGGACACAGACTCCTAGAGCCCCAGAGGTGGGAGGAACTTGCAGTGCTGCTTGTTCGGGAGTTGACATTTCAAATAATTTCAGAGGCAGGTGCAGAGTGGAGCCTCAATTTGTGATGCCAACGTAGGATGAGATGGTGGCCATGGTGAACTGGAGAGCCCATATTTGTGCAAAGTCACCTCTATTCAAGTATTTTTCTTTTTTAAAAAAAGAAACACGAAAAAAAAAAAAAAACAGAAAAAAACAAAAACAAAAAAAAAGAAGAAGAAAAAGAATACGAAAAAGAAAAAAAAATAAATAATGAAAAAAACAAACAAAAAAGAAACATTTATTATTATTAATCATTTTTGGAGACACCATGTGGCATATAGGATCTTAGTTCCCAGACAAGGAATTGAAACCGTGCCCCCTGCATTGAAAGTGAAGCGTCTTAACCACTGGACCACCGGGGAAGTCCCCAAGTGTTTTTCTAATTACAAGTAAAATAAAGCATGGCTCTGGGCTGTATCAGGATGCTGGCTGCCAGGTCTTCCCCAGCTTGGGGAAAGAAAGGTGGAACTATTTGCGCAGAACAGGGCCCGATTCCCTTCTCCAGGCAAATCCACTCTCTTCCATGATGTTTGTCCCTTGGGGTTCAGGGTAACAATATGGAGTAGCAGCAGTTGGGGACAACTTGGGCTCCCAGCTCGGGTTGCCCCGAGGCCACTCATCAATCCTGGATTGCTTCATTTCCTTCCTTGGCCACCGCTCCCCTGTTTGGAGCAGGCAGCCTCCCCCAGAGTACAGGGCACTCCTTTTCCTCGCCGCCGTGAGTCACAACCTCGGAGCTGACTTGGGGCCAGCCTGACTCCTCAGAGTCAGGAGCTTCTCCACCCACTGCTTTTTCCAATGAATACCTCTAGCTGTGGGCCTCCGCTTCCTCTAGCCACCTCCCTATGGCTGGGCCCTTTTATTTACTCAGGGTTTTTTTTTTTTTTTTTCCTCCTTGAACCGAGGTCCTGTGGAGAAGTGCCTAGAAACTTTTCAAACTTGATCCCTCAGATCCCAAGGAGAAATAAGGAGGAGAAATAAGGATTAGAAGCAGAAAGGGCTGCTTTCCCATCATGAGCACTACACATGCTTGGGTGTGGATTTTTTTAAAAATGCAATCACAGGGGCGTCCCTGGTGAATCAGTGGTAAAGAATCTGCCTGCCAATGCAGGAGACATGGGTTCGGGTTCAATTCCTGATCCGAGAAGATCGAACAGGCCTCAGAGCAGCTAAGTCTGTATGCCTACTGAAGCCTGCCTGCCCTGAAGCCCATGCTCTGCAACAAGAGAAGCCACCATAATGAGAAGCCTGTGCGCCGCAACTGGAGACTAGCTCTGGCTCTCTGCAGCTAGAAAAAAGCCTGCATAGCAAGGAAGACCCAGGACAGCCAAAGATAAATAAATAAATAAAATTATTTAAAGGGACTTCTCCGGTGGTAAAGAATCCACTTTGCAATGCAAGGAACACTGGTTTGATCTATCCCTGGTCTGGGAAGGTCCCACATGCGGTGGGACAACTATGCCCGTCTGCCACAACTACTGAGCCTGTGCTCTGGAGCCCTTGAGCCACATGTACAGAGTCCACACTCTGCAACCACGGAAGCCCACACACCCTAGAGCCCACACTCCATAACAAGAGAAGTCAGCCCAATGAGAAGCCCACTCACTGCAACTAGAGAGTAGCTCCCACTCTCCACAACTAGGAAAAGTTCCCTCACTGCAACGAAGACTCAGTACAGTCATAAATAAATAATTATTTTTAAAAATCCAATCATATACTTTTGAGTCAGGCCCTGCGCTCTATGGGAGGACAGGTCCTCTGGGCTCTGTGGGGCGTGACACTTTCCCTTCAGCCTCTGGGAGTAGCAGGAACTCCCAAATAGCAGGAATGGGGCTGTGGTCCCTTTACCAGTCACAGAGATACCTTGGGACCTGGGGCAAGTATTTACAACAGTCCAGTGAAGAATGACAGCTCTTTCTCACCATGACTAATCCCTTGAGAATTAGTCCCAACTAACCCCATTGTCATGGAGCGCCTGCTTGCAACACCTCCCAAACTGAAGTGTAAAGATGACTAGGGTCCTGAGAATCAGGTCTCAAAAGAACGCAGTCTTAAGAATATCATTTGAGAGGAGGAAATAAGGACAAAAAAAAAAAAAAAACAAAAAACCCTAATGAGATTAGTTACCTGCAGGGCATAGTGGGAACAGGATAAAAGGAAGAAGGAAATTGAGAAGAATGACACTTCTCTGAAATAGCTTTTTGTTCTGACTCGATTTTAGAACCATTGTAATTGTTTTGAAATATTACTTATTTCAAAAATAAGTAAAAATGTAATAAAACTCACAAGGAGGGGGAAAACCTTAAGACTGGATAGAGAAATAAACAAAGTCCTTTGACTTCTATCTTACCAATTTGTAGAAATAACCTATCCCGTGCTGTGTGTTAAACATTTACCTATAGTTTTGTTTAACCTCTGCAGCATCTCTAAATTGTAGGTACTATTACCATCCTAGTTTTACAAGACAGGAAGTCATACCCTAGTGGCATTAAGGAAGCTCCCGAGGTCCCAGAGTCTTGAACTCAGATTTTGTATCAGATTTGTGACAGATCTCAGTTCTGAGGTCCTATTATATATTCAGTTCCGTGCCAGGCACAGAAATATAAGTTGGTGTCTCTGGGGTTCCAGGAATTTGTGATCTCAGTGATAAACATTTAACATGACAAAGCTATAAAAATAGGGAAATGAATGAGTCCCTTATTCATAAAGATTTAAAAGGATAAAAAATTTTGGGAGTGCTAAGCCCTCCTTGTGGGTTGACTTCGTAGAGGAGATGGGATTTGAATGGCATTTTGGAGGCAGAATTCAGGTAGGTGTAAAACAAGGGCAAATGGATTGCAGGCAACAGAACCCACTGGAAGCAGAGGTGTGGAGAGGGACTTGGCATGTGAAGAGCCAAGAAAAGACCAACCTTTGCACAAGAATAGACAACACAGAAGGGCACTTTACGACTCTCTAGGGTACCTCTTAAAAAGAGTTCAAAAAAAAAAAAGTTCAAAGTATAATGGAAAGAAAGTGGATTCCCAACCCCCCAAAATTAGCCCTTTGCATTGTTAATCAACTGTGTTATTATTCAGTCGCTAAGTCCTGTCCGACTCTTAGCATCCCCATGGACTTCATGCAGCCTGCCAGGCTTCCCTGTCCTCCACAGTCCATTGAGTAGGTGATGCTACAATCTTTTCCAGCATCAGGGTCATTTTGTACTCCAATATAAAATAAAAATTTCTTTTAAAAGTTAGCCCTTTGGTTGCTGCATATTAACATTGCCTAGTTCCTTTCCAGTTACTGGACTCAGAGGGATGACTAGGAAACTGCTGCTAAGTCACTGCAGTTGTGTCTGACTCTTCGACCCTGTGGACTGTCACCCAACAGGCTCTTCTGTCCATGCAGGATTCTCCAGGCAAGAATACCAGAATGGGTTGCCATGCCCTTCTCCAGGAGATCTTCCTGACCCAGGGATCAAGCCAGCATCTCGTAGGTCTCCTTCATTGGCAAGCGAGTTCTTTACCACTAGTACCACCTGGGAAGCCCCTGACTAGGAAAAGGCACACAGTATATTCTGGATCTACAGACAAAAACTGTTTTCGCTTTAAGGGGAAATAGAATCTTAGTCCCTTTGGTTACTTTTGCTTTTCTATTTATACTTTTTTTTTGAAACTTTAATCTTATTTTTAAATTAACTTTTCTTTGTGTTAAGTTGCTTTTTCCATTCTACTTTTACAAGCAGAAAGAGAGGCCAGTCCCTGTTTGCTGAGCTGAAAATCAGACCATCAGCCCTGCTGCATCCTTCTCAGCTAGTTTGCAGGCAGCCCCCCAGGTATGTAAGGAGGGGTGTTAGGGGGTAGGCCTGGGTTTCCCTGGGGGTTCAGATGGTAAAGAATCTGCCTGCAGTGCAGAAGACCAGGGTTCAATCCCTGGATGGGGACAATCCCCTGGAGAAGAAATGGATACCCACTCCAGTATTCTTGCCTGGAGAATTCCATGGACAGAGGAGCCTGGCAGGCTACAGTCCATGGGGTTGCAGACTTGGGACTGAGTCACGACCGAGCGGCTAACACACTCTTTTCCCTGAACCTGTCCCCTGCAGGAGGGTTTGGTGCTCAGCAGGGATAAGAGAGGAAGGAAGCCTGGCAGGCAGACACCAGTGCTGGGTCTAGCTGGACTGCAAGGCAGAAATATGAAGAAAAGCATAACATGGATAGTCCTATCAGGTTAACAAATGGTTAACTATAGACTAAGTTTTCTTTTTCTTTTTTTTCACTTTTTTTTTTTAATTTATTTTTATTAGTTGGAGGCTAATCACTTTACAATACCGCAGTGGGTCTTGTCATACACTGACATGAATCAGCCATGGATTTACTTGTATTCCCCATCCCGATCCCCCCTCCCACCTCCCTCTCTACCCAATCCCTCTGGGTCTTCCCAGTACTAGACTAAGTTTTTATCTGGACCAATGTTCACGTAAATTTGAAAAATCCTTGAACCAGGGACAAATGCAACATCTGGTCCTCAAACTGCTGCCCCACCCCCACCTCCCAGCCCCTGCCTCGAGCCATCCCCTTCTAAACCATAGGGATAATTTCACATGTCCCAGAGGGGAAAGTCTTCAGCTCTCCCCTCAGATCCTTCCATTCTTGCCCAGCCCCACTGACCCTGCTTTCCTCCCCACCTCCCGCCGAGCAGCCCCTGGCTCTTGGCGGCCACACCAGCCCCTGCAGTTCTGTGTTCACACCCCCCACCCCCAGTTGGGAGCACTGGCACCCTGGCAGGGCCCGTGGCCTGCCTCCCCTGGGCACACCCCTCTGTCATTGTGATTTTTCTCATCCTGTCCTACTGGTGTGTTTGTCTTTTCATCCCCAAATTCAGAGCTTAATTGCAAGAGCCAAGTCTTGCTTTTTTTCTCTACCTAAAACAAGATTCAATTTAGTCTTCGTTTAATAGTTGATAGATGGATGCTTTCCCTTAAAGCAATGGTTTCAAAAAAATAAATAAAAATAAAGCAATGGTTTCTTCAGCTTTTAAGACCACAACCCTCAGGAAGAAATTTTTTTTTACAGGGACTTCCCTCGTGGTCCAGTGGCTAAGGCTCTGCTTTCCCAATGCAAGGCATCCAGGTTCGATCCCTAGTCGGGGAACTGACCCCACATGCCACAACTAAAACTCGATACAGCCAAATAAATGATCGGGAAAAAAAAAAGTCTTTTTTCCATTACAACCCAATTTACACATTCATCCACACAGCCACAATCACATGTATATATTGATATAACCATAAACAAGAATTTCAAGAAATAGCACTTACTCTTGTTGGGTGTGCTCTGATGTTTTCTCCTTTATTCCATTTTACTCCTAAGTGCTTTGTTGGGACTCGCAGGTGGAAGGTCACAGTCTGACAGCAGAAGAGAAGGGCTTCCCTTCCAGCCAGGATCAGATTAGGATTAAGCTGTAACAAATGAAGGCCTCTGCCAACTCTGACGTGTAGATAAGGGTCTTGGCCTCATTATGAAGCAGGGCTACGTGTTGGAATCATGCTCTGGCCTGGACCTGCCCTTTGCAGCTTTCTCACCCAGTCTTCTTCATTCCTTTACCAGAGTCACCTCCATGGACAGAGGAGCCTGGCAGATTGCAGTCATGGAGTGGCAAAGAGTTAGACACGGCTGAGCACAAGCATTCCAACTCACAAAGACTTCCTTCCTCTCATGGTGCTCAGGGCCTCACCTATATTTCGTGCATACCTCTCTGATTGCCCTTTATCACACAGGCTTGTGAGGCAATTCTTTTTCACAAGGCTTGTGGCTCAGCTGAGCGCCTGGAGCAATGTGGGCCTGATAAAGCACAGGAAGAGTGATGTTTGAAGGAGTTGAGTTGAAGGACTGCTTTCAGGGTCCACTGGTGCCATCTCTTCCAGATTGTTACTGGGCCAGGAGTGGCCTGAGGACTCAAGGCTGCAGTGGGGACAGGCAGGTGCGGGGGGGAGGCTGCTATGAGCAGGTTACCAGGAGCTGCCCGGGGCAGTGAGTGGAATTCAATGGTGAAATTTCAAAACTCAGTTATCTCCTCACTTTGCACAGAAAGCTCATAACTTGAGACATCAAGATGATCAACCTGGGGTGCAGAGTGAACTTGCGCACTCAGAGGCACCTCTGAGGACTGACGTTCCTAGAGCCCTGATTTCAATGGTGGGTGGATGACTCGAGGCCAGGCATCAAGAGTCTGAATGTGACCCAGGTCCCTCCCTGCTGCTACAGTCAACCCTGGGGCCTGTCTCTTGCTGGGCCTCACCCTGCGCAGATCATGAGTATAATCCTATGCAGGAGGCAGTTAGTGCTGGGTTTCCACCTCCCACTCCAAGGTACCAATATTCCCGGTAGAAAATGTTTTGGCAACTGTCGGAAATGACAGAGATCCTGAAACATAAATAGTACATAAATCACGTGATGTCGGAAAATGTAAGTCATGGTTCTGCTGGTTCAGTGTTCCAGGTAACCACACAGCTTCCATGAAGACAGAAACCACAAACACAGAGCTCCACTACACAGAGGGTCTGCCACCTCCGAAAGGAAACCGGATCAAAACATTCCAGAACATTCCAGCAGACCGCTGCCTTCGTCTGGGCTCCGCTCGCTTTGTGTCTTTTGCTCTTTCAATGTCTTTCAGGGGGAACAGCATCATTGCAGTCTGTGATGCCGGGGGGAGGGGGGGGGTGGCGGGGGGGGGGAGTTCAATTTTTTCAAAATGAATTTTAGCAAAAGGATAGATTATAAGCAAACACAAAACTAATGAATGTTCCTCTTAACTGTTTACCTAGCTCTGCCCTCTAGTTGTTGCATTGTTTGTCACATGAAAAAGAGAACCTGCACCTTGTTCTCCAGGAGCTCATGGTGTTCATTTAAGGCAGGTCCCAGTGGGAAGGCCTCCAGGGCGGAGCATAGGAGGGTTAGCTGCTCATAAGCCCTGTAGTCTCAGGAATGGACTGACACCTTCTGAGCTCCAGTTTCTTCTAATTCGTGGGTTTAGAATTACTCCACTGTGCTCTTGGGCTTCCCAGGTGGCACTAGTGGTAAAGAACCTGCCTGCCAATGCAGGTTTGATCCCTGTGTTGGGAAGATCCCCTGGAGGAGGGCATGGCAACCCACTCCAGTATTCTTGCCTGGAGAAACCCATGGACAGAGGAGCCTGGTGAACTACAGCCCATAGGGTCGCAAAGAGCTGGACATAATTGAAGTGACTTAGCATGCACACACTACTGCACCTGGTGGCTCAGCAGTAAAGAATTCACCTACCAGTTCAGGAGACGAGGGTTCATGGGGTCAAAAAGAATCAGACACTACTGAGTGACTGAATGCACACGCTCACGCATACATACATACATTACTGCACCCAGGCCTTCTGGGAAGAGGGAAATGATGGAATGTAGGTGGCAGCTGATGTTTGTGAGGAAGTCAGTAACTTTCTCAAGTGACCTTTGAGGCTGCTGCCTTCAGAGCAGGGGAGGGAGGTGGTGGGAAACAGCCAGACTGGGCCGATTAGATTTTTCCCGTGGTGAATCAATGGACAAGAAAGCGAGATGGACAGAGGAGAGCACCAGGCAGCCAGAATCTTCTGGATTGTGCCCTACTGTGGGCAGTGGTCGTTGAGAGAGGCTTCATGAAAGTCATGGTCTAGCCGATTAGTCTGGGCCCCTGTGTAGCTTGGTTGGAAGTGGGATGAGGCTAGGAGCCGGGGGTGAGTGGCTAGACTTAGGGAGGAGGGAGTGAGAAGGGAGTGGGTGTGAGAGAATGGCCACAGGAGGAGTTAAAATTAGGTTTCAGGACTTCCCTGGTCATCCAGTGGCTGAGACTCTTGAGTTCCCAATGCAGGGTGCCAGGTTCAATCCCTGGTTGGGGAACTAAATCCCACATGCCACAACTAAAGATCCCATGTGTCACAACTAAGACCTGGTGCAGCCAAAGGAAAAAAAGTATTTTAGTTGGGTTTCTACATGTGCTTTGCCAGGCCCCCAACCCCATTGTGGCTGTTTGCACCCCACTGCCCACCACTCATCTTCTCTCTGCCTTTGCCTTTCTCCTCCAGCCCTTCTGTCTCCACCCCACCCCCACTCCCCACATCAGCCCTGTGTGTCATTCTGCCACCCAGGTTGGGGCACATAGGAGGCTCAGCCAAGGCTTCAGAGGATGTTCATGCTACATCCTCTGAAGGTGCTCCTTCAGAGGTGCTCCCAGGGTGCACTTGGTCAGGCCAGCTCTGATTGGGTCATGAGCAGCGGGAAGGGCAGGTGGCTCTTTCTTTAGTCTGTGAGTGAGAAAAGCTTCTGCTGGTTAGACCTCACAGGAAGCTGGAGCCAAGGGGTAGCACCTGACATTGGGTGCAGCGCTATGGGCTGGGTGAGAAGGGGAGGTGACACCTCTGGGCTGTTGAGGCCTGCTGCTCCTTCTATGCCAGGCCAAGGAAATCAGGTCACCCTTCCCCTCTCTTTGCTAGATGCTGCTTCAGAGAGATAAAAGAAATATTCATAGCCTAGCTGACTCAGGCAAGACATCTAGGTGAGGGTCTCAAACCGGTGGCCCGCAGGGCCATCCCCCTGCAGATGGGTTTTGCTTTGTCCACAGTGGTGGTTTAGTCGCTAAGTGTCCGACTTTTGCAATGCCGTGGACGGTAGCCTGCCAGGCTCCTCTGTCCATGGGATTCTCCAGGCAAGAATACTGGAGTGAGTTGCCATTTCCTCCTTCAGGGGGGTCTTCCTGACCCAGGGATTGAACCCAGGTCTCCTGCATTGCAGGCAGATTCTTTACCGAATGAACTAAGAGGGTCCACAGGGATCCTCCTTGTCTTTTACACATGTCCTTCGTCCCCTTTCTGCCTTCTTTATTTGCCTTCCTTGTCTTGCTCCTGAGTTTATGAATTTACTGGCTTCATCCTAAGAAACACAAAGATGCTCCAGGAACTTCTGACATGGCTGGGAAAACAAGACTAACACACAGGCCAAGAAGGCTGAGTGTGCCAGATCCAGACATATGGGAGTTTAGATGAGATATCTCCCATGGAGATTACCATAGAGGAATGTGTAGGGGAGAGTTGAATACTGAGCCTCAATGGAAGAGGAATGTCCCAGGATTGGGAAAGACAGGAGGGGCAGCCTGGAGAAGTTTCGCTGGGTTGGGCTTCATTCCACCCACAGCAGGGGGCACCTCTGAGATGTTAGCATAAGGAACTGATGTTGGAGGCACAGAAGAATCCTGGAAATGTGGATGGGGGCAGGGAGCTGAAAAGAGGTACCAATTTGAGAAAGTCTGAAGGAGGTAAAGACTGGGTGTTGTGGAAGCTGAAGGAGGATCCAAGAATACTAAGCTTGGCGCTTCAGAGCATCTCAGAGACAGCTGCATACTAAGTCGCTTCAATCGTACTTGACTCTTTGCAACCCCATGTGCTGTAGCTCGCCAGGCTTCTCTGTCCCTGAGATTCTCCAGGCAAGAATACTGGTGTGGGGTGTCATTGCCTCCAGGGAATCTTCCCCACTTGGGATCGAACCCCAGTCTCTATGTCTCCTGCATTGGCAGGCGGGTTCTTTACCAGTGCCATCTGGGAAAGCTATTGAGTCATGAAAATCGGGAAGTCATCAGAAGGCGGCTGCTTGGGGTACGGGTGAGAAGTTGAGAAATTGTGGTTGAAATTCATTTGATGGATGAAATAGGCAGCTGGCATCTAGATCTGTGGACCTAGAGATGGAGGTGGTGATTTAGGGATTACACTGAGATTTCGAAGGGAGATGTTGGGAGAGAGAAGGGGGTGTGCAGAAAAGAGAGAGGCCCTGCAGAAGAGGACCGATGTGGAATTGGAGAAGCAGAGAGCACATTGATGTCAGCGGAGAGGACAATCAAAAGAAAGAGGTCCACTGACATCATCAAGTACAGAGGATTCAGGGAGAGCAGAGCAAAGGCTGGGGTTTTAGAGCTAGGGCATGGCCGAAATTTTGATGGGCGTGGAGAAGATGACCACATATTTCACAATCAGACAGCATGGGTGGAGAAGAGGCTGTTTATCTCTAGGAGCGCGTGGTATATAGAAGTGATGTCACCGATCTGCTTGCCCACAGCACAGCAAAGCCAATTTACCCAGACACAGAATTGTGATGAAGGAAGGTACAGCATTCATTTGCAGGGCCCTAGGCTCAGTGGGTAAAGAATCTGCCTGCCATGCAGGAGATATAGGAGACGCGTGGGTTCGATCCCTGGTTTAGGAAGATTCCCTGGAGGAGGGCATGGCAACCCACTCCCACATTCTTGGGAGAATCCCATGGACAGAAGAACCTGGCAGACTACAGTTCATAGGAAGATTCAGACATGACTGAAGTGACTGAGTGCACGCACACAGTAAGAGTACTGAGAGTTCGTGCCTGAAAGACCTGAACCCCACATGCCACCCTAGGCCATACCCGTGAAATTCAGGGAAGGATTCTCAAAGGCAACATCTGGGGTGAGGGCTGCAGGGGACATGACTCTCTTCTGATTGGTTTGTGATGAAGTAACAGGGTGATGTTTCAGGAATCTTAGTCATCTACTTTCTGGTTCCAACCACTCTGAGGTCTAGTGCCTAGTATCAGCTCAGCCTGTAGTTGTCATCCTCTACTTGGGTCAGGGTGGGGGTGGTCTTAGTTTCGGCAGAAAACTCTAAGATAGTGTCAGATTGTGATGTATATCCCTTGAGGAGGAACTAGGACCTTATTTTATCACTGAGCTATTGTCATTACTTTTCTCCTTTAACTGTTTCTCCTTTGTTTCTGCATTTCCTCACTTCCCTGTTAATAATGACTTGTTCCTGCTCTGGAACTCAGGGATGTTCCAGCAGACTAAAGCCTTATTCTACAAATAAGAAACGGGGATGACGGGGATGACGGAGAGGTTTTTGTACCCAGGAGGGCCCAGCAGGGTCCTGCTCGGTGTCAGTGACAGTAAGAACAAAAGGAGATTTATGGAAGTTTGAAGGCAGAAGGAGATAGTGGTGAAAAAAGTGCTGAATCTACTAAGGAGAGAGGATAAAATGAAGAAAGTACCCAGATGTGGTGGAGGGGGTGGATGGAAATACTAAGCTTTGATTTCACACTAGGCTGCATTCCCCCATCCTTCATTTTGGGCCCTGTCCTGGGTCCCCCCCACTGTCCATGGTTCTCACTCTTGGGCTTAGGCAGCCGGGGGAAGTCAGGTGGCTGGTCAGGTGATGTTACAGAGTCCAAGCTTGCTCTGCTTGCTTCACAATAGGTCAATAAATCGGAAGGTGTTGAGGCAAGGAATAACAACTTTATTCAAAAAGCTGACAGACTGAGAAGATGGTGGACTAGGGTTCCCAAAGGTCTCCCAAGGGCTTCCCTGTTGGCTCAGACTGTAAAGAATCTACCTGCAATGCAGGAGAACCGGGTTCGATCTCTGAGCCAGGAAGATCCCCTAGAGAAGGAAATGGCAATCCACTCCAGTATTCTTGCCTGGAGAATCCCATGGACAGAGGAGTCTGGCTGGCTACAGTCCATGGGATCACAAAGAGTCACACACAACTGAGCAATTAACACAAACAGGGTCCCCCAAAACCATCTTATGATGTCTGAATGCCAGTTTCTTTTCTAGAACAGAGAAGGGGAGGAGGTGAGGAAGTAGAGTAAAAAAGGCAGTAAGTCTTGCAAAATATCTCCTGGAGTGGCTAGCCTTGGGGTGGGGGATGTGTTCATTTCTTCTTTTCTGTAGCCATTCACAGGTAGGCAGGGGCAGATTGCCTCTTTGTGAGCCGAACAAAGGCATTTTAATATTCAGACAGAGGAACTGAGTTCCCTGTGACAGGCCATTCTGGATGCTTACAGGTATTGCTTATCAGAACAAAAGCATTGAGAAGCAAAGGTTAAAGTGAAAGAAACATATTCAACATGGAGTCGGAATTTGCTCTTCCCTGTCACAGTGAGGCACTCTTGGGGATAGTGATGTGTGTTAGTTGCTCAGCTGTGTATGACTCTTTGCGACCCAATGGACTGTAGCCCACCAGGCTCCTCTGTCCATGGGATTTCCCAGGAAAGACTACTAGAGTGGGTTGCCATTTCCTCCTGCAGGGTACCTTTCTGACCCAGGGATCGAACACTCGTCTCCTGCATCGCAGGCAGATTCTTTACTGTCTGACCCACTAGGATAGGGGAGGGTGTTCTTAGTTCAGGACTGGGACCCAGAGCAGCACCAGCAATGATTCCTTTTCCATCTTGCCCTGGATTCCTCCCTCCTTTCTCAGAAGCTCCCATCAAAAACGGTGCCTAGATATTGTCCAAAGGTTTGAAAACATCAGTAAAGCCCTCTGATTGGCCCCTGTTTTAGGCGCCCCAGGCACAGGCAAACAGGAAGTAAAAGTGGGTAACCACAAGGAAGGTGGGGGCGAGGCCTGGGTTAATCATCAGAGTTCTTGGCAGCAAGTTCTCAGCCAGCCTGGGCTGAAGCAGCAAGTAGCTACAGTTTTAAAGTTTTCAGTGGCAGAATCTGTCTCTTCAGTGCCTGAATCTGTCTCTTCAGTGCCTGGTTACCCATGCTGACCCCATAACAAGCACCATGCCAACAGGCCCAGCGGCCATAGGAACATCAACAAGCAAGGAGGTAACTGCGAGGATGACTTCACTGGAAAAGTAAACACACACCCTGAGGGGAAGGAGTGTTCACAGCTGGGCTGGGCTGGGGATGCTGCTCTGGAGAGTGCAGGGAGGGAAGGGAGGATGGATGGATAGAGAGTGGACTTGGTCTAGATTGGAAGGGACGGTGTGAAGGAAAAGACAGATTTGTGCAGGAATTACAAGAGCCAGAAGGGGGAAAAAAAATTAACTGCTGAGGATGACAGTCAAAAGGTCTCATTCTTACTGTGAGTTCAGAGATGCTAAAGAGGGAGGTTGTTATTGATGAAGGAGATGTAGGTGGGCTATTAGGCCACTGACCACATGTGACCCGAAGGAGATCTGAAATATCCTGAACCTTGAACTGGCATTTTCTCTCACAGGCTCACAGGTGGGCCTCTAAATGGTAGTTTGGCAATACCATATAAATGAGAACATTCATGTAGCCTATGACCCAGCTACTCCACCTGTGCTAGACTACACACACACACACACACACACACACACACACACATTATGATCTATTGTTACTCAGCTTTTAAAAGAATCAAGGAGTTCAATATCCAGGTGGTGCTAGTGGTAAAGAACTCACCTGCCATTGCAGGAGATGCAAGAAACATGGGTTCAATCCCTGGGTCAGAAAGATTCCCTGGAGTAGGAAATGGCAACCCACTCCAGTATTTCTGCCTGGAAAATCCCACGGACAGAGAAGCCTGGTGGGCTACCGTCCATAGGGTTGCAAAGAGTTGTACACAACTGAGCACACATACATATGTGATGACATGCAGAGGTATCTAAATATGTTAAGTGAAAAGGGCCAGTTGTATAACTGTGTGTGGTAGGATTTCATTTTACGAAAAAGAGAAAAATGGAGGAATTCCCTGGCGGTTTAGTGGTTAGGACTCCGCATTTTCACTGCTCAGGGCCTGGGATCAAACCCTTGGTTGGAGAACTAAGATCCCACAAGCTGCATGGAAAACAAAAAAAGAAAAAAAAAAAGGTATATATTTTATATCATAGAAAAACATAAATACTTTCTATGTTTGTATTACAAGAAATTTTTTAAGAAACCATTTGGATGTTTCGAGAGAACAGCATGTATATTATCTACAGTGAAACAGATCACCAGCCCAGGTGGGATGCATGAGACAAGTGCTCGGGCCTGGTGCACTGGGAAGTCCCAGAGGAATCGGGTGGAGAGGGAGGTGGGAGGGGGGATCAGGATGGGGAATACATGTAACTCCATGGCTGATTCATGTCAATGTATGACAAAACCCACTGCAATGTTGTGAAGTAATTAGCCTCCAACTAATAAAAATAAATGAAAAAAAAAAAAAAGAAACCATTTGGTTGAGGTATGATTGACATACAAAAAGATGTACATACTTAGAGACTTCCCTGGTGATCCAGTGGCTACAATGCCACACTCCCAATGCAGGGGGCGCAGGTTCAATCCCTGGTCAGGGAACTAGATCCCATGTGCTACAACTAAGAGTTCTAATGACACAACTTAAGATTCCTCACTTGGCAATAAAGATCCTGGTGCAGCCAAATAAATAAATAGTTTTTTTTTTTTAAGCTGTGCATATTTAATTATATTAAATAATGTCATGAGTTCACAAGGAACTCAATAGTAGTTATTTTGGGGGTTAGATTAGAAAACTGAGGTTTCAAGCAGAGGCACTTTTTAACTCAAAACTCTTCTGTAGGGTGTAGTGTTTTTAATTTTTTTAAATTAAAAAATTTTAAATTTCATGTTGGAGTATAGTTGACTAATAATATTTTAGTACAGCAAAGTGATTCAGTTACACATATAAATGTATCTATTCTTTTTCAAATTCTTTTCCTATTCAAGTTATTATAGAGTATTGAGCAGAGTTCCTTTTGCTATATAGTAGGTCCTTGTTGATTATCCATTAAGCAGTGTGTACATGTCCATCCCAAACTCTGTAACTATCCTTCTTCTCTACCCTCCCCCTGCCACCATAAGTTCCTTCTCTAAGTCTGTGAGTCTGTTTCTATTATGTAAATAACTTCATTTGTATCATTTTTTTAAAAAGATTTCACATATAAATATCATATGATATTTGTCTTTCTCTGTGTGACTTACTTCACTTAGTATGATAATCTCCAGGTCCATCCATGTTGCTGCAAATGGTATTAGTTCATTCTTTTTAATGGCTGAGTAATATTCTATTGTATATATGTACCACATCTTCTTTATCCATTCCTCTGTTGATGGACATTAAGGTTGCTTCCATGTCTTGGCTACTGTAAACAGTGATACAATGAACATTGGGGTGCAGCCATCTTTTTGAACTATGGAGTGGAATTGCAAGGTCATATGGTAGCTCTATTTTTAGTTTTTAGTTTTAGTCTTTAGTTTTAGCTCTATTTTTAGTTTTTTAAGGAATATCCATACTGTTCTCGATAGTGGCTGTACCAATTTACATTCCCACCATGTACGGTATAGTTTTTAACATGTGTATGTATTATTTAGCCTGATCATTTTGGTGACCACAGTTTGATAATGAAAATCTGATAAACATGAATTCTCTTGGGGACAATGGAGAAGGAAATGGCAACCCATTTCTGTATTTGTGCCTGGAGAGAATCCCCATGGACAGAAGAGCCTGGTGGACTGGGCTACAGTCCATAGGGTAGCAAAGAGTTAGACATGACTGAAGTGACTTAGCATGCACATGGGGACAATGGAACAGAGTATTTGCAACTGAGGTTTCTCTTTTTGGTCTCTCTCTATTGTCTGGCCTGAAAGCTGTACCCCCAAAAGTCACTCCTCTGGTTTACATTGGAGGCAACTGTAAGTGGTGGGAAGAACATTGGATCTGGAGTCATTCATTCATTCCCAGCCCGCCAGGGCTTCCTGTGCCAGCCAGCATTCCAGGTTCTGCTTCCCTACTCTGTGTGGTCATGGGCTCTCAGGTTCTCATTTCCTTGTACAGTAAGATATTAATACTGGTTCTTAGGACTTCCCTGGTGGTCACGTAGTTAAGAATCCTCCTTCCAATCCTGGGGACTCAGGCTTGATCCCTGGTCCAGGAACAAAAATATCACATGCTGAGGTGCAATTAAGCTCTCACTCCACACCTTGAGAGCTGGTGCACTGTAACTACTGAACCAGCATTCCAGAATATGTGAGCTGCAACTACTGAGCCCACACACCCAAACTTCTGAAGCCTGTGTGCTGAGGGCCCCAACTCTGCAACAAGGGACACCACGGGAAAGAGAAGCCTGTGCACTGCAACTAGAGAGTAGCCCTGACTCACCACAACTAGAGAAAGACTGCTGGCAGCAAGGAAGACCCAGAAAAACCAGAAATAAATCCTAAAGAAAGAAAGAAAGAAACAAAGTTTCTGAAGGTACCTGGAACCAGGAGGGTAAGAGCCCTATATACATATTCAGTTCAGTTCAGTTCATTCACTCAGTCGTGTCCGATTCTTTGCAACCCCATGAACCGCAGCACGTCAGGCCTCCCTGTCATGCATCACCAACTCCTGGAGTTTACTCAAACTCACGTCCATTGAGTCGGTGATGCCATCCAACCATCTCATCCTCTGTTGTCCCCTTCTCCTCCTGCCCTCAATCTTTCCCAGCATCAGGGCCTTTTCCAATGAGTCAGCTCTTCCCATCAGGTGGCCAAAATACTGGAGTTTCAGCTTCAACACCAGTCCTTCCAATGAACACCCAGGACTGATCACCTTTAGGATGGACTTGTTGGATCTCCTTGCAGTCCAAGGGGCCCTCAAGAGTCTTCTCCAACACCACGGTTCAAAAGCATCAATTCTTCGGCGCTCAGCTTTCTTTATAGTCCAAATCTCACATCCATACTTGACTACTGGAAAAACCATAACCTTGACTAGACAGACCTTTGTTGACAAAGTAATGTCTCTGCTTTTTAATATGCTGTCTAGATTGGTCATAACTTTCTTTCCAATGAGTAAGCATCTTTTAATTTCGTGGCTGCAGTCACCATCTGCAGTGATTTTGGAGCCCCAAAAAATAAAGTCAGCCACCGTTTCCACTGTTTCCCCATCTATCTGCCATGAAGTGATGGGACCAGATGCCATGATCTTAGTTTTCTGAATGTTGAGCTTTAAGCCAACTTTTTCACTCTCCTCTTCCACTTTCATCAAGAGGCTCTTTAGATTCTCTTCACTTTCTGCCATAAGGGTGGTGTCATCTGCATATCTGAGGTTAGTGATATTTCTCCCAGCTATCTTGATTCCAGCTTGTGCTTCATCCAGCCCAGCATTTCTCATGATGTACTCTGCATATAACTTAAATAAGCAGGGTGACAATATACAGCCTTGACATACTCCTTTTCCTATTTGGAACCAGTCTGTTGTTCCATGTCCAGTTCTAACTGTTGCTTCCTGACTTGCATACAGGTTTCTCAAGAGGCAGGGTCAAGTGGTCTGGTATTCCCATCTCTTTCAGAATTTTCCACAGTTTGTTGTGATCCACACCGTCAGAGATTTTGGCATAGTCAATAAAGCAGAAATAGATGTTTTTCTAGAACGCTCTTGCTTTTTCCATGATCCAGCGGATGTTGGCAATTTGATCTCTGGTTCCTCTGCCTTTTCTAAAACCAGCTTGAACAGCAGGAAGTTCATGGTTCACAAATTGCTGAAGCCTGGCTTGGAAAACTTTGAGAATTACTTTACTAGATGAGTGCAATTGTGTGGTAGTTTGAGCATTCTTTGGCATTGCCTTCCTTTGGGATTGGAATGAAAACTGACCATTTCCAGTCCTGTGGCCACTGCTGAGTTTTCCAGATTTGCTGATTTATTGAGTGCAGCACTTTCTTAACATCATCTTTTAGGATTTCAAATAGCTCAAATGGAATTCCATCATCTTCACTAGCTTTGTTCATAGTAATGCTTCCTCAGGCCCACTTGACTTCACATTCCAGGATGTCTGGCTTTAGGTGAGTGATCACACCATCGTGATTATCTAGGTCATGAAGATCTTTTTTGTAGTTCTTCTGTATATTCTTGCCACCTTTTCTTAATATCTTCTGCTTCAGTTAGGTCCATACCATTTCAACCCTTTATTGAGCCCATCGTTGCATGAAATGTTCCCTTGGTATATCTAATTTTCTTGAAGAGATCTCTAGTCTTTCCCATCCTATTGTTTTCCTCTATTTCTTTGCACTGACCACTGAGGAAGGCTTTCTTATCTCTCCTTGCTATTCTTTGGAACTCTGCATTCAAATGGTATATCTTTCCTTTTCTCCTGTGCCTTTAGCTTCCCTTCTTTTCACAGCTATTTGTAAGGGCTCCTCAGACAGCCATTTTGCTTTTTTGCATTTCTTTTTCTTGGGGATGGTCTTACTCCCTGTCTCCTGTACAATGTCACAAACCTCTGTGCATAGTTCATCAGGCACTCTGTCTATCAGATCTAGTCCCTTAAATCTATATCTCACTTCCACTGTATAATCATAAGGGATTTGATTTAGGTCATGCCTGAATGGTCTAGTGGTTTTCCCCACTTTCTTCAATTTAAGTTTGAATTTGGCAATAAGGAGTTCATGATCTGAGCCACAGTCAGCTTTTTTTGCTGACTGTATAGAGTTTCTCCACCTTTGGCTGCAAAGAGTATAATCAATCTGATTTCGGTGTTGGCCATCTGGTGATGTCCATGTGGAGAGTCTTCTCTTGTGTTGTTGGAATAGGGTGTTTGCTATGACCAGTGCATTCTCTTGGCAAAACTCTATTAGCTTTTGCCCTGCTTCATTCTGTATTCCAAGGCCAAATTTGCCTGTTACTCCGGGTATTTCTTGACTTCCTACTTTTGCATCCCAGTCCCCTATAATGAAAAGAACATCTTTTTTGGGTGTTAGTTCTAAAAGGTCTTGTAGGTCTTCATAGAACCTTTCAATTTCAGCTTCTTCATACACATATTCAAAGTTTTCATAAATCATCATCAAAGGCGTTATCCAAAGTCACAGCAGAAAAGTTCAATTCCCTGCAGATGGTGGGGATGGAATAAATGAAATGGACAGTCCTGAAATGAATATATTTGGGTGAGGGGGTAACAGTAGATTGCCTCCAGAAATAAAGTGACTTATAGAAAACTGCGAAGTATCTGTGCATAATGGATGAGACCACCAACTCCAGAAGCATTTCATCCTAACAGATGGTAAGTGGAGTGTATAGAAAACTGGGGGACACCCAAATCCAATTAGTATCCAAGCGTATTTCATGCTCGCTAAATGCCAGGTACACGCCAAGCACTTTATTTTTAATCCTCTGTGTGTGTGTGTGTTTAGTCGATAAATCATGTCCGAAATTTTTTGTGACCCCATGGACTGCAGTCTGCCATGGGATTCTCCAGGCAAGAATACTGGAGTGGGTTGTAATTTCCTTCTCCAGGGGATCTTCCTGACCAAGGGATCGAGCCAGTGTCTTCTGCATTGGCAGGTAGATTCTCTACCGCTGAGCCAGAATGGAAGCTCATTTAATCCTGAGAACAACTCTATTATCTTCACTGTACAGAAGAGAAATGTGAGGCAGCGAGAAGTAAGAGAATTTGCCCAAGGTCACAGCATGAAAATGGTACAGTGGGATGCTCATTCCATATAGTCTGACCTCAGTAGCTGTGAAGTCCTCCTTAGCTAAAATGGTCTGAGTGCTTGCTGAGGAAAATCAGGCTTATGAAACAGTAGTGGCTTTTCAACTTCTGACTGAAGAAGAAGGTACTACCATATTGTTTTCTAAACTTTCCAGATAACAAGTCATTATTCTTCTTATAACTGCTTCTTAAAATGTAAGGTGCCTATGAGTTCCACAGGGACCTTGTTAAAATGCAGATTCTACATAGAGAACAGATTTGTGGTTGCCAAGTGGGGTGTGGGTGAGGGAAGGAATGGGAGTTTGGAATTAACAGATGCAAACTATTATATATAGAATGGATAAACAAGTTTCTACTGTATAGCACAAGGAACTATATGCAATAACCTGTGGTAAACCATAATAGAAAATAATATGAAACACACACACACACATAACTGAATCACTTTGCTGTTCAGCGGAAGTCAACACATGGTAAATCAACTGTGCTTTAATAAATTTCTTTTTAATATTTATTTATTTGGCTGCACCAGGTCTTAGTTGTGGCATGTGGATCTAGTTCCCTGATCAGTGATTGAACCCAGGCCCCCTGAATTGGGAGCATGACGTCTGGATGACTAGACCACCAGGGAATAAAATTAAAAAAAAAAAAAAAATAGCCGACTCTGATTCTACAGGTCTGGGCGGGTCTGAGATTCTGCCAGCTCCCTTGTTACTGGTCTGAAGACCAGCTTTTTCTCTAGCTTCACCCATGGGGCCCTGGGAGTCGGGGGCGGGGGGGGGGGGTTTGCTCTTCCTGGAGCAGTTTCTCTTGCTCAGGGGATTAGGTGAGTGAGGGTCCCTGAGTTGGTTTGGGGGGCGCCCATGGAGAGCAGGGGACAGCCTCCACTGCTCTGTAAATGTTTGCTTTCAAGCATAATGATAAATAAGAGTGACCTGGGTGATGAACTGTGTGGGTCAGTATAGCCACTGAAGTGGGTGGAAAGTCGACTTTGACTATTGTGTTCAGGGCCGGTCTTCAGTGTAAAATTCTGGATGTGAGAAGCAGTTTGTGTTTTGTGAGGGCCACGGCTCTGGTCAGTCTTGTTGCTCTGCCAGATCCTCGCTAGACTGTTTGTTGCCTGAGTGAAATGATGGGGAGTTGGGGGAGCAGCAGAGTGACTGAGACCATTACTAGCTACCCGGTCTGTGGGACGGCACTACGCTGTGGATGACTCACATCCTGTTGCCCACTCACTCTCTCAGACTAAAGCCACATGTCCCTGGCGGCGGTGGCGAGGGGCTGACCTCTTTCCCCTTCTGCCATGGAGCATCATTACACACAGCTCCTGAGTTTCCAGCAAGTTGCCTTTCTTCCCTGCTTTCCTGGCAAGAACTGAGAAAGTTGCGTCTTGGGGAAAACGGAGTCCTGGTTGAGGTCCCCGGACAGGCCTTACTGAAGAAGTGTGCAGGCACACCTGGCTGTCCAGAAGCTTGTTTCGGGATCATTTCAAGCTCTAAGAACTGTGTTTTTCTGCCCCCTCTGTCTGGGTTGTATGCTGCATCTTGCCCAAGTGTGTGAACTCAAAACCAAAGGGAAGAGACTGGGGCGGGAGCAGTCAGGAAGGAGACATATAAAAATCTAGAGTGGGTGGACCGGTCCCCCACCCCTTGTGTTGGTAGAGGAACAGACTGACCTGTTTCCCCAACAACTAAAATCCAGCTCTTTATTGCTGTGAGTTGCTGGTTTGAGGCCATTCTCAACCAATGAGTCTCCACATCAGAGCCTGGCTGTGGGGGTGCTTGAAAGCACTCTTCCCCTACCTCCCTCTCTGTCTGGAACTTTCCCTGGACCTTGTCAGGGCGGAGCCTCGGATACTGGGTGGTCAGTGCTGTTGGATGGGGAATGAGGAAATGTTTGAAGACAGAGGCCAGCCACACGCAGAGCAGGTGGGAGAGTAGTGGTGAGGATGGTGATGTGTGGTCCATACTTGAATCACTGTTTTGAACCTATTTCTGGAGGAAGTGACTAGGGCCACAGCAGTGAAAGCCTGGAATCCTAACAACTAGGCCACCAGGGAACTGCCTGGTTTTCTTTCTTGAGAAGTCTTCAGACTTCAGGGAATAGGGTTTTCAGTAACTCTAAGATAAGGTCAGGCCACTGTATCAACTTTATTTCTGGGAAGAACATGTGCCTCTTTTTACTCTGGGGAAAGGGCGGGGGCAATCTTTTTTAAAATTTTATTTTATTTTTAAATTTATTTTTTAATTGGAGTATAATTACTTTACAATGTTGTGTTGGTTTCAGCTGTACAACAGTGTGAATCAGCTATAAGTATACATATATCGCCCCTCTCTTGAGCCTCCCTTCCACCACCCCCATCCCATCCCTTTAGGTCATCACAGGGCATGGAGCTGAGCTCCCTGTGCTATGCAGCAGCTTCCTATTAAAGGGAAGCAATCTTGAAGTCAGGTCTCCTAAAACTGCCTTCTTCTCTTCTAACAGGGTTGGAAGAGGCTTAAAATACAGGCTGTAAAAGCAACAGAGTTAGTGAAAATAAAGAGGAAAGAAAGGGGAAGTAAATACATTAACTTAAGTGCAAAGAAGAGTTACTATCTCAAGGCATCCTATTTACCTCTGCACTTAACTGACAGCCAGGGAAAACTTAGACTCCCAAGTTTGTGGAGTTCTTGTTTAACTGTTGCTTCATTCTGTGTGTCTCAGTTTCTTTCTATTTTTTTTTTTTTTTTAATATTATTTTATTAGTTGGAGGCCAATCACTTTACAACATTTCAGTGGGTTTTGTCATACATTGACATGAATCAGCCATATAGTTACACGTATTCCCCATCCCGATCCCCCCTCCCACCTCCCTCCCCACCCGACTCCTCAGGGTCCTCCCAGTGCACCAGGCAAGAGCACCTGACTCATGCATCCCACCTGGGCTGGTGGTCCGTTTCACCATAGATAGTATACATGCTGTTCTTTCAAAACATCCCACCCTCACGTTCTCCCCCAGAGTTCAAAAGTCTGTTCTGTACTTCTGTGTCTCTTTTTCTGTTTTGCATATAGGGTTATCGCCACCATCTATCTAAATTCCGTATATATGTGTTAGTATGCTGTACTGTTCTTTATCTTTCTGGCTTGCTTCACTCTGTATAATGGGCTCCAGTTTCATCCATCTCATTAGAACTGATTCAAATGAATTCTTTTTAACGGCTGAGTAATATTCCATGGTGTATATGTACCACAGCTTCCTTATCCATTCATCTGTTGATGGGCATCTGGGTTGCTTCCATGTCCTGGCTATTATAAACAGTGCTGCGATGAACATTGGGGTGCACGTGTCTCTTTCAGATCTGGATTCCTCGGTGTGTATGCCTAGAAGTGGTATTGCTGGGTCATATGGCAGTTCTATTTCCAGTTTTTTAAGAAATCTCCACACTGTTTTCCATAGTGGCTGTACTAGTTTGCATTCCCACCAACAGTGTAAGAGGGTTCCCTTTTCTCCACACCCTCTCCAGCATTTATTGCTTGTAGACTTTTGGATAGCAGCCATCCTGACAGTTTCTTTCTAAAATAAGGTAAAAGAGGACTTCCCTGTTGGTCCAGTGCCTAAGACTCTGTCTTCCCAGTGCAGGGGGCCTGGGGTTCGATCCCTGGTCAGGGAACTAGATCCCACACGCTGCAACTAAGAGGTTCGAATGCCACAACCAAGGTCTGATGCAGCCAAATAAATAAATAAAAATAAATATTACCAAAAAGAGCACAAAAGTGATCAAGATGGTATAGTAGTAGGTGAAGACTGCTTTCTCAAAAATGAAAGAAGTTAAAAAAAAGAGAAATTAAGGTAAAAGTACATCAAGAGAGTTTTACTGGAGCATCATGTGAGATAAAGCACGCAGAGCTCTAGATAGGGTGACTGGCTTTGAGTAAAAAGTGTAGGTATTACTACAACTTCACTCATCTGTGACTGCCGCCAAGCCGAGGGGAGTGGTGAGTAGGGAGGGGCTGGTTTTCCTTTACCCTAAGGCTCCCACTCTCTCTTTCCTGGATATCTCCCCCTTCCCTCCCCCATGCCCCATCCAAGTCCTAGTGAATGAAATGAATGGTCTCTGAAACTGCCTTGGACCAGGGCCTGGCTCCATAGTGCTCCCATCCTCCACTGCAGATCCCCCCTCCTCTGAGCAGATCATTTCCTAGATGCTTCCTTCCTGCCCAGTGAATGGTGACCTCAGACTGCAAGTCTCTCCGAGCTCAGAGAGTACACAAGGGGCCTTGCCTCTTCCTTTTGTCTGTGCCTCTGCACATCTGGTGGGGCTGGTGAGTCAGATTTCCCAGCTCTCAACAGTTCAACTCCACTCATGTGGAGTCAGTGAGACAGGGAATCATCTCCAAGAGAACTCCTAACCCACAGTGCCCAAGCTGGTGTTCAGTGGCACTCAGCAGGCTGCCTTATGCAGTTCTTTTGGAAGTAAGGGTGGGTGGCAGATCCTTAAGCTCCTGGGCTCTGTGGCAGGGATTCACCAAAGATCCTGGGGGTGGTCAGAGTCTGGGCCAGGCCTAGGCTTCTTATTCCTAAGCCAGCAAGCCCATTCACCTGCCACATACCATACCCCATCTTGCCGTCCTCAGGTTCCTGGCAGTGGGCCCAGTTTCTCATGGGTCCCATTCTTTTTTTTCCACCTTTAAGTTCTTTTATTCTTTTTTTTTTTTAATATTTATTTTTAATTGGAAGATAGTGAAAATGTTAGTCGATCAGTCGTGTTAGTTTGTGTTAGTTGCTCAGTTGTGTCCGACTCTTTGTGACCCCATGGACTGTAGCCCATCAGGCTCCTATCCATGGAATTCTGCAGGCAAGAATACTGGAGTGGGTTACCATGCCTTCCTCTGGGGATCTTCTGGACCCAGGGATTGAACCCGTATC
This sequence comes from Muntiacus reevesi, assembly GCF_963930625.1. Classification (NCBI taxonomy): domain Eukaryota; kingdom Metazoa; phylum Chordata; class Mammalia; order Artiodactyla; family Cervidae; genus Muntiacus; species Muntiacus reevesi. The sequence goes on along the minus strand of NC_089251.1, from coordinate 57,576,463 downwards.
TCCTACATTGCAGGCAGATTCTTTACCATCTGAGCCACCAGGGAAGCCCAATTGGAGGATAACCGCTCCACAATGTTGTGCCGATTTCTGCCATACATCAACAGAAATCAGTTGTAGGTATACATGTCTCCTCCCTCTTGAAGCTCCCTCCCACCTCCCACCCCATCTCACCTTCTGGGTTGTCACAGAGCACTGGGTTTGAGCCCCTGCATCATACAGCAAATTCCCACTGGCTATCTATTTTATAGATGGTAATGTATATGTTTCCATGGTACTCTCTCAATTCATTCTACCCTCTCCTCCCCCTACTGTGTCCACAAGACTGTTTCCCTTCCACCCCCATTCTTTATCAGCAGTGGGAGAAGTCAGAAGGAGCTTGGCTTGAATGACAGCTCTGACACGTGACACACACATCTCTTTAAACATGAGCTCTGCACAGTAGGCCTTCAGCTAGTTGTTGAATTTTTTTTAATATTTACTTTTATTTATTTATTTGGTTGTTCCAGGTCTTAGTTATGGCATTCAGGATTTTCTAGTTGTGACGTGTGGGATCTAGTTTCCTGACCATGGATTGAACCCAGGCCCCCTGCCTTGGGAGTGTGGAGACTCAGCTACTGGGCCATCAGGGAAGTCCCTATTTGTTATATTAAGAGTGCGGAGATTGAACCAGCCATGGATTAGACATCCTTTCTAAGGACTTTACATACGTTGATTCAGTCCTCACAGCAACCCTATGAAGTAGCAACTCTCAACCTCTCCACTGTGTGACCCTGTGGACCGTAGCCCGTTAGGCTCCTCTGTCCATGGGATTCTTCAAGCAAGAATACTGGAGTGAGTTGCCATGCTCACCTCCAGAGGATCTTCCCGAACCAGGGACTGAACCCATGTCTCTTATGTCTCCTGCATTAGCAGGCAGGTTCTTTACCACAAGTGCCACCTGGAAGCCCTATACAGATAAGGAAACAGAGATACAGAAGGTACTTGTCCCTGGTCAAGTGACTAGTGAGTAGCAGAGCAGGTAGCTCGGGTTAACTGTCTACACATTTAACCACTAGACCAAATGGCCTTGCTAGGGTCCAAGAGAGCACCTTGATTCTGACAGAAATATTATCCTTGGGATCTCTGCCCTCTTTCCTGTGTTCAGCCGCAAGGTCAGAACCAGTGCCATTTGTTTGTGAATTGGTGATCCCCATACCTCCTCTATTTTTCCATTTCAAGGCCCTGAAACTTCTCTCCACAGAATCCTACCTCTCCTCCCCATGAGAGGATGAGGCATTTCAGCCAAGAGAAGTCCAAGCCTCTTAAGGGCCACACCCTACTGATCCTCTCTCCAGGTGAGATGGCCAGGACCCACCCCAGCCCCCACCTCTCCTGACAGCCCCATTAGCAGAGGCGCTGTGAATGCTGTCCTGAGGAGGAAGGGTATAGTCCTTCTAACAGCCTGAAGATGCTCACAGAATTCACATGCATCGCAAGGGTAATTGCCTGAATCTTTGTCCCAGCGTTCTCCTCAAATCCCCCCAAGGGGCTTGGCCTGTGCTCTCAGCTTGCTAGATATTCACTATGGCTGCCCCACCGCCTTCAGCAGAGGTTGTCCAGCAAGTGTTTGCCAACTTAAAGGGCTAGTACCACAGACTGGCAAAAGTATGTCCATGGGCAGAATGAAAAAACAAACACATAACAGGGAAAGTTCTAGGTAAGGGCCTTAATAACTTGCTTTGGAAATTATTATTTAGAACACTAAAGACCTGTAACATGTCAGTCCTTTATTTTTTCATAACCTTGCAACAAAGTAAAGGTGGAGGGAGGTGTACAATTTAAGGTGCCAGAATTACATCAGATTTGCACTCCAGGGTCAGTGCTCCCGGACATTGCCCGCTTCCTTTTTTTGGCCACGACCCTGGGACTCAGAACTTTGTAAGTTACTGGTATAACGCCACCAGCTTTTCTAGGTAGGTCAGAGGAAACTCAGCTGGAGTTTTAAGCCTCCATAGATGAGCCAGACATAGCAATGATTTACAGTGTCTTTGTTACTGCTATTCAGTGCGCAGCTGCTAGAGATGGCTAAAGGCCGGGAGGGCTCCAGAACATTCTAAGCCTGGTAAATATTTCTGTTGGGAATTCTTTAATCTCACTACAAACTCTGACAAGAGACCACGACCTTAATCTCCCCCGGCATGAGTGGTTAGTCTTGATCTTAGGCCGAATAATGAAATGCCCCCAAATGTGCGAAGTAAATCTTATTAATGTCAATACTACATTATATACACCATGTAGGGGCACCAGAAATCAATTTACCTCAAAACAGGAAAGTTTCCGGTGGTCCGAAGAGAACACCTCAGACACCCTTTTCTACATCAGAAACCAGGAATATGCACGGAAACCCCAAAACGGAAATTAGCATTCACCGAACACCTACTGAGTTCTAGTTCCATTCACACTCGTTAACTCGTTTAATTCCCGCTACCAGTTAGGTGTAATTGTTAACAATTTACATTCCCGATTACACAAGAGATCTGAAAGTCGCTCAAGGTGACACACTGCAGCAACAAGAATCAGGATTTGAATCCGGAGACGAGTCCTTCCCCAGGCACCTCAGTCCCGGCGCAGAAAACGGTCTGCCGCGGGGAAGTTAATGACCCACAGCCACCCTGTGGCTCTGCGCCATAACTGGGAGACAACCTGGTTCTCGTGACTCCGCAGCAGTACTGTTTTCACCCAAGTGCATGACTGCGGGAGTAAGGTGACCACGTGAGCCCTCTCCCTCCCCGGGCTAGGGACAGTGCCTGTCTGGCCAAGGGCAAGTCACAGGTGCGACAACGTGCCTGGACCGGATCCGGAGCCCCAGGGCGCGAGCTCCCCCGCAGCGTCACCAGGATGACCTGAGGGAGGGAACCTGACCAGGTGTGGCCTCCCGATGCAGCGTTACAAGTGCGCTGAAGTGTGGCTCGAGGCTCGGACAGCTCCGTAATACTGGGATCGCGAGGAAGGAACTATGACCTTGGTCGCGGCCTCTATCTATAAACCTCGCTTGACGAGCCGCAGGGACCGGGTGAGAGTCCCCAGCGGCCTCCGCCTCTGACTCCAGACGGTGCCAAGACGCAGAGGCAAGGCCGCAGGGAAGGGGCTGGCCCTCCCCACGTGGACAAGCTCTCCTCTGGGGGCGTGACCACAGCGCCTGGCTGACCTATGAGCGCCGCCGTCTGGCTCATCCGGCCCGGCTGGCGGGGTCTGCGTCATCCCGGGGGTGGGGCTCCTGGCCGGCGCGAGGCGCGGCGGGTCACGCGGGGCGCGGCGCCGGCTATAAGTAGGGGCTAGCGGCGTGCGCTGCCAGAGTGATGGCTGCCGGCGCGCGCTGCGTGCTTTCTCTTCTCCGCTGCTGAGGCGCCAGCGGCTGCTTCCAGGGTCGGTCGCCAGCCCCGCGGAGCCATCCCCAGAGCCTCCGCCTCACGTCGTGTGCTCTTCGATAGAAGGTGCGTGCCTCCGTGGTTCTAGCCCGCCGCCTGGACCTCGCCTCCCGTTCGGCTTCTCGTTTTCTTTGGTGAGTGGAGGCGCCACCTTGGAAGGCTCTTTCTTCTCCCCGGGGCCCTGTGTGGGCGCGGCGGCGCTGGGGTTGGCCGGCTGGGCCGGGGCCGGCGGCGCAGTGGCGTTCTGCTTTTGTCGCTGGCCGCCTCCCCACCCCACCCCACCCCGCCCCGCCCGCCCGTCTGCCGGTCTGCCCGCCCGCCCGCCCGTCCGTCCGTTCGTTCGTTCGCTCGTTCGCCTGCCCGCCCGCGGGCCTTTTTGGCGGTCCCCTGGTGGCGCGCGCGCGCGGGAACGGCCCTTTTCCGGTTTTCGTGGGGAGGGCGCGCGCGGGCCGGCTGCTCGGGGGCCGGGCCGGGCGCGCGCTGGCGGAGGTGGTCCCCGGCGCCACGTGCCCGACGCGTTCTCTCCGGGCCGGGGGACAGCGGATCGCGGATGGCGGGTCCGACCGGGGCCCCCTAGTCCCAGTGGGTCAGCGTGGAGTGCGGGACCGGCCCCCAAGGACGCACTGCTATTGTTATTCTTCTCGCTTCCTCCTTCCAGGATGAACTTGCGTCCTTTCTCTTCTCCGCCATGGAATTCTGCTCCGTGTTCCTAGCCCTCCAGAACCAAAGAAACCCCAGACAACAGATGCCCATACGCAGCGTATAGCAGTAACTCCCCAGCTCGGTTTCTGTGCCGTGGTTTACAGTATTTAATCTTATGTAATATATATTATTTATTATAGCATTTTTGATACCTCATATTCTGTTTACACATCTCGAACACCGCTCAGTAATTCTCTGATTCATTCAAGAACCACTACTCTAGAGAATGGCAACGACCGTGGCACCGCTCATTACCACTGCTATTGCTGCTACTGCCGCTTCTAGTCCGTCGGTGAACTACCTATGGATGCTCATCCTGGGTTTTATTATTGCGTTCGTCCTGGCATTCTCCGTGGGAGCCAATGATGTAGCAAATTCGTTTGGTACAGCCGTGGGATCAGGTGTAGTGACCCTCAAGCAAGCCTGCATCTTAGCTAGTATCTTTGAGACAGTGGGCTCTGTCCTCCTGGGGGCCAAAGTGAGCGAGACGATCAGGAAGGGCTTAATTGACGTGGAGATGTACAACTCGACCCAGGTGCTGCTGATGGCCGGCTCCGTCAGTGCGATGTTTGGTGAGTTCTCTACCACCACCGCCTCCGCCCCAATTGCCCTCTTGGTGGGTGAGCGAATTCTCATCATGGGTAGTTCCATTCTTGTGTTCTGAAGCTTTTCAGATGGTTACCTTCAGTGATATGCGCTGCGTACATTACTGGAATTCTGCCTTGTGTCTTAATCAAACTTGACGTGTTTTCAGGTTCTGCGGTATGGCAACTAGTGGCTTCGTTCTTGAAGCTGCCCATTTCTGGAACCCATTGCATCGTCGGTGCAACCATTGGTTTCTCCTTGGTGGCAAAGGGGCAGGAAGGTGTCAAGTGGTCTGAACTAATAAAAATTGGTACGTTTCATTCTAAATATCTTTTTATTGTCTTGTTACCACAAGGAGGAGGCACTATGTGTGGGAGTAAGTAGATGGTGTCAAGTTGAAGGGATGGATTAAAGTTTTGAAAAAGGAGGACTGAGAGGGAGGAGTGTTTGGGTTCCTGATTTTCATTAGTTGATGTTTCTCTTAATGTGTTCTATTCCAGTGTTGTCTTGGTTCGTCTCTCCTCTGCTTTCTGGTATTATGTCTGGGATTTTATTCTTCCTGGTTCGTGCATTCATCCTCCGTAAGGTAATCTCCGCGCCCCCCCCCATGACCCGGAGTAGGTCACATTCAGTGGTATTCAAACCGATAGCATTTTTACAAGTGTGATGGGTGTGTAGGAGTGTGACCTTGGAGAGTTAGAAACATTGTTTTGTACCTAACTTCTTTGAAAGAAGAAAAGTTTTCAATACCCAAGAAGACATTTGGAAAGAAGAAATTGAATGAACACTAAAGGGTGCCAAGAAATTGGAGAGATTGAAAGCAGAAAAAAATTAATGTATTTGGCGTGGCTTTGTTTAGCTGTATGCAGGTTACTACTTTAAACCACCATCATAGGCAGACCCACCTTTTTTTTTATTTGAGGATAATTGCTTTACAGTGTCATGTTGGTTTCAGCTGTACAGCAACTTGAATCAGCCGTAAGTGTTACATGTGTCTCCTCCTTGAGCCTGAATCAGACCTCCGCACCCCCAGGTCATCACAGAGCACTGGCCTAGGGCTCCCTGTGTCATACAGCGGCATCCCACTAGCTGTTTACACGTGGTAGTCTATCTGTGTCAGTGCTACTTTCTCAATTCGTCCCAGCTTCCCCTTCTCCCCCCGCTGTGTCCACAAGCCCATCTGCTGCTGTCTCAGGCCAGTTTGAACTGTAGGCTTGAGTGCCCCAGGTGGCTTTTTCTTAACTGCCAGTTAAAATGGAATAGTTTGGGTCCCTACCTAATTATCTTTGTAGTGTTGATTATTGAAACCAGTTTATGAACTTCATGATGAGGACTCATACCTCTCACAGTGAAGTGACTTTAATATCTCAGAATAGGTAAAAAGGAACCAATAAAGGTAAAAATCACAAAAGTCTATTTAGTTGGCAGAAAAATTCTGGATAGCCATTTAATTTCCTGTCCCTTTGAAAATCCCTTTTGACGTACCCGATAGCATTTCTTTTATCATGAAGTCTGATGCTGGCTCCAAAATAAATGTAGACAACAAGGGATGTTACTGGACTGAGTTACAGTAAAAATAAATGCATTTTTTCCCCTCAGTAAGCAAACTTGTCCTTTTTCTGAGGTGAATGACTTTAATAGTCTATTGTAAGTTCTTAAATTCTTCTAAACTGAAGAAATCTGAGTGAAAGGAGACAGGTAGCTTAATCCCAAGTGGTAAGAATGTACTGAGCCATTTGTTTGGTCTAGTTCTAAGCTTCTCTTGGGAGGATTTGTACTTTCTATGGAAATTCTATGATTGGTATAAAGTGACTCACTAATCTGTTTACCATGGCCTGAGTCTGGCAAAAGATAGCAATGTAATACTTTGAAAACTTGGATCCTCTATAGCTTGGTATAATTTGAGAGTAAAAATTGTTTATTAAGGAAGCAGGTAATGATTTGCACCTACCCTCCCACTCCCCACTGCTGTAGAATATAATAGGATGCTTCAGTTTGAGGGCAACTTAGCCAGGGATCAGAACGCAGGAGAATTAATAGAACCCCCTGTTAGGAATTCCTGCTCATAAAAGTTTTTTTTCCATAGTTTTATTTGTCTTTGGCTGTGCTGGGTCTTTGCAGGTGTGAGGGCCTTTCTCCAGTTGCAGTGTGAGGGCCCCTCTTTGCCATGGCCTCTCCCAATGGGGCTCCTGGGCTCTAGAGCACAAACTCCGTTGTGGTGCACAGGCCCAGTTGCTCCCTCTGGCACGTGGGATCTTCCCAGACCAGGGATCGAACCCATGTCTCCTTCATTGGCACACCACTGGGCCACCAGGGAAGGCTTTGCACTTAAAGGTTTTACACTGGGGTCTGATTGTTTTAATTCTGCTGAGGCTTTGTGTGTCTCAAACCAAAATAGATTACTTTCCTGGAGTAGGAATGGTCATGCTCTCAGGTGCAGAGTGGGATTTTCAGCTGCTCAGACTTCATTTGGGGAACACATGCCAGGTATTTTTACCCTCAGTACTTGAGAGCTTAAGTTAGCTATATTAACTTCTAAACTATATATTCCTCATGGGGTATGAGGATGAACATCATCAAGAATGATTGGAATTGCATTTAAAACTACTCAGTATGAACTTGGAGAATCGACACTGGCATTGCCTCCCCCTTCCCAGGGGCAGGCACATGCCCTTGTTTCTAATCTACCAATAAGAGATAGATTTTTAGGTGATGAGATCTGAATATTTCTGGTTACTGTTAGACTTAAACATCTCAAGAAAACATTTTTAGAATGGTCCTGGCTGTTAAAATCTAAATATTTGACCATTAAGATACTTTTCAACTAAAAATTCTGTTTTGGAAATTAATAACATTGAAAGGGCTTTTAGACATTTTCAGTCTTCTGAATGTTCCGAGGGTGTTGGTTAGCCTCGTAGGGAAGAGCAGAGTGAAAGTTAAGGATTGAGACAGTAAACAAGGGATAGGGTAAATAAGCCTTTCTGTTGAGTGTTTAAATTCCAGTCAAAGAAAATGGGTCTTTCATTATTCCTCCCTTCTGTCAGAAATCATGTTAAATCTATCTACGGCATCTTTTCAGACATGTCCAGTGTATAAAAAAAAAGAACTATCCTGGTTGAAAATGAGTTGGGAAGACCACCCCCATCTCCTTTCCCATCCCATATAGCTAGGTGATGAGATGTTTACTTCGAGGTAAAGTTTTAAGTGTGTGTTTAGATGAGTCAGATGTTGGTAAACATTCTCATAAAACAGCCCTGGTTACCTCAGGGGAGTGGTTGAGTGGAGTTTGGAGGTAGCAGAAGGGAGGAAGAGAAGCCCATACATAATGTTTGGAACCCTCATGGATTTTGATGTGGGCGTGGAGCAGGGGGAGTCTTAAGTTCCTTGGAGAATTTCTTAGAACGATAGATTATTCTTAAAAGAAAAAGGTATACACAGCTCAGGTTGATATCCTTACTACCCTGGGGGTGGGGCCTACATTGAGTGGCTCAGGGTTGCTTAGGTTTTTTTGGCTCTTTTTATTTTGTCAGTTTCCTTATCTGTAGCATTCTTTTAGACTGCAAATTGGGGAGCTGATGCTCAGGTGGTTTTCATCAGGGCCCATCATCTCTGCTGATTGGGAATGGCACCTCTGCTTTCTGGTTCCTTAATTTTAAGCCATTAACTCAGTCTTCCCATGTATCATTGATGAGTCTTTTCCTTGTCTCTACCTCTCCAAGATTTTCCATTGGATCTAAGATAGCATTAAACCTTCAGGCTGACAACATCTTTGAGGTTTAGCCTTCCCATGTGTTAAGAACTGCTCTTTTTTTTCCTTAGAATTTATTTTTGGCTATGCTGGGTCTTCATTGCTGTGCATGAACCTCTCATTGGGGGTGACTTCTTGTTGCAGAGCACCGGGTCTAGGCACTTGGACTTCATTAGTTGTGGGACATGGGCTTAGTAGTTGTTGCTTCCAGGCTCTCGAGCACAGGCTTAGTAGTTGTGGTACACATACTTACTTGCTCCTAGACCAGGGATTGAACCCGTGTCCCTTGTATTGACAGCTAGATTCTTAACAACTGTGCCACCAGGGATTTGCTGATGGCTCAGCGGATAAAGAATCTGCCTGCAGTGCAGGAGATGCAGGTTCAGTCCCTGGGTTGGGAAGATCCCCTGGAGGAGGAAATGGCAACTCACTCCAGTATTTTTGCCTGAAAAATCCAGTGGACAGAGGAGCCCGGCAGGCTACAGTCCATGGGGTTGCAAAGAGGTGCTGCCAGGGAAGCCCTGTGCTCTTTTGTTTTTAACTCACACCGGCCTCCTTGCTGTTCCTCGAGACAATTCAAGCATTTGCCTCAGGGTCTCTGTATTTGCTGATGTCTCTGGGACATTCTGCCTTCCAGATAGCTTATTCTCTAGCTCCTGTTTCTCCACCTGGGTGTGTACCTGGCTACATGGCTTTATGGCTTGTTGACGTAATACATCTGTGTTTTGGCTCCAGTAACAGTCTTTGGACTACCCCCTCCCCGAAAATTAAAGTGTGCCCCTCCTTCCGTCTCCATCCCCTTCTTTTTCTTCAGAGCATCATTTTGTGTTAGAATGTCAACGTCAGCTCTGTGAGAGCAGAGACTTTTATCTCATTCACTCCCATATTTTCGTGCCTGAATTGAATTTTCGTGCTTGGCACACAGCCTGAATGAGATGACCTCGTATATGATTGATTTTTATCTTAGCACTTTGGTAAATCATTAGTTGTGGCTTATTTATCAAATGTCTAGATAAGATGGTTGTCGCTAGTATATTCTACATGTTTTATGTTTGAGAAGTCATTGCAGGTATAAAGTCAGGTAAGAGATGTTGTAATAACTCAGTCTGTTTTTTGACCTCTCACAAATGTAGAATACATCTTCAGGTGTGTGCTCAGAGTTTTATCTGGACATAAGGTACCTTAGAGCCTTGGTCCCCACCCCCCTGTTACGAACTGGGCCACACATGAGGAGGTGAGCGGTTGTCTTCCATGAAACCCATCCCTGGTGCCACAAAGGTTGGGGACCACTGCCTTAGAGGACTGGGGGTTGAAACTGACCATCCAGGACATTACTAGTCATCAGTGATAGGTAGCCTTGTTAATGTGATCAGTCGCTCAGTCCTGTCCAACTCTTTTCGACCCCATGGACTGTAGCCCACCAAGGTTCCTCTGTCCATGGGGTTTTTAGGCAAGAGTACTGGAGTGGGTTGCCATCCCCTTCTTCAGGGGCGAATAACAGCAACAAGAAAAACCCCGACCAACCCCCCAAACATAAAATCAAACACAAATTCAGATAGATGTAGATCAGCCTTGGTAGGGGGACTTCCAGGAGCAATGGGAAAAGACCATTTGTCCTCAGACTACCATGGAGAGAGTTACTGGCTGGTACTGTAATTCCTGGAGCTGCCCTTTGATAAGATTCTGTGGAAATGGGTTAACTTTTACAACTTTTAAGGTCTTGATCTGATCTTTACGATAATGATCATTTTACAGGCAGATCCAGTTCCTAATGGGTTGCGAGCTTTGCCAGTGTTCTATGCCTGCACGATTGGAATCAACCTCTTTTCCATCATGTACACTGGAGCACCATGTAAGTACACATCAGAATATTTAAATATGAATTTAAAGTTGTTTCTAAAACTTGCATTAAATGCCCAATTTACCCCTTTTTGCTTTACAGGGCTGAAATCTACTAGAAGGTGACTGGCCTGCGCCCATTTCAGAAGGCTGCAGGCTAGTGTACGCTGAGTTTAACCTAGATAGTTTTTCAACCAAAGAGACCTGCTCAGATTCTAAATCACTACAGACCTTTACTCTTTAGTCTTCACAGGATCCACCGATAATTTGATCTTATCCCTCCCTCTCTCCTACCTGTGCTAAAAATACCTGGAATTGATGTTAACCTCAACTTCTGACTGCCGAAGAGTCATTAGTTATATGTTGTCTTCGAAATATCAGTCATTTATGACTGGTTTGCTGGATATTCTCATTTTTCTCTCCCAGTTGGAGCTGCTTTGTTTTCTAAGTCCTAAATTTACTCCCTGAATCTGCTTGAATAAGAAGAGTTGGGATGTTTTTAACACCTGCTCTATGTGCACTTGGAAGAAGAATTGATGCAGCTAAGAGGAAAAATATTTGTGAGAATATAAAGCTTGAAATGTTACTTTTATGTTGGTACAAAGGCAAAGCATGGATTAAATTAGGATGATACATGTTCAATTTAGCCTCTGAAAAAATGGATAACCTGTAACTTGTCAGACAGAGTATTATGCCTTGATTAGTCAGTTTCACTCTTGGGTTTATTTGGTTGTATGGCCTCTGACTCATTGGCTCAGACTGTTGTGACTCGTTGGGAGAAAGACATTGTGCATTGCTGCTAGGACAGAGTGTGCTTATAGAGTTCGGGGAAAAGGTAACTGGAATGGTATCTTGAAGCTACTTATCCTTACTCTGTACTGTGTGCTCACAATTGCAAATACTCTTTTTTAAAAATGCTCATTATGGCCCACTAAGTTGATTTCATTTCTGACTAATGGAATGTAACTTGCTTCATAAATCTCACTGAAGTAATAAGTCACTGACCAAAAATGGAGTGAGTGAAGTATTTTTTCTTTTTACTTTCTAAAAAAATTTTTTTTTATATCTTTCTCCCCGACCCCCAACCATTCTTTTTACTTTTTAAAATATTTATTATTAATTGAAGGATAACTGCTTTACAAAGTTGGTTTGATTTAGTGAAGTATTTTTTTTTTAGTGAAGTATTTTTAACCTTGTCTCTATTCTTGGAATAATCAGGAAAGAAATTGGACAACTTTATGAGACTCTTGATCTTACTACGGGTTACCAGACTCCTTAATAAATAGAGGCAAAGAAAAACTTGCATGCTGCATTTCCAATCTGCTTTAATTTGGACTCTTCATGTCAAACTAAATTCTCCATGAGGCTCTAAGTACTCATGTTGCATGTGGTAGCAGCACAGCTTATAGTTCAATGAAATTAGAGACTCAAGTTTTCAATCATTCTTTGAAAAGGGAACATGGATATTTTTGTCTTGTCCTTTGGATCATTTACAAGAAAAACCAGTCTCATTTCCACTTTTTGACTTGGAACGTAGACAAATTTAAATTGTGATAGATTGATTAATTTTCATGTATATTTTAGTTTGTGTGACTAATTGCATAATTCAAATTGATAACAGTTAAAATGGAAAGAGTGTTTCACTACAGAACTTTAGTTTTGAAGGGCCTCCATTTTTATCTGATTTTTAAATATGAATTACTTTGAGGGAAAACAGTTTCCATTTTATAAGTAATACCTAATAAGCAAAACAGTGACAAGTACCTAAGATATTCTTGTATAAACCACAGATCATTATAGCATCTTTTTAGGCTTAAATAGTGATCTCTGGTGCTTTACCCTTATCATTAATATAGGCTAGTGGCTTGGAGCCTGTTGGCACTTGTGATAACCAGGTGACTAGTTAATGATCTCTGAGCCATGTGAGAAGTAGGCAAAAGTCTGATTAAATGTGACTTGTTAGTGTGATTACTACCATACTGTTTTCCTTTTGTGTAAGACAGACCTTTGAACCTTTCTTATCTTTTGATAGATAATGTCCAAGTTTTCTGTATCTTAGTTTGATAAAGCATCCTAAGAGATAATCTTGCTCTAGCTAGTTTACAATGGATATGATAACTTCCACAGAGAACTAATGATATCAGCATGAGAGAAGTGAAGACTGAGGTACTTGCCTTCTTTAATGTTAAAATCCATGTGCCAACATAACACATGGATTTTGTGTACAGCTATTCCAGCTGGAGGCTGGGCAGTGGAATGCTTCCATTTGCTTCATAGTTAGTTGCAGATCCTCAGTGTTAATGATCCTTTACTCTTCAAAACAAAGAAAGGAAAAAGCGTAGTATGTGAAGGAGCTTGGGAGATGGGTAGTCTAGCAGGTGTGGGCCAGACGGTTGTGGGTTTCAGACGCTATGGGATTTTTCTCCCAAATTCCTCTAGCCAGGAACACAGTAAAGCCCGTGAGCCTCAGGCTTGGCAGCAGTAGTGAAGGGTGATGGGCTGGCATGGGAACCCCGGAATCCTCAGAGGAGGGTTTACACGTTGTTACATGGGGGCTGTTGCCCTGGGGTTTTCAAGATGCACCATTTTATCTCCTAGTGCTGGGCTTTGACAAACTTCCTCTGTGGGGTACCATCCTCATCTCGGTGGGCTGTGCAGTTTTCTGTGCCCTTATCGTCTGGTTCTTTGTATGTCCAAGGATGAAGAGAAAAATCGAACGTAAGTAACAAATCATAGCAAAAAAATTCTAACTCATGATGTGTTTGCCTTTTTTTGTTTGTTTGGCCATCTGTAAAAATCCCCTACTTGGATAGGTTGGTAAAGCCAGAAACATTTAAATGGAGATTTGGGGATATAGGTTTATTGTCTAGAAGATGTTCTTATTAACATAATATGACCTGAGACCTAGTCACGAGGCACATTTGACCTTATTTGGGCTGCCGGACAGGCTAGGCAGTTCCATCTATTGTTCCTTTTTTTTTTCTAACTGTACCTTGATCACTTGCCAGTGATATGCTAGATAGATAGAAAGAAGCTGTAGTCTACATTAATTGAGAGGATGAGGATTCACTGATGAAAAATAAAAGGTATGAGATACCTTCACAGTAAACATTTACCAAAACGACTACCATGTATAGCTTAAGTCAGGTTCAGGTATTCAGAGCTAGGTTCGTATGTACCTCTGACTTTAGATTTGGTTAATTCTCAGCACTGGAGCACACATGAGGGCTCCTTTAGACTCTTACTATACAGAGTATTCCAGTAGAATCAAATATGGAATGTTTTGGTTGGTATCAGTCTCTATACCTTATATTTCTGTGCTCTTTGATTGAGCTCTCTTGAAGTCATGTTTTTCTGCCCTTCTCATCTGTGAATGCTGGGGTGGTGATTTCACTTGTTTCTTGGAAGCAGTGAAGAGCTGCATGGACTGCAGTGGCAGCAGCAGGATGCTGCGTCATACAGCTGGGCTGAGGAGCCTCTGAGAGGCTCTGAGCTCAGTCCTTCAGGCCTTTGTGACCTCGTTTTTCCCTCAGGCTGGGAGGAGGCAAATCTTGCTAAGGTTTGATATCCTCGGCTGTTGCCTGACTGGGATGCTTAAATGCACCCGGGGCATTGGTACGGAAGCAGAAAACATCCCCTCCTCATCGTGGGATCAAGCACCATGAGGCACTTCTCTTTGTTTGTACAGAGGCAGAAATTCACGTCCCCTTGATTTGCCTGCATTGAGCTGAGTCATGTTGCTTGCACTCATGGACTGAAATTGCAGGCCATTTCTTTTTTAAAAGAACATGCAAGAACTTCCCTGGTGGTCCTGTGACTAAGACTCCACACTCCCAGCGCAGGAGGCTTGAATTTGATCCCTGGTCAGGGAACTAGATCACCTACTGCAGCTCTGGCCCAATGCAGCCAAATTCATTGTTAATTTTTAAAAAATGCATGAAATTCAGTCACTTTTCAGTTGCCAGTCAACGTCTCCCTACTTGAGTTACTTCCTACTACAGAAGAGATCAGCAGGAAGCTCAGAATTTTTTTTTTTTATTTGACTGTACTGGGTCTTAGTTATGGCACATGTATCAGGTTCTCTGAGCAAGGTTTGAACCCAGGACCCATGCATTGGAGGCTCAGAGTCTTAGACACTGGACTGTCAGATTTTACTATCTGGGCCTTCACTGAATATAAAGTTTACAACCCCTGATACTAGGATGTTTTGCATTTGCATCTCTGGTTCCTTCCTAAATGAGAAATAGGAGATGTGGCAAATAAAGCAGACAGAAAAATTATCCCGAATTTTCTCCTAAGCTTACATGTGGCCTTACTTTGAGATGGATTTTTTTTTCTTTTTCTTTTTTTTTTTTTTTTTTGAGGAGGGAAAGGGGAAATAAGCAAGTTAGCTTGGTCACAACCAAAGAAAAATATGCTTCTATCCTTCTTTTCTAGGAGAAATCAAGTCTAGTCCTTCAGAAAGCCCCTTAATGGAAAAAAAGAATAGCTTGAAAGAAGACCATGAAGAAACAAAGTTGTCACTCAGTGACATTGAAACAAGGAATCCTGTATCGGAGGTGGGCTCAGCCACCGTGCCCCTCAGAGCTGTGGTGGAGGAGAGGACAGTCTCATTCAAACTTGGAGACCTGGAAGAAGCTCCCGAGCGAGAGAGGCTTCCCAGTGTGGACCTGAAAGAGGAAACCAGCATCGACGGCTCTATGAACGGTGAGTGGGCTCTCCTGGTGGGGACAGGCGGGCTTCCCTCTGTTTCCTGCGCCACTGGGGGGCTCGTTCTTTGGATCAGATGCTCTTGGCATTGAGTGTTGGTACCTTTTGGTCTTGGCAGGTGCTGTGCAGTTGCCAAATGGGAACCTCGTTCAGTTTAGTCAAGCTGTCAGTAACCAGATTAGCTCCAGCGGCCATTACCAGTATCACACCGTGCACAAAGACTCCGGCTTGTACAAAGAGCTCCTGCATAAGTTACATCTTGCCAAGGTGGGAGACTGCATGGGAGACTCTGGTGACAAACCCTTGAGGCGCAATAATAGTTACACTTCCTACACCATGGCAATCTGTGGCATGCCTCTGGATTCCTTCCGCGCCAAAGAAGGCGAACAGAAGGGTGAAGAGATGGAGAAGCTGACGTGGCCTAACGCAGACAGCAAGAAGCGAATTCGAATGGACAGCTACACCAGTTACTGCAATGCTGTGTCTGACATTCACTCAGCGTCAGAGTTGGACATGAGTGTCAAGGCAGAGATGGGTCTGGGCGACAGGAAAGGGAGCACTAGCTCCCTGGAAGAATGGTGCGACCAGGACAAGCCAGAAGTGTCTCTCCTCTTCCAGTTCCTGCAGATCCTCACGGCCTGCTTCGGGTCCTTTGCCCATGGTGGCAATGACGTCAGGTCAGTCAGTCAGGATTCTTGGCACGCTCATTCTATTTTTATACTGCATCATCCTTTTATATAAGGCTCGGTTTGTGGGACATTGAATAATGCAGATTGAATGAGATAATAGCAATTGATGTACAAAACAGGAAGAAATTTCTTCAGAGAGATTACAAAGAATGCTTGTTTCCATTTCTGTAGGTGATAAACACATCTTTCACAGAGAAGCCATTTATCAAGATAGGATCTAGTTTTTGATAAGAGTTACTGCCCCTAAAAAAAAAAAAAAAGTTACTGCCCCTAGAATGAGTTTGTAGGCTATTAATCCTAGTTCTGTGGTTTGTAAACTGTTCATGAAGTTCAAATTTGCCTCAGACGGGCCTATAGAAAGACAGGCCACCAAATGTGGGGTGTTCCCTCTGAGAAGAACTCTCACGGTCTCCTGCTGTGTATGTTGGGAGCGGGGGGTTCCATTTGTTTCCCTTGAAAGACAGTTTGCTAATGAAAGCTTTGCTTTAGAAAACTTAGTAAAGCATTTAACAAATAGGATTTTGCCGAGTTGTAATTTTGCCTGCAAAGTCATCTTTGCTCTTTTTCTTCTAGCAATGCCATTGGTCCTCTGGTTGCTTTGTATCTGGTTTATGACACTGGTGATGTTTCCTCAAAAGTAGCCACACCATTATGGCTTCTGCTCTATGGTGGTGTTGGTATCTGTATTGGTCTCTGGGTGTGGGGAAGGAGAGTCATCCAGACCATGGGGAAGGATCTGACACCCATCACTCCCTCTAGGTAAGTTGGTAAAGCGGGTCTCAGGCTAATGATCTGTTCTTAAGATAACATATGAAAAAGATGTGTGAGCTAAGACTTAATGACTATGTATGTTTGGCTTTTATCTGTGTTTATGGAGCCAATACTGATGTTTACCAAGTTCCTCAAAGTGCAAGCCTTTTAATAGTGGGCTTACAGAAAACCTTAAAACCTTAAACATTGGAAACCAGAAGAGGAATCTCATGGTCTGATTTAAAGCAGATTTCAGAAGTTTAGAGCAAACTGAAGATGTCTGGGTAGATAGCACTGCAGGATTGTTCGAACTTTTGCTAATTTACCACAATTTAAATTCCATTCTTGACTAGTGATCTATTTGTGTCCACAGCGGCTTCAGTATTGAGCTGGCATCTGCCCTCACTGTAGTAATTGCATCGAATATTGGTCTTCCCATCAGCACGACACATTGTAAAGTAAGTGATAAAAGGGTACTGTGTCTTTTGAATGGTTTTAGTAGATATGTGGAGAGGTGTTTTTTGTTCTTTATTTCCTTTGATACTTTGGTTTAGAAAGTTTTACACTGTGGGAGTGTTCAAGAGTTCACAAGTGTAGGACAAGTGACTAAGAATGTAAAGACCCATTTTGCAATTCCTTGTGTCTGTTTTATTTAAGCAGATAATATATTTTATATCCTCCAAGATGTGAAAGCCCTTTTGAGGTAGCAAGGCTGTGAGGCTTGTTGGTCTGTCGAAGGGCAGTTTATAAAGCAAGCATGCACTCAGAGTCTCTCAGAATTGAAGCACCGAGAAACTTCCTGAATCCTAAGGTTGCTTGATGAGTAATAACTATAGGATATCTATAGAGAAGGAATAAAACTGGCTTTCTTAAGGGAGTTTAAGTTGGTTCATCATGGAGCCTTTGAGTCATTTTTCTTCGCGCGAGATATGCAAATGATTTAGTTATTAGGTCTAACAGCAGCCTCCCTCTAGAATCTTTGGGAAATCTAACACTAAAAAAGAATCTGTTACTAAAGCAGTTTTTAATATGAGTGAAAGTATCAGTTGCTCAGTTGTGTCTGACTCTGTAGCCCCGTGGACTGTAGCCCGTCAGGCTCCTGTCCATGGGATTCTCCAGGCAAGACTACTAGAGTGGGTAGCCATTCCCTTCTCCAGGGGATCTTCCCAGCCCAGGGATCAAACCTAGGTCTCCCGCTTTGCAGGCAGATTCTTTACCATCTGAGCCACCAGGGAAGCCCTGTTATTAATAGTTCATTAAGTTCCAGCATCTCAGAAGGAAAAAGAATTTTCTTTTCCTATTCTGTTTTGCCCCAGTTAGCACAGATTCAGTGCTTAGATTTTATGCGGCCTTCATCTTGTTCCTAATACAAACCAGTTCTCATGGATCAGTGTGGTAGTCTGGGGCTCCTCACCTGTATAAGGTCACAAGTCTTATTTAGCACAGTACCCTGGCACGTCAGTAACTAGTTCCTTGGTGATTTCCTCCCACAGGTGGGCTCTGTTGTATCCGTTGGCTGGCTCCGATCCAAAAAGGCTGTCGACTGGCGACTCTTCCGCAACATTTTTATGGCCTGGTTCGTCACGGTCCCCATTTCGGGTGTCATCAGCGCTGCCATCATGGCAGTCTTCAAATACATCATCCTCCCAGCGTTAGGCTGTGTGTGATGGGAATTCAGGTCAATGTTTGGGACCACCTGACACATTTCCTGCTCCTTTGAAGAGTGATTGCAGTGTTACCGAAGACTGACAAAAGAATCTCTTTCGAGTTTGGGAGCTGTGGGAGGGAAGCTCTACTTGTGCTGTAACTGCTTTCGTACTAAATATGACTTGTCTCAAAATTAGCTATGTAAAATAGCCAGGTTTCCACTGGTTCCTCTTGAGGTCCCTTTTCCCTCTGGGCTGTGAATTCCTGTATATATTTCTCTACTTTTTTGTATCAGGCTTCAGTTGCATTATGTTTTAATGTTGTCTCTGAAGATAACGTGATTTCTTTTCTTTTTTTTTAAACAACCATCCAGAGCCATTTGACAGAGTGTGCTCTGCTTTGTTGGTTTCACCAGCTTCTGCCCTAACACGCACGGGGACTTAACAAACACCGTAACCCAAGCTTCCCTAGTAGTCTTAGAGAAATATTCACTTGTACCCTGCCCACCAGTCGGCAGTGGCGGGTTCTCTTGGCATCTGTGGGAACTTCTAATAGGGTCTTAGGACGTTGTGAAAATTTAGGTTAGTAGTTCCTTCTTTGCAAGCAGTTCATTGACAATTCTTGCTAAGAAGAAGTAGGAAGAAAAATCCTTCTGGCAGTCTTGGGTATTTCTTTAAGATTTCTGACAGTGCAGGATGGATGAATGCTGTGGAATATGAACTTCAGGCAAGGTAAAATGGGCCAGCCTTCCATGTTCATCTGTCTACCTCTTAATAAATAAAAAGCCTACCGTTTTTAGAAAACTTGTCATTGCTGCTTTCGTTCATACACATCTGTTCCCAGATCAGTTAGCGTCATGCATTCTTAGGAGAATGTGATATCTTAGCAAGTGAGAACTGCCCCTTAGCAGCAGGCTCCCTTCTCTTTGAAACATTTCTTAAGATCCCAGAATATAAATGACATTACTCCACGGGGGCTGTTCTAACAGACTAGGTTTTTTTTTGTTTGTTTTGTTTTTAATACTAGCACATCTTGGACATTTCGTTAGCACGTATCTACTTGTTTTTAATAGCCACAAAGTTTACCTGTTTGGATGGATTATCTTATTTTATCAGATCCTTGTTGAGATTGTTTCTAGCATCGCTGTTAGGAAGAAGGCTAAAATGAGGGTTGTGTGTAGCTTAGCTACATTAAAAAATTCTCTGTTGGGAGAGTTCCCTGGTTGTTCAGGGAGGCACACGTGCTTCCAGTCTGATGGGCGGCCAGGGGAGGAGGGTATGTGCATAGATGTGATCCCTGGCCTTGGAAGTAAGATCCCACATGCTGTTGCAGTGTGGCCAAACAAAAAACCCTTAAATTCCCAGTGTTCGGATTTTTCAATCTTGACACATTATCTCTATACTTGATCAGAATGGTTAAGCAAAAGTACATGGCTTAAAAAAGTTAACAAAACTAGGTTGGTATGTCCTGTTCTCAGAGTTTTAGATGTTTTTTTGGAAGCCAGACAGTAACAAGAATAAGACTATGCCTACCTGGCCTGTGCCTGAGAAGTTAGATCAGTGGCTAAGTACTTACCATGAAGTCACCTAGTAAATGCTCATCACTGCATGTCAGGCCCTGCACTAAGCTTTTTATATACATTCCATTCACAAGACCTCTAGCAGTAGGTTTTATAATTGCTTTACAGATCTTGGAACTGGTCTAGAGAACTTCTGTATCTGAACCAGTACTAAGTTAACAGAATGGAGAGTCCCAGACCAACTGAAAGTACCCATGTAACTTCACTTGAGGAAGGAGATGGGAACTTTGGTAGTAAGGGGAACCTAGCATTAAGCTCAGAATTGAGGGTTCTGCAGGAGGCCCTCTTGAGTTTTGGTTCTGGCTTCCTTTCCTGGTACTGTCTTCAGAAATCCAGAAACTATGTTTTTAATAACATTAAATGGAGAATAGTAACTCTCCCCAAGATTTTTTCCTTGGCCCAGGGGAGGACAGCTGAGGAAGCTCTTGAACCAAAAACAAAAGAAGAGCAGCTAGGTCTGGGAAAGAGGAACCCCAACAGCCAATAAGAGGTCAGAGGGGATCTGTATTTCCATATAAAGCAATACATGGGACTTCCCTTGTGGTTCATTGGTTAACAACACGTCGCCTTCCTATGCAGGGGACGTGGATTTGATCCCCTGGTCAGGGTACTAAGTCCCTACATGCTTCAAAGCAACTTAGCCCATGTGCTGCAACAAAGATCCAGGGCAGCCAAAATTAAAATAACTTCTCTGGGCCAGGGACACAGGCTAGTGTGAACTCAGACCTAAAAGTTGCTTTTTTTTTTTTACCCTCCCTTCAATAAACTATTTTCATCAAGGTTACATGTATCCATGATAAAGTAGTCAAGTGATTGAACAAGGCTTGTCAAGTATAGGGGTCTCCCTCCATGTCTCCTCCTTTCCAGAGGCAACCACTTTTTGTATTCCTACTTGGCTCTCTCAGTTTGGGGCCCTTGACACCCCATAGTGTTTCAGTCTTCAGCTGTTATACACAGACCCTAACCTCCCTCCTTTGCTGTATTAATTATTAAGACCTAATTGGTCTTAATTTGGGGAAGGTCAAAATTTGTATTTGAGAGTATTTGAAAAATATTACTGAGATGCTGAGTCATAGTGCATCTATTGTGATCATTGTGTTTTCCCTAGAATAAGCTCCCCTCCCTTTTATTAAGTGCTGGTCATCAGTCATTCTGGAACTTTCCAGTGGTTAATTTTCTTTTAGGACTATGAGAAGCAACAGGGAAGCTCCCAGTATTTTAGGATCGCCTCACTCAGAGCTTCAGATCTGTTCCAGTCTATAGACAAAAGTTTCAGGTCTGCATCCTAAAATTTCCCTCTACTATTCTGGGGATTTCTTTTATCTCCTTTGTTGGATTTCTTAGAGCCAATGTTTGTTTTCTTTTTATAATTTTTTTTTTAAAACTATTTTTTTGGCTGTGGTGGGTCTTCATTGCTGTACTCGGACTTTCTCTGGCTGCGGTGAGTGGAGGCTACTCTCCAGTTGCAGTGCCCAGGCTTCTCATTGTGGTGGCTTCTCGTTTCAGAGCACGGGCTCTGGAGCGCAGTCTCAGTAGTTGTCACACAGGGTTAGTTGCTCCAGGGCATGTGGACTCTTCCTGGACCAGGGATTGAACCAGTGTCCCTTGCCTAGCAAGGTGGATTCTTCTTTTTTTTTTTTAATTTATTTTTATTAGTTGGAGGCTAATTACTTTACAATATTGTAGTGGTTTTTGCCATACATTGACATGAATCAGCCATGGATTTACATGTGTTCCCCATCCCGATCCCCCCTCCCGCCTCTTTCCCCATCCCATCCCTCTGGGTCTTCCCAGTGCACCAGCCCTGAGCACTTGTCTCATTCATCCAACCTGGGCTGGTGATCTGTTTCACCCTTGATAGTATACTTGTTTCAATGCTGTTCTCTTAGAACATCCCACCCTCAAATGAAGTAAGCCAGAAAGATAAAGACCAATACAGTATACTAACGCATATATATATACAAGGTGGATTCTTAAAACATTGGACCACCAGGAAAGCCCCCAAGAGCCCATGTTTTTGTTTTATTTGGTTTATTCCCTTGTTTGCGGGGAGAACACCATACAGCAGCTTCCTGAAAAAGAATTTCAAGGAGTAAAGGCCTCACTGCTCAGAGTTCCGGAGAAGGCAATGGCACCCCACTCCAGTACTCTTGCCTGGAAAATCCCATGGACGGAGGAGCCTGGTAGGCTGCAGTCCATGGGGTTGCTAAGAGTTGGACTCTACTGAGTGACTTCACTTTCACTTTTCACTTTCATGCATTGGAGAAGGAAATGGCAACCCACTCCAGTGTTCTTGCCTGGAGAATCCCAGGGACGGGGGAGTCTGGTGGGCTGCTCTCTGTGGGGTCGCACAGAGTCAGACACAACTGAAGCCACTTAGCAGCAGCAGCAGCAGCAGCAGCAGCAGCAGCAGCTCAGAGTTCTGGGGCTCAGTGGGGGAGTGGTCATTATGTATTTTAGTTTTCCTATTTTTAGTCTTCCTGTACCTTGCTTTTTTGCAAGACTCCAAATGCATACATCCATTACCATGGTTTTCAGGTAAATGACACCAGTTCCCCCGGTAACACGGTTGGTTCAGATTTCAGTGCATGGCATATTAACTGAGTAATTGCATACAGTGCAAACTTTAATGCGAGCTCTTTTGTCCACAAATCTCATTTATAAAGGAGCAGATGCACACTGACCTGATGAATGACCTCTTGGGTCCCTTTTTTCAAAGTCTTTTTGGTGTCTGGTTGCTGTGCAACATTCATTCAGTTCACTCACAGACAACAGAGCTTTTTAGTAGTGATCCCCGTAGTAGAGAGATGCTCTAGGCTTTTTAGCACTGCCATTGGCTTATGTTCCAGATTCTTCTGGGGGCTTGAGTGAAAGTGCGAAATTGCCTTTGACCATCAAACACAGCTTTCATTGATCCAGCCAGTGGACCAAGAGGTTATTTCATCTTTTAACAGATTTGGACAGACTATAGGTGCTACATCTGGAGATTTTGTGATTGCTTCAGCCAAAGTTTGGAAGCTATTGAAAGCTTCATGGCAGAAAGAAGCAGTAATTTGTAGTGTGGCAGAAACTTACTACCCCACAAATAACTTTGCAGGATTCAAAGTGGACATGAATTGAGTTTATCTGAATGTGGGGGGATTGACACTGCTACTGTTTGGGAGATTCTAGATAGACAGTCAGAGGCACTTAGTGAAGGCGAGCTTGTCAGCATAAATGAGGAAGGTGGTGGTGATGAAAAAGATGCAGACATCTCAGAGAAGTGATTCTGGCCTGGCCTCATATGTAGGGACTTCCCAGAGCTATTTCTCAACAGTGAAGAGTAGGTAAGACTTCCCTGGTGGTCCAGTGGTTGAGTTTGCCTGCCAATGCAGGGGACATGGGTTTGATCCCTGCTCCGGGAAGATCCCACATATGCAACTAAGCAACTAAACCTGCAACTACTGAGCCCATGAGCTGAAACAAGAGAAACCACTGCACTGAGAAGCCCATGCATGGTAACTAGAGAATAGTCCCCACTGGTTGCAGCTAGAGAAAAGCCCTCGCAGCAATGAAGACCCAGTCAGGACAGCCAAGAATTAAATCAAAAACAAACTTTAGGGCTCCCCTGGTGGCTCAGTGGTAAGAATCCACCTGCCAATGCTGAAGACACGGGTTTGATCCCTGGGTCGGGAGGATCCCACATGCCACAGAGCAGCTAAGCCCGTGTGCTGCAACTACTGAGCCCTCTGTGCTACAATTACTGGAGCCAGCGGGCCCTAGAGCCCATGCTCAGCTACAAGAGAAGCCTGAGCAGCAACGAAGACCCAGCACCACCAAAAGTAAATAAATAAAATTTTAAAAAAAGTTAAATTGTTGGAAGCTGATCCCCACTTTAATTTTTTGCTGATAAAATTTCAGTTCAGTTCAGTTCAGTTCAGTCACTCAGTTGTGTCCGACTCTTTGCAACCCCATGA
The DNA here is from genome assembly GCF_963930625.1 of Muntiacus reevesi. Taxonomy (NCBI): domain Eukaryota; kingdom Metazoa; phylum Chordata; class Mammalia; order Artiodactyla; family Cervidae; genus Muntiacus; species Muntiacus reevesi. The sequence continues at coordinate 57,552,851 of NC_089251.1, read as the reverse complement.
ACTGCAGCACGCCAGGCCTCCCTGTCCATCAGCAACTCCCGAGTCCACCCAAACCCATGTCCATTGAGTCAGTAATGCCATCCAACCATCTCATCCTCTGTCATCCCCTTCTCCTCCTGCCCTCAATCTTTTCCAGCATCAGGGTTTCTTCAAATGAGTCAGCTCTTCCTATCAGGTGGCCAAAGTATTGGAGTTTCGGCTTCAACATCAATCCTTCCAAAATGAACACCCAGGACTGATCTCCTTTAGGATGGACTGGTTGGATCTCCTTGCAGTCCAAGGGACTCTATCAAGAGTCTTCTCCAACACCATAGTCCAAAAGCATCAATTCTTTGGCGCTCAGCTTTAGATTTTTTAAAAAATTAAAATAATATTGTACACAGAAAAGTGTACACAATTGTGTAATTTGCTGGCTTTTGGAACAGTGGATAAATCCATGAAACCAGCAACCAGAACAGGAAATGAACAATATCATTGACAGATAAACAGGTCAATGTCGAGTCACCTGGTTAAACTACAATATAGTAACTGAGAGCTAGGTAAATGTTACACAGTCATGTTTACTCGAAAGTTGCCATCACCTTTGCAAGCTGGGCTCAGCTCTAGGTAGGCTAAGCTAGAGTTTGCAACAGTTCGTTTCCTGACTGGCAGGAAATAAAAGGATTTGTTTTCAACGCCCTCACCCTATCACCTTCAAGCAGCATCAAGTTGCTTAGAGACCAAAGGTGACAAATTTAAGACACTCACTCATTAAAAGCTGGGTTGTGGTGTTTCACCTACAACCTAGTGGTATTAGCTGTCTGGTACATTAAACCCTTTCTCCACTGTGTTTGTGCAGTAGGTATGATTTGCAGATCTCTTGATTGTCAATGGTTTTCTCTTGCCTCACACAAAATTCTTGGGTAGAGCTCCAAAATTTCAAAAAAGTTACAGAACTCATAACCCATGGTGTGAAAATTGTTTTTCTCTCTCTTTTAAAAAAAAATAACAGCCAAATAAATAATGAGCAGAATCTTAGCTGTGGCATGCAGCATTTTTATTTTTATTTATTTGGCTAGCCAGGTCTTAGTTGCAGCTTGCAAACTCTTAGTTGTGGCATGTGGGATCTCATTCCCTGACTAGGGATTGAACCCCCAGGCCCCCCACATTGGGAGCTTGGAGACTTAGCCACTGGACCACTAGAGAATTCCCTGAAAGTTGTTTCTCTTTAACTCTGTTTTCTAGCTTTGTCTTTGCCTCTGCTTGAGAGATTTAAATTCATTAACCATCCATTGTTTCACTGAGACACAGTGAGGAAATCTGAGCAGTGTCTGCTAACTGGAGATGGCTGAAGTGCTGTCTGCTTTTGTGACAGATGAAGACTTCATTAATAGCTTTTTTAAACACTAAAATAAAACACTGGACTTCCCTGGTGGTACAGCGAATAACAATCCACCTGCCAATGCAGGGGTCGTGGATTCACTCCCTGATCCGGGAAGATTCCACATGCCACGGAGCAACCAAGGCCCAGGTCCCACAACTGCTGCCGCCTGTGCTCTAGAGCCAGGTTGCGGAAACTACGGAGCCTGAGGGCTGCAACTACTGAAGCCCTTGTGCCTCGAGCCTGTGCTCTGTAAGAAGAGAAGCCACTGGAACAAGAAGCCTGTGCACCGCAACGAAGAGTAGCGCCGCCCCTGCCCCCCGCCCCCACAAACTAGAGAAAGCCAGTGTGCAGCAATGAAGACCCAGTGCAGCCAAAAATAAATACATAATAAAAAATAAAAAAGATAAAAATAAAAATAGAGACGCTCACTGGCAGCAATCCTTGCCTTTCTAACGACCAGGCTCTTGTGGAAACCCCTTTTGTTACGTTCAGAGATGATGCTAGCTTTCATCTCAGCTGAACACACTGTGATGCAGTGCCGACTGCTACTTAGGAAAAGGAGCAAGATGTTTATTTTCTGGGGACTGCTGACATTGGTGCAAGGTCTCCCCTCCCAGAGGATTTTTGCTGAAGACCTAGATAGCAGGTTTCTACTTCCCATTCATTCTATTTCTAGAAGCAAGCAAATGTTCTCTAATTGCAGGCTTGGGCTGAATGCCTCCGTCGTGTTTCCCACTGTGCTAATTGGAAAAATATAATTTTCAAGTAACTGTGTCCCACTTTGCAAAATAATCGTTGGCAGCTGAGTTGCTGGTTTGGCTCCTAAAGTAAAATAGTACTTTTTTAGTACAGCATGAAGGATAATGGAGCTTTGGAAATCCCAGGGCAAGTCTATGCTATGTACAAGGACCATTAGAGATCCAGTTTCAGCCCGTAAGAACCAACTGTCTATTGATTTGATGTCTTTTTCTAGAAGCCTTAATTAAATTGAATCTCAATTAAAAACTGGAGGGGGTCACATTCTGAGAATATTAGTCAATATTGCCCATTAGTTGAACAGTCATATAATGGGCCTTATGTGGACATTACTGATTTGGAAAGGAGGTAATTTTTTTTTGTAGTGGAGGTCTTGGCTCCTGGTAAGCTCTCCATCAGTCTAAATGTGGTTGGTCTTGCCAGCTTTTTGGAAATACTGTCAGCTTGTGAGTATAGAGTTAATATGACACTTCTGTTTAAGATCTTTGGTTTTTCTGAGTAGTTCTGTCATGGCCCATGTAGAATGATTGTCTACCACCGAGAAGGGCTTTAAATTCGAAGTTACCATTGGAATCAGAGATTATAAAGGCAGTGATGACCTCTTGTGTGTGGTATGGTGTGATGGCTACAAGCATAAGCTTTGGAGCCAGAGCTATCTAGCTTCGAATTCCAGCTCTACTGCTTTCATATCCTGGAAATCATTTCATCTTTCTAAGCCTCAGGTCCTTGTCTAAAGACTGGTGGTAGTAGTGCTACGTATGTCACAGGATTAAATAAAATAATGCATGTAAAGTGTTCCATGTCTGACCCTTCATAAGCACTTATTAAAAAGTGTTTATTATTAATAACTGGTCTTATCCTCCAGGTAAATATATGTATTTTTATATATTTTCTTGACATGGTAATGTTTAACTTGACATTGATCCCCCAGACACCTTTTTGAGTATGGCATGACTACTAAGTAATTTTTCTTAACTCTACCTTTATGTATTTTTAAAATCTGAAATGAAGGATTTAATTTTGGCAGTTTGCCTTTAAAGAAAAGTGTATTAAGACCCTGTACAAATTAGGATTTGGTTAAACTGTGAGTGAGCGAAAATCTCAAGAACAGGGAAGAAAGCTGACTTCTTCCCCAAGTCAATGATGGACTGATGCTGGTGTCTCAGCTTGGAAGAGTCCCATGGACCTGGGACCCAAAGCCCTGAGAGGGGCACTGGCAGTTATGACTTTTAAGAAGTGTGTGAAAACGGGGACATCCCTAGCAGTCAGCAGTTGACTCCTCCCTTCCAATGCATCGGGCATGGGTTTGATCCCTGGTCGGGGAACTGGTTCACTGGTCGATCCCTGGCCGATCCCTGGTCACATGACACACCACCCAAAAAAAAAAAAAAAGTATGTTGAAGAGGCTGATTCTTGTGAGGTCTGTAAAACTGTGAACAGAATTCAGCTGGCGGGGCAAGGGGGAACTACTGCTGTGGGAGACAAGAAATGTGATGAAATGTGTGGAACAAAAAGCAAAATAAGTAGTTTCCTTCCCCTGCGGTCTCCTCACAGCTCCCCCTACCGGCAGCTGGCAAACACAGGCGGTAGGAAGAGTTCCAGCCCAGAGGCACGCAGAGCAGGGAGGGCTGGGTTTGCTGAGATGTGATTGCTTAGCAACCAACACAGCGGGGCGTCTTCCAGACTTCTCCATCTTCAAAGTTGTTGTTCAGTCGCTTAGTCACGTCTGACTGTTGCAGCACACCAGGTTTCCCTGTCTTTCACCGTCTCCCGGAGTTTGTTCAAGCTCATGTCCACTGAGTCAGTGATGCCATCCAACCATCTCATCCTCTGTTGTCCCCTTCTCCTTGTATGTTTGGAATGAATACCTTATCTCTGGCATGAAACTTTGAGATTGTGTGACTGTTTTCTGCCCGCCGCCGCCCCCCGCCGCCCCCGCAGCCGTCCTTCACTCAATGGCCTCAGTATTCATTGATGAATCTTGCCTGAATCCATTACTAAAGTGTGAAAGTGTTAGTTACTCGGTAATGTCCGACTCCTCGTGACCCCATGGACTGGAGCCCGCCAGGCTCCTCTGCCCATGGGATTTCCCAGGCAAGAATACTGCAGTAAGTTGCCATTTCCTTCTCCAGGGGATCTTCCTAACCCAGGGATAAAACCTGCGTCTAAACTAGTTATAAAATAATGATTTTCTTTTTTTCTTACTCCTTGAATATTTATTAGTTGGTAGTTTTGGTAAAGGAGTGCTGCGGCCAGCACAGCAGGTAGGGATCAAACACATAGTTTGGGAAAAAGAAACTAGAGACAGAATTAAAGTTTTAAAGATGGGACCAAGGGACTCAAGACCTCTTGGGTCAAGAGCCCTGTTTCTTGGAGCCACACCACTTTTATTTAGTGTCTTGGCAAGCAGAAAGTATCTGTTGTGCTATGGTGAAGTCAGCCTCCAATGTCCCCGGTAACGTCTCCCATTTTATTGATTACTTTAAACTATCTTTGTTATTTTCTTGTACAAGGGCTATAACCTAGCTGGAGGTCATAGACCCGCTTATACCTTGGGAAAACATCTTAGTGTGTGCACAAGCAGCGTTCTAAACTTGCGCTGATCTGACGTTCCAAGGTCCACAGTATGTTTTTCCTTAGCTTAGCAGGGCATGACAGCCCCAACTGATCAACCTGATGTACTTTTATTTAGGTTATGCTGTATTGCTATATTTTGCTTTTATTCTTTTCCCATGGTGATTTTCTCATGGCTTAGCCAGAGCAACAGGTGACTGACTATTAACTCCTGCACAGGAGAGATTTCTTTTCTCTCTCATCCTTTGGGAAATGTGACTTTCAGTGGGGTGATCGCATCTTAGGTAAGAGTCAGAGTTGTATTATTAAGAGCTGGGTAGAAGAGACACGGTGTAGGCAGCTGGCACTTTGTCACAGGCCCAGCCCTAAGTACTCTTATTTCTGTAATTGGATCTATGATTGACTTGAATGATAAAAGCTTTGGAAGGAATAAAAACGAATGTTTTACATATGAAATAACGAGGGAAAACAACCTGAATTCACAGGTGGTGTCTGATGTTTCAGGGTATCACTTTCCTGAAAGGACCAAATAGGCCAGTGATTCTCTTCCTTGGCTGCCCATTGGACTCACTTGAAGACCTGAGGCCTGAGTGCCTTTCAGGGGCACTGGGATTTTTTTTAAAGATATTGCTTCTCTTATAATTAAAAAATTTACTATTTATTTTTGGCTGCGGTGGGTCTTCGTTTGCTGGGCGTGGACTTTTTCTAGTTGCAATGCAACTTCTGATTGCGGTGGCTTCTCTTGCTGTGGACCACAGGCTCTAGGATGCAAGGGCTCAGTAGCTGTGGCACATGGGCTTAGCTGTCCTGCAGCATGTGGACTCTTTCTGGACCAGGGATAGAACCGGTGTCCCCTGCACTGGCAGGTGGATTCTTAACCACTTGGCCATCAGAGAAGTCAGATGCTGGGATTTAATTGGTATAGGTGGGACCTGGGCATAGGATTTTTATTTTTATAATTTTTTTCTTCTTCTTTTTTCCATTTTTCTTTTCAACATTTTTATCTCATATATTAATTTCATATTTTTTTTACTGTACCACGTGGCATGTGGGATCTTCATTCCAGGGATTGAGTCCACACCCCCTGCATTGGAAGTCAGAATCTTAACCACTGTACCACCAGGGAAGTTCCATGGCAGCAGGATATTTAAAAGTTCTCTTGGGAATTCCAATATTCTTCCAGAGTTCAGAACTTGAAAACAGATGGCCTATGTTGGTCACATGGGGTAAATGACTGCTCTCTGTTACAGTCTGTTGAATGGGAATGAAGGAACTGAACTAGGTATACTGGCATGCCTTGTTTTCAAATCAGGACTTCTGAAAAATCTTTCCACTGTTAGTGTTTGATCACGTAACATATTTGTCAACTTCACTTCTTTCCCTTGGTGGAAAAAAAGTTGACTCTTCTCAAAATCCAATCAGATTCAGGCAACCAGATAAATGTGTCTTCTCATGACCTTAGGGAGCTTCCTAGGTGGCTCAGTGGTAGAGAATCCGTTTGTAATGCAGGAGACATGAGTTTGATCCCCGGGTGGGGAAGATCCCCTGGAGGAGGAAATGGTGACCCACTCCAGTATTCTTGCCTGGGAAATCCCATGGACAGAGGAGCCTGGAGGGCTACAGTCCACGGGGTTGCAAAGATTTGGACACAACTGAGCACACACACAGGCATGACCTTAGCCACACATTCATTTAAATTCTTGTAAAAATGGAAACACCTTTTTCTAGTTTCAGGGTGGAGTGAGGGTCCCAAGGTTGAGTAAATAACAAGGGGTGGGATGTCAGTGTGAAAATGTTGGCAGTTCCTACTGCATATTGAGCCTTTGCCTCATCCCCAGTGTTGTGCACATGCTCACTATAAATAGGTCTTTATTTATTTATTTTTGACCATGCCTTGGGCATGTGGGATCTTGTTCCCTGACCAGGGATTGAACCCATGTCCCCTGCAGTGGAAGCACAGAATCTGAACCCTTGGACTTCCAGGAAAATCCCTGTAAATAAGTCTTTAAAACTTTCAAAATTTGATATGAAATATTTCAGACATAGAGAAGGTTATAGAAATAATAAAATAATGAAAGTGCTTGTTCCCTATGAGTAGTTTAAGGTTCCAGAGTCTGGACTGCTTTCCCCCTGTTTCATTCAGCGTTGAATTTAGTGTTTTCTATTTCATTTTACTTTTGCTACCCATGCCTGTTTCCCTAAATGAGACATAACATTGCTTTGCATGTTTCAAGCTAATTGTAAATGATTTCTCACTGTATGCATTTTCATATAATTTACTTTTTATATATTGTAGTAGTGGGATTCCTCTGTGTTAGTATATGTAACTCTGGCTCATGTGTGATCATGCTACAGTTTATTATCTCTTTTCTTGGTCAACATTAAGATGGTTTCCAATTTTGGGCAATTAAAAACAGTACTACCATTAGTAGTCTTTTTTTTTTCTTTTTTTATTAGTATTCTTATATGGGTTTCCTTGGGCACCTGGCAGGAATTTCTCAGGGTCCAAATCTAGACATAGAATCGCTGCATTGTACTATATATTCCTCTTTAATCTTATCGTATATTGCCAAAATTCGTCTCCAAAATTGAAGCAGTATATGACTTCGTGAGCAGTATATAAGAGTTCTAGTGGACTTCTCTGTTGTCCAGTGGTTAAGAATCCCCCTGTCAATGCAGGGGGACACAGGTTCAACCCCTGGTCCAAGAAGATTTCACATGCCATGGGGCAACTAAGCCCGTGTGCCACAACTGCTGAAGCCCGTGAGTCCTAGAGCCCTTGCACCATAGTTAGAGAGTAGCCCCCACTCACTACAACTAGAGAAAACCAGTGTGCAGCAACAAAGACCCAAGGCAGCCAAAATAAAAATAAATCAATAAAATTTTAAAAGAGTTCAGATTAGTGCTATGCCTTTGCCCACACTTGCCATTGTCAGATTTTACAATTTTTGCTGAATACACTGTTTATTAATCCTCCCAGTAATCTTATGAGGTAGGCTTCTTATTTCAGGTGAGGAAATTGAGTGTCAGATATTAAGTAATTGGTCCAGTCACAGCAAGTCATTAATAGAGCTGATTCTCACTCAAGTCTGCGTGCATGCATGTGGGCTAAGTCATTTCAGTCATATCTGACATTTTGCTACCCTATAGATCGTAGCCCACCAGGCTCCTCTGTCCATGGAGTTCTCCAGGCAAGGATACTGGAGTGGGTGGTCATGTCCACCTCCAGAGGATCTTTCCGACTTAGGGATTGAACCCTCGTCTCTTACATCTCCTGCATTGGCAGGTGGGTTCTTTACCACTAGCATTACCTGAGAAGCCCCACCCAGGTCTACCAGATGCCAAAGCTCTTGACTGACAGTAAGTTACAGTGTAGTAGATCTTCTGAATCTGTAACTGGAGATGACCATCAGCAGGTGTGAGAGGTGACAGATGGGCAAAGGACCAGGATTTTGGAAGGAATAGGAGAGGCTGAGGTGAGAGAGGAAGGATACGAACTATGAAATGGTAATGCCTTGTCTGTTGCACCGGCATGCAAACTGACATAAGGAAAGGACAACTGTGGCAGCATAAGAACGGCCACAACACATCGGGTCGGGGGTGGGGTGAGGGAAGCAGAGGGTGGGGTGTATTGAGAGAGTAGCACTGAGACATATACATTACCATACATAAAATGAATAGCTAATGGAAGTTGCTCTATAACACAGGGAGCTCAACCTAGTGCTCTATGACAACTGAGATTGGTGTGACGGGGGCTGGTGAGAGGGAGGGTCAGGAGGGAGAGGATATATATACGCTAATGGCTGATTCACACTGTTGAGCAGCAGAAACCAACACAACATCGTAGAGCAATTATTCTCCAATTAAAAATTAAAAAAGGAATGGCCACAGATCCTTTGACCCTCTTCCCATAGACACTGACTCTCAGCATCCCTTCTCCTTAAGTTTGGGTGGGCTATCTCTGCTTTGAGTCATAGAATTTGGCAGAAGTGACTGCCAATTTCCAGACACAGTCCCTTAGAGCCTGGCAGCTTCCACCTCCCATCTCTTAGAGTATTTGATCTGGGGACAAGGTACTCTGACTACCTTGGGGCTACTGTGTTGTGACAAAGCCCAGGCAGATGTATGGAGAAGAGCCAAGGTTCCCAGTCTCAATAGCCAGCCCCAACTTGCCAGTCATGTGAGTGAACCACGCTGGAAGTTGATTCTCTATTCTCACCTGTTACTGAGTGGAGCAGAGAAGGGCAAATCAGCCATTTCCAATTTCCTGATCCTCCAAATTATGGACAAAATAAAATGCTTCTTTTGAGCTACTAAGTTTTGGGATAGTTTTGTTATGTGGCAATAGATAGCCAGAGCTGTAGTGAAAACAGAAACTGAAGGGAAGATTTTTTTTAAACAAAGTTTTATTTTTAAACATTTTATTGGAACATACTTGATCTACAATGTAGTGTTAGTTCCATACAGCAAAGTGAATCAATTATACACATACATATGTCCACTCTCTTTTAGATTCTATTCCTATGTTGGTCATTACAGACTGCTGAGTAGACTTCCCTGTGTTGTGCAGTGGATTCTTATTAGTTATCTGTTTTATACATTTGGCCACCTGATTCAAAGAGCCGACTCATTGGAAAAGATCCTGATGCTGGGAAAGACATTGAAGGCAAAAGGAAAAGGGGGTGGCAGAGGATGAGATGTTTAGATAGTTATTCTGTGGCCATTCTGTGAGATAGTTATTACAGAGGAAAGAGTCCTGACCATGAGATCCGTGACCTGGACTTTTGGGGTCTTTAAAGCCTTTGAAGATAAGTGGCAACTGAAGGAGAAGCAAAATAAAGAACAGGGAGATTACTGTTGGCTTTAGAGATGGTAGAGATGCCTCTGTTACCCATTTCTGGGGTTTTAGCCTCTTTATTCATTGGCTGTCCTCGGCCTTTGTTGCTGTACGGCTCTTCTCTAGTTGCAGCAAACGGGATCTTCTCTCCTCTCGTGGGGCACGGGCTCTAGGTGCTCGGGCTTCAGCAGATGCAGCATGTGGCCTCCGTATTTGCTGTTCCTGGGCTTTAACACACAGGCTGAAGAGTTGTGCACAGGCTTAGTTGCTCCAAGGCACATGGAATCTTCACGGACCAGGGATCGAACCCCTGTCTCCTGCAATGGCAGGAGGATTTTTTCCTGCTGAGCCACCAAGGAAGTCTCATTTCTGGGGTTTTATTGTGGGATCTTGTATTCTTGGAAAGAGTGCCCATATCAATGAACCATAGTTCAGTTAAACTAAACACAGTCTGATTGGCAGGCATAACTGTAAGGGTATTGACAATACTGCCATTTTCTGAAACCCTGGCATGCAACTCTGGCGTTATCTGTGCAACCCCATGGTCTATGGCAGCTTGGTTGACCCCGACTGCTGTAGGAAGCTTGAGGCATCATGTTGCCAGAACAGGCTAAGTGTTGACTTGCCCTCCCTCCTCTCTCCACTGCCATCTTGCAGAACTTTCTGTTGAATAGAGCAGAGTTCATGGGTAGGAGCCAGGAATCTATTCGATGATGCCAAAATGCTGGGACAAGCAGATGAGAAACATGTTTGGAGAAGATAGAGAGGCTGTTACAGGCATTGCTTTGCAAAGCCACTGGGCTGACAGCAGACTAGGGCTTGCTCCTTGCCTGCTTCCTCCCCAGCAGCCCTCCTGGCATCAAGAAGTCAAGCGTCTCAGGAAGGACAGTGGTTATCACAGACTAGCCTGCAGCACCAGGGCACTTTTTGCTATGATAGTTGCAAAGTGTTTCCCGGACAAAGCACTGTGACATGGTCCCTGTCACTTAAAGCTTGCAAGTGCTCTTTATGGAGAGGCTGGACTGAACAGGTAGAGAGATGCTGGTTTTGTCTGGGGATCTAGTTCCTGATATAGGTCACATGCATTTTCCGGGTACATTTCTTTTTATTTTAAAAATTATTTATGGCTGTGCTGGGTCTTCACTGTTGTGTGTGGGATTTCTCTAGTTGCAGCGAGCGGGGGTTATTCTCTAGTTCTGTGAACAGGCTTCTCATTGCAGTAGCTTCTCTGATTGCAAAGCATGGGCTTTGCAATGAGGTTGGGCTCAGCAGTTGTGTCCCACAGGCTTAGATTCTCCATGGCATGTGAGATCTTCCTGAACAAGGGATCCAACCAGTTCCCCTGCATTGCAAGGCAGATTCTTAACCACCCAATCAGCAGAGAAGCCCTATATTTCTTTTACTTATTTGTTTTTAGCCACACTGAGTGGCATGTGGGATCTTAGTTCCCTGACCAGGGCTCAAACCCATACCCCCCTGCATTGGAAGCGTGCAGTCTTAACCACTGGGCCACCAGGGAAGTCCCTGGGTCTACATTTTTTTTAGGGGCTGACGGGGTTTTTGAATCTTGCACTTGGGAAGAAATGATAAAGCAAAAGTCGCTCACACGTGTCTGACTCCTTGCCACCCCATTGACTGTAGCCCGCCAGGCTCCTTGGTCCATGGATTTCTCCAGATAAGAATACTAGAGTGGGTATCCATTCCCTTCTCCTAGGGATCTTCCTGATCCAGCAATAGAGCCCACGTCTCCTACATTGCAGGCAGATTCTTTTCCATCTGAGCCACCAGGGAAGCCCCTGGGAAGAAATGATAAGGATATTATAAAGGAAAACGATGCTATGAATCTAAGATGTAAGGGACAAATTTCTCTGATAACAGAAGTATTTCTTTCCAAATTTCAGGCTCCAGACTGCTTCTCTCCTGGCTCATCCAGGATGCCTGGTGCAGTGGACACATAGTAGCTCTTCCCTCTTCCTTCTTCCCCTTCCCAGCTAGCCCAGATTTCCAATGGGGACTTAAGCTATCCCAGGTCTAAGCTGATTAACAGAAGCCAATTCTACCCTTCTCTGGGATGGCTCAGATGGTAAAGAACCTGCTTGCAAAGTAGGAGATTTGGGTTCGATCCCTGGGTCAGGAAGATCCCCTGGAGAAGAGAATGGCTATCCACTCTAGAATTCTTGCCTGCAAAATCCCTCGAGCAGAGAAACCTGGTGGGCTACAGTTCACAGGGTCACAAAGAGTTAGACACAAATGAGAGACTAACACACACCCTTCTCCCAGATGGACCTGTGAACAAGTATGGTCTAATCAAAGTGAACGTCAGGACTTTTGCTGGGAATTCCAGGGCAAAGAGCTTTCTGCTGTGTGATTATCAGCGCAGTGCCATGGGAACCAGGCAGCTCTGGGTATCCATGTGGGAGTTCCAAGCCTTTAACCAAGGATGACACTAACAGCGCAGAGCCCAGGAAAGAATCAGGTCCTTGAAATATCATTGAGCTGCTGGAGGAAGCCTCCCTATGGACTTTCTGTCACCAGGGCCTAGAAATTTCTTTTATTGTCATGTTATTGTCATGTTTCCTGTTTTCTTGCCACGGAAACCATCCTCAGTGGTACCCTTGGGATACCTGTCACTTGAGTCTTTGATCTGAGCTTTTTGTCTCTGATGTAGAGAGACAGAATTCTAGAACCCCTGGGTTGTTGGCTCCAGGGAGGAGGCAGCCCTGACCTATTTATCCCAACAGTAGTCCTGGCAGAGGTGGACCCGTCCTTCCCAGAGGTATTCCGGCTCATGCTCAGTCCCTCAGTCATGTCCGACTCTTTGAGGCTTCATGAACTAGCCCACCAGGCTCCTCTGTCCATGGGATTTCCCAGGCAAGAATCCTGGAATAGGTTGCCACTTTCTTCTCCAGGGGATCTTCCCAACCCAAGGATCAAATTCACATTTCCTGCATTGTAGGTAGATTCTTTACAGACTGACCCACCTGGAAAGCCCTCCCAGAGGTGAGGAGAATCTAAATTCCTGGTCCCAAAGGAATTTACCAGCATCCTTGTGAATGCAGTCCCTCCAGTGGGTCTAAAGGGCTAATTTCTTATAGGGCTATATTCAACTCCCCTGGAAAAAGAGAAGCCTGAAAGTGAAAATAGTATTCTCTTTGTGACCCCAAGGACTATAACCTGCCAGGCTCCTCTGTCCACAGGGTTCTCCAGGCAAGAATACCGGAGTGGGTTGCCATTCCCTTCTCCAGGACATCTTTCTGACCCAGGGATCGAACCCAGGTCTCCTGCATTGTGCATAGATTCTTTTCCATCTGAGCCACCAGGGGAAGCCCTTAAAGAGAAGCCTAGATACCCTGTGCTGTACTTGGTCACTCAGTCGTGCCTGACTCTGTGACCCCATGGACTGTAGCCTGCCAGGCTCCTTTGTCCATGGCGGTTCTCCGGGCAAGAATACTGGAGTGGGTTGCCACGCCATGCCATGCCATGATCCAAGGGATTTTCCTGACCCAGAGATCAAACCCATGTCTCCCATATTGCAGGCAGATTCTTTACCGTTTGAGCCCCCAGGGAAGCCCAGATACTTTGTAAATAATCATAACTGTCCTGTTCCCCCACTTCCTTCCCCCAGCCCCACCTAGGAATACAGCAGATCAAAGGGCTGCCTTCTCTTTCTGATTTTATCTTCTGTAGCTCCTTCCCTTTGAGTCTCAGCAGATGATCCTGGGGTTGTGACTTCCAGATCCTATTAGGCGCCTTTCCTCTTATCAGTCTCAGACAGACCCACGCCTGCCTGTCCCACCCAGTGTGGGCCTCTTTGACATGACGTGGGGGTGCGGGGGCACCTCCCATGCCCCAGATTCCACTTGGGTCTCTTTTGTTCCTTTCCATTCAGTCGCTCAATGAGATTAAAGTATCCTCTGTGAAGAATAGAAAAGAAACTGGAAAAACAAGAGTGTATACCGATTAAAGGTTCATTCAAAACTACAATAATGAAAACAGTTTGGGACTCTTTTTTATATAGCCTAAGAATAGACCTCAAATAATTGGAACTGAATAGAAAGTTCTGAAATGTCGCCAAATGTATATGATATATAAGAATGTATTTTGTGGTCGAGATAGTATTTCAAATCATTTCAGGGGAAGGATAAATCAGTGGTTGTCAATTTGGGGTGCTTTTGTTTCCCAGGGGACCCTAGGCAACGTCTACAGGCATTTTTGGTTGTCACAACTGGTGTAACGCTGCTAGAATTTGATAGTGATCAGAAATGTTGCTAAACATCCTGCAATGTACAGGACAACCCCCAAACAAAGAATTACCTGGCCCCAAATATCAGAAGTGCCACTGGTGAGAAACCTTGGGATAAATGAGATATTTGGAAGAATCATTCAGGAGGAAAAAGAAAAATGAAATTAGATTCTGAATCATAATAAAATTAACTTCAAGTTAGGTAAAATATAAATTAAAATTTTTTTATTTTTTATTTTTTTTCCATTTATTTTTATTAGTTGGAGGCTAATTACTTTACAATATTGTAGTGGTTTTTGCCATACATTGACATGAATCAGCTATGAATTTACATGTGTTCAAAATATAAATTTTATAAGTAAAAGCTTAACAAAATTTATAAGAAAACACAGAAAAATTTTTATCTTTATTGTGTAAAGACTTTTTGAAACCACACAAGCAAATCTGAAATAAGAAAGGAAATACTTGTAGACTTCACCCCATAATCACAAAAAACACCATAAGACCATAAAGACACTATAAAAAATACCAACTAGAGTTGCAACAAATGTGACAAAAATTAACACTTTTTCCCCACACTTTTTTCTTCTTTTTCAGATTCTTTTCCATGATGTGTTTTAAAATTTAATTTTTATTCATATTGGAATATAGTTGATTTTCAATATTGTGTTACTTTCAGTACTACAGCAAAATGATTCAGTTACACATAAACATACATCCATTCTTTTTTGAATTCTTTTCCCATATAGGTTATTACAGAATATTGAGTAGAGTTCCCTGTGCTATACAGTAGGTCCTTGTTGATTATTCCCACACTTTTATCAGCATTGGAAGAAACTAAGCATCATTTTACAATGATTTTTCCCTCAACTTTATTGAGGTATGACTCAAATAAAAAATTGGACATATTTAAGGCTTACAATGTGGTGTTTCGATGTATATATACCTTGCATGGGCTTCCCAGGTGGCACAGTGGTAAAGAATTTGCCTACCAATGCAAGAAATGTAAGAGACACACCAGTTCGATCCCCAGGTCGGGAAGATCCCCTGGAGAAGGAAATGGCAACCTGCTCCAGTATTCTTGACTGGAAAATTCCCTGGACAGAGGAGCCTGGCGAGCTACTGTCTATGGGGTCACAAACAGTTGGACATGACTTAGCGACTGAGCACACACACATGCCTTGTGTAATGATTATTGCAGTCAAGCTAATTAACATATCCAGCATCTTTGTGTGTGGAGGAGGTGGTCAGGGGAGAACCCTTAGGATCTACCCTCAGGGATTCCCTGGTAGTCCAGTGGTTAGGACTTCAGGCTTTCACTACCCAAGTTCAGTTTCTAGTCGGGGAATTAATATCCCACAAGCTGTGGAGCATGGCCAAAAAACAAAAAAAATTCAACTCTCAGCAAATTTTAAGTATGCGATCTATTATTAATTATAGTTGTCATGCTTTATATAAGCTCTCTAGAACCTATTCATCTTCTGACCGAAAGTCTGTACCTTATGACCAACATCTTCCCATTTCCTTAACTCCCAAGTCTCTGGAAAACACCATTTCTTGTTTCTGTTTTCCTAAGTTTGACTTCTCAAGATTTTATTATAACTGATAGCGTGTGATATTTGTCTTTCTGTGTCCGGTTTATTTCACCTTGCAAAACACCCTCCAAATTCATCCATATGATTGCAAATTACAAGATTTCCTGTTTTTTACAATTCATTTTTATTGGCGTATACTTGATTTAAAATGTGCTAGTTTCAAGTGTACAACAAAGTGAATCAGTTACACATATTCATATATCCACTCTTTTAGATTCTTTTCCCATATAAGTCATTGAGTAGAGTTCCCTGTGCTATTCAGTAGGTTCTTATTAGTTATCTATTTTATATATAGTAGTTCAGTTCAGTTCAGTCACTCAGTCGTGGCCGACTTTTTGTGACCCCATGAACCACAGCACGCCAGGCCTCCTTGTCCATCACCAACTCCCGGAGTTTACTCAAACTCATGTCCATTGAGCCAATAATGCCATCCAACCATCTCATCCTCTGTTGTCGCCTTCTCCTCCAGCCTTCAATATTTCCCAAAATCAGGGTCTCTTCCAATGAGTCAGCTCTTCTCATCAGGTGGCCAAAGTATTGGAGTTTCAGCTTCAACGCCAGTCCTTCCAATGAACACCCAGGACTGATCACCTTTAGGATGGACTGGTTGGATCTCCTTGCAGTCCAAGGGACTCTCAAGAGTCTTCTCCAACACCACAGTTCAAAAGCATCAATTCTTCGGCGCTCAGCTTTCTTTATAGTTCAACCCTCACATCCATACATGACCACTGGAAAAACCATAGCCTTGACTAGACAGACCTTTGTTGACAAAGTAATGTCTCTGCTTTTCAATATGCTGTCTAGGTTGGTCATAACTTTCCTTCCAAGGAGTAAGTGTCTTTTAATTTCATGGCTGCAATCACCATCTGCAGTGATTTTGGAGCCCCCCAAAATAAAATCAGCCACTGTTTCCCTATCTGTTTGCCATGAAGTGATGGGACTGGATGCCATGATCTTAGTCTTCTGAGTGTTGAGTTTTAAGTCAACTTTTTCACTATTCTCTTCCACTTTCATCAAGAGGCTCTTTAATTCCTCTTCACTTTCTGCCATAAGGGTGGTATCATCTGCATATCTGAGGTTATTGATATTTCTCCCAGCAATCTTGATTCCAGCTTGTGTTTCATTCAGCCCAGCATTTCTCATGATGCACTCTGCATACAAGTTAAATAAGCAGGGTGACAATATACAGCCTTGACATACTCCTTTTCCTATTTGGAACCAGTCTGCTGTTCCATGTCCAGTTCTAACTGTTGGTTCCTGACTTGCATACAGGTTTCTCAAGAGGCAGGTCAGGTGGTCTGGTATTCCCATCTCTTTCAGAATTTTCCACAGTTTGTTGTGATCCACACCGTCAGAGATTTTGGCATAGTCAATAAAGAAGAAATAGATGTTTTTCTAGAACGCTCTTGCTTTTTCCATGATCCAGCAGATGTTGGCAATTTGATCTCTGGTTCCTCTGCCTTTTCTAAAACCAGCTTGAACAGCAGGAAGTTCATGGTTCACATATTGCTGAAGCCTGGCTTGGAAAACTTTGAGAATTACTTTACTAGTGTGTGAGATGAGTGCAATTGTGTGGTAGTTTGAGCATCCTTTGGCTTTGCCTTCCTTTGGGATTGGAATGAAAACTGAACTTTTCCAGTCCCGTGGCCACTGCTGAGCTTTGCAAATTTGCTGACATATTGAATGCAACACTTTCACAGCATCAGCATTTAGGATTTGAAATAGCTCAAATGGAATTCCATCACCTCCATTAGCTTTGTCTGTAGTGATGCTTCCTAAGGCCCACTTGACTTCACATTCCAGGATGTCTGGCTCTAGGTGAGTGATCACACCATCGTGATTATCTGGGTTGTGAAGGTTTTTTTTGTACAGCTCTCCTGTGTATTCTTGCCACCTCTTCTTAATATCTTCTGCTTCTGTTAGGTCCATACCATTTCTGGCCTTTGTTGAGCCCATCTTTGCATGAAATGTTCCCTTGGTATCTCTAATTTTCTTGAAGAGATCTCTAGTCTTTCCCATTCTATTGTTTTCCTCTATCTTTGCACTGATCACCGAGGAAGGCTTTCTTATCTCTCCTTGCTATTCTTTGGAATTCTGTATTCAAATGGGTATATCTTTCCTTTTCTCCTTTGCTTTTGGCTTCTCCTCTTTTCACAGCTATTTGTAAGGCCTCCTCAGACAGCCATTTTGCTTTTTTGCATTTCTTTTTCTTGGGGATGGTCTTGCTCCCTGTCTCCTGTACAATGTCACGAACCTCTGTCCATAGTTCATCAGGCACTCTGTCTATCAGATCTAGTCCCTTAAATCTATTTCTCACTTCCACTGTATAATTGTAAGGATTTTGATTTAGGTTATACCTGAATGGTCTAGTGGTTTCCCCCACTTTCTTCAATTTAAGTTTGAATTTGGCAATAACGAGTTCATGATCTGAGCTACAGTCAGCTCCCAGTCTTGGTTTTGCTGACAGTGTAGAGCTTCTCCATCTTTGGCTGCAAAGAGCATAATCAATCTGATTTCGGTGTTGGCCATCTGGTGATGTCCATGTGTAGAGTCTTCTCTTGTGTTGTTGGAAGAGGGTGTTTGCTATGACCAGTGTGTTCTCTTGACAAAACTCTATTAGCCTTTGCCCTGCTTCATTCTGTACTCCAAGGCCAAATTTGCCTATTACTCCAGGTGTTTCTTGACTTCCTACTTTTGCATTCCAGTCCCCTATAATGAAAAGGACATCTTTTTTGTGTGTTAGTTCTAAAAGGTCTTGTAGGTCTTCATAGAATCATTCAGCTTCAGCTTATTCAGTGTTACTGGTCAGGGCATAGACTTGGATTATTGCGATATTGAATAGTTTGCCTTGGAAATGAACAGAGATCATTCTGTTGTTTTTGAGGTTGTATCCAAGTACTGCATTTCAGACTCTTTTGTTGACTATGATGGCTACTCCATTTCTTCTAAGGGATTCCTACCCATAGTAGATATAATGGTCATCTGAGTTAAATTCACCCATTCCAGTCCATCTTAGTTCGCTGATTCCTAAATTGTCAACGTTCACTCTTGCCATCTCCTGTGACCACTTCCAATTTGCCTTGATTCATGAACCTAACATTCCAGGTTCCTATGCAGTATTGCCCTTTACAGCATCAGTCCTTGCTTCTATCACCAGTCACATCCACAACTTGGTGTTGTTTTTGCTTTGGCTCCATCCATTCATTCTTTCTGGAGTTATTTCTCCACTGATCTCTAGTAGCATATTGGGCACCTACCGACCTGGGGAGTTCCTCTTTCGGTGTCTCATCTTTTTGCCTTTTCATTCTGTTCATGGGGTTCTCAAGGCAAGAATACTGAAGTGGTTTACCATTTCCTTCTCCCATGGACCACATTCTGTCAGACCTCGCCACCATGACCCGACTGTCTTGGGTGGCCCCACACGGCATGGCTTAGTTTCATTGAGTTAGACAAGCTGTAGTCCATGTGATCAGATTGGCTAGTTGTCTGTGATTGTGGTTTCAATCTGTCTGCCCTCTGATGCCCTCTCTCAGTGCCTTCTATCTTACTTGGGTTTCTCTTACCTTGGACGTGGTGTATCTCCTCATGGCTGCTCCAGCAAAGTGCAGCCGCTGCTCCCTACCTTGGTCGTGGGGTATCTTCTCTTGGCCAGCAGCTCCTGACCTTGAACCTGGGGTAGCTCCTCTCGCCTGCTGCTCCTAATCTTGGACGTGGGGTAGCTCACCACGCAGCCGCTGCTTGTGTATTGTCAATTCCAATCTCCCAATTTATCCCTCCTCCTACTTTCCCCCTTGTTACCTGGTAAGTTTGGTTTCTACATCTTGACTCTATTTCTGTTTTGTGAATAAATTCATTTGTACCATTTTTCCAGATTCCAAAATAAATTATATCATATGACATTTATTTTTCTCTACCTGACTTACTTCACTCAGTATAACAAGGATTTCCTTTAAGGCTGAAAAATATTTTACCATATATGTATATTTACCCATTTTATTAGTGTTGATAAAATATGTCCCAATTTCTTTATCTGTTCATCCATGGACAGACCCTTTTGTTATTTCCAATATCTTGGTTATTGTGAATAATAGCATATTATTGCATATATTATAATATATAGCATATATAGCTATATGCAATATATGCAATATATATATATATATAGCATATATAGCATATCGCAATATAGCATATGCAATAATAGCATAATATTGCAATAAACATGGGAGTGCACATATTGCTTTAAGATACTGATTTAATTTCCTTTGGTTATATACTAAGAAGTAGGATTACTGGATCATATGGCAGTTTCATTTTTAAGTTTTTGAGGAACTTCCCTACTGTTTTCCATGGTGGATTTACCAATTTACCTTCCTACCAAAAGTGTAGAAATGTTCTCTTTTCTTTAAAACCTCATCAACACTTCTTATCTCTTGTCTTTTTGATAATAGCCATTTTAACATATGTGAGATATCTCACTGTGGTTTTGATTTGCATTTCCCTGATGGTTAGGAACAATGAACAAGTTTTCATATACTTGTTGGTCATTCATAAGTCTTCTTTAGAGAAACATCTATTCAGTTCCTTTGCCCATTAAAAAAAATAATTTTATTTGTTTTTGGTTGAGCTGGGTTTTCATTGCTTTGCTCAGGCTTTCTCTAGTTGCGGTGAGTGAGGGCTCCTTCTAGGTTTGGTGCATGGGCTTTAGTAGTTGCAGCACCCAAGCTCAGTAGCTGCGGCCTGTGGGCCCTAGAGTGTGGGACCAGTCGTTGTGGCACACAGGCTTTGTTGCTCTGTGGCATGCCGAATCTTCTCAGACCAGGACTGAACCCGAGTCCCCTGCATTGGCGGGCAGGTTCCTATCCACTGCATCACCCGGGAAGGCCCCTTTGCCCATTTTTGCATTGGATTATTACTGTTTCCAGTTGAGTTGTATGATTTCTTTATACATTTTGGATATTAACCCCTTATCTGGTACATGGTTTGCAAAGTTTTTCTCCCATTCTAGAGGTTGCCTTTTCATTTTGTTATTTGTTTCCTTGCTGTGCAGAAACTTTTTAGTTTGATGTTTTCCCTCTTGTTTATTTTTGCTTTTGTTGTAGGTGCTTTTGGTGTCATCAAATAAATCATTGCCAAGATCTGTGTGGGAGGACTCATTCCATATATTTTGTTCTAGAATGTTCATTGTAGCATTTTTTAAAGTCTTTATTGAATTTGTTACAATATTGCATCTGTTGTCTATACTCTGGCTTGTTGGCCTGGAGGATGTGGGATCTTAGCTCCCCCACCAGGGATCTAACCCATGTACCCTGCACTAGAAGGAGAAATCTCAACCACTGGATCACCAGGCAAGTCCCTGTAGTACTGTTATAATGGAGAAAAACTAGAGGAAGCCTCAATGCCCAATAATCAGGAATCAGTTCATTCAATGGAATACCATATTGCCATTAAAGATAGTATAATAATAGTGTAAAAGAATATTTCTCTTGGAAAAATGTTTACTGTTTATTCAGAGAAAAAATATTAAAAATTGTATTAGGGGACTTCCCTGGTGGTCCAGGGGCTAAGATTCTGCACTCCCAATACACAAAGTGAGGTTCCATCCTTGGTCAGGGAACTAGATCCCACATCACAGCAACTAAGAGTTTGCATGCTACAGCTATGACCTGGTGCAGCCAAATAAATAAATAAATACTTTAAAAAGTTGTCGTAGTAGTTTCTTTTTGTAAAAGAAAAAGTACATATATGTTTGTGCTCAGTCGCTCAATCATGTCCAACGCTTGGTGACTCCAGCCCACCAGACTCCTCTGTCCATGGGATTTCCCAGGCAAGAATACTGGAGTGAGTTGCCATTTCCTTCTCCAGGGGATCTTTCTGACCCAGGGGTCATACCTGTATCTCTTTTGTCTCCTGCATTGGCAGGTGTGTTCTTTACCACTAGTACCACCTGAGAAGCTGCTACATATATGTTTACATTAATAGAAAAAAGGATATTTAAATAAAGACACTAAACAGTTGATGGGATCATTTCTGGTTGGGGGAATTGGGTGATGGGACTTTTTTCTGTGTGTTTTCAAAAAATTCTAAAAACATCTGAATAATGTTTTTCAAAATTTCCAAGCAACGTGGTTGTAAAACACTCACCAGGGATGGACTGTGTGTGCTCCTAGGTGTCTGCAAAGTTGGCCTCTGGGATTGGGCAGCCCCTTGCCTTGCTTCTCTGTGGCCTCCATTTTCCCACCTCCTAAATGTGGGTGGATGAGCTTAGAGTCTCAGATGTCTACAGTTTGCAGTTGCTGTTGTCAGCTGACAAGCCCTGTGAAGATTTGTGCCAAAGCATTCACTCATTCTTGTTATCCATTAATAGCATGTGGGACACACATGTCTCTGACAGATAACTTACCTTCAAATGACTTACAAGTATGTCTATTCCCTCATTGGGCCTTTGCTCTAAAGTAAACATGAGGTAAAGGCTTCTGGTGTGTGTGCTCAGTCATGTCTGATACTTTGTGACCCCATGGTCTGTAGCCCCCTGCAAAGTCTCCTCTATCCATGGAATTTCCCAGGCAAGAATACTGGATTGGGTTGCCATTTCCTTCTGCAGGAGATCTTCCCAACCCAGGGATTGAGCCCTTGTCTCCTGTATTGGCAGGTGGATTCTTTACCACTAGTGTCACTTGGGTGGTTCAGCAATAAAGATTCTGCCTGCCAATGCAGAAGACAAGAGTTCGATTCCTGGGTTGGGAAGATCCCCTGGAGAAGGAAATGGTAACCCAATCCAGTATTCTTGCCTGGAAAATTTCATAGACAGAGGAACCTGGCGCGCTACACTCCATGGGGTTGCACAAGAGTTAGACATGACTGAGTGACTAAACCACCACTACCACCAAACATGAAGTAAAGAAGGGACACGGCCCATTTTATATGTATATATTTTTAACATCTGTTACAATTTATTTGTTATTTTTATTTATTTGCATTTTATTTTGGGCCATGCTGTTTGGCATGTGGGATCTTAGTTCCCCAACTGAACCCACACCCCCTGCAATGGAAGCACGGAGTCTTAACCACTGGAATACTAGAGAAGTCCCAGGGCCCATTTTAGAGCCCAGCAAGTTGAAGTCCAGGCTGACGAACATTACCTGTGTGTGGTGTTTTTTTTTTTGTCTAGGGCCACTTGAAGTGGCCTCTGCTAACCCCAGGGCCTTTGTATGTACAGGGAACCCAGAGCTCCTGTTTATTTATGTATTATTTTTTTCAAGTGAAGTTGTTAACAGTTTATCTTTTTTTGATTGATGTATCGTTGATTTACAACGTTGTGTTAATTACTGCTGTCTGGCAAAGTGACTCAGTTATACATGTACATACATTCTTTTTTATGTTCCTTTCCATTATGATTTATTACAGGATATTGAGTATAGTTCCCTGTGCTCTGCAGTGGGACCTTGCTAATCATCCATTCTATATATACTACTTTGCATCTGCTAAATGCAAATTCCCAACCCATCTGTCTCCCACTTCCCCTGCTCCCCCTTGGCAACCACAAGTCTGTTCCCAGAGCTCCTTTATATTATTAGGTCACTGAGGAAAACCAGGCATAGACTGACACGGAGAAAGAATCTATGAGTGACAGAAGCAAAAGCAGTTTCTGGGACAGAAAAGTCCCCCAAAGTCCTGGGGAAAAGATTATCTTGCTAGTTGATCATCAGGGGTTATCTAATAATTTGCTCCAAGTCTCAGACTCTATCTGCATTAGGTAGGTTGGGGAGGTTTGGATTCCATGGCCTTTTCAGCTGAAAAATTCCAAGACTGTTAGGTTTGATGGGGATTTTTCAAGTCCACAGTCTTTGAGGTAAGAAGACAGGGAGAAGAAGGGAGAAGGAGAAATAGGGTAATGACTTTATCAGTTCAGACAGCTGTCTACTGTGCCTTCTTGGTTTTCTAAACTAGCACTTTCCAATAGAAGTATTATAAAGCAAACTCATATGTAATTGTAATTTTTCTTTTTTTTAAAAGCATTGTCTGGAAACGCAGGCCTGAGAGGGGATGCCAGTATTTTTATTTATTATTATTATTGTTTCACAAATGTTTA
The DNA here is from genome assembly GCF_963930625.1 of Muntiacus reevesi. Taxonomy (NCBI): domain Eukaryota; kingdom Metazoa; phylum Chordata; class Mammalia; order Artiodactyla; family Cervidae; genus Muntiacus; species Muntiacus reevesi. The sequence continues at coordinate 57,529,391 of NC_089251.1, read as the reverse complement.
TTTGGCCATGCTGGGTCTTAGTTGCAGCATGTGGGATCTGGAATATTCAGCTGTGGCACGTGGGATCTAGTTCCCTGACCAGAGACTGAACCTGGGCACCCTGTGTTGGGAGAGCAGAGTCTTAGCTACTGGACTACCAGGGAAGTCCCAATTTTAATTTTTCTAGTAACTACATTTTGAGAAGTAAAAAGAAATAGGTGAAATTAATTTTAATAATATAATTGATTTAGTCTAATATATCAAAAATATGGGAGCTTCCCAGGTAGTAGGCACAGTGGTAAAGAACCCACCCCACCTGCCAGTGTAGGAGGCGAAGGAGACGGGGTTCTATCCCTAGGTCGGGAAGATGCCTTGGAGTAGGAAATGGCCACTGACTCCAGTATCCTTGTCTGAGAAATCCCATGGATAGAGGAGCCTGGCGGCCTACAGTCCATGGAGTCATGAAGAGTCAGACACGACCGAGAGACTGAGCACACGCATCAAAAATATTGTGTGATGAATATAAAAATCCTTGAGAGATCTTATGTTTATTTTTTGATATGAAGTCTTTACTATCTGGCTTGCATTTTACACTTAGGGCATATGTCCATTTGGACTAGCTACGCTTCAAATTCTCAATAGCCACATGTAGCTAGGGACTACCATACTGGACAGTGCAGTTTTAATCCCTATGCGGTTCCGTTCAGTTCAGTCGCTCAGTCGTGTCCAACTCTTTGCGACCCCATGAATCGCAGCACGCCAGTCCTCCCTGCCCATCACCAACTCCCGGAGTTTACTCAAACACATGTGCATCGAGTCGGTGATGCCATCCAGCCATCTCATCCTCTGTCATCCCCTTCTCCTCCTGCCCCCAATCCCTCCCAGCATCAGGGTCTTTTCCAATGAGTCAACTCTTCGCATGAGGTGGCCAAAGTATGGTAGGGCTTATTTCTCCCCTTATGTAGATGGAAAAAGAGAGAGGATCTACAGTGCACCTAGCGGAGCAGAGAAAGGACCCCATGCCTTCCCTCTGCCCCTAGGCTGATTCTCCAATTCTATCCCACCCTCCTCCATAGCCTGAGGCACAGTCCATCCTCTTTGGAGCTCAAAGGCAAGTGGGGAGAGAGAACCAATTCACTTCTAGTGCAGTGACATGCCAGATAGTGCAGTAGGGTTCAGAGCAGGAAGAGGGCTGTGAGGCTTGGAGGAGACAGGTCAAGTTATCTTTCAGCAACCGAATGGCCTGGGCTGGGAGTCATGGCTGGGTAGGTCTCCCTGATAAGCTGCCCAGACAAATAGATTGCTGGAGACCCATCTCAAGGACACATGGGCCAGTCTTTCATGACCTGTGACTTTCTTATCTGTACACAGAATTTCAAGTTTCACTGAGGCTTGGCCCACCAGAGAGGCATAAAATGCCCAGTAGCAAGAAGAGAAGGCATCCATAAAAATAGCAATGATAATATGAACACTAATAGTGATGTGTGACACCACACAGGGAAAAGTGGTTCTGCCCTTGGCAGTGCAGTATTTCCCCCAGCATCCCTGGGAGGCACACGGATCCCATATTGGAGGCCCTCCCTGACATTCAGGGAGACCACCCCCACACCAGGTTCCTGCTGCCGATCTGCTTGGGTGGGGGCAGGGGGAGTCTCAGAATGTCTTTTCTTGAGCGTAAACAACCAAGAGACCACTCCATGTGATCCATAAATTTAGGTGATTTTTTTTCTACTGAAGACTCTATAATGAAAGCAACTACCTATCAAACACAAACTGTTTGCCTTACGGACAAAAGTGTAAGGGGACCAAAAAAAAAAAAAAGTGTAAGGGGATAGAGTAGGGTGTGGGTTACACAGGGAGGGACTATGCGGTTGAGTCAAGGAGGGGTAGGATTGAGAACAGATGTCCATCTACAGAAGAATGGATAAAAAAGATGTGGTACTTATATACAAAGGCATAGTACTCAGCCATAAAAAGGAACAAAACTGTATCATTTGTAGAGATGTGGATGGACCTAGGAAGTATCATATAGAGTGAAGTACATCAGAAAAGAAAAAACAGGTATCATATATTAACACATATGTGTAGAAATTAGAAACATGGTACAGATGATCTTATTTGGAAAGTAGAAATAGAGACACAGACATAGAGAGCAAATTCATGGATACCAAGGGGGAAAGGAGTGGGTAAGAGGAATCAGGAGATTGGGATTGACATATTTACACTATTAACACTATGATAAAATAGATAACTAATGAGAACCTAACGTGTAGCACCGGGAACACTATTTAATACACTGCAGTGATCTGAATGGGAAGGAAATCCAAAAGGGAGGAAATATATATAGATGTATGGCTGATTCATTTTGCTGTACAGTTGAAACTAACACATTGTAAGGCAACTATACTTCAATAAAAATTAATTTTAAAAAATAAAATAATTTTAAAAAGATTCTTTCCCATATAGGCAATTAGAGTACTGAGTAGCTATGCAGTAGGTTCTTATTAGTTATCTATTTAATATATAGCAGTGTGTATATGTCAATCCCAATCTTGCAATTTGTCCACAGTCTCTATCCCCAGCCCCCTGGTAACCATGTTTGTTTCCTACATCTGTGACTCTACTTTTGTTTGGTAAGAATATGGAAAGCTTCACAAATTTGCATATCATCTTTGTGTAGGGTCCACGCTAATCTTCTCTGTATAGTTCCAGTTGTAATGTATGTACTGCTTAAGTGATCAATCTTTTTCATTTAGAAAAGTCCTTTTAACATTTCTCTTGAAGATGGTTTGATGGTTTTACAGGCTCTTGCTTGTCTGTAAAATTTTTGATCACTTCATCGAATCTGAACCAAAGCTTTGCAGATAAAGTATTCTTGGTTGTAGTTTTTTCCCTTTTATCACATTAAATATATTATGCCATTCCCTTCTGGCCTGCAGACTTTCTGCTGAAAAGTCAGCTGACAGACTTATGGGAGTTTCCTTGTATGTCACTTTTTGCTTATTCCTTCCTACTTTAATATTCTCATTTGTGTGTGTGTTCAGTTGCTAAGTCGTGTCCTACTCTTTGCAAGCCCATGGACTATAGCACGCCAGGCTTCTCAGTCCTTCACCATCTCCCAGAGTTTGCTCAAACTCATGTCCATTGAGCTGGGAATGCCATCCAACCATCCCATCCTCTGTCATCCTCTTCTCCTCCTTCCCTCAATCTTTCCCAGCATCAAGGTCTTTAACAATGAGTTGGCGCTTCACATTGGGTGGCCAAAGTATTGGAGCTTCTGCTTCAGCGTCAGTCCTTCCAATGAATATTCAGGGCTGATTTCCTCTAGGACTGACTGGTTCTTTATCTTTATTCTTTGCCATTTTAATTATAATATGTCTTGGTGTTTTCCCTTTTGAGTTGATCTTATTTGGAAGTCTCTGTGCCTGGACCTGGATGTCTGTTTCCTTTCCCAGGTTAGGGAAGCTTTCAGCTATTATGTCCTCTAATACGTTCTCCAGCCCTTTCTCTCTCTCTTCTCCTCCTGGGACCCCCATAATGTAAATGTTAGCTGTTTGATTTTGTCTCAGAGGTCTCTTAAACTGTCCCCATTTTTTATATTATTTTTTAATTTTTCTGTTCAGTTTGGGTGATTCCCACTACTTTGATTCTAATTTGCTGATTTGTTCCTTTGTATCATTGAATCTACTGTTGATTCCTTCTAGTGTATTTTTCATTTCCATTATTTATTTATTTTTAAACATCATTAATCATTTTTTGGCTGAGTTGGGTCTTTGCTGCTTTTGTGTGGGTTTTCTCTAGTTGCGGTGAGCGGGGGGCTACTTTTGATGTGGTTCGTTGGCTTCTCACTGTGGACGCTTCTCTTGTTGCAGAGCACAGGCTCTCGGTGGTTGGCTTCAGTAACTGCAGCACAGGGTCTTAGGTGCTCTGGGGCATGTAGAATCTTCCCAGATCAGGGATCAAACCTGTGCCCCCTGCCTTGGCAGGCGGATTTTTTTTTTTTTATCACTGGACCACCAGTGATAAATGTCCATCATTATCTTCTTGGGTCTGCTTTCCCCATGACCTTGCTCATCTATTTTCCCATAGAGGGATAAATGCCAAATCTTGAAACTGAAATGGAGGCTGTGGCCAACTCACACACCTGGTGCTTTGCTGATGGAGATGTCGTGGGCTTGGGGTTGGCCAAGGCCCTGGGCTGGGCAGTTGGCCCTGCTCAGAGTGATGATCTATCTTACTCTCCTTTCCTGCAGGGAGAGTGGCAAGAGAAGAGTTACTCCAACTGCTCACTTTTGCCTGGCATCCATTGGCACTAGGCCAAGGATGTGGATGGATAGATAGAGGCCTGGTTTGCTCTTCTTTGACGTTTGAAACTTGGCCTCTGATTACAGTCATGGCCTGTACCCAAACGGGCAACAGCAGGTTCATCCTCTTCCACTCTTCACTCATAAATACCATCAAACACACATACTAAAGTATATATAACCCAGTGTATAAGACCTTCACTCAAAACCCCCTCCTTTGTTTTTTAAAAAATCAACTTTAGGGACTTCCCTGGTTAAGACTCTGAGCTCCCAATGCAGGGGGCCCAGGTTCGATCCCTGATAAAAGAACTAGATCCCACATGCCACAATCAAAAAAGATCCCATATGCCACAACTAAGACCCAACACAGCCAAATAAATAAATTTTTAAAAAAATCAACTTTATTGAACCCAAACCCAAATCCTAACCCTAACTTTGCATACAATAAAGTGCATCCATTTTAAGTATACAGTAGGATGAGTTTTGACAAATGTATACACCAGTGTGAATATCAGCATAATCAAGTTAGAGAATATTTCCATCACCTCTCACCATCACCAAATTTCCTCTTGCCCGTCTGCAGTCAATCTCTCCCACTTTTGTTTTGTGTCACCAAAGTTTTGCCTTTTCTAGAATTTCATATAAATTTCATCAAGCAGTGTGCACTCTTTTGTGTCTGACTTTTGCAGTAAGATAATGTCTGTTGGATGTGAGAGTTGGACTGTGAAGAAAGCTGAGTGCCAAAAAATTGATGCTTTTGAACTGTGATGTTGGAGAAGACTCTTGAGAGTCCCTTGGACTGCAAAGAGATCCAACCAGTTCATCCTAAAGGAGATCAGTCCTGGGTGTTCATTGGAAGGACTGATGCTGAAGCTGAAACTCCAATACTTTGGCCACCTCATGCGAAGCGTTGACTCATTGGAAAAGACCCTGATGCTGGGAAGGATTGGGGGCAGGAGGAGAAGGGGATGACAGAAGATGAGATGACTGGATGGCATCACTGACTCAATGGACATGAGTTTGAGTAAACTCCAGGAGTTTGTGATGGACAGGGAGGCCTGGCGTGCTGCGATTCGTGGGGTCACAAAGAGTCAGACATGACTGAGCGACTGAACTAACTAACTCACTAATGTCTGTGAGATTCTTGTACATTGCTGGGTGTATCAGTAATACTTTAATTTTTGTTGCTGAGTACTATTTCATTGTATGGGTATATCACAATTTTTAATTTCCCTCCTTTTGACTTTGGTTTATTCAATATCCCCTTCCAGTGTAGGTGACCCTCTGGGCCACTTCTATGTGTGAACTAAGTTTTTTTTTAATTGAAAAAATTAACGTATTTGACTGCACAGGATCTCAGTTGCAGCATTTGGGGTCTTTAATTGTGGCATTTGAACTCTTAATTGTGGCATGTGGAATCTAGTTCCCTGACCAGGGATGGAACCTGGCCCCCTTTATTGGGAACACAGAGTCTTAGCCGTTGGACCATCAGGGAACTCCCTGTATGTACTACACTTCTATCTCCCACCTCTTCCTGCTACCCTGGGCCCTTTCTCCCCATCCCTGTCCCCTCCTTTGCCTTAAGTTTGCGGCAGAGCAGAGCAACACTTGAGAGGCTTAAGACTGTGTTAAAATAACCATTTCCCACACAAGTAATATAAAGTAACATAAAGAGATGCCAAATTAAAAAGCTAAAAAAAAAAAAAAAAAAGTGCAGTTCTGACAGCCTACCACATCAAGACTCTAGCAGACTACCCAGCCCTCACCACCTGCTTCTTCAAAAGGCTATGCTTTTTGCCAGACTGCCTATTTTACTTTATCTTTTCCCTTATGCAGACACTGCAATATATTTGAGGATATATCACATTTCTTTCTTAAGTAATTATTTTAAATGTTAAAACATTTAAAAATAATATATGAATATGGTTTTAAAAGTTTCAAATAATACAGAAGAATGTCAAGTGAGAAGAGAAAATTTCTTCCTCCCCACATCATTCTCATTTCTCAGGGCAGCCAATGGGAACATGTTGGTGAGAATCTCTGGCGACATTTACAGTGTCTGATGTGCATGTTGTATGTAACCCAAATAAAATTGGGCCTCCAATTTGCAGCAACATGGATGGACCTAGGAAGTGTCATACTGAGTGAAGTAAGTCAGAGAAGGAGAAATATCATATGACATCACTTACATGTGGAATCTAAAAAGGAATGATACAAATGAACTTACAAAACAGAAAGAGACTCCACAGGCTTAGAAAATGAACTCATGGTTGCCAGTGGGAAGGGATAGTTAAGGACTTTGGGAAGGTCATATACACACTGCTATATTTAAAATGGATGACCAACAAAAACTTATTGTATAGCAAATGGAACTCTGCTCAGCGTTATGAGCCAGCCTGGATGGGAGGTGGGTTTAGGAGAGAATGGATACATGTATATGTATGGCTGAGTCCCTTCACTGTTCCCCTGAAACTATCACCACATTGTTAATCAGCTATATCTCAATGCAAACTGTTTTTGGTGTCAAAAAATAAAAATAAAAATAAAAAAAGTTGGGTCTCCATGTTCTTGCCTTAGAACAGTGATATGTCCATAAGAAACACAAATCTGGCTTCACTTTAAAAAAAGTATTTATTTCTTTGGCTGTGCTGGGTCTTAGTTGTGGCATGCAGGATCTTTGATCTTCATTGTGGTATTCAGTCTTTAACTGTGGCATGTAAACTTGCAGTTGTGGCATGTGGGACCCAGTACCCCTACCAGGGACTGAACCCAGGCACCTACCATTGAGAGGGCGGAGTTTTAGCCATTGGGTCACCAGAGAACTCCTTGGTTTCACTTTTCAAAATTGTCTAGGTCTTTGCTAGGCTTTAAAAAGACTTCCCTGGTGGCTCAGATGGTAAAGTGTCTGCCTACAATGTGGGGGACCCGGGTTCAGTCCCTGGGTTGGGAAGATCTCTTGGAGGAGGAAATGGCAACCCACTCCAGTATTCTTGCCTGGAAATTCCCATGGACAGAGGAGCCTGGTGGGCTATAGTACATGGGGTCACAAAGAGTTGGACACGACTGAGCAACTTCACCTTCACCTTGCTAGGCTTTACTGAAGCTCTCTTGAGAGCACTACAGAGAGAGGCTCACAGCATCCACACAAGCAAGCATCTCAGTCAGGATTCTTAACTAGAAGCAACAAAAATCATTGTTTTCTATTATACTAGACAATACTGGGGGCTCATGTCATCTCTGAATAGCTCACAGCTGGGAGGCTTTGCAGGTGAGACCAATCCCCAGGTCATGTCCCAGAATTGCTCTGTGTACAATATCATGACGACGGACAAGGACTATGGCTGGCCACATTGGCTATGGCTGACAACATCACCAACGCCCACTCTGGACCCTGTTGCAGCTGCCACCCTGGAGAATGAACGTCCTGCCACCCCGACTGCCTTGTATTCCTAAGTTCTGATTCAAACTCTGGATGAATCTGCTTGGTGGAGCCACAGGTTCATACGCTACCTGCAAGATGAATTGGGAGAGTGAGCTTCTGGCCTCTCCTGCTTTTCTTATATAGAGGATTTTGCCTTCTATTTTAAAAAAATTTTATTTCTTTATTTATTTGGCCTCACTGCAAAGCTTGTGGGATTTTAGTTCCCTGACCAGGGGACTGAACAAGGGCCCTCAGCAGTGAGAGCTCAGAGTTCTAACCACTGGACAGGGAATTCCTGGGATTCTGCCTTCTAGAGAGGGGTTTTTTGGGACTTCCCTGGTGGTCCAGTGGTTAAGACTCTGCACTCCCAGTGAAGGGGGGCCTGGGTTCGACCCCTGGTCAGGGAACTAGATACCACAAGCTGTAACTAAGATCTAGTGCAGCCAAATAAATAAATAAACAAATAAGCTTCTGTCTCACAGACAGAAGTTTAGATGCTGAATGGACCAAAGAAATGAAATTTGCCTCTACAATAACTCCCTGTGAAGGTGAAAGCGTTAGCCGCTCAGTCATGTCCCCATGGACTAGCCCACCAGGCCCCTCTGTCCATGGGATTCTCTAGGCAAGAATACTGGAGTGGGTAGCCATTCATTCCCTTCTCCAAGGGATCTTCCCGACCTGGGGATCAAACCCAGGTCTCTTGTATTGCAGGCAGGTTCTTTACTGTCTGAACCACCAGGGAAGTCCCTCAGTACCACCCTGAGAAACTCCTTAAGAATGGGGTGCAACATTATTGCAGGTAATCCAGACTATCTCCTTGACTCTTCAGCTTGTTCATCCCTTTTCTACTGCCTTTGTAGAGCTGTCTTCTTCCTTATGGTGTACCGGGGATGCTCTGAATGCTTATACTTTTATAATTTTGTTCCTGCCACATACACATATGAGAGGAAACAAAGTAGTGTGCATTTTTTACACAAAGCAGTGTCATACTCCGTACATTTGCCACCTTACTTCTAATGACATAGCTTTAAATCATTCCGTTTCAATACAAATAGAGAACTACTTGTTGCTTTTTGGTGGCCAAATATTCAATGTGCTGTGCTTGGTTGCTCAGTCATGTCCAACTCTGTGACCTCATGGATTGTAGCCTGCCAGGCTCCTCTGTCCATGGGATTCTCCAAGCAAAATACTGAAGTGGGTTGCCAAGCCCTTCTCCAGGAAATAGTCAACAATCCATGAATAATTTTATACATTGTCTCCTGATGGACGTTTAGTTGTTGTCAGTCTTTCAGAATTCAAATGATGTTGTAGCCTGTGCTTGTCTATTACTCCCCTGTGTAAGGAGGGTCATGGCTTGGTCCAGTTGGGCAAGAATTCTGACCCTTCACACCCTGGGGTGTGAAGTGATAGTGAGTTGGGTGGGCCTCCCAAGGGCTGCTTTCATCGAGGGTGCCATATGCTTTGTGGGTAGATATGGAAACCTGAGTGAGACTTGGCAGGAAATCTAGTGAGAAATGTCACAACCTAAACAGTAACTATATGCACAGAGCTTTCTCTGGTGGCTTAGTGGTAAAGAATCTGTCTGCCAATGTAGGAGACATGGGTTCCATCCCTGGGTCGGGAAGATCTCCTGGAGTAGGAAATGGCAACCCACTCTAGGATTCTTGTCTGGAGAATCTCATAAACAAGAGGAGCCTGGAGGGCTACAGTCCCTGGGGTCACAAAGAGTCAGACTCAACTAAGTAAACAAAAACAACAACAGAGCCAGTTACATTTCTTATTCCATTGTGACTGACTGTCATTACCTGGAGCTACAAGACCTGATGAAACGGCCAATTAGAGGAAGTGATTGGTACTCATTTGGCAATCTGGCACAATACCATTTGGACATTTGGATAATGACCAAGCAATTGAAATTCTTAATTTTAGGGATAGATTTGGAGGCTGGTCCTTCCACTGTCAAAATGACATGAAGATTTTTGGTTGCCTGACCTCTCAGCATTCTCTTCTTATTCTGGATGTGGCAGCCCCACCTCCTTCTAGGGAAATACACGTCCAAGGTCAGGTGGCATCTAGAAAAGCAATCATAGAAAAGCAAGCCAAAGTGTGAGACCATGTGACTCCATCTGGGCCAATGAGAGCTTCTCTCCTGGACTTTGACTCCTGCATGAGGTGACGGTAGAACCAGAGAAATGTGGCCGGTGTTGACTCACGCTAGAAGGCACACTGATAGATGTCAGCTCAGTTCTGGCTCCCTGGGTCCCTTACTCTAACCTTTCTACTTTTCGTTTCTTCTGCTTCAATCTTCTGCTTCATTCCACCTTCTCATCAATGCCCTTTTCTGCTGAGGTTGCCATGCTGACTTTGTTGCTAGAGACCAGCAAGTCTGAATTTGATCTCTGGCTTCTGCAGGAAGGGTGCAACAGTGATCTCAGGAACCCTTCCCCCAACTCCCCATGGTCTGTATCCTCCTAGCTTCTCCTGCTTTGATCCAGCCCTGGTTCACACTCTACCTCTGTTGCTGGCTCCGTCCCTTCATCATTCCAGCTTCTTCCTTCCTGCTGTGGGCCTGCTTGACCCGTCCCATGCCTCCCTCACTCCTGCACCCAACCTAGGGGCTATGGCCAGAGCCAGCCTTGACCATTTCCCCCCTTAACCTCTTGTGCCCAAGCCCACTTTTGCTCTCCCTCCAAAGCTTCAGTCTCTTGGCGCTCCCCCAGATATCAGATGCTGGGGCCATCTAACCCCCAAAGATAGGGCTCATTTTCTCCCCGACCCTGTGGCTTTACCCCTGGCCACCCTGGGGACAGATAGCAGGGTCCTCTGGTCTGGTTGCATGGGACAGAGGGCAGAGCTGAGAAGAAGGAAGGTGGAGAGAAAGTGAGTCATAGGGAGAGAGGGAGACCTGTGAAAAGGAAATGAGTGCATACATTTTGGTGAGCCCCAAGATTCTGTGATTTGAGGGTCCCAGAAAGCTCTCTTTTCTTTAGAACAGTTTTAGCAGCCTGGGTTAGTACAGGATCTTCATGCAAAGGAAAACATTAAAATTGCGAACCCATTAAACTCTAGACACTGTTATTTGCATTGGTTTATCAGTAAGACCTAACAAAAAGTCAGCACAAAGAGGGATGAAACACAGATGTTTTATTTACTTTTTGTTTAATTTACTTTTGGCCGTGCTGGATGATGTTTGCTGTGTGCGGGCTTCTCGCTGCAGTGGCTTCCCTTGTTGCAGAGCTCAGGTTCTAGGGTGTGTAGACTTCAGTATCTGCAGCATGTAGGCTCAGGCTTAGTATTCCATTATAGGGATATGCCACGTCTGGGAGGGCTGATGAAAACCTGGCCTGGACAGGAAGAAGTGGGGGTGATTTCAAGGAACAGGAGGCAGAAGTGTTTGGGGAGATGGGGTGATGAGAGGGGAAGGTGAGTTGGGAGAGGGGAAGAAAGGGTGGAAGCCGGTTGTTGACAAGCTGTTCTCTGGGCTTTGACAGTCTTCAGCTCCATCTGCAGAATGGGTCCAGGCAGGTGAACGGAGCAACGGCTGTGCGGGGTAACTTGGAAGAGAAGCCGGATGGAGAGGCCAGAGAGGCAGCCTCTCACCCACCTCTCATCCCCAAAGGGTCCCAGCGAGCCCTGCACAGATGCTCTGGGTTTTCCTTCCTCCCCGTCTATCCTCCTGCATTACAGGGAGAGTGAATACCCAGCCGACCTGCAGAGCATGAAGGCCAATCTGGCTATAAAGTGTGTGCTCAGTTGCTAAGTCGTGTGGGACTCTGCAGTCCCATGGACTGTAGCCCACCAGGCTCCCCTGTCCATGGAGTTTCCCAGGCAAGAATACTGGAGTGGGTTGCCATTTCCTTCTCCAGGTGATCTTCCTGACCCAGGGATTGAACTCGCAGCTCCTGAATTGCAGGCAGATTCTTTATGGCTGAGCTACTGGGGAAGCCCAGGGACTTAAATAGATTCATCTGCTGATATACTTATCTAGGAATTTACACATCTTCATAACAGCGTCATTCGTAAGAGCCAAAAGGTGGAAACACCCAAATATCCATGAACAGATGAATGGATAAACAAAATGTGGCATATCGCTATATTGGAATGCTATTCATCCATACAAAGGGGTCAAATTCCAGCATCTAAAAAGTAGAAATGGATAGATATAACAAAACAAAAACGGATTCAGATACCAGATTTAGATACAGAGAACAAACAAGTGGTTACTAGTGGGGAGCAGCAAAATAGGGGTAGGGAATTAAGAGGTACAAACTATTAAGTATGACATAAATAAGGTACAAGGATGTTATGTATAGCACAGGGAATATAGCCAACATTTTGTAATAACTTTAAGTGGAGAATAATCTATAAAAATATTGACTCACTATATTGTACTCCTGAAACTGATATAATGCTACAGATCCACTTTAGAGGAAAAAGGTGTTATGGTATAAAGTTCTCAGGCTTGTACATATAAATAAAGTTTTACAGTATAAAAAGGGATAAAATTCTGACACATGCTACAATGTGGATGAACCCTGAAGAAATTATGAGAGAAATAAGCCAAACATAAAAGGACAAATATTGTATGTTTCCATTTACATGCAGTACACAGAATAGGCGCATTTATAAAGACAGAAAACAGGAGTGTGGTTTCTAGGGGCTGAGGGCCACAAGAGGTGAGGAGTTATTGTTTAATGGGTACAGGGTTTCATTTTGGGAAGATGAAGCATGCTGATAATCATGATAATTGCATAACACTATGAATGTATTTAATGCCACTGAACTGTACATTTAAAAGTGGAAATTTTGTATTATATGTATTTTCCCATAATGAAAACAAAGTAATATGTGGAATATTGTTCAGTTGCTAAATCATGTCCAACTCTTTGTGACCCCATAGACTGCAGCATGGTAGGCTTCCCTGTGCTTCACTATCTACCAGAGTTTGCTCAAACTAATATCCGTTGATTTGGTGATGCCATATAACCATCTCATCCTCTGTCGCCCCCTTCTCCTGCCCTCAATCTTCCCCAGCATCAGGGTCTTTTCCAATGAGTTGGCTCTTTGCATTAGGTGGCCAAAGTGTTGGAGCTTCAGCTTACCAGTGTCAGTCCTTCCAATGAATATTCAGGGTTGATTTCCTTTAGGATTGACTGGTTTGATCTTGCTGTCCAAGGGACTCTCAAGAATCTAACACAATCTGTTCAAAAGACTAATGTTTTCTAATCGGTCTTCCCCATCTCTTCTCCTTGTCCCCATTCTTGGTGTCACTCCTAACCCTAACTCATCATTGGCAGATGCCACTGAATCCTTCCAGACATATTTTATAGACATGCTTGTCCTTAGTCATATTTCAACTTTAAACAAATAGAATTATGGTGTTTACTATGCTGCAACTTTCTTTACTTGCTAATATCATAGCCATCTTTTTGATATTTTAGAAAATTATTTACTTTCAGCTGCGTTGGGTCTTAGTTGTGATGCACAGGCTCTCTAGTTGAGGTGCAAGCACTCAGTAATTGTGGCCTGTGGGCTTAGTTGTCCCACAGCACGTGGGATCTTAGTTCCCTGACCATGGATCAAACCCATGTCCCCTGTGTTGGAGGATGGATTCTTAACCACTGGACCACCATGAAAGTCTCCATCTTTTTATTTCTCTATAGACTTCATTCTGTAGAGGGTTGCGTTTTGGGACACCTCATCATTTAACTAGTTTTCTATTGGTGAACATTTATTTTGTCCTATAAACTATGCTGCATAAAAATCTTTATATGGCACATTAATCATCTTTTATATACCTGTGGGAATATATCTGTTGAGTAAATTCCCAGAAAAGGGAATTCTGGGTCAAAGGACATGTGTGTTAAAAGTGTTTATAGATATTACAAAATTATTGTGCAAAAAACATTCACCTATTTACATTCCTACCTCTGGAATCATTGGTCTTCCCTTTGGCCCTTCCTCATTTCCTTCCCTGCCTTTCCCCTCTCTCCCACTCCCTCTTTCCTTTCTTCCACCTAATGAACAGGCAAGCAAAAGCTTTACCTTTTCCATTGTAACATGGCAAGAATAAAAATAAAATATATATTACAATTTCTCATAGTTTGTTGGTCTATTTGGTTCTCTGGCATCCAACTCTTGGCTATATTCATCTTTTTGCTTTAATTCACATTATGTTACTACTGTAGGACTTAAGTTATCTTGAAATGTTTGAGGCTTGTGCACTCCTTTTGTCTTGCTGACGTAAGGTTTTTTTAAAATTTTTATTGGAGTATAATTGTTTTACAATATTGTGTTAGCTTCTACTGTACAGCAAAGTGACTCAGCTTTACGTATACATGAGTGAGTGAAAGTCACTCAGTCATGTCCAACTCTTTGCGACCCCATGGACTATACAATTCTTGGAATTCTCCAGGCCAGAATACTGGAGTTGGTAGCCTATCCCTTCTCCAGAGGATCTTCCCAACCCAGGGATCAAACCCAGGTCTCCTGCATTGCGGGCAAATTCTTTACCATTTGAACCACCACAGAAGCCCCTCTTTTTTGGATTTCCTTCCCATTTAGGTGTCCTCAGAGTTCTGAGTAGAGTTTCCTGTGGTCTACAGTAGATTCTCATAAAGTTTAAAATACATCTTTCATTCCAGGATGTAATTTATTTTTATTTTATTTTTGGCTGCACTGGGTCTTTGTTGCTGTGCCCAGGCTTTTTTTAGTTGCAGCAAGTGGGGGCTACTCTCTTGTTGCAATGCCAGGGCTCTAGGCACTCAGACTGAGTAGCTGTGGTTCTCTAGAGTGAGGGCTCTAGAATGCCGGCTCAGTAGTTGTGGCCCACGGGATTACTTGCTTTGAGGCATGTGAAATCTTCCCAGATCAGGGATCAAACCCATGTTCCCTGCACTGGCAGGAGGATTCTTAACCAATGGACCACCAGGGAAGTTCACTTGGGGTATAATTTTGTTTTTACTCATAACCACCCCTTCTTTGTACGAAAATTGCCCTTTAAAACTATTTAAAATAGTTTTAAATTTAATATTGTGAATAAGTGACACGTTTACATGGCTCATAATCCAAAAATATAAGTTGGTGTTAAAAGTCTGTCTTTGTTCCTTATTTTGCATCTGCTATTTCTACCACCTTTCCTATCCTCTGAAACCTTGTGTTTAGTTTCTTATATATCCATCCAGTGTTTCTTTATGAAAATACAAGCAAATAAATATGGATTCTTATCCCTATCTTTTTACACAGAATATAGTTTACTATTTCTGCAACATTTTTTTCTTGCTAATTATTGGCATACCTTGGAGATCTTTCTTTATTAGTAGATGGAGAGTTTTCTCATTCATTTTCATGGTTGTGTATATATGTATATGATATTCTACTATGGAGGCACCTTGTTTATTTAACTAGTCCTCTATTGATGAGTTTATCCGATTTAGACTGAGGGACTGAACTGAACTGATAAACTGTGTGGCAGTGTGGCCCATGCCCTTGTCCAAGTGGTCATTTGGATGTGTACAGATCAATCTGGAGTGTCAGAGTGGAACTGCTGGGTCAAAGGATTTCTCTTAATTTTGAAGATGCTGCCAAATTGCTTTCCCAGAGGGGCTGTACCAATTTACACCACTGTGAAGGATGTGTGAAGTTTCCTCTTTCCCCACAACCTCGACAACTGTGTGTATTATCAACTTATTGGAGTTTTGCCAATGCAATAGGTGAAAATTGGTATCTGTAGCTTTAATTTGCACTTCTCTTGTGCGTCTGATGATCTTTTAAATTTAATTTAAAAAATTTTTTATTATTATTTACTGAAGTATAGTTGATTTGAATATCACATTGACAATCTTTTTTTTTTTTTTTTAACATTTAAAAGTCATTTGTATTTCTGTTCTTTGAATTATTTGCTCATTTTTCTCCTTGGGGTTATTGATAGTCTTCTAGAAGCTCCTTCTGTATTAGGCAGGTTTGACCTTTGCCTGTGATATGAATTGCAAGCCTCCTTCCCTACAGTTTGCCATGTGTCTTTCGGCTTCCCACATGGTGTATTTCATTGTAGCTTTTTTTATTGTCATTGCTTTAATTTAAAAATTTTTTTGAAATAATTTTAAACTTCAAGTTACAAAGACTATATGGAGACATTCTTATGCCTGTTTCCCAGTTTCTTCCAATACAAACTTCTTTCATAATTATTATATAATTACTGAACCCAGAAAATTTATATTGACCAACTACTGTTAACAAATCTACGGAGTTTATTCAGGCTTACCTAATTTCTCACGTAGTGTTCTTGTTCTGTGGCTTTGTAGTGTATTTCTTTTTAGTACTGAATAATATTCCACTGTTTGGACAAAGGAAGAGACTGTTTATCTGTTCACCTACTGAAGGACCTCTTGGTTGCTTCCAAATATTGGCAACTATAAAAAAAGCTGTAATACATATCCATGGGCAGGTTTCTGTGTGGACACAAATGTTCAGTTCATTTGGGCAAATACTAAGAAGCATGATTACTGGGTTGCATGCTAAGTATGTTAGTTTTACACAAAACTGACGAACTCTCTTCTGAAGTGGCTGTACCATGCGGCATTCCCATAAGCAGTGAATGAGAGTTCCCTCTGCTCCACAACCTTGCCAGCATTTGGTAGTATTAGTATTTTGGATTTGGGTCATTCTATTTGGTGTGTAGTCATATCTCTTTGTTTTATTTATTTATTATAATTTTTGGCTGCATCACATGGCTTGTGGGATCAGCCATGATCCCAACCAGGGATCAGACCTGGGCCTCCAGCAGTGGAAGCTCAGAGTCCTAATCACTGGACTGCCATGGAAGTCCCTTTTATTGTTTTAATTTGCAATTCTTAATGACATATGGGAATCTCAAATTAACACAGCAACAACAAAAAAGGGACAGTTAGAACTGGACACAGACAGTTAGAACTGGACTTGGAACAATGGACTGGTTCAAAACTGGGAAAGGAGTACTTCACGGCTATATATTATCACCCTGCTTATTTAACTTCTATGCAGAGTATATCACTCTAAATGCCAGACTGGATGAAGCACAAGGTGGAAGCAAGATTGCTGGGAGAAATATCAATAATCTCAGATATGCAGATGACACCACCCTTATGGAAGAAAGCAAAGAGGAACTAAAGAAACTCTTGATGAAGGTGAAAGAGGAGAGTGAAAAAGATGGCTTTAAACTCAACACTGAAAACCAAGGAAGATCATGGCATCTGATCCCATCACATCATGGCAAATAGATGGGGAAACAAAGGAAACAGTGACAGACTTTATTTTCTTGGGCTCTGAAATCACTGCAGATGGTGACTGCAGCCGTGGACTTAAAAGATGCTTGCTCCTTGGAAGAAAAGCTATGACAAATCTAGACAGCATATTAAAAAGCAGAGACATTACTTTGCCAAAAAAGGTCCATCTAGTTATGTGGACTGGATGTGAGAACTAGACTGTAAAGAAGGCTGAGTGCCAAAGAATTGATGCTTTGAACTGTGTGGTGCTGAAGAAGACTCTTGAGAGTCCCTTGAACTGCAAGGAGATCAAAGCAGTAAAGAAAATAAATCCTGAATATTCATTGGAAGGACTGATGCTGAAGCTGAAGCTCCAATACTTTGACCACCTGATGTGAAGAACTGACTCATAGGAAAAGACCCCAATGCTGGTAAAGATTGAGGGCAGGAGGAGGAGACAACTGGGGATGAGATGGTTGGATGGCATCACTGACTCAATGGACATGAGTTTGAGCAAACTCTGGGAGACAGTGAAGGACAGAGAAGCCTGGTGTGCTGCAGTCCATGGGGTCGCAAAGAGTTGGATATGACTTTGCAACTGAACAACAACAACAACAAGCTTAGTTTGGACTCCAAATTCCATGCCGTCTAGAAAGCTGAAGTACTCCCCAGGATCTCCATTGTTTCTCTGGAAATTATATTCTCATATTATCTCTGATTTAAGCTACTGTTCCTATGGATGCTGCTCTGTTCCATGCTTCCAGATGGTAAATTTCAGCCCTTTAGGTATCTATAAAGGGACTAGCTTGCACTAAGCATGTGCGGTAGAGGGGGCTTTACAGAAGATTTCGAGCAGACATGGGGATGTGGGGAGGACAGCGCGTGGGTTAGGGCAGCCGGGGACACATAGGCAGCTCCGTCCTTAGAGTGTCCTGACTTGGGGGCACCACTAGTTTCCTTCAGACACTTTATTGCCTTCCTTTTATCTCCTTTCCCCATCTCTCCAGCTCCCTCCTGGGGGCAAGACTCCTGACTCCTGCAAGAGAGTTATTCCCATCATTCAACCTCACCTTGCTCCAAGTGAGCAATTGACCACCCATAACAGAGCATGACCTGCACAACTAGATTCGAGGGCCTGTTGCTATTTGCTCTTCTGGATTTTCCAGTGCTTTCTTGGAACTCTGCTTTCTAAAACTGAGGAATGGGAATTAGGGCATTTCCTGGTGTGGGAGAGATGAAGGAAGAACAGATGGGGAGTCCGTGTGACATGGGTGGGAGCAGATTGAGAAAGACAATTTTAAAAGTTTTAGTTAAAAAAAATCTGGAGGGACTTCTCTGGTGGTCCGGTTAAGATTCTGTGCTGCCAATGCAGGGGACGTGATTTGATTCCTGGTTGGGGAACTAAGATCTCCCATGCCATGCAACATAGTCAAAAGGTTTAAAAAAAAAGTTTGGAGAAGGGGAGGCAACATAAACACAAGGAAAAAGAATCAAATTGTAAATAAGAGCATACAGTGAAGAGTCTCCCCTCTTCACCCTCAGTCCCTTAGTTCACTTTCTTAAAATAACCACTGCTACTGGCTTCTTACTGACTTTTGGGAAATGTTTTATGCATATATAAGCATAACTTGTATGTATTAAGTGTAAGTATGCTCCCTCTTTAAAAAAGAAATAGTGGCCTGTTAAACATAAGGCTTTTCTTTTAACTTTTGAAAATATAACAGTATATCTTTACTATTTTTAATGGAGCTACTTATAAATATATTACATAAATACACACACATACAAGCACATATGTATTTTCTTGTATTTGAAACCTAGGTGACCCCCTTCATGCACCACCCGGGATGCTTTCTAGGGCATGGGTGTTTCCACAGGGAGAGGGATTCTGATTGCCAAACATTCCTTTTTTGTTTTTGGCCACACTGCCTGGCTTTTGGGGATCTTAGTTCCCTGACTGGGGGTTGAACCTTGGTCCCTGGCACTGGAAGCATGGAGTCCTAATCAATGAACCACTGGGGAAATTCCCTGCCAAACATTCCTGATGTCAGGCTAAGTCCCAGGATGTGATTACAAGCTGGGAGCATTGCTTCTGAGGTCTCAGAGTTGACTTTTGGCTGTATTATTGGTTGGCTGTATTATTGGTTGGCTGTATTATTTTTATTTTTAAATTTTCTTGGCTGTGCCATATAGCATGATTGATGCTTTGGTCCCTTGGCCATGAGCCTAGATCCCCGACCAGGGATTGAACCTGTGCCCCTTGCACTGGAAGTTCGAAGTCTTAAGCACTGGACTGCCAGGGAAGTCCCTGGTCAGTTGTATTCTTGTTACCAGTTATTTCTTGTCTCCTCTGTAGAGGGTTCTGCACACTAGGATGTGACCTGCGGTGCATCCCCATGGGAGGAATATATTGGTACTCCTTCCTCTCACTGGTGCTGGATTGATTACATCACCTTCCTGGGCTAACAGAAGTGAGAATGATGCTCATCATGTCTACGTCAAAGCCTTAAAAGCAAGGGTGGGCTCCTGTTCTGTCTCTTTGTCCTTGACCATGAGAATGGAGTCAGGGGTGGTTCCTTCAGCCTGGGTCCTGGAACAAGATGGCATATGGAAGACAGCCACAGTTGAGCCACATCTGATGAGTAATGAGGGCGAGAGAGAAAGCTTCTTCATTGTAAGTCCCTAACATTCTAGGATTGTTTGTTACAGCAGCCTCACCTAGTGAAAGCCGACTTACGCTGGGGTTCTGCTTTGTTATAAAGTCCAGGTGACTCTGAGGAAATGATACCTGCTGACACTGGCCTCTGGGTTGAATCTGAGTCTACTACCAGCTAATAAAGGAGTTCTGGCCATTATGACAAGAATTAAGACATGCCACAGGCACAGTGATGGCTCTAACTTTGCTCATAGCAGTGCCAATGGCTTCAAATGTTCAGGAAGCCCTTTGGTCATGTATAATGAGAGTCCTAAATATATTTTACTTCTGGAAATCTAGCCCAAGAAAAAAATTCGAGATATACCCAGAGGTCCACTGTAAAGTTATTTGAAAAATTGGAAACAATGTAAATACCCCATCACAAGGGAAGAGTGTATACTTTGTTCTAGATGATGGACACTATGCAGTCATTAAAAATCAAGTAGCTGTGGTTTTCCCTGGTGGCCCAGTGGTTGGGACTTTGCCTTCCAGTGCAGGGGATGTGGGTTCAATTCCTGGTCAGGGAGCTAGGATCCCACATGCCTCAGGATCAAGGGACCACAGCGTTAATCGGAAGCAATCTCATAACAAAATCAATAAACACTTTAAAAATGGTCCACACACACAAAAATCTGAAACTAAAACAAGTAGCTGAATATTTAATGAGACAGTGGAGATGTTTGTATTTTAGTACTGAGTGAAAGAAACAAGATAGAAAACTATATCCCCATGACAATTCTAACAAATTTAGGATCACATTGTTTGTTTTTGTCTCTTTTTTCACTTACATTATGTGAATTATTACATTATGTGAATACATATTCCCCCCAAAAGTCAAACATGTAAATATTTCCATACCCATGAGGAAATAAGGAAAAACAGTGGCTATCTCTGGGTAGCATTTTCTTGTCTGTATTTTCTGTATTTTCCAACCGTGCTCTGATGAATATGTGCTAGTTTTATAATCAGAAGTAAGTAACTGCTGTTTAAAAATAAGAATTATTCCGGTCACTTCTAGGGCTGTGCCTTTGTGCTGTGGCTGCCCAGGGGCCTTAATTGGGGCTCCTCATCTAAGAATAAGCCTGTGTGTTTAATTAGGTCACTCTCCTGCCGACCTAGAATCTTTGCACAGGGCTTAGCTTGTGCTGCCCTAACTCCTGGGATGCACCCTGCCTGAGCTTGGAGCCTCACAGCCAGGAGCTGGGCTGCTGCCTGCCTTTAGCTTAGTCTGAATTTGAGAAATGTATGGTGCCTCTCTAACGTATCTTCCTTAAAAATTAACTGGAACCTAGTTGTTTTATTGAAGAGAAAATGAAGACTCATGAAGTGTCCTACCTGTTTTTGAAAGAAAGTGAAAGTGTGAAAGTGAAGTTGCTGAGTCGTGTCCGACTCTTTGAGACCCCATGAATTATACAGTCCATGGAATTCTCCAGGCCAGAATACTAGAGTGGGTAGCCTTTCCCTTCTCCAGGGGATCTTGCCAGTCCAGGGATCAAACCCAGGTCTCCCGCATTGCAAGTGAATTCTTTACCAGCTGAGCCACAAGGGAAGCCCAACAGTTGAGGTGTTGCTAGAGTCCAAGCCAATTTGTCCCTGGGTGGGCTTGAACCACGAACCTTTTGATTAACAGCCGAACTCTCTAACAGATTGTGCCACAGAGACTATCCGTTTTTGGATGGTCATAATCTTGGCTTCCCAGGTGGTTCAGTGGTAAAGAATCTGCCTACCAAGCAGGAGATGCAGGTTTGACCCTTGAGTTAGGAGGATACCCTGGAAAAAGGCATGGCAACCCACTCCAGTATTCTTGCCTGGAGACTCCCATGGACAGAGGAGCCTGGTGGGCTACAGTCCATGGGACCGCAAAGAGTCGGACACGACTGAAGCGACTTACCTGCATCAGTATTCTTACCTGGGAAATCCTGTGGATAGAGGAGCCTGGTGGGCTACAGTCCATGGGGACAAAGAGAGTTGGACATGACCTAGTGGCTGAAACAACAACAGTCTTGGCTGAGGATGGCTGTTGTGCCTGGCAGCTGTTGTTCATGGTCCTCTGTGGCCTTCCGGGTCTGTCCTGGGTCACATAAGTGGAGGCCCCGAGAGACTGGTGAGCAGAGAGGGGACATTGAATGTGCCTGAGAGCTGGAAGTCCCTTAGAGAGGAGCTCAGTCCAGAGAAAAAGGAGCTGCTCTTAGAGAACCTCAGGTGTCAGTGGGCCAGCCAGGGCTACCCTGCTCATATGGTGCCACTAAAGACTTTATCCAGGTTTGGTCCTTGTGAGAGTGTGCCACGTGGTGTGCGGTGTGTGTGTGCAGTGTGTGTGTGTGTGGGGGGGAGTGTCCAGAGTGTTGCCCAACAGAAGCTACAGTGGAGTTGGGTAGACCTGGGCTGGACAGGGAGAAAGCAGCTGGAACCGGCAGTTTCATTGCATAAACCATTAATAATACAGTACCACCCACTTTGCAAAGTAGGTTTCCGTAGCTGTTTCACATCATGTCACTGTTTTATTTTTTGCTTTTGTTTTTTGTAAATTTTTGTCTGTGCCACAGGGCACGTGGAATCTTGGGATCTTAGCTCCACAACTGGGGATCAACCCCATGCCCCCTTCATTTGAAGTGTGGAGTCTTAGGCACTGGACCACCAGGGAAGTGTCTACAATCATGTCACTACTGAGGGGCTCAGTTGTCCAGGGGGCACGCGGTTCCCTCCCTTCTCAGACTCCATCAGCCTCCCTGGGATCTGCTTCAGCCCCAGATTGCAGGGCCTGGTCCTCTCCTACACTGCTTCTCATCTGAAACCTTCAAGTCCATCATCCTTAACTTTTTTCCTTGAGGTGTAATGTACAGACAGTAAAATACATGAGTTCTTTCTCTTTTTAAAATTTGTATTTATGTATTTGTTTATTCCTGGCCGCTCTGGGTCTTCATTGCTGCCCTCTGGCTTTCTTTAGTTTCTGCAGTTGGGTACCACTCTCAAGTTGCAGGGCATAGGCTTCCCTTTACACTGGCCTTTCCTGTTGCAGAGCACAGGCTCTAGGTGCACAGGCTGCAGTAGTTGTGGAGCACGGGCCTAGCTGCCCCAGGGCATGTGGAATCCTCCTGGCCCAGGGATCACAACCGTGTCCCCTGAATTGGCCGCGGATTTTTATCCAGTGCATCACCAGAGGAGTCCCAATACATGAGTTCTCATGCTTGATATTGTGTCCATGAAGTTCCCAAGTTATTGTGGGCAACACAGTTTATTCTCCTTCTAACCCCATTGGATGGATACATCACTGTTTGTTTATCTTTTCTGGTCTTGATGGGCATTCGGGTTGTTTCCAGTTTGGGGATTATTATGAATAAAGATGCCACGAACATTCTTATACATGTCTTTCAGTGGATGCCGTTTGAAATTTCTTTTACTGGAGTATGATTGTTTCATCACGTTGTATTAATTTCTACTATACAGTGAAGTGAATCAGGTATTGCTGTTGTTAAGCCATTCGTGTCCGACTTTTATCGACCCCATGGACAGTAGCATGCCAGGCTTCCCTGTCTCTCAGCTATATGTATACATATATCCACTTCCTCTTGGACCTCCCTCCCACCCACATCCCACCCCTCTAGGTCATCACAAAGCACAGAGCTGAGCACTCTCTGCTATATAGCAGTTTCCCACTAGCTATCTATTTTACACATGGTCATGTCTATATGAGCTTGCCTGGTGGCTCAGATGGCAAAGAATCTGTCTGCAATGCAGGAGACCTGGGTTCAATCCCCGTGTTGGGAAGATCCCCTGGAGGAGGGCATGACAACCCACTCCGGGATTCTTGCCTGGAGAATCCAATGGACAGAGGAGCCTGGTGGGCTACAGTCTGTGGGGTTGCAAAGAGTTGGACACAACTGAGCGACTAAGCATGCACGCAATGTCTATGTGTAAATGCTCATCTCCCAGTTCATCCCACCTTCCCCTTGCCCCATGTCCACATATTTGTTCTCTACATCTGTGTCACTATTCCTGCCCTGCAAATAAGTTCATCTGTACAATTTTTCTAGATTCGGCACATTATGCGTTAATACACGATATTTGTTTCTCTTTTTCTGACTGACTTCACTCTATATGACAGACTCTAGGTCCATCCACATCTCTGCAAATGACCCAGTTTCGTTCCTTTTAATAGCTGAATGATATTCCATTGTACATATGTACCACATCTTCTTTATCCATTCATCTGTCAATGGACACCTAGGTTGCTTCCATGTCCTGGCTATTGTAAATAGTGCTGCAGTGTCTTTTAACTCACTTCCTGTCCTTCATCTTCTCTGTCACTCATCGAGACCCCGGGTCCTGCAGCCCTACCATCAGTCTAATTCTGTAACCCAGTCTCTTTGCTTTTTTGGCCAAGATTCCTGCAAAGGGAGGTCTTCACCTGTGGCTCCGCCTTCCCTGTCCTCTGCCCCCACTCTACTGCTACCACCTCTTGCCACTGACATCCCACAGGGTCTGAGTCTCCCATCCTGTGACCTTGAGCCTTTTCTGACCCTGGTTTTTCTGTAGCGCTGTCACTGCTCTCGGTTCCCTCTTTCCTCCTGGGGTTGCTGGGACAGCCCTTCCTCCTACTTCTTCCCTGCAAATCTGGCTGCTCCCTCTCAGCTTCTTTTGCTGGGTCCTCTCCTGCCTTGTCCCCCACATGATTGTTGCCAGGACTCTGTGCTCAGCTTTCTTCTGCTCCTGTCTCTCTGAGGGGCCCTCCTGCCTCTGGGTCTTCAGCTACCACGGTTGCTCAAGCAACCCTCATCCTCAATCCCATGTCCCCAAGCCCAAAAGATTTCAAACTCATTTGGTGGCAGCCTTGATTGACCCTACCTGAGGTTGTTTATTGTCTTTGTGGACCTACTTCGTGTGAATGAATATTCATGGTTTGGCAGCAGGAATGCTAATGTATTAGATTATGGGCTGTTGCCTTGGACCCCAGCAAGTGTGTGATCGTGCATATATAAATCATGTGTTACCTCCTTAGACTCAGAAAATACTGACTTCTGAGATATATCAGGCCCCAAGGGTGTCAGGTCAGTGCTGGTGGAGCCCGAATGCTCTCTCTAGTGTGTGGACGAAGGCTTTGTCCTAACAAGTCCCTGCCCTTCCTGCTGATATTTCTGGTT
This sequence comes from Muntiacus reevesi, assembly GCF_963930625.1. Classification (NCBI taxonomy): domain Eukaryota; kingdom Metazoa; phylum Chordata; class Mammalia; order Artiodactyla; family Cervidae; genus Muntiacus; species Muntiacus reevesi. The sequence continues at coordinate 57,504,609 of NC_089251.1, read as the reverse complement.
TGGTGGTCATATACTCCCTGGCTTCTCAGTGTCCCAGCCTCATTCCCTCCAGGATCCCCTTCAGTTAATCAGACCCCAGGTCCTGATGAGCCCAGTGACTCCCTGGCCAGCCCTCCCTTATCCCCTCCCCACGAATCCAGGCGCTCACTGCTCCTGCCTGGGCCATGGAGCTCAGCTTGGCAGCTCCCCTCATCCTAACCCGCCCAGCCTCCCCTGCTCTGATATCAGAGCAGCTTTGACACCTCATCCTGCTCAAAACGCTGCCTGGGCTCCCCACCACCTGCGGGGTCCAGGTCAGGCTCTTTTATTAGGGCACAGGAGACTTCCTAATCTGGTCTTGCCCCCTCCCCCACCCCCTGTGGGCCCGGAGAACAGTTGTGGGTTCATGACCCCTCTTTCCCCCTTTGGCAGCTGCAGTTGCTCGGCCAGGAATTTTTCATGTGATCTCCAGAGAAGCTCCTGCTCACTTTTCAAGAGGCTGGTGGGCATCACCTTCTGGAGTTGCTTTCCTGTCCCTCTGGATGGCGGTGTCTGGACATTGTGGGCAGCACCCTGCTGTGCTCAGGACGTGGTTAAAGGTATTGGCTTGTGTGGGAGGTTGCGGGGGAGGGGTGAATGTGGAGGGGTTGGGGGGATGGGGGTGGTGGGGATGGGAGTGGTGGGGGTGGGGTGGATGGTACAGTCAGCACCAATGGGCTCATCCCTTAATGCCACAAGGCAGTTCAGGGCAGGTGCTCACAATATGCATAAAGGAAGAAAAAAGGGGGGGATTTTACTCAAAAAACAGAGAATCTTAATGTATATATCATTTTCTGTTCTTTTTTCAGTTAGCGTAAACATTTCTTGAAATTTCTATGTCATTTTATGTAGCTGAAATTTTATTATCAAAACAAAGATACCAAAGATAAGAAATTAAATATGGTCCTGCATTTTACCCAGACCCTCCCCTGGGTGATTCATATGCATGTTAAGCCTCTCTTCATTTGAATTATTTTCTTCATCCTTTGTGTATGTGATTTGTTAATGGTTGACAAGCCTGTGCAAATGCAATTTGGGGTTCTGATTTTCTTTTCCCCATGTGGGAAAAGCATTTTCGGATTTTCTGAGTTAATTTTCTTGACCACAATTAGCAAAGTTTGTGCAATAATTTTTTTTTTTTTTTTTTCTCCCTCTTTATTTTATTTATTTTTTTTTTTAATATTATTTTATTAGTTGGAGGCCAATCACTTTACAACATTTCAGTGGGTTTTGTCATACATTGACATGAATCAGCCATATAGTTACATGTATTCCCCATCCCGATCCCCCCTCCCACCTCCCTCCCCACCCGACTCCTCAGGGTCCTCCCAGTGCACCAGGCCCGAGCACCTGACTCATGTATCCCACCTGGGCTGGTGGTCCGTTTCACCATAGATAATATACATGCTGTTCTTTCAAAACATCCCACCCTCACGTTCTCCCCCAGAGTTCAAATGTGCAATAATTTATAAATAACAGAGTCTCTCTGCTTTAGGTGGACATTGAAGGGGCCTCTGATTTTTCATGAATTCTCTATCTCTTTGTTTTAAAATTGAGATAGAGTTGATTTACAATGTTATTTAGTTACAGGTGTACAGCAAAGTGATTCTTTTTCAGTTTCTTTTCCCTGATAGGTTATTGCAAAATATTGAGTATAGTTCCCTGAGTTATACAGTAGGTCCTTATTGCTTATCTATTTTCTATTTTATACATAGTAATGTGTGTATGGAACTTCTCTGGTGATTCAGATGGTAAAGAATCTGCCTGCAATATGGGAGACCCCTGTTTGCCCCTGGGTTGGGGAAATCCCCTGGAGAAGGGCATGGCAACCCACTCCTGTTGGTTGCCTGGAAATTTTCCTTGCCCAGAAAATTTCAAACAGAGAAGCCTGGTGGGCTACAGTCCATGGAGTCATAAAGAGTTGGACACGACTGAGCAACTCAGACACACACACCCACACACACACAGGTGTGTATATGTTAATCTCAAACTCTTAATTTGTCTGTCCCCCATCCGTGAATCCTCTTCTTGCATTTTTCTGTTTTCTGTATACTTTTAGGATGGATTCTCAGAACAGGATAGTTCCAAGGAAATGGACATTTTCATGACTAGATCCGCAAAACCAGTGGTTTTCTAAAGCAAGTCTCATTTCCCTGGGGGACTGGTTGATGACACAAAATACTGTGTACAGGAGGGGTGGTCTTTCTAGGAACATGGCCCAGGAGACAAGCCGACCTCCCATCCACTCGAGTCCTGCCTGATTCTATATGAGATGTGGGGCCTGGTCAGGCTTCAAAAGGATTTACCAGGTGATAAAACAATAAAACAGCAGGATGTGACCCTTCTCTCCTACCCTCTGCTCATTTCTACCTTGGGCTGAACTCCTGACAATTGCTGGGCATTTCTGTTTGTACCCCTGAAGTGCATCTGGCTAATGGGTCGAGTGTAAGAGGGACCAACAGCCCCAGAAGGGAGGTGACTGTTTTCCTCCTTTGCCCGCACAAACTGCGATGGAGTGGTTACTGATTCCCAAGACTGCAGAGAATGTGCTATGAAGTGAATCTCCCCCCACCCCCGCCTCCAAATCTTCCTACCAACCCAGTGCTGGTGGGCTTCTCTGGTGGTCCACCAGAGACTAAGACTCCATCCACACTCCCAATGCAGGGGGCCAGGGTTCCATCCTTGATCCAGGGACTAGATCCCACATGCTGCAACTAAGAGTTTTAATGTCACAACTAAAGATCCTGAGTGCTGCAATGAAGATCAAAGATTCCGTGTGTTGCAACTAAGACCTGGTGCAGCAGAATAAATAAATATTAAAAAAAAAAAAAAAAAAGACGGTGCTCTTGTTGTCTGTGGTGGTGGCTGACCTTTACAAGGAGGGGCAGTAAAAGGACAGTTGAAGCCTCCAAGGAGTGAGTGAGGTTCTAGAGCAAGTCCTTCATCCAGCCTAGCCTTCGTTTGCCTCTCTAGAAAAAGAGGATAATAATAATGGTAATAATATCTACATCACAGGGCTGAGGTGAGAAGCAAATGAGAAAATGAATTTGGGATACAGTCAGGTCTATACAGACACTGGATATTTCCAGAGGCATGAGACTCCCAAGGCCTGGGGTAGGGTGGTCTGAGCTTCCTCTTGCACTCATTACATCTATCGTTGGCTGGGATGTATTGAATGACTTTTTAAAAGCCGAGGTCCTGAAATTTTGTTATATGTTAGAGTCACCTTGGTGGCTCAAGAGGTAAAGAACCTGCCTACAATGCAGGAGATCTGAGTTCAATTCCTGGGTCGGGAAGATCTCTTGGAGAAGGAAATGGTAACCCACTCCATTATTCTTGCCTGGACGATGCCATGCACAGAGGAACCTGGAGAGCTACAGTCCTGGCAGGTTACTCTTTGGGGTCGCAAAGAGTCAGACATGACTGAGCAACTAACACACACAGAGTCACCCAGGTAGCAAAAATGCCCCATGGCTGAATCCTGCCCTAGACCCCTCCACGAGACTCTCAGAGAGGGAGGGGTCCCCCCACTAGGCTGTTACTCAGCGCTGGCTTGGGCCATCCCTGGCTTCAATGTGCCCTCCTGCCCTTCCCTGACTGCTTCCCATTCACCAGAGATTTTATTTTAATTTATTTATTTTTCTTTTGGCTGCTCTGGGTCTTGGTGTGGCACATGAGCTGCTCTGGTTGTGGCACGCAGGCTTAGATGCCCTGCGGCATGCGGGATCTTCCTTCCTTGACCAGGGATTGAACCTGCATCCTCTGCATTGGTAGGCAGATTTTCAACCAGTGGACCACCAGGTTAGTCACATGTCAGAGGTTTTAAAGCTCCTTTAGTCGTTCCAATTTGCCAACTAAGGCTCCATCCACTCTTATCACTGAAATATAGTGAGACAGGCACCATGCAACTATCTGAGGACTTGTAAGCAATGCAGACTCCTGGGACCTACTCCAGACCTACTGAGTCAGGAGTTGCATTTATTTATTTTTTTATTCTTCTCCTTTTTGTTTTTTTAAATTTATTTATTTTAATTGGAGGCTAATTACTTTACAATATTGTAGTGGTTTTGCCATACATTGATATGAACCAGCCATGGGTGTACATGTGTTCCCCATCCTGAATAATCCTGCTCCCCCCTAGAAGTTGCATTTTAACTAGACTCCTGGATGATTCATGTGTATGTTGAAGTTTGAGAAGCACTGAACTGGCCTCTGACTCCCAGCCGACCCTTCTCATGTGTCCTCCTCCACCCTGAGCCATGGCGATCCACCCCTGGGTACACAGGACCAGAACATTCTTCTCTTACACTCATTTGCCCTCATCACCTCCCAGAGAAAGTCTCCACCTGTTAGTGTGGCCTGGAAAGCTGGCCACAGTGAGCCTCAGCTGACACCCCAATTCTGCACCCCAACCAAGCATGTCTGTGACTCCCACATACTTGCCAGGCTGCTGATCAGCACCCTTGGAGGCAGTCCTTGGTGGCTAATCCCTCCTCCAGGAAGCCTTCCCTGACCTCCCCTGGGTTCTATGGGCATGTTTAGTTACTAAGTCGTGTCCAACTGTTTTGTGACCCCATGGACTGCAACCAGCCAGTCTCCTCTGTCCATGGAATTTCCCAGGTAAGAATACTGGAGTGGGTAGCTATTTCAATTTCCAGGGGATCTTCCTGACCCAGGGATCGAAACCATGTCTCTGACATTGCAGTTGGATTCTTTACCACTGAGCCAGCATGTTTCTCATTTCACTGCTTCCTATTAATGAGTGTTGAAGTCTTCTTTCTTGGACTGTCAGCTGCACAAGGGCAGGTAACACTCTTCATAGTTTTTCTAAAATTTTTATTTTATTTCTGGCTGCACTGAGTCTTCATTGCTGTGCGCGGGCTTTCTCTAGTTGCTGAGAGCAGATCTAATCTCTAGTTGTGGTATGAGGGCTTCTCATTGCAGTGTCTTCTCTAGTTGCGGTTCTCAGCCTCTAGGCCACAAGGGCTGCAGTAGTTCTGGTGCTCAGGCTTAGTTACTCTGTGGCATGTGGGATCTTCCTGGACCAGGGATTGAACTTGTGTCCCCTGCATTGGCAGGTGGATTCTTAAGGACTGGACCACCAAGGAAGCCCTCTTCATAGTTTTAAATCCAGCTTCTAGCAGAAACTTGGCATGAAGTAGACACTTAATGAATGCACGGTGTCTGACTAGATCGATTTATGTGCAAGAAAATACAGCATGTAATACTGAAATGCACTGTATCTAACTCTCGTGCAGTTTCCCTTTGCCCCGACCCTCTGTGCAAGCTGGCACTCATCCTGCCTAGCCCACTCCTGTCTCTGCAGATCACAGCAAGAAGAGGTGTGGGTTTCTGTCGGGCGGAGCCTGTCCCTGCCTGTGGCTCTCAAGTCCCGTGACCCAGCCTCAGGCATGTCTGGCAGGTCTCAGATGCCCTTCCATCATGGCCCAGGATGACACCACCCTTATGACCTAAAGCGAAGAGGAACTAAGAGCCTCTTCATGAAGGTGAAAGAGGAGAGTGAAAAAGCTGGCTTAAAACTCAACATTCAGAAAACTAAGATGAGGGCATCCGGTCCCATCACTTCATGACAAATAGATGGGGAAACAAAGGAAACAGTGACAGACTATTTTCTTGCAGATGGTGTTTGCAGCCATGAAATTAAAAGACGCTTGCTTGGAAGAAAAGCTATGACAAACCTAGACAGCATATTAAAAAGCAGAGACATTACTTTGCCAACAAAGGTCCATCTAGTCAAAGCTATGGTTTTTCCAGTAGTCATGTTTGAATGTAAGAGCTGGACCATAAAGAAGGCTGAGTGCTGAAGAATTGATGCTTTTGAACTGTGGTGTTGGAGAAGACTCTTGAGAGTCCCTCAGACTGCAAGGAGATCAAAGCAGTGAATCCTAAAGGAAATCAACCCTGAATATTCATTGGAAGGACTGATACTAAAGCTGAAACTCCAATACTTTGGCCCCCTGATGCAAAGGACTGACTCATTGGGAAAGACCCTGATGCTGGGAAAGACTGAAGGCAGGAGGAGGGGATGACAGAGGATGAGTTGGTTGGATGGCATCACTGACTCGACGGACGTGAGTCTGAGCAAGCTGTGGGAGTTGGTGATGGACAGGGAAGCCAGGGGTGCTGCAGTCCATGGGGTCATAAAGAGTCGGATGTGACTGAGCAACTGAACAACAAACCTGTCCCAAACCTGTCTTGGGGCCCTCCTGAAGCACCTCATCCTCTGCCCATCAGGATCACGAAGCTACATGGTTTATATTGAGTCCTGCCCCAAGGCCACAGGTGCGGGCCCTTGTACCATGGCCACAGAAGCGGAGCCCAGAAACAAGGTCACCTCTGAAGCTAAATGAGCCCCTTTGTAGCTCTTGCCAAAAGCTTTATGATTAAAATTAGGCCAAGATGCCCACTCCAGTAATCACCCTGCATGCTAAGTTGCTTCATTCGTGTCTGACTCTTTGCGACCTCATGGACTATAGCCCACCAGGCTTCTCTGTCCCTCAGTCAAGAATACTGCAGTGGATTATCCTAACCAATCACCGAACGTCAATCTTCTGGCAGGAATTTTCTTTGTCTGGAGGCTATAAAAATTGGCAATTAACCCACAAAAACTGTGGACTCTTCCTGGTCTGTCAGGAGGTCAGCCCGCTGCACTCACAGTGTCCTTGTTATCTCTGCTCTTTGTTCTTTTACTCCTTCCCTTCCAAAGTGCTCTTTGTCTGGAAATTCCTTTCCAACCTGGGCTCAGACTGCCTCGTCGGTTTAGGGACAGGAGGGCACTATCTCCCAGGCTCTGGCTTCTTCTACCTCCTGCCAGCCTGAGATCCTGTGGGGACCCTGGGTCTGCAAGATTGCGTTAGGGGTAAATGAGGCCTCACCTCACTCCCTCAGGGGCCAATTTTATCTAAAAGAGGGGCCCCAAAGTGCTGTATGATGTCCTGAGGGGGAATGTTGGCCCCTGGCCTCCCTACTCCCATCCTGTGTTCTTGTAGGGTGGTCAGGATGGCCGAGGGACCAGTCAGTACACATGCATACACTCACGCCCACTTTCACATCTGCACTCACACCCACACCACAAACTCCCAACCACTTCCTTTGTTTTGATGGTGAGAGAGACAGGATCTTGGAAGTTTCCTAACCTCTTACCCCAAATCTCTCCCTCCATGGTCCCCCACCCATTTAGGGGACTGGCCTTTGCCCGGGGTGGGGCAGGATTGGGGCCGAATTGTATGTGGGCGCTGACTCAGCGCCAGGCCCTTCTTGCAAGTGGAGTCACGTCCCTCCTTTTTCACCCTGGCGAAGTGTGCTTTGGCTGTGGTGGCCACATCAGAGAGTAGGAGCCCCCTTGGGCCAGCCCGGGCTCCCATTGCCAATGCCCAGCCTCCACTGTCCTCGTGGGTCAGTATCCTTCCAGCCCCGCAGCACTGGGCACACTGAGGGCGACATGAAATCTCTTTCTCCTCTAAACTAATACAAATCCTACATTTCCAGAAGATCTCATTCAGGATGCCCCTCCGTTAAAAAACAACAACAACAACAACACCTTCCTGGGATTGCCCTGGTGGTGAGTGGTTAAGATTACATGCTTCCAATGTAGGGGGAGCGGGTACGATCCTTGCTCAGCGAACTAAGACCCCACATGCTGCATGGTGCTGCCAAGAAAAACAAACAAAAAGTCTTCCTGATGGCTCTTTCCCTTTGGCATGCCCACTGAGGATCCTGCTGTTGCCATGAGCTTCTGCCCTGCCCGGTGTTGCTGGTATCGTGAAAACAAACCGAACCCAGAGTTTCACTTCTGCTGAAATGTCCCTGATGCCAAGATCCGCATCTTTGACCTGGGGTAGAAGAAGGCAAAAGTGGATGAGTTCCCAGTCTGTGGGCACAGTGTCTGATGAGGATAGGCAGCTGTCCTCCGAGGCCCCAGAGGCTGCATGTATGTGTGCCAACACATACATGGTGAAAAGCTGTGGCAAAGATAGCTTTCAGATCCAAGTGTGGCTCCACCCCTTCACATCACCTGCATCAACAAGATGTTGCTCTGTGCTGGAGCTCTTAGGCTCTGATAGGCTCCAGACAGGTATGTGCGGTGCCTTTGGAAAGCCCCAGGACCCAGTGACCAGGGTGCACACTGGCCAAATTATGATGTCCATCTGCACCAAGCTGTAGAGCAAGGAGCATGTGATTGAGGCCCTGGTGTGTGCTAAGTTGCTCAGATGTGTCCAAATCCTTGTGACCCCATAAACTGTAGCCTGCCGGGATCCTCTGTCCATGGGATTCTCTAGGCAAGAACATTACAGTGGGTTGCCATGTTCTCCTCCAGGGAATCTTCCCTAGACAGTGATCGAACCTGTGTCTCCTGTGGCTTCTGCTTTGCAGGCGGATTTTTTGCCACTGAGCCACCAGGGAAGCCCTGAGATCCTATTCATGGCCAGATTCAAGTTCCCTGGCCACCAGAAGATCCACGTCTCCAAGAAGTGGGGGTTTACTGAGTTCATTATTTATTTAAAAAAATACCTATTTATTTATTTGCTTGCATCGGGCGGGTCTTAGTTGTGGCATTTGAGATCTTTAGTTGCAGCATGTGAACTGTTAGTTGTGTTCTGTGGGATCTCAGTTCCTTGACCAAGGATTGAACCCAGGTCTTCTGCCTTGGGAGCGCCAAGTCTTAGCCGCTGGACCATCAGAGAAGTCCCGGGACTTACTGTTTAATGTGGATGAATTTGAAAACATGGTGACAGAAAAGTGGCTCATCCCAGATGACTGTGTAGTCAAATGCATCCCTAATCGTGGCCCCTGGGCAAATGGTGGGCCCTGTGCTCAGGAGAACCTTGGCTCTGTCCCCTCCTTGTCACACTCACCAATAAATCCTACTTTCCTGTTCAAACAGAAAAACGGCCTTCGTGATGGATCGCTCCACTTCCCATCGCGATCCCTCCACGTACCTCCCACCCCTGTGTGAGGAAGCCTGGTCTATGGGAAGTTTCTGGTGCTTTTGAGAGGGTTTCTCCAAACTCAGGGAAACAAAAGGCCCCTCAGACTCTGTGCTGCAGTGGACCAACTGTGTGATCTGGAATAATGCCTCCGGCTGAGGGTGGAGGTGAAGGGTGAGCGGTGACTGGCCTACTCCACGCTCTGGGCGCGCCAGATCTGGCCACCTTTCTGAGTGTCAGGTGGCCACGGGGAACAAGGCCATCATGTGCTGGGCCTGGACACCTTCCAGACAGGCAGAGCCCGGGTGTGAGAGTCAGCAGGATTGCAGGCTGAATGGGCCTGTTTTTACGCTGCCTCTGGGCGGATGGAGGGGCCCAGCTGGGAGCTCAGATGAAAGTGGGAGCAGAAGTGACCATTCTAGGTCGTAATGTGGGGGCCTTGGGCCTCCTTAATTAAAATATATATATTTAAAATTTGGAAATAATTCCAAATGTTTATGAAAAGTTGTAAAAATAAAACATAGTTCAAAGAACATCTTTATTCTTTTTGCCAAGATTTACCTATTGTTGGGAATTCCCTGGTGGTCCAGTGGTGGGGGTGGTGTTGTTTAGTCACTTCAACCGTGTCCAGCTTTTTGTGACCCCGTGGACTGTAGCCTGCCAGGCTCCTCTGTCTGTGGAATTTTCCAGGCAAGGTTACTGGAGTGGGTAGACATTTCCTTCTCCAGGGGATCTTACCAACCCAGGGATTGAATCTGAGTCTCCTGCATTTCCTGTATTGCAGGTGGATTCTTTACTGCTAAGCCAGCAGGGAAGTCCCCAGTGTTTAGGACTCCACATTTTTCACTGTTGAGTCCCCAGGTTTAATCCCTGGTGCAGGAACTAAAATTCCACAAACTGTGTACCTTCCCCACCACCGAAAATAAAAAAGATTTACCTATTACTAACATTTTACTCCATTTGTTTTATCGTTTTATCATCTGTCCCTGCCAGTGTGTACACACACAGATGGACACACATATGTGTGTACATGCATAATTTTTTCCCTAAACAATCCGAAGTTAAGTTACACATGTCATGACCTTCACCCTGAATACTTCAATATTTTCCAAGAATATTTTTCTTGTGATGTCAACTTTACAAATTGACCCTGAGCCAGTGCTTTAAGCTGCCGTCGATCATCTAGTCTTATTTGTTGACCTTATTATGTCCTTGGGTTAAATCCCCTTCCCCGATTGAATATCTGAGAGTAGATACTGCAGTTAGTTGGCATGTCTCTTTAGCCTCCTCCTCTGAAACATTCCCTATGCCTTTGTCTTCCATGCTGTTAAAAAGTCCAGGGTCTTTGTGAGGGCTCTAGGCAGAGGTGGGTGAAAATGAGCTAATGTACCTCCTGCAGCCTCCATAATCTTGCCTCACCATCTAACCGTTGTTCATTTGGAATTACCAAGGATGGGACTAACTATTTCACTGAAATATTTTCTTCCACCCAGATAATTTCTATCCCTTCAACGGTGTCTAACGTCATTTAGTTTGGCCATTTTGGAGAGAATATTTTACCAAATGTATCATAAACTTGTGTTCCTTTTTAAAAGAGGACATGCTACATCCTTTAAGTCTTTCTGGATGATCCAGGTCAAAACTCTACATGGAAATCATCGTGCTTTGTTGCAAAACCAGCAATTATGGACACTTAGGGTCTGATTGGGTTTCCCTGGTGGCTCAGATGGTAAAGAATCCACCTGCAATGCAGGAGACCTGGGTTGGGAAGATCCCTTGGAGGAGGGCATAAGCCACTCCAGTATTCTTACGTGGGAACTCCCCATGGACAGAGGAGACTAGAGGGCTACAGTTCATGGAGTCGAAAAGAGTCAGACATGACTGAGTGACTAAGAACAGCACAGCACAGGGCCTGTTTACAGTTCTGCACTAAATGATCACAATGACTCTGCTCATTTTTGTACCTTTTTTCCCCCTGATTCTGAGATTCTAGTCATCTGCCATTTCTCATAGCTTCTGGTACACTTCTAGGGCTTCCCTGATGGTTCCTCGGGTGAAGAATCCACCTTCAGGGCAGGAGACATAGGAGATGTGGGTTTGATCCCTGGGTCAGGAAGATCCTCTGGAGAAGGAAGTAGCAACCCACTCCAGTATTTTTGCCTGGAGAATTCCATGGACAGGGGAACCTGGCAGGCTACAGTCCGTGGGGTTGCAAAGAGTCAGACACGGCTGAGCAATTAGGCACACTGTAGCAATTCTTTTTTTCTTTTTACAATTTATATTTATTTATTTGGCTGTGTCGGGTCTTGGTTGTGACATGCAGGATCTTAGTTGCGTCATGTGGGATCTTTCTTTGTGCTCGGGCTCCAAATGCATGACAAACGCAACATCTCTGAGCTTGGACACAGCGACCTCGATCAGGAAAGTGAACCCCACTGACCAGGGCACATCCTCGCTCTTGGGGATGCCCCCAGAACACTCCCACGGTGAGAGGAGCCCTGCACACGCTGGCACACATGCTCAGATACACACGTGTGCTCAGACACACGTAGGCCCAGGGAAGCCCTGGCCCTTGGAGTTTGGGGGCGTTGATCCGGACATCCTCCCCTTTCCAGGATTTTTGTCAACTGCAGCCTGACGACGGGGAAGATCGGCTGCTTCGGCTTTGATGTGGACAACACTCTGGCTGATAGTGGAGAGGGGGAGGGGTGGGGGTGCGGGAGTGAGGAATTGGGGGCCAGGGGCGCCGGCCGGGAAATGGGCACCAGCGGGCCTGGGTCTGCTCGGCCCACAGCTTACAAGTCCCCGGCTTATGAGACGCTGGCCTTTGAGTTGCTGCTCGAGCGCTAGGTGTGCAACTGATAGGGCTCCAGGGTGGTGGTCACCTCAGGAGCCCTTATCAGCCTCCCTCCTGGCTTGACTCAGCTGTGACACGGGCTATCAGCATGGGGACCTCTTCATGTCCTTCCAAAGCCTCTTCCAGGATGTGATGGATGCCATGGATTATGTCCACCATTTGGTGAGTGTCCCAGGACCCCAGGCTGCACCCAGGTCCCCAGATCCCATAAGGTTTCACTCTGCTTCCGGTTGAGGATGGTGGTCTGGGTTCCTCCATCTTGAATGTAGGCATGTGCACGCATGCCCATGTGCACACACACACGTACACACATGAGATGTGAACTCACAGCTCTGCTCCCTCCTGTGGGGCTGTCTCAAGGAGAAGACCTTGGATGACTTAGAGAAATACCTGGATAAGCTGTGAGTGGCCTTAGACTAGGGTCATGACTAAGCCTTGTCCCTCTTGTCCCCTCCTCCCCCAGGGCAGTGGGGCTGCTCCTCCTTTCCCTGGCTCCTTCTTCAAGATGTGTACAGAGCTCTGCACCCTGGTCTTGTTCTTTGCCTTCCTGCCTGACCTGGGGCCTCCTGCCCACCCATGGGGCTGAAACCTGAGAACAGGCTCCCAGGGCAGCTCTGGGGAGGCCCCACTGCTGGAGGTGGCTCCTCTCTCTGCCCCAGGCACGAATCCTCGTTCTGCTGGACAAGATGAGGGAGGTGGGAAAAGTGTTCCTGGCCACCACCAGCAGCTACAACTACACAGATTGGAGTGTGTAATTGGAGGTGGGTGGAGGGGCGGGGCTCAGCCTCTGGGCCAGAGAACTTTCCTTTCTGGCTCTGGGTAAGCTGAGGCCCTGCAGAAACAGTGAGAGAGTGGAGAAGCAGTGGGGGTGAAACCCTCACTGCCTGGTTGGTATCTTGGGTTCAATTTCTTGGCCTTTTAAGGTCTCAGTGAAATGTTAGTCACTCAGTCATGTCTGACTCTTTGTGAGCCTGTGGACGGTAGCTAGGCTTCTCTGTCCATGGGATTCTCCAGGCAAGAACACTGGAGTGGGTTGCCATTTCCTTCTCCAGGGAATCTTCCTGACCCAGAGATCAAACCTGCCTTTTCTGCACTGCAGGCAGATTCTTTACCCCTGAGCCACCAGGGAAGCCTAGGGTCTCTGTGAAATTATCCATTTCCCCTCCATCTTGCTCCTGTGATCCCCGGTGTGTCCTGTGGGCTGAGGGCCTTGGCAGCCCTTTGTCCAACCCAGCTAGGTGCTCTAACTCCTGACTTTTCCTTGCTAGGCCATCATGACCTACCTATTAGATGCTGGTGAGGTGAGTGCCATGGGCCTGGCTGGTGGAGGCTGTGCCTAGGGCAGGGAGGCCGGGCCACCTTGCTGTAGGTCCCTCCCATGTCCAGCTGTCTCCTCCAGAGGAACCAAGGGTATGGGAGGGATCGTTTCACCTGAGTGAGCCCATTGAAAACTCCCCAGTGGGTGCTGGAACTTCCCCAGTGGGTGGGAGACTGGTGACTTCAGCCAGGCTATGGGAGGAGCCTGGAGGGGTGGGGAGACCTTGGAAAAGTGACTAGATATTTGGGGAGGGGCTGGATGGGGCAGAAGAGAGTGAGGGAGGGGGTGAGAAGTGGCTTTGGCAGGCCTGGGGGTGGGCAGTGTGACATACCTTGTGGGGACCCGGTCGGCTAATGGGTAAGCAGGACTCCAGCTGGGGGGGTGGGAGGAACCTGTGCTCTCATCCTGTGTCCCTGGGCCTCTGACTCTGTGCTATGAGGGACTCCAGGGGCTGAGACAGTCCACTCAACATCCAACACTGGCCTCTGCTAATAGCTTTTGAGCACGTCCTGCCAGTGTGGCTGGGGATGCTGGGTGGTCAGAGGCCCAGATTCCTGAGCCCTGGGATGTCCCATCTGGCTGAGAGGCCAGGGCTGAGATGGGGGAGCTGGCGAGTTTTCACCGGTCCAGAGCCAGGCATCCTGGCCAGGTGTGGGTGGGGCAGCTGTGGGTGAGGACCTGGCTGAGAGCCTGAATCAGATTTTCCAGGCTGAGCGCGTGTGTTGGCACGTGCCTCGCCATGTGCCCCACCATGCCTCATCCACCCACCTGCAGGCTGAGGCTACAGCCAGGCCCTGGAGGTCCTACTTTGATCTGATCGTGGTGGACACACAGAAGCCCCACTTCTTCGTGCAGGGTACAGTGCTGAGACAGGTCAACACGGTAATGCAGGGTCGAGGCCTGTCGTCTGCAACCCATGAACCCACTGTGGGGAGGGAGCCCGCCTCTCAGGCTTGACCTGCCCTTGGTGGTGGCTGCTCTGCTCTCTGTCTGCCCCTGGAGGCAAGGATCCAGGGAGGGGACTCCTTCAGGGCCCTCTGTGGCCCCCTTCTCTCCTCACCCCATAGTTACCCCTGCCAGTCCCAACCCCCCACCCTCTCTGACCAGGGCACCCCTCTGCCCCCTCCAGGACACGGGCAAGCTCTGTGTTGGTACCTACACTGGCCCCCACCAGCACTGTGCTGTCTACTCTGGAAGTACCATCTCCCCCTTTCCCCTCCCTCCCTCCCTCCCTCCCATTCCTCCTTAGCGACCCTCCTTCAACTAGAAGCCCATGTCCCAGGCCTGTGCGCCAGGACAGGACTAGGAACCCCTGTCCCCAGCCTGCTCGCTAGGACAGGAAGGACTGAGTGGGCCTGTCCTTCCCTGGTCCGGCAGGGTCATTGGACATGGTGTGTGAGTGCTCGGGGTGCGGGGGAAGGACATCCTATACATCGGGGATCACATCTTTGGGGACATCCTCAAGTCCAAGAAGCAGCAGGGCTGGCAGACTTGTCTGGTGTTTCCTGAGCTGTCCCAGGAGTTGGGCATCTGGGCCCCAGAGAAGGGTTGTAGGGGGCAGACCAGCAGGGGGCACTGGCCAGCGATGCTAAAGCCTGCATCATGGTCATCGAACCCTCTCTCCTATGTGGGGTCCATAGTGACCATGATCATACTGTCTGCTCTGTGGTTTGAGAGTGGATCTATTTATTCATGAGGAAACAGAGACCCAGAGAGGTTAAGTGTCTTTCCCAAAGTCACACAGCCTGGAGGGCTAAAGCTGAGACTCACATCCTGTCTCCTGACTCCAGAGCCCCGTGGTGCTTCTGTAGTCCCATGTTTACTCCCTCACCTGACTGCATCCTCCCTACGCATCCTGAGAAATTTAGTGAGTGCAAGGCCCAGTCCTCCAGCCGAGAAGTCAGGAGTTACTATGAACCCAAACAATTCGGGCTTGTTCTAAGGGCTGGGTTTGAGTCACTGACATCACAGAGTGAATGGAGACGCTGAAGAGGCTGGACACGCATCTAGCGAACCTGTACCAGTGAGAGCCCTGACCTGTGACCCCTACCCTGGGAGGAAAGCAGGATGGAGGGTGGTGGTCCATGTCCACGCCTGGCAGCAGGGTCCACGCCAGGTTGCTCAGGAAATCACGATCTGTTTCAGACTGGGCTTCCCTACTAAACTGGACTCTGACCCCCTTGAGATGCTCACACTGACCGCTAGGCCCTTCCTCCTGAACCACTGACCCTCTCACACGTGGGCACACACCCAGCTCAGCGCCCCCACTGGGTGCCCGCAGAGTGCCTCCCACCCCGTGCCATCTGGGGAGGTTGTACCTGGAGACTCTGGGGCCCCCAGCTCCTCTCCTCCTGGGTCAAGTGGCCATTTTTGCACCGGGCACACAGATGGCAGCAGTTACGGCCTGCAACTCATCAACTCCACCAAGAGGGAGATTCGGGGAAGAGCAGGGTGCTGAGGAGGAGGGGATGGGCCTGGTGGGGCAGAGGGTGAGGCGTGTGACTCCAGGTTGCCTGCCTGGATTAGCTCTTTCCCAGGTCCCCAGAGCCCAGTTATGACTCCCCGAGTCTCCAGAAGTGCCACTGGGCCTTGTGAGCTGGTGCCCTCTGCTGGCCCACATGCTGAATGACAGCAGTGTGCTCTTGAGGGGTTGTTTTTCCATCTCCACCATTAACCTTGACAAGTGCCTGCCTCCTGGATTGGGTCCTCATGTGACCGACTGCCTGGTTAGCATCTGGGGTCAGCCAGACAAAGGGCCTGAGAAGACAGGCTTTAGGGTGGATGCGCTGGTGGGTCTGGGTGAGGAAAGGACACGTTCCCTAGTGTCTTTCCTGGCAAGTCACTAGAGGTGGAGGAGTCCCACAGGGATTCAGGCCACTCGACCTTCCCAGGCCCAGTAGGGACCAATAGGGCAGGATCCCGGCTGAACCTCTTCTAGGAAATTCAGTGCTTTCATGCTGTATGATCCTCCCACAGCTCCTTGAGGGGGACTGGACAGGGATTGTCACCTTTATTTTATAGATGGGGAAACTGAGGCACAGAAAGGGGAACAGGGAAGCCCTTGGTCACACTTGGTAACACGGGACCATTTTTCTTTTTTTAAAAAAACTGTTTGTTTTTGACCTGGGTCTTCACTGTTGTGCACGGGCAAGTGGGTTTCTTACTGTGGTGGCTTCTCCTGTCGCGGAGCACAGGCTCAATAGTTGTGGTGCACAGGCATAGTTGTTCCCGAGGCATGTGGCATCTTCCTGGACCAGGGATCGAGCCCGTGTCCTCTGCATTGGCAGGCAGATTCTTAACCACAGGACTACCAAGGAATGGAATGCTTTTCTAGATTCTGAAGGCAGGGCCTGTAATGAGGTGGGGGCCTTCTAGGAGGGTGGGGTAGGAGTGGGGCTGGGTGTGTGGGTCTTACCAGAAAGTAAGTGATGCTGAGAGTGTAGAGCAGGCTGGTCGCTCTCCAGGACCAGGCAGGGAAGCAGGGAGTAGGGCCTGGGGCCAAGCAGAGAGAGCTGCCCCACCTCCCAAAGCCCGCACTAGCTAAGCGCCATGGCAGCCCCTTCCCTGTGGTGGGCGAGGGCCTCAGTGTCCCTGGTGGTGGTGGTTGTTTAGTCGCTAAGTCATGGCCGACTCTTGCGATCCTGTGGACTGTAGACTGTCAGGCTCATCTGTCCTTGGGATTCTCCAGGCAAGAATACTGGAGTGGGTTGCCATTTCCTTCTCCAGGGGATCTTCCTGACCCAGGAATCGGACCCAGATCTCTTGCGTTGCAGGCAGATGATTTACCAACTGAGCTGTGAGGGAAGCCCTCAGTGTCCTTAGGGGACTGTTTCCCGGGAGGGCAGAGCTGGGCCTGACCCTGGCAGGCAGGTTCACTTGTGGGTGATGCAGGTCCAGGGTGTGGGGGGGGGAATGGAATCTCCAATCAGTGAGCTGCCCCTCTGCAAGAGAGTGAGCTGGGAGTTGGACCTGTGCTACAGCATGATGGGCAGCCTGTTCCGGTGTGGCTTCTGCCAGACACTCTTCTCCAGCCAGCTGATGCGCTACACCAACCTCTATACAGCCACCTGCCTCAATTTCTTGTACCACCCACTCAGCTCACTGTACCGGGTGGCCCCGGAGCTGGTGGGTCCCTGCGGAACCTCCCTAGCATCCCTGAACCTCCGTCCCAGAAGGACCCATGGGTGGTTGGCCCTGCCAAGAGCATTTGAGGTCACCAGACCCCCCTCTCCCATCTCCAGGCACAAACAGGCCAAACCCTTGCAGATAACTGTCTGCCTTGTAAAGAATGCTCTGGAGGGGTTATGGTTCTACAGATAAGACGCCTCTGCTAAGAAGTTTTCCTCCTGCTCAATTTTAACTCCTGCTTTAAACTGAGACTGCATTATCTCCCTAGTACACATGATACCACTTTCAAGGAGGAAGGCTGTGGTCCCCCTACCCTCAGTAATTGCAGTACAGTGATCGCAGGGGAAGTGGACGAAACAGCAGACTGCATAGTAAACACTCCAGCTGGTTTTCCTCTGGAAGACCTGGAATGTTTCTCAGTCAAGAACAGGGAAGTGAAGGTGACAGTGATGCCACAGGGTTCATGGAAGCCATGAGACTGACCAGTGCAGAACTCCCCGGGGCATGCATGTCCCTTCTCCCAACGAGCAGTCATTATTTCCATCTTAGATGATGTACCATCTGCAGTCAAGGATCTAGACTTGAAGCTAGTTCTCTGGGGTTCTGTGAGCCCTGTTTTTCTTGCCACTCTCAACTGCCTTCCTGATAATTGAGAGCAGGAGAAACCATTTTATGTTTCTGGGCTAGGTGTGTGTGTTTTTTTTAAATGATTCTGCTTAATGCTTAATATATCTCAGCAAAGTAGGTTTTTGTCTCCTCATGTTACCACGGTGAACTGGAAGTGCAGAGAACCTAAATTACTTAGGTTCAGACTGCTGCTAGGTAGGCTGCAGAGTCAGGATTTGAATCCAGGGCCACTTTGTCCCCTGCACCACACTACCGCACTGAGCTCTCATTGTGCAGCCTCTTCTCATCTCCAGGCTGTTAAATGAGCGGGCTGGAGGATTCCTGTAGGCAAAACAGGGCGTCTGAGGCGTTATCGTGCAGTTAGACACCGTTGCTAAAGTAGAGACCAGACAGGTGAAGAAACAGCATCCGGAGCACCCAGGTGAAAGAGCTAAAGAAACCGGAACTTACCCAGCCATGCTGCCTGGGATTTTTGAGGAAGTGAAGTCCATCTGCAAGAAACTTCCTCCTCCTGCTGACCCTCTTGGGCTCCCTTTTCTGTAGCATCACTGGGCAGGAAGCTGGCAGCTGTGGTCAGAGGATGGCGTTGGGGGGAATTGATGTGTTACTGGGGACTCCGGAAGGCCTCGGCACTGATGGCGCTCCTCCACCTCCTGTGTTGGTCCCTACAGATGCTTCATGAGACAGCAGTGGAGCAAGAATTGGCCGGTCTGGTTCCCGCCTTCAGCCTCTTCTCTTGCAGCCAGAGGCTGAGTTACTGGGAAGTGAGGGCTGCCAGCGGACTGGCCAGGGAGCTCAGAGACTTGGGGGCTCCTCTTGGGCTAGAGCAGGGGTCCCAGTGGAGCAGTATCAACCTGAGGGGTTATTTGGGAGGTCTGCGGGAGCTATTTTGTCTTCCAGTGCAATCATTCCTGAATATTCATGTAGGAATACATATTATTTTATTATACGTTGCTTTTCATTTCTCATTTGTTATAGTTAAGGTATGATATTGATTGTTAAGATTATAGAGAATCATGTTGTCTATGAATCTCAATTCAGAATCAAGAAGAGCAAATGAAAATATTTGGTTTATTTATTTTTTAATTTAAGTATAGTTGATTTGCAATGTTGTGTTAGAAAATACTTGGTTTTAAGATGAGGCAGGGGGTCTGAGAGGGCCAAGGGCCACTGGTTGTCAGACTCACAGGTCCTGCTTGGTTGACTAAATGGGGGCCCGTATCTCCCCACATCTCTTCTGGATCATTCCTCTGACAGATCCATCCTCATCCTGGGAGAGGTGACTCTCCCCGGCCAGGCTTCCTCAGCAGGCGACTTTTATGGACACAAAGTGGAGGGGCTCCTTCTTCGCCCCCTCTGTGACTCTGCCCTCTGAATGGAGACCCAGGCTTTCCTGAGTGGCAGGCTCGGCTCCTCACCAAGTTCTGCAGCCCCGAGCCCTGCAGGAGGGTTCCTGTTTCTACCCTGGCATTCCCAGGGCTTGATTTTCAAAATGCCCATCTTATCGGTTCCCTTTAGCGTGGTGGCTCCAGGCTCAGTCTACATTCTTTCCACCAGTGATTTTCACCAGGCGCCTCCCATGTGCCTGACAAAGTAGAAACTGAATTATGAGCCATTTTACTCCTGCCCAGGAGAAGCGCAAAATTCAAGTACATCGATAATATTAAATGAGAAGCAAAAGAGATTAAGAAGAGGTGGGGAGAATACACAGAACTGAAGGTCTTAATGACCCAGATAACCATGATGGTGTGGTCACTCACCTAGAGTCAGACATCCAGGAGTGTGAAGTCAAGTGGGCCTTAGGAAGCATCACTATGAACAAAGCTAGTGGAGATAACAGAATTCCAGCTGAGCTATTTCAAATCTTAAACCAGTGGTTTGCAACTAATTTGTCCCTCCCAACCCACCAGAGGACTAGACCCACTCCCCTCTGTAACTGTGGGTTCTCTGGGGATGTGTTGGTTACTCTATCCTCTCATCTCCATCCCAGGGCAGACTAAGGCATTTGGACACATTTTCTACCCCTGGCTGGGAGTCACTTTGTGAATCTGGGAAGTTCCATAACCAGCTTTCTTTGTTTCTTGTAAGACTGAGGGCAAAGAAAAGAAGACCAGGAGGGCTGCATGGAGGCAGACTGAATCCAGGACATGGCTGGCATCACTATCCTCTTCTATAAGATATTTTTCAGATAACAGGAAAAATATGGGAGAGAAAGCAACCATATTGAAATCTCCTAACTGTGACAGATCAGGAGCCCAAGAGCCCTTCTTTTAGGGAGGAGGAAGGGGTCTTGTTCTCCCTGGCTGCTGGGCCATTTGTGTGTACCAAGTGGAACTATTTAACCCAGCTCCCCTGAGTGTATCCTTTCTCATCCATTTTTATTTCTATAAATTTCTTTTTAAAAATAGTGTTTCTGTGCACTCAATTTTTTGATTCTGTTACTCGTAATGACAATGGCTATAGATA
The DNA here is from genome assembly GCF_963930625.1 of Muntiacus reevesi. Lineage (NCBI taxonomy): Eukaryota > Metazoa > Chordata > Mammalia > Artiodactyla > Cervidae > Muntiacus > Muntiacus reevesi. The sequence goes on along the minus strand of NC_089251.1, from coordinate 57,484,247 downwards.
TATTCATTAACTGTTCTTTCCAGTCACTGTGAAAGACAGCGAGAGAGTCTTTGAACTTGATGTACATACATGCATTAAAATCTATAAAAAGTCCTACTTGTGATTTTAAAACTTGATTCTTCATTCTAGTTGGAGCTCCTCCATAGTGTTAAGCCCTCGCCCTTCACTGAATTTGAGTTCACTTTTCTTGTTAATGGTATCACCTGGAGGCTTTTGCTGTTCAGGCTCTCAGTCGTGTCTGACTCTTTGCAACCCCATGGACTGCAGCATGCCAGGCCTCCCTGTCCTTCACTATATCTCCTGGAGTTTGCTCCAATGCATGCCATCCCAACATCTCATTCTCTGTCGTCTCGTTCTCCTGCCCTCAGTGGAGGCTTAGAAGGTTTGAAATGAAAGCATGTGATCCAGTTTGCTAGTTTTATTTTCTGTGGGTAAGTAGGGGAAACATTTGGAATATCTGAGGATAAATAAGGGACAACAGGCCCTGTGCTCAGAGTTCACATTTTTTGACATCTCCTGTGCATTTCAGAAGCTTCCAGACCTTTCATTCTTCTTCCTGTGTTGACTTTTGGGCCTCAGAGTCACCAGAGGCAAGTTTTCCAGGAAAGGACTAGGTACCCCTGAACTTGTGTCTTTATTTTTTAAAGAAATAGAAAGTATATTTTTAGCTCTGTTTTCTGTCTTTTTAAATATTTATTTGGCTGCACCTGGTCTTAGCTGCAGCATGCAAGCTCTTAGTTACGGCATGTGGGATGGAACCTGGGCCTCCTGCATTGGGAGTGCAGTCTTAGCCATTGGGCTCCCAGAGAAGTACCTGGTCTTGTTTCTTTAAACATTAGACTCTTATTAAAGGCCTACAGGATAGTATTTTACCAGGAAAACTGCTCAGACCCTAGGACACATGCTTTTCTTTGAAATCCAGCAGCATTACAAAAAGTATTTTAATACTACAAAAATGAATGCTTAGAATTCCCTCCTAGGGGCAGAGAGAATGCAGAAATGGCCTGGGGGATAAGCGGCCTGGCAGAAGATCCTTAAGGAGTCTGAGGAAGAGATGAGGTAGAGGGAGGGGAGAAGGGGTGGGGAGGGGGAGGGGGAGGGCAGCCCCGCAGAAAGAAGAGGTGGTCAAGGCCCTTTCCTGTGCTTCTCTATCTCACCTCTGCTCCTCCCTCAGGTCTCAGGGGCCTCCCACCTCCCTGATCCTCTTTCTCAGGGTCATCACACTCTGACATTTGTGAAGCTTTAACATGTGTCCCCACTAGACTTGTGGTTCCATGGGGACAGGTCATTTGGGTCACCATTGTATCTCTGGTGTCCAGTGTCCTGTATGTTTTATTGCGTGAGCCATGTAACCTGATTTATTATTACACTGGGTCACTATGTAGAATTGCAGGGAAAAGAGCGGGGCTAAAGATATATCATAAAGACCAGAGGAAGTGGGGAAAGGATAGACTGCTCAACTCCTAGGAAGTCATCTGTATTTCTGTCTGGGGGTTGTTCATTTGATGCGGTGTTTTGTTTTTGTTTTTAAAAAAACACATTATGTCGGGACTTCCCTGGTAGTCCAGTGGTTAAGACTCCACCTTTCAATGCAGGGAGTCCAGGTTCGATCCCTGTTGGGGAATTAAGATCCCACATGTCACGTGGCAACTAAGCCCATGTGCTGAAACTAGGATCGACATATATATGCTATCATGTGTAAATATTAATAGATAGCTAGTGGGAACCTGCTGTATAGCCCAGGGAGCTCAGCCTGATGCTCTGTGATAACTCTGTGATGACCTAGAAGGGTGGATGGGGCGGGGAGCATGAAGGAGGGATGTCCCAGAGGGAGGGGATATATGTATATAAATAGCTGATTCATGTTTTTGTACAACAGAAACTAACAATATTGTAAAGCAGCTATCAGTTCAGTTCAGTTCAGTTCAGTCACTCAGTCGTGTCTGACTCTTTGCGACCCCAAGAACCGGAGCATGCCAGGCCTCCCTGTCCATCACCAACTCCTGGAGTTTACCCAAACTCATGTCCATTGAGTCATCTCATCCTCTATCATCCCCTTCTCCTGCCCTCAATCTTTCTCAGTTATCAGAGTCTTTTCAAATGAGTCAGCTCTTCACATCAGGTGGCCAAAGTATTGGGAGTTTCAGCTTCAACATCAGTCCTTCCAATAAACACCCAGGACTGATCTCCTTTAGGATGGACTGGTTGGATCTCTTTGCAGTCCAAGGGATTCTTAAGTCTTCTCCAATACCACAGTTCAAAAGCATCAATTCTTTGGCGCTCAGCTTTCTTTATAGTTCAACTCTCACATCCATACATGACTACTGGATAAAACATAGCCTTGACTAGACTGACCTTTGTTGACAAAGTAATGTCTCTGCTTTTCAATATGCTGTCTAGGTTGGTCATAACTTTCCTTCCAAGGAGTAAGCCTCTTTTAATTTCATGGCTGCAGTCACCATCTGCAGTGATTTTGGAGCCCCTAAAAATAGTCAGTCACTGTTTCCACTGTTTCCCCATCTACTTGCCATGAAGTGATGGGACCAGATGCCATGATCTTAGTTTTCTGAATGTTGAGCTTTAAGCCAACATTTTCACTCTCCTCTTTCACTCTCATCAAGAGGCTCTTTAGTTCTTCACCTTCTGCCATAAGGGTGGTGTCATCTGCATATCTGAGGTTAGTGATACTTCTCTCAGCAATCTTGATTCCAGTTTGTGCTTTATCCAGTCCAGCATTTCTCATGATGTACTCTGCATATACGTTAAATAAACAAGGTGACAATATACAGCCTTGATGTACTGCTTTTCCTATTTGGAACCAGTCTGTTGTTCCATGTCCAGTTCTAACTGTTGCTTCCTGACCTGCATACAGATTTCTCAAGAGGCAGATCAGGTGGTCTGCTAATTCCCATCTCTTTAAGAATTTTCCACAGTTTATTGTGATCCACACAGTCAAAGACTTTGGCATAGCCAATAAAGCAGAAATGGATGTTTTTCTGGAACTTTCTTGCTTTTTCGATGATCCAGCGAATGTTGGCAATTTGATCTCTGGTTGCTCTGCCTTTTTAAAAACCAGCTTGAACATCAGGAAGTTCACAGTTCACGTATTGCTGAAGCCTGGCTTGGAGAATTTTAAGCATTACTTTACTAGCATGTGAGATGAGTGCAATTGTGTGGTAGTTTGAGCATTCTTTGGCATTGCCTTTCTTTGGGATCGGAATGAAAACTGACCTTTTCCAGTCCTGTGGCCACTGCTGAGTTTTCCAAATTTGCTGACATATTGAGTATAGCAGTTTCACAGCATCTTTTAGGATTTGATATAGCTCAACTGGAATTCCATCACCTCCACTAGCTTTGTTTGTAGTGATGTTTTCTAAGGCCCACTTGACTTCACAATCAGGATGTCTGGCTCTAGGTGAATGATCACACCATCGTAATTATCTGGGTTGTGATCTTTTTTGTACAGTTCTTCTGTGTATTCTTGCCACCTCTTCTTAATATCTTCTGCTTCTGTTAGGTCCATACAATTTCTGTCCTTTATTGAGCCCATCTTTGCATAAAATGTTCCCTTGGTATCTCTAATTTTCTTGAAGAGATCTCTAGTCTTTCCCATTCTATTGTTTTCCTCTATTTCTTTGCACTGATCACTGAGGAAGGCTTTCTTGTCTCTCCTTGCTTTCTTTAAAACTCTGAATCAGATGGGTTTATCTTTCCTTTTCTCCTTTGCTTTTGGCATCTTTTCTTTTCACAGCTATTTGTAAGGCCTCCTCAGACAGTCATTTTGCTTTTTGCATGTCTTTTTCTTGGGGATGGTCTTGCTTCCTATCTCCTGTACAATGTCACGAACCTCCATTCATAGTTCTTCAGGCACTCTGTCTATCAGATCTAGTCCCTTAAATCTATTTCTCACTTCCTACGGTATAATCATAAGGGATTTGATTTAGGTCATGCCTGAATGGTCTAGTGGTTTTCCCCACTTTCTTCAATTTAAGTCTGAATTTGGCAATAAGGAGTTCATGATCTGAGCCACAGTCAGCTCCTAGTTTTGTTCTTGCTGACTGTGTAGAGCTTCTCCATCTTTGGCTGCAAAGAATATAATCAATCTGATTTTGGTGTTGGTCATCTGGTGATGTCCATGTGTAGAGTCTTCTCTTGTGTTGTTGGAAGAGTGTTTGCTGTGACCAGTGTGTTCTCTTGGCAAAACTCTATTGGCCTTTGCCAGCTATCCCCCAATTAAAAAAACAAAAAAGAGAATTGGTTGTCTCATATTGGAAAGTACAGGGCTTGGCTGGATCTGGGCTTTAGCCTGGGGATCAAATGATGTCACTGGATGTCACCTCACTCTCTCCAGCCCTCAGGCTTATTCCATATTGGTGCCATTCTCAGGTAGGCTTTTTTTCTCCATCGGTATAAGTAGATTTACAGATTCCCATCCTATCTCTTTGGCAACTCTACCAGGAAAAGTCTCACTGGTTTTGTGTGAGACACAACCCATTGTCCAGTCAATATCATTAGCCAAGAGATACTGGGTGCTGGTTGGCCTGACCTGGGTCATATGTTCTGGTGGGTGGAGTTCATTCCTCTTAAGCTACAGACTGTGAGCAGGAAAGAGGTGGTCATCAGGAAATTAGGGTGCTCTTTTTTAAAGATAGTTATCTATTTTTATTATTTTGTTGCTCCAGGTCTTAGTTGTGTTATGTAGGATCTAATTCCCTGATCAGGGATCAAACCCAGGATCTCTGTATTGGGAGTGTGGAGTCTTACCTGCTGGACCACCAGGGAAGCCCCTAGGGTGTTCTTATTAGGACTGCATTCCCAGCAGGCATGATGGATGTCTTTTATAGCAGGTGTAACTGCTACCCAGTAAACAGTAATAATGGTCATAGCTTCTCCCTTCCCTGTCTCCTGCTTCCCAGACATTCTGCACCAGATGTCAACACATAACCATCCCTGTTTATCTTCAATACTCATACTCCCCTCTCCTAAGAAGCTGTCCCTACACATTAGATTTAATACTGTTTAAAGCCCGAATCTCTGCTACAATTCCCTGTGAATCTTCCTGCCAAGCGATTAAGAGCCTGCCTTCTTTCCTTCCCGCCTGTTCTGGTTTCTAGGAACAGCTATTTACTGAACAAGAGGATTACTGAGAACCTACAAAGAGCTCTAGAATCAGGGTGTAGTTTTCTGCAGCTGCTGTACCATCCACTATCATTTCCACATCCTTTTAGATCTTGAAGATGCCACTTAGTCTAATCAGGCTGCTTAAAACCTCCAATTTGTCAGTTTGGAAACTACACATTATTAGATGCCAATAATTTATCCTGCATTGTCAGAACCCAGAATGGTATCGAGACATCCTGCTAAGAACTGGCAATGGTGAAGTTGCTCTTTTGAGAACCAGGAGGGATGAGCTTGACTCTTGTCTGCCGATTCTTAATATTTGATTTCTCTCAGTCCCCATTTTCAGCTTTTGTGCCTTCTAAGCATTATTTGGCTTCACAGATGAAGTGAGTCTGTCTATAAGGGGAGAAAAGGGCTGGCTGCATGGATTCCTGCATTTTCATTGTGGTGACAGTTTATTTCTCATTGAGAGTTAGTCTATTAGCTTCAGGGTTTTATAGTTCAGTTTTAGAATCTTGTTTTTATACATCTTAGAGATGGCTCTGCTTGTCTCACAGTGGGAACATCCGCACCCTGGGTGAGGCTGGGGGTCAGATCAAGGTGAGTTCTCCCAGGTAGTGGGTGTTCCCTGTGAGGCCTACTGGTATTTCCCAGTTGTTGTTGTTGTTCAGTCGCTAAGCTGTGTCTGACCGTTTGGGTCCTCATGGACTGTAGCCCGCCAGGCTCCATTGTCCATGGGATTTCCCAGGCAAGAATACTGGAGTGAGTTGCCATTTCCTTCTCCAGGGGATCTTCTTGACTCAGGGATCGAACCCAGGTCTCCTACTTCTCAGGCAGAGTCTTTACCACTGAGCTACCTGGGAAGCCTGTGTTTCCACAGAGACACCCCTAATTCTCTAGGCCAAGCTACCATCACAGTTTTCTGTAATAAATAAGATAAATAAGCAGGAATGAACAAAGGTTAATTTTTTTTAAGATAATATAAATATCAAGAAAACTGAAATCTAAAATACATCAACTAGGTCCTTTGTACTTTATATTTACACAATGATTCTGACTGGGAAAGGTGAATGGGGAGTCTCTGGGGCTTAGGTGGTCTTCTCAGGCCAGATGTCCCTTACAGAGCATAGAACTGAAGAGGCAAGGGTCCTCTCCCCACTGCTCTCTGCTACTCCCTTTTGCTTTATTCTGAAGCATTTCTGAATAATAAATGCAAACTAGGTTTGAATATAAAAAGCTTAATGACCACCCCAATTCAGGATTGTGTATCATTATAGGAAACCAGGCACAGAGAGGATGGGAATTACCCCTCATCTCCAGGGATCTGTGAGGGAAGTCAAAGATCACACAGAAAAGTCATTTCTGACCTCTAAGCCAAGGCATGGCTGGTGTAAGCTCATCAGCTAAATGAGGGCATTTAACCAGATGGTGGGTTACATTCCATCTAAGTGGGGAAGGCCAGTGTCTAGGCTCTGGTCTTTCAGGCTGTGAGGACCTGCCCTCTCTGCTAGGGCAGATGCAGGAAGGAAAGTTTATCATATTGTGGATCTGACTTCCTGATATAAAAGTAACTATGGTGGGATTAAGGTAGGTCAATAAAATTATAAAATTTTCTGTACTTGTGGGATAAATTAATTTTCAAAAGTTGGAAATTTATGTATGCTGTGAAACTGTGGCCAACTCCAGTCTTAAATAAACCAGACTTTCCTGCAGGGATATAAAATTTGAGAGTCAGTCCCGGTGAGTTACTTTTCAAGTTCCAAGGGCCCATGTCCTGCATCCACAATGCCTCTCCATTGTACAGTTTCTCCCAGGTCACCTGGGTAAGTACATTTCTTGTCTCATGGAGGCTCTGAAATGTCTCTTAAAAAAGAAAGCATCAAAAAATTATGATTCAGGGACTTGAAACCCTAACGTTACAGGCAAAGCCTCATTTTTGCGGAATATAAAGCACTCGGTCTCTTCCACTTCTAAGAGCTCGGTGAGAGAAGCCACCACGAGGTCGTGTTCCTGCAGCATTTCCGGGTAGCGGGACACGGCTCGTTCGATCCTGGCCGAACGCCTCACGGGTGTGATCAGCTTCATGTCCTGCACCTCTGGCATCCCACTTATCCTAAGAGAGCAAGAGGTGCATTCAAAACCTTGTAACTCCTTTCAAAATTCTACTTATTATTTTTTTCTTATTCTCTAATAAAACACGAGAGAATCTCAACATTGACTGATACAAGAGATGTGTCTAGGGCAGCTCTCATCCTAAGACGGACGTTTCCTGAATGTTAGAATGGACTGGGTGGAGTCCATCTGTTGTCAGATGGTGTCAGCAGAGGGATTTCTTTGAATGAAGTGCTAAGTGTGGTTTTGTTTGAAGTCAACTACTTGGCAGTTGGTGTTTGTTCATTCCATAAACTTCCACAGAGTTGACATCCTTTGGGGAAATTGGGCCTAACACCAAAAAAGGCTTGACTAAAGAATTCAAAGACACTTTCTAGCTTCGACAGTAAATTATCCAAAAACATCTTTTAAGATGGTGGACCAAACCACAGATGGAGATTGCAGCAAACTGGGCATCTTCCTGGTAAGGGCTTTCTTATCATGCATTCTTATAATATGCATTCTTATACTAGCCTGAAAGATAAGCTGCAGAGACTTTCCACGGAGTGAATTCTGGCCACAGGAAACAAAATCACAGATTACATTAGTCTTATAAAACTCATGGCCAGTCTGCTGAAAATGCTCCTAAAAGTTCCCAAGCCAGTGAGAGGTGGCTTTCACATCAGCAGCTTAACTTCATCCACCCATGAGCGGAGTATAGTGGGGAAATGACACATCTGAGAGAGGTGTTTAGAGTGGAAGAAGCTCAGCTGTGCTCCCCAGGAAAGTAAGACAAAGAACTTATGGTTTTGGTGCTTTTGTTTGAAATTTTCCTTTCAAGAGCACGAACAATGACATTGATACCCTGACACAGTTCCTTAAATTATTACACATTCTGTCTTAAACTTCCACTTGTTTCAAAACCAAACACTTGATACATGAGCAGCCTCTAACTAGTACAGTCCTGACAGCCCTCCTTGTTCTTACAGGCTGTTCACGGCCCCTTCCTTCCCATAGCTCCAGAGGTTGCCCTTGCTTAGCAATTTGTGCAGTACTCCCACTCCTGACCCCCAGGAAAGGTAGGTGGGATCTGCCATTGCAGGACAAAAGAGGGTGAAGGGGGAGGACTGATTCCAGGAGGAAGGGGTGACTCCACTCCAACACCGCTCCTGACTCTGGCAACTCCTTCCTCACAGGAAGGTCAGATCTCCTTGGAGGTGCTGTGGTGGGGTGGGGTGTGTACAGAGAAAGGACTTTCTCCCTGGCATGGGTTCCACCCCTCTCCTTCCCCTCTTTCCCTTAACACCAAAGATGGATTAGATCCTGCTCATATGAGGCAGGAAGTATTCATATCACTAATCTGCTGGTATTCCGGATCTTCAGAGGAGAAGCTGACAATTGAACTTAATTTAGACCTGCGAACACAAAAACTTTACAACGTGCTTACCGAGGGATTGGGGCGATCTGTAATTTGATACCAGGATGACCATCCTGTTCTGACTTTGTTATTTGGGGTGTTACTGACATCTGTTCGATCTCTTTTGGGGAAAGGCAAGATGCTCCAGATTCTGTCTTCTTGGCCAGCTCTTCTACTGATGTTATATTAGTTTCAGCAACTAAGGAGTTAGAGATAATTCCTATGTATATAAGGTCAAAAGGAAAGACTTAGCAATTTAATACTGAAGCTAAAAAAATTAATACAGTGAAACAGGAATATCTCCATGACTTCTTAGTGATTCTTATGGATTCCATATGCTAAATAAAGAGTAACTGATTTGGAGTGGGACTTAACAACTAGCTTTTCCCACTAAGCCTTGTAGTAATATGCTGCTGCATTAAGCCTCCTCCTAACCAGTCCTCCACACAGCCTTTGGGCCTGTGAGAATGGATCCCTGCTACCCTTTCAATATTCTAAATACATCCCCAGTCTTATTCATTCTTGAAGGAGCTCCCCTAGTGACTAACCATTGGCCTCTTACCCTCATTCCACACCTTGGGTCAATTCTCCTAGCTCATTAGGGTTAACCCACTTGACCTTCTGATCCCCTTGGACCCAGGGATGACCAAATGGCTCTCACCTTGGACGTAGGTGTAAATGTCTTGTGTTAACACAATATGCTTCATAGCCTAACCAACATAGCAACCAAAATGAAGGGAAGGAAATTTGACTGAGACAGATAGATATACTATGGCTGGAGGCTGAGACCCCAAGAGAGGCCAACAGGTGGAAAAAGGCATGAATTCCTGTCTCTCTCTCTTTTTTTAATCCTTTAAAGAACACTGCCATATATTATAAACAAATATCTGAATTGTAGCATCGTTCTCAGTAAGGGTACCATTGAGTATATATATACTACAATCTTATTCCTAAAAGTAATGGGTTAGTTGGCTGTAATTCCACATGGCTTGATTGGTCCCCAAAGTTCAATCTACTCTTAATGGAAAAAGATTTGTCACCTTTTAAGATTATAAAAGTAATCCATTTTATTTTCTCAAGCTGTCTTCCCCCCAACCCTGTTCATATCACAAATATAATTATATATATTGTAATTATATTGTATATATAATGTGCCACTCGCTTTATTTGGCACATTTTTCATAGAAGAATTCTCTAAAGGTTTTGACCAATGACAGCAATTGTGAACTATGTGAAATGATTCCTGAGATGGCTATGTTTTAAAGGTAGAACATGAATTTGGATGTATCCAGGTGGGTGGGCATGTAACAATTAAACACATAACTTAAACTAAAGTACCTCTCCTCTCTGGCTCAGTCTCTCCTGGTAAAGAGCCTCTTGTCTTCTCTCCAAGGAAGCAAGTCACCCTGGTCCAGGATGCTCTGGTGGGAAACCTTTGTTTGGTGTTGGAGCAGTATATTTACTTGTAATAATAGAAATCAATCAGCTAATGATGAAAGCTGAAAGGTCCACACCAGGGAAACCAAGAAGCAAGAGGCATTTCAGTGAACTTAAAATTCTTCTTTCCCTATATGTGTTCCTCAGTGACCTTTGCTTGAGTAACTAGAGGGAATGAATTTAAAAACAAAATAGCAGTACCTTCTGTGGTTCTGTTTTGGTCTTGCAAAATATTAAGGACAACTTCTCGCAACTCTTGTATTGGCTAGAAGGAAGAAAATACACGAATGGTATATTAAAAACATTCATGGAAAAAAATGACCCAAGGAATTTATGATGTTGTTTAACAACGAATGGTATATTAAAAACATTCATGGAAAAAAATGACCCAAGGAATTTATGATGTTGTTTAACATCAAATAGACTTTTTATAACAAGAATGTTTCCCTTTTTAATCTCTTGTCTAACTATAAGTAACATTTAAAAGGCTTCAGTTTTAGCTTTACAGGAAAAATAAAGGAAGAGAAAAAATATTGGTTTAAATGCTGGCATGCTTGACTTTAATGAAGAGATGAATTCATGGAACGTTGTCTATAATTAAATTTCTTTAAATCAAATTGGGTTTCTTATTGACTGACATGATCCCATCAAAGATGTATTCCCATATCAAGATTCTAATCCAAAGATACAGAACTAAGCTATACAGAAAATCTTATATATGTTTTAAGTGTTGTCTTAACTGAATTTTTGTTTTTATCATGAAAGTCATATGTCAATACACACAACTGAACAATAGGTCAAAGTTAAAAAGGAAAACTACCCATAATCCCATCATCTAAATATAACTAAATATAACCTTTAGTTAGCATTTTAGACAATTTTCCCCCAGCTTTTCCTTTCATTCTTTTATTTGGTAACATAATATAAAAAAACACTAAACTAAAAGCTATCACAGAAAAGTAATTTTCTGATAAAATTATCTGAGATAGTCTTCCTTCCCCCCCCTTCCTTTTTAAAGTATGAAAACAATGCCATGAAACAGAACATCACAAATGAACTGTACTTTCTCATAGGAACACAGTATTTAGAGGCTGGTCTTCCTGACCTGGGACCCTGTATCAAATAAATAACAGATACAAACTGAAAATAGAGCATAAAAGCAAAGCTGTCTATACATTTTTACAAAAGCAAAAATGCTTAAGCTAAACACTTAAGGAAATGGGAATAAATGTACAGAATACATTGCAAAGCATCTTAATTATATTAAACACTCATTAAGTATATATTTTAATAAGCCTCTGGTTAAAGATGATAGATTGAGTACACAAATATGCCTAATCCCTCTTGAAACTCTTCTGAAATGATTTTAAAAAGGGGTTAAAAGGAGGGAATAGCCACAGAGAATAGAAGAAATAGCAACAAGAATGTAGAAGGAAGAGGTAACCAACTTGACCAATGAAAGAGTCAAATTCTATGCTGGCAGTTTGGCTGAGAAAGAATCTGATTCAACCCCAAAGCCTCTGAAAGGTTCAGGAATTGCTGGAGGGCTCGAGAACGTCTGTCAAAAAGCAGTCACACCTGGGAATTGCCTGGCAGTTCAGGGATTAGGACTTGGTGCTTTCACTGCCAGGCCTGGATTCCATCCCTGGTCAGGGAAGAGCCTGAAAGCTGGTGGTTTGGCCAATCAGTCAATAAAAACAATCAGACCTCCAAATCCACCCTGCATCCCTGAACTCCAGGCAGACTGGTGGCTCTGCCCCGCCCACCTTCACCCCAACAGGGCAGCAGGCACATATGCTCCAAGTCTCTGGGTATTGTCATGCAAGACTGAGGGTGGGGGTGTTTGCTGAAAAAAGGGATAAATGAAAGTTTCCACGCTGAAGGTTGAGACTCCCAGCTCCCTTTTCCCCAATAAGGGGAACTGGTAGCTCAGTTCCTGGTTCTTGGGAAGGAGGATGAATGAGCCTTCTTCAGAGAATATGACCAGCCTTAGAGGAACGACCAGAAGATACTGATATTGGGGGTTCTTCAATCAGCTGACTCAGCCAGATCACTCTGTGGTAAAGCCTCATCTGTGACCAGAGTTTTTAATAAGTTTTTAAAACCTACTTCATACACATACAAATAGTCCAGTTTTACCAGCATCTGAGTAGAACCTCTAAAGAACAATAGAGAATACAACCAACCAAACACCCCATTCTTCCTTAAAAAAAAGGAGATGAGAGAAGAAAAAGCATTGGAGAAGAGTCAGGCAGTGCAGGAAGAAAAGGTAACTTGATAGTTCTGGTGAAAGGAGATCCCAGAATGACAACTGATAAAGATGGGGGTGAAGAACCACCAGTTGGTCACTCACCACAATCAGAGAAAGCCCAGCAGTGCAGCAGTGAAGACCTAGCATAACCAAAGGAAAAAAAAAAGAAGAAGAACCCAAGGAAAAGAAATCAACAGAATGTAATATTTTGAAAGTATTGAAAAATATAGATAATTATAGAAGAGTTTGGAAATACTAAGCAAAGGGAAAACAAGAAAATAATTTCAGGAAAACTAGAAAACCATACTTAAAAGGCAAAGTAACCATAATATGTACTACATGGATCAGTGTATACGTCTCACCTATTTATGACAATGTGAGCACTAGACAGTGATCAGAATGTCTGTATGATTCTAATGGAAATATCGAGGACAGTGAAGTCTTCAGGGGTGATGGGGTGTCTGTGTGTGTGCTGGGGATCTGTGCAGATGTGTGTGAAAAAGAGGGTTAGATCCTCATCCTGCAGAGTTAGAAGTCTACAAATCATGTCTAAAGATAAAAAAATCAAGAAGTAGTAATTTTAGCACATTATCTGAAATTATCAAGGTAACAAAATACTCATTTTGCTGTCAGTGGGAAATGAGAGGGAAGGGAAATAGGCCTTATGGTATAGACTTTATCAAACTATTTAAACTATGACCATGTAAAACTCTGATTTTGAACAATCATGGAAAAGGTATGGTAGAACATACAATGACATAGAAAATGATATTATAGGGAAAAGAGTTTTAAGACTATTTGATGCAGTCTTTGTTAAATTATATATAGACAGTGGTTTTACTAGGTTTTAGAATCACAAGTTACTTCATGAACTGGCCTTGAATGATTGATCTATGGATATTGATGTGTTGGGTTTAATATATTTTTTAGGTTCTTTACGGTGAGGTATGACTTTCTAAGTATTGGATATTGATGTTATACTATAATTTTCTATGCTGTTGCTTCCCATAAGTGCGCATTTCTACAATGAGTGTTAAGTGAGACATATTCACTTGACAAGAAAGTGACTCTATTTGTTTACATGTGACACTATTTTCTAGAAAATAAAAATTTCAATTAAAATGTTCACAAAGGACATATTGTACTTCATATTTTGTATACAACTTTATGAAGTAAATTAGAACCTTTATCATTACATTATATAACTGCCATTTTGCAAACAACAGAGAACTCATATGAAAGAGGAGTTTTAAGAAGTCACCCACTCAAGACAGATACTTACTGTGGCCCCATTTCTAATGGCCTCTTCATAGAGCCCAATAACATCAAAGGTGCCTTTGCCTGCCAACAACTTTGCTTTGCAGATCCAAAATTTAGCAAATTTTTCAGCCTCAGGAATACTGGACAAAATGGCAAATACTTCATTAGAAAGTACACCCTGGAAAAAAAGAAAAATACCCAAAGGTAATTGTTACTGTCTTGCTGTTATTTTCACATCTTTTAATACTTACCATAGCAGGTTTGCAGAAATCAGTCTGATAAGTGTTTTTTTTTAATTAAAAATATTCAATTTTATTGAAGTAGTTTATATAAAAAAATGCACCTATTTAAATAGTTTTGAAGAGTTTTTGCACTGATCATTAAATTTTAAGAGTTAACAAATAGAAAAATGTTTATCATAGCTCAAAGTAAGAAATTGTTCTACCTGTTTATGCAAAACCAAAACCAAACCAAACCCTAGAGTAATCAACCTTCCATGTATTTTTTACATGGTCATAATAATGCGAACACTGAAGAGTGGCCAGAATTTCTGCTTAACTAACAGAAGCATAAGGATGCATAGGCGTGAAAGGGTCATGGATGTACATGTGTATGTGTCGAGGATCCATGCAGGTATGTGTGTGTGTGTGTGTGTGTGTGTGTGTGAGTCACTCTATATAAAGAAGGTTAAACCACACACAAAGGAACTTTATAATGGCTTCATAGGTTTGGACCCTTTCTGCCTTGTATCAAGAGCAGCACAGTGACATGGACTAGAAGGAAAATGGGAGCTACTATGCTCACAATGAACCAAGTAGCACCTCCTACTCTTCCTGAGATGGGAAAGACACAGCGGTAAGCTCACGGTCAAGAATCACTAATGTCTGAGGAAATCAACACTGCATGAAAGAGGCATAAAACTCAACAACCAGAAGAATGAACACTGGTGCAAACAGCTGAGGGCACAAAGAGGAATACATTTTAAGAGTGTTGTAGTCAATATCTTCAGAGTGATAAGAAAATACTGCCATCATAAAACTAGAATCAATGTTATGAAAAAGAATCAATCGATGGGCAGAACAGTGGCACTGCTGAAGAATAAATCAGTGAGCTGAAAATCCAGCTGTGGAATTCTTCCAGAACCCAGTGAAACAGAACAAAGTAATGAAGTATATAAAAGAGTTCTGGAGGACACATCTATACTCTATATTGGATATATTTATTAGATACATCTATATTGGATACATTCCAATATCCATGTAATAGAATTTCTTCAAAGACACAGAGAAAGAACAAAGCTGAACATGCACTGCAGTTATACAAGAAAATTCCCAAGGACTGAACAGAGAAACAAGTGTTCAGACTGTAAGGTCCCCAGAGAGCTAAGCAAGATGGATGAAAAAAGACCCATACTCAGAAAACCAAGGATAAAAAGAAAATCTTAAATTCATCCAGAGAGGGAAAAAAAAAACCAAGATTACCTACAGAGGAATGAGAGATTGACATGAGACTTTAATAAATCAACAATTCCAGATGCAAGAAAGAAAATGAAACAGAAACTTTCAAATCTTCCAGGAAAAACCATCTGAATTTAGAAATTTCCCCCAGTCAAACTATGAATTCAACATGAAGATGAAATGATGACATTTTTATAAGCATAACAACTCAGAAAGTTTACCATTCAAAAACCATAAAGTTATTCGTGAATGAATTTTAGAATTCAACTGGAAGACTTGAAACAAAAATAGCCACAAGAAGAATATGATATATAGTTGCACACCATGTTTGAACTCATACTTCACACTTTCTTTTGTGAATTCAATTTATATGCTTTCTTTATGAAATAAAAACTGAATCAAACAAAGACATGAAGAAAAATAAGCCAAAAAACACTGCATGTAAATTGAGTTACTAAATAAAATGGCAGAAATAAAGTTAAACATATATGTAATTACAATAAATGTACATGGGCTAAATGCACTTTTTAAAAGCAGAGAGTTTTCCATATTTTGTTAGAGAAATTAAACTATGTATTCATATGAGACATACCTTTAAAAATAGAGAGATAGGGAAAGATTCACCAGACAAGTTGTAACAACAACAAAGCAGGTGTAGCAAGATTAATATCAGACAAAAGAAAAATCAGAGCAAGTCATGAATCTTTATGCACTTAACAACATAACTTTGAAAAATAGAAAGTAAACATTGATAGACAAAGTGACATTATGAAATCACAGTGCCAGTAAAAGACTTTTGGTATATTTTTTTCAGAGCAAAAAAAAAGCAAGTAAATGAACAAAAAAATAATTGTGCTATTTAAAATTCCTAAGTTTGATCTAATGGATATCCATGTAGAATTTTCTGTTCAACCGAGAATACATACACTTTTCAAACACTTTTGGAACATTCACCAAGGCTGATCAGACATTAAGATCAGAAAGAAAATTTCAACAAATTCCATCATAGGCTACATTCACCAACCACAAAGCAGTATAATTAAAAATTGACAGACAAGTAGCCAGAAAAACAAAAACAAACAAACAAAACCCAACACCAACAAAACCAACTACATATCTGGAAGTTAAAAGATACTTTTCTAAGGTAACTTCTGGGTTGAAGACCTCAAAATGGAAATATCAAACTAGCAACAAACGAGAACGTGTCAGTTATTGAACTTCAGTGTCTTAGCTCTAAACCCACCTTTTATCCTCTGCTTTGATGTACAGAATTCTCTAAGTCTTTAAATCACTTTCTGTTTTGACAGCAGTTCCTTGATGGGTTCCGCCAGTGTGGGGCAGGAGAGGAAGGCTGCAGGCTGGAGAAGAGGGGACTTCCTCTTTCTCGTTTGCTTTCATCACCCCACTAACGGTCCTTCACTCTGGCAGCAGCAGTTGGTTCTAGCCTCTACCTTTTTTACCCTGGCATGCATGGATCCTGCCTCACTGTGCTCCTTCAGAGGCAAAAGCCCCAACTGGGTAGTTAGGATCCTTTTCTCCAGGTCTGAATCCCAGCCCCATAGGGCCCTCCTGCAGCTCCTGTGGTACCAGCATCCTAAGAGCTGGAGTCCCGTTTACACCAGGGTTTGTCTCTCCCAGCTTCTAGGTTCTGACGTCCCCAACCTCTCTTTGTTCCCCTAGACCCAGTGAATGCTGCTAGCTGCTTCCTGCAGTTACTGCCACTGTTACTGAGACTCATTTCTGCTGTCAGTTCTGTGTGTGGCACCCCTCTCTCCTTTGATGATTCCCTTATCATTTCTGTGCACACAGGCTCACAGAGTACTTTACAGGCAGCATCTGTGCCTCTTTGTGATGTGTCCATGGAGTCAGAAGGGACTGGGCATTTTTGACCCTCAAGGGCAGCCGTTAATCAATGACCATGGAATGACTAATGCCACAGTTTCCTTGCCCCGATCAGGACAGCTCTGAGAGAGGAGACCTGCGCTGTCTCTGGAGCTCCCAGGTGCTGCAGTGACCCTCCATGAACTCTGCTTGAGACCACATCCTGCCTGCCCTCTTTCTGCTCTGATCCCATATCCCCAACTCCCCTCCCAGTTGTCCCTTGGAGCCTCTTCCTAGTAAACTACTTCCACACAAATTCTCCTCGTAGGGTCTGCTTCCAGGGAACTCACATGAGACACTGTGAAAGTGATCTTCATATTACATTCTTTCTACTGAGATTTCTTGTGTTTCTCTTTTCCTGACTTGACTCTTAACTGATATGAAACATTACCTAGTCAAACCTGAAGGATAAGACCAAAGCTAAATTTGGAGGCTAGGCCTTGCCTTTTGACTATAGCTTCATCTCCAAATGTCAAATGTGAATTCTTTGGACCTTGATACACAAAGAAGGCAAAGTTCCTTTTGGATCATTCTGGATCCAGACTGCTTGGGTTAATTTCCCAACTTCTCTGGGCTTCAGCTTCATTTATAAAGTGAATATAGTAAGAGTTGTTATGATAATTGTATGAGATAATATAAATGAAGTGCTTAGAACAGTACCTGGCATACCAGGAGCCATTATTTAAGTATGTATATTATTATTACTATCACTCCTCCTTGTTAAAAGGAGTAGCTAAATTTCTGCTTAGACAGAGGTTGTCTCCCCGAAACTATACTTAAGAAAAGTGTTTAAAAACCCTAAGACTTGGCAAAGCTTTGGAAGATTATCGTTCTCACTCACCCTTTCAATGAGTTGCAGACATTCTGTCAGAGTGCTGTTAATTTTATTGGACAGTTCAAGTTGTGCTTTCTTTTCTTCCTCTTCTTTTTCCATACTCTTCCAGAATGAAATATTCATTTCCTCTATTATTTTTCTTTTTGTTTTAAGCTCCATAGGAGGCCGTTTATAGATTTTCCCCTTAGATTTCCGCCATTCTTCCAATTGTTTCCTGTTATACAATTAAAACAGGGAACGGGTTTAGGGTTTTTTTTCTGGTACATGGTTTTAAGATTCTAAAGTACGACCAGCATAGATTAGCACTGCACACCTTCAACTGCAAAATCGGGAGAATGTTTTAAAAACAAGTTACTAATTGTTAAGGAGGCACTGGTTGCTCCCACCCTTCAGAAGGGTAGATGCCAGATGGAGTAGTAGGAAACATGTGGTTAGCATCTCCATCTTCAAATTCCTTAATTTCCTGATTGTTATTCAGTCGCTAAGTCATGTCTGACTCTTTGTGACCCAGACTGCAGCATGCCAGGCTTCCTTGTCCTTCACTATCTCAATAATTCCCTGATTATTCTTCAATATTATTCCCTGAAAATTTTATTTCACCTGTATGCTACTTCTAACAATTGCTTTCTCAAGACATCCCTCCATCTTCGAGATCACTAACTCAGCACTCCATTTCTCTTCTCATAAGCTCTGTATCTGCCACTCAACCAGATGTGGCAAACCTATATTCTGCCCTCAGTAGGGTCTTGACCAAAGTGACCCACTTGGTCCAGTTCCTTAAGCCTCTCCTGATGACACAGGACCCCTGCTCCCCCTACCAGGGTCAATAATTTCAGGGCTCCTTTCTTAGGTAGCTAGTCTCTGATGGCACCAAGTCCTAGGCCTCACCTTCCCCACACTGTTCACACTCTGCACCCCTGCTTTGAGGCAGTCCACAGACTACTGTTGGTGGTGGCACCAAAATATGAGGACCCAAGCATCTGCATGTAGGCTCTTCAGCTTCTTTAAATCACAACTACACTTTTAAGACTCACAAATGTACATTTCAGCCCAGATCATTCCCTAGGGCCCCAAACTTTGTAAAACCCTCTGCCTAATTGATATCTGTTACTTGATGTCTGGCAGGTATTTAAAATTTAATATCATCCAAAACAAAGCTCTTGATTTTCACCTCTAAATCTTTTCCCAAAGAGCCTTCCCTACATATGTAAATACTATCCCAACTTACCCAGCTGCTAGGGCCTAAAACTAGAAGTTGTCGTGAGTAGTCCTTTCTTTCCTTGCATCTGACACATCATCATATAGTCAGTACTGCTTCTGTCCCCACTGCTACTATTCTTGGTCCAGTGCACCATTACCTTCTGCCTGGAACGCTGCAGCAAGCCTCCTAAGTCACCTCCTTGCTTCCACTCTAATCCTTTTCAGATTTATCCTGTGCACAGCTGCTAGTGATCTTTACAAGGTAAACCAGAGTCACTGCCAGGAACTTCTCATGGCTCTTGGTATAAAATTCAAAATGTTCTCCATGGCCAGAGGCGCAGAGCAATGTGCCACCCGCCTACTCCTCCAGACTCACGTCTCACCACTCTCCTGCTCACTCCCTGCCATCCAGGAGCCCTGGCTTCCTTCCAGTCACCTGACCCAAGCTCATTCCTGTCTCGGGCCTTGTACTATCAGTCTTTGGTCCTCTACTCAAATGAAACCTCCTTGAAGGGGTAATTTTCTGTAATTAATCTTATTTAATCAATGTGTTGGTACTCTATTAATATCTTCTGTACTGGAAAGCGAGGTCTGTGAAGACGGAAACCTTGGATGGCCTAGTGCCTAGCATGGTGTTTGGAACACATTAAGTGTTTAATTACTGTAAAATTCACCTTTTCTGGCACACAGTTCTGTGCACGTTGACAAATGCATGAATATCATGTCACTGTGACTATAATCAAGATATAACACCCTTAAAGATTCCCTGATATTTCTTGGTCGTCAGCCATGCCACCCACATCCAACTCCCAGCAATCACAGATCTGTTTGCTGTCCTTACTGTTTTGCTTTTGCCAGAAAATCAACAACTATTAACACTCTTAGAATTTGCCTTTTCTAAAGTCAACTCATTCCCAGGACTTGAAAGCCATAAATTTATTATTCTAGTACTTTCCATATACACATCAGAAAAAAACCATTCCCTGAAAGTAGACTGTGACCATGTACACCCCACTGTATCTCTCAGTGCCTGACACATTGTAGGTGCTGAAGGAACACTCTAGGAATGAAGATCTATTCCCTCAAAGGACTCCTCCTTTTTTGGTCATCAACGCTGGTCAATTGTAATCAGACTATCTTATGATCCACTGTAGGTTATGTGGTCTAGACTGTGAGCTCCAGGGTAGGGACCCTGACCTCCTTGTTCACCAGCTCCAGGTCTTTGCATTCAGTTTTCTATTAAGAAGACTTGTCTTTCTTCTGGTTACTGTCCTTTTCCCAGCCCAGTTGTCACTGTTGAAAGTACCTCCCCTGACCCTTCTATCTAAAAAAATCATCCCAGCCTCCCTTTCTCAATCACCTCACCCTGAATCAAGTTGTTTATTTTCTGTTTCTTCAGGGGGCAGAGAGCTTGTCAGTTGTGCTCAGGACTGTATTAGAAAATAAATCCTGCCCTCACTTCACTCTGCTACACCTTTTAGCTACCATCTTATTTTATGTGGTCCTTTCACCCTTGACAAGAATCTCCTTATTTTCTACTCCAACCAAGTGTACCAAGGTGCTTCTCCTGGGATGTTCACCACATCATGAGAATATATATGGTCCTGTGCAGAAAGTGTATGAAATCCTTTGGCTCAGTTTCAGGCATCACCTATGTTAATGCCTGAGGTCCTGATTTCTACCATCTGAACTCTATGTGAACTGCTTACTTCTTTCTGCTTCAGTTTACTTTCCAAGAAACTTGGCCTGCTCAGACTCATAGAAGCTTCCTGCTCCTTCTTCCCTGATAACCTTTCTGGCTTTACGCACTAGTTGGCTTGATGAAGGATTACCATCTCTGCACTTCCTATCTATGCAAGTTCACTACTCTGGCTCCTCCCACCCTGCCTCTGTTCTGTCCCTATGGGGCACTTCCTGCATGAATAGTCTACCTCTGGAACCCCTACTTCTTGGTCAACTATTTTGCTTGAATTTCTTTTTAAAAAAAGAAATTAAAAAGAAAAAAATTAAAAGGAAAATAAAAAATAAATTATTTCAAGCATACAGAAGATTACAGAGAACAATCTCCACCCAGCTCTATCAAGTCTTAATATTTGCTTTGAATTTTTAAGAGTTATAGCTAAAAATTACCCAGCAGCCATTATTTATGACCCATTTCCTGACTTTAGCTCTCTTGATGGTCAATTTGCCTAGCCATCTCAATTTGCAAAACTCTGGAATTAAAATAAAGTACCTTCGATCCTCTGCTGCGATCTTCTGACGTGGATTAGTTTGGGTCCCATCTGGGACTCCTCTTTCACTTACGGTTGGGCCACCAGCTTGAATCCGGGGAGCTGTCTTGTTTAGAAAACAGTTCTGGGGAGGAGCGCCTTTGATCTTGGAGTCCAGAGTCCGTGCTCTTTGCTGACAGCTGTTGTTGCATTTATTCCCAGTGGCTCCATTTGCTCTGATGCTAGGGGTGTTTGGAATGACAGAGTTAAAGCTGCCAACAGTCAAATTTGGCCTTTGGCTTATGGCTTTTGATTTCTGCAGTGCATATGATGTCTGAGGTCTACAACAAGCCTGAGTGGGTTTATGATCTTGCTTAATGTTTGGATGTCTGTGGTTACATCCTCCTTGAAGCGCATTGGGGTGCGTACTGGGTTTGCTGTGTTTTACTTTCTGCTCAGTAACAGCGTATGGCTGTAACTTAGTTTCATTTGGTCTTTCATACTTACCTCTATTAACCTTTACAGCCTTTATGTCCTTAACCACTGTTTTCTTTGTGGCTTGAGATCTATTAAGTGTCTGGACAAAGTGAGAGGGAAGGGTTTTGGGGGGTTTCCCTCCTGGTCTTATAAGGTCTGCTCCTCTAGAGAGTTGCTGAGACTTCCCTGGTGGAACCCTGGTTTGTGTTTCTTCAACAAATGGTTTCCTAACTCTCTGTGTCAGAGCAGCACCGTTCCTTGAGCTTTTGCCCAAGACTTCTCCGGTAGGAGCCAAAGTGCTTTTGGTTTGATTCCTTTTGGGCTTATTTATGGTCCAGGATTCAGGATTTGGCTTCCTTTCAGAGTCTGGTAAGCCTTGGGGCAAGTTCTCTTTATTCATCTCCTTTAGACAGCCACCCAGGGATTCATTTTCAACATGCATATTGTCCACAGGGTTTGTACATTTAGCAGTTCTTTGATCTGTTACCTGCTGCTTTGTAGTTTTCAGTTCCTGTATATTAAGTGATCCCATGGTTTCTCTTGGCTGTTCTCCATCAGTGGACGATCCAAATCCATGCAGCTGTTGACTATTGCCAGGAGGCTTACCGTTTGGGTTAGAAGAAACACTTTCTGAAGTGAGCCTTTTGCCTAGTTTTGGTGGCTCCAACTTTGGCCTCTGAGACCTGGTGATGTTGGCAGGTTTGGACTGCAGTTTAATGCTGATGGATCTTGTAGCTTTGACTGGCAAGGCAACATGGTTGGTAACATCCTTTTTGGGTCCAATAGTCTAAAAAGACAAATAAAGGTAAAAACATTAGTCCATTGTTTTTAAAGTAAAAAAAAAAAAAAACTAGTTATTTTGTTTATAACTTAAGAAAATTGATCCTGACAAAACAAAGATTCACTAATAGATGACTTTTATAACTTGAGTTCCTATTAGAAATATATTAGAATCCTTTAGCTTGATAGAATTAAGCAGAGATGCAGTGAACACACAAATATTGCTATTTAACAAAATAAACAGGTACTTGCTGAGTGCTCACTATGTCCCAGTGAAGTGTCCTTCCTGGAATTCCGGAAAGATACATACAAAATAAACTTATGTTAGGGTACCTCCTGAGTTCTTCCTCATACTTTCTTTTGTTTTTTTGTTTTGGTTGCATCAAGAGGCAAGTGGGATCTTAGTTCCGTGACTAGAGATCGAACCCGCGTACCCAGCAGAGGAAGTGCGGAGTCTTATTAACCTCTGAATCACCAGGGAAGTCCCTTCCTAGTACTTTCTATTGCTACACTAATTCTCTTAAAACAACACTGCCTTTGAAAGGTCAGAGTGTCACTTAAGGAACACTGTCTCATTCTGGAGACTAGTGGTATGGAGTGGTGGGATATGCTGGCAGGCCTGAGATACTTTGAGACAGCTCTGAAGAAGCATCAAACATCTCAGTAGAAAGTGAGTCATATTTGTGAAGTTAGGACAGGGTTTTAAGGTTAGATTCTACATTATTCATAAGTAAATACTTCAGTCATGTGACTTAATTTTGATAAGAAAGGGAGGACTAGGTAGCAGAAAACTGAAAACTAGGGAGGGGTGTTTAGAATTAATATGGTAAATAACAGGAACAGGCCACTGAGGATTCTACAGCATCCACATTGAAAGCAATTACTTAGAAAGGAGAATTTGTCAGAGATTTACTGACTATCTAGGGAAAGATATGTCAGTGCTAGAGCTATGACTTTCTGTTTTTGGTTTGGTAATATGATGAATAATTACTATGTAAATTTCATGAATGTGTAACCAGAACCACTTGGCATTAAGGGCAAAGACTAATTTCTACTTACAGATTTAGAAGGTGGAGGATTTGGGCAATTATTCTTGGCTTTCAGGTAAGGCCTAAAAAAGATGAAATAAGATTAATTCTTAGTATAGGAGAATCAGCAAGGCTTGGGAGTACAGTGATTAAAAATATTAAAAATTATTGTGGTTATAATTTTAAATCATTAGAATTTCCATGTGACTAAAAAATTCAAAAATTATAATTAATAAGAAGTCTCCTTATCATCCTTTCCTTAGTCCTATTATTCCACTCCTTGGTGATCATGACCACTCTTACCTATTTTATTTCTGTGATCCTTTCATAGATGTCCTATGCATAGATACAACATTCTAACAATATTAATAAAATATGTTTTCTTCATATCTGCATAGTTTTACTCATTTAAACATCATTCCCTGAACACTGCAATGTGCCAGGCACTAGAGATTCAACGCCAAATAAGATAAATGCTTCTTTAAAAAGCGTGTTTGTTTTCTGAGTCTGTTTTGCAAATAAATTCATTTGTATTAAATCAGCTATACTTCAACGTAAAATAAAAAAACTTGCTTGTTTTTTAAGTGTCTTCAACTAGTTAATTTTTAGGTGAGGAAAGTGATATAAATAAAAGAACACAGAGGCACACATGAAAACTAGTGAGACAGAAAACTTAAAAAAAAAAAAGATAAGTAGAGGAGAATTTAGATTCAAACTTCACAGATCATAAACTGCCAAACAGGAACTTTGATCAAGACTTGACATTTGTTTCTCTGGTCTTGGATGCACATCCCAGGAGGGCAGGGACTGCTTTGTTTTGGTAAGCACCTTATCTCTAGAACCAAGAGTGATTGATACATTATATGTATTAAGTAAATTGGTGAATAAATGAATTAAATTTATTTATTTAATCAAGGAAATCACATCAAGTAAAAACTCAAAGTAAAAGAAGGCAAGAATATACAGTGGAGAAAAGACAGCCTCTTTATTTTAATTTTTTTTCCAGAGTTAGTTTTATTTTATTTATTTATTTCTTCTATTTATTTTTGTTAGTTGGAGGCTAATTACTTTACAATATTGTAGTGGTTTTTGCCATACACTGACATGAATCAGCCATGGATTTACATGTGTTCCCCATCCTGATCCCCCTTCCTACCTCCCTCTCCATCCCATCCCTCTGGGTCTTCCCAGTGCACCAGCCCTGAGCACTTGTCTCATGCATTCAACCTGGGCTGGTGATCTGTTTCACCCTTGATAGTCTACTTGTTTCAATGCTGTTCTCTCTGAACATCCCACCCTCGCCTTCTCCCATAGAGTCTAAAAGTCTATTCTGTACATCTGTGTCTCTTTTTCTGTTTTGTATATAGGGCTATCATTACCATCTTTCTAAATTCCATATATATGCGTTAGTATACTGTATTGGTCTTTCTCTTTCTGGCTTACTTCACTCTGTATAATGGGTTCCAGTTTCATCCATCTCATTAGAACTGATTCAAATGAATTATTTTTAATGGCTGAGTAATATTTCATGGTGTATATGTACCACAGCTTGCTTATCCATTAGTCTGCTGATGGGCATCTAGGTTGCTTCCATGACCTGGCTATTATAAACGGTGCTGCAATGAACATTGGGGTGCACGTGTCTCTTTCAGATCTGGTTTCCTCGATGTGTATGCCCAGGAGTGGGATTGCTGGGTCATATGGCAGTTCTATTTCCAGTTTTTTAAGGAATCTCCACACTGTTCTCCATAGCGGCTGTACTAGTTTGCATTCCCACCAACAGTGTAAGAGGGTTCCCTTTTCTCCACACCCTCTCCAGCATTTATTGCTTGTAGACTTTTGGATAGCAGCCATCCTGACGGGTGTGTAATGGTACCTCATTGTGGTTTTGATTTGCATTTCTCTGATAATGAGTGATGTTGAGCATCTTTTCATGTGTTTGTTAGCCATCTGTATGTCTTCTTTGGAGAAGTGTCTGTTTAGATCTTTGGCCCATTTTTTGAGTAGGTCATGTATTTTTCTGGAATTGAGCTGCAGGAGTTGCTTGTATATTTTTGAGATTAATCCTTTGTCTGTTGCTTCGCTTGCTATTATTTTCTCCCAATCTGAGGGGTGTCTTTTCACCTTGCTTATAGTTTCCTTTGCTGTGCAAAAGCTTTTAAGTTTCATTAGGTTCCATTTATTTATTTTTGCTTTTATTTTCAATATTCTGGGAGGTGGGTCATAGAGGATCCTGCTGTGATTTATGTTGGAGAGTGTTTTGCCTATGTTCTCCTCTAGGAGTTTTATAGTTTCTGGTCTTACACTTAGATCTTTAATTTATTTTGATTTTATTTTTGTGTATGGTGTTAGAAAGTGTTCTAGTTTCATTCTTTTACAAGTGGTTGACCAGTTTTCCCAACACCATTTGTTAAAGAGGTTGTCTTTTTTCCATTGTATATTCTTGCCTCCTTTGTCAAAGATAAGGTGTTCATAGGTATGTGGATTTATCTCTGGGCTTTCTATTTTATTCCATTGATCTATATTTTAAGACAGCCTCTTTAATAAGTGGTACTGGGAAAACTGGACAACTACATGTAAAAGAATGAAATTAGAACACTTCCTAACACTACACACAAAAATAAACTCAAAGGGACTTTCTTGGTGGTCCATCGGTTAAAACTCTGCTTCCAATGCAGGTGGCATGGGTACAATTCCTGGTTGGGGGAACTAAGATCCCATATGCCATATGGCTCAGCCAAAAAAAGAAAAAGAAAAAAACTCAAAATTGGATTAAAGATCTAAATTTAAGGCCAGAAACTAATAAACTCTTAGAGGAAAACACAGGCAGAATACTCTTTGACATAAATTTCAACAAGATCCTTTTTGACCCACCTCCTGAAGTAATGGAAATAAAAATAAACAAATGGGACCTAACTAAACTTAAAAGCTCTGGCACTGCAAGGGAAACTACAAACAAGATGAAAAACTCAAAGTAAAAGGAAGCTAAAACAAAGGCTGAAAGCTAACTTTGTAAAAATTCATTTTCAACTAAAAATTTAGCAACATGTTGGGGAGAAAAACATATCAGTGCTAAGGTAAGTGTGGTGACACCATTGAGATGACAAGATGTTGACAAAAGAGAAGAGTGAGGCCGTCATATTCTGTTCAACTCCCCAGTCAGTGCTAAGAGGAAGACCCAACCATACTCTCAGGCTAGAGGATGGGGATGTGCAGTTTATAGAGGAGGGATTATATAACTGGCTCTCGTTTTAGAAAGCAGCACCAGGACCAGGACCATCCCTCTCCCAGCAAACAAAGCAGAGATGGGAGAAGCTTCCAGCATTGTAGGTGCTACTGTAGACCCTTCTCTCTCACCTTGGGAGACTCACAATAATAATGCTTTAATCTTTGCCAACATTTTTATCACGCCTGCACCAAAATGCCCTTTTTGAATAATCCTAGGATCCTAATACAGTCTGAGCAGACTGCAAACAAACGGGTTATGTTTTGGCAGAGCTTTAAATTGCCATTAGCAACCAGGGCAACAGAACTTGCATAACTGTGGGAGATAGACTCACTTGGTGTTTTGGCACTTCAGTTTTCCCTTGGCTGCTAGGTACTCCTGCAGCTTTCTCTGCCGCTCTTCTGCAAAACAGACAAGCAAACAACAGAATTTTAGCTCAAGATTTTAACAAGCTCATTTATATTCTAAAAGAAGGCACTTTTCTGTATTGATTTTGGTGTTGGACCATAATGTTTTAAAGTCCCGAGCACTACAGACTTGCCTCCAGGTTCACATACACATTGACAATAAAATTTGTATGTCTCATTTTATGCTAAGCTCTTTACACTTACATTACTTCCTTTAATCTGCAAAAAAAATCCTATAAGGAATTTTAGTCTGAAATTTAAACATGGATAAAGGCTATACAGGGAATTTCCTGGTGGCTCATGCAGTAAAGAATTTGCCTGCCAATGCAGGAGATCCTGGTTTGATCCCTGGGTCAGGAGGATCCCCGGGAGAAGGAACTGGCAACCCACTGCAGTATTCTTGCCTGGGAAATCCTCTGGACAGAGGAGCTTGGTGGGCTACCATCCATGTGGTTGCAAGAGTCAGACATGACTTAGCAATTAAACAACAACAAAATGGTATACAAAGCCAGACTTTGAAACCAGGTTTATTCAACCCAGAGCCCTTGCTCAGAGCCACTGCTCTCAGCTACAACCTATCAAGTTTTGCATGAAAAATGCTATTACTGGCCCACCTGAGCTGGTGAGTTCAGGGCTTGTTTTATTAATCCCTTCTGACAGGAGTGATGATTTTTGCCCACAAACCCTTTCTTTTGGAATGAAGGACAAAATAGGCTAGGCTGGAGGTTCATCGCAAACATCTATCCATATAGTGACTTTCTTTCTAAGCAAGCTATCTGTGAGGGGATGAAAAGTCAGTATTTCTCTCTTCGAGAAGTTTCAACCTGGTAGTGGTGATAAAAGCGGGTCAAAAAAAGAACTATGGGAGTCCAGGGCAGGAACTGAGTGAGGGGAGTGGGCGATTGGAATAGGCTAAAAAAGACCCTGATGCTGGGAAACATTGAAGGCAGGAGGAGAAGAGGACAACAGAGGACGAGATGGTTGGATGGCAACACCAACTCAATAGACATGAGTTTGAGTAAACTCCAGGAGACAGTGAAGGACAGGGAAGCCTGGCGTGCTGCAGTCCATTGGGTCGCAAAGGGTCAGGCATGCCTTAACGGCCAAACAAAAACAACAGCTATAGAGGGTGCAAAACAACTCAATCTCATTTAAATTGAGTTGCGCTGTGTTTTGATATCTGGTTCTGATCCTTCCCCAGGAGACAGCTGTGTTGAGAGGACTGATGGAGTTGAGAGATGTGGCTGGAATCCCAGTTCTATGATGTCTAGCCAGTTAGCAAACCTTGCTGTTGCTGAGCAGATAAAATGGGGCAGAAATGCCCATTTTTAAGGGCTGTTGTGTAAAATGCCTAAGACAGTGCCTGGGCCCTGGGAGACAGTCGACAGGTATTGTTGCAGAAATTAACAAAACTTTGTGCATTTTGGAGCAGGTGACAGATATCTGAGAGGGAATATTTAAAAAGCCAACAAAGGGCTCCAGACACATTTAGGAAGTCAGGGAGCCCAGGACCCTCAGCATCGATGCAGATTTAACCCATCGGCTTCCAGGGCGCATGTGCTCCAAGAAGACCTCCACGTCTGGGTGAGACCCGCCTTGACAGCTGTCACAGTCAGCTTGGGCGGGCGGCGTAGCCCTGAGGGCCACACCCCGGCTCCTCCTGAAGCCAAATCTGGACTGCTGGAGCGCTTGGCTTTCCACTGGTTGTGCGATCTCGCGCAAGGACCCTCGGTTCTTTCCCAAACGAGGTGACAATGGCAGCTTTTTGCAGAGCTGCTGCGGGACTCTTTGGGAGGGTGCCTGGGAGGCGTGGCCCCGCGCACAGCCTCCCAGAACCCCAGCCGCGTTTTCTCACCGAGGCCTGGAGCGTGGGCTTGAGCCAGTCCCCGCTGAACCAAAAACGCCCACGGGGAGACAGAGGCAGGCAGGCAAGCAATCGGGTCACTTCCGCAGAAAGGACTCACCCGGGGTCCTCCCTTCGTCCCCGCCCGTAATACACAGCTGCTGGAGGTCATACTTACCAGCAGCGGCGGAGAGTCCAGGCCGCACCATGATTCTCAAACGACAGTTTTTCTTCAAAGGCCGCGCCAGGAGAGAAAGCCGGAGCGCCGCGTTTGCGTCCGCTCTCATTGGCTCCCGTGGGTTTGAAACATGCCAATCGGAAGCCTGGGAGGGCGGGCCCGAAGGAAATAGGTGCATTTCGGTTGGCTCTACGCTTCAAGTCCCACCCTGGGGCCATTTGATTGGAAGAATGTACAGGGAAAGAGCCGTTGGCATTGAAGACGGCTGGTTGGGCGGGAGGCGGAGCCCTCCCCACCCCTTTAAGGATGAGGTTTCTGGGTTGCTGCGCTTTCAGTTACGAGAAAGGTGGCCAGGAGTGGCGACAGGGCGGGGGGTGCACCCGGGCCCCACAGACAAAGCTCCTCCTCCGCCCTTTCAGATTCTAAGGTTCATATAAAAATAGTATAAAACCAAATTGATGAATTTGGCAGCTCCTCACGAGTATACGTCCTACTTTTTATGGGTCTCTGAAGTTAAATGATCTTAGTTCTTAGTACAGCAGTTCCTGGGTGCTCAGTCGCTTAAATCGTGTCTGACTCTGTGCGACCCTGTGGGCTGTAGCCCGCCAGGCTTCACTGTCCATGAGATTCTGCAGGCGAGAATACTGGAGTGGGTTGCCATTTCCTCCTTCAGGGGATCTTCCCCACCCAGAGCTCAAACCCGCGTCTCTTAGGTCTCCTGCTTCGCAGGATTTTTTGCTATTAGCGCCGCCTGGGAAGCCCTAGTACTGAAGGGTGACTCCTCTTTGTTTTTTATTATGGTAAGATATACAAAGCAAAGCTTACCATTTAAGTCATTTTTAAGTGTACAATTCAGTGTCATTAAATACATTTACAATGTTGTACAATTATCATCACTGTAAAAAAGTAATAAATAGGAACCCCCAATAGATTAGGGAGACCAGCAGGGGGAGATGTCATATCCTGTGACCATAAGTAAGTGAAAGTTGCTCAGTAACCTCTGACTCTTTGTGACCCCATGGACTGTAGCCTGCCAAGCTCCTCTGTTCATGGAATTCTCCAGGCAAGAATACTGTAAACATAGCAAGCCCAATAATAATAAGAAAGGCTCCTTTTCCCTGACAAAGACTTGCCAGTGAAAAGCCAGGGACTCAGTTTATTACAATCCCCTTCCCCCAACTTTCTTTCTCCCCTCTAAAAGCATTTTTCTTCACTTGACTTGAATGTGGTGGCTTGCTGTGTATGCAGACCTCAAACTGCAATTTATGTAATTCTCTATACTGAAGTTCTTTCAAAGTTTAATGAACAAATTATCAACTGGAGGCAGTATTTTCCCTGCATTAGTTTCTACAATTAAAAAAAAAAAAACAACTAATGTTAAAACTTCTCTTTATAGAAAAAGAGACATATTTCCTTCTGAATGAAGTTGGCGTACTGTCAGTAAGGAAGAAGGAGAGATGGTGATTGTGTGAACTACTAACAGTGTTCATCGTATTCTTCTCTCTCTGATGTCACTTTTCAGATTTTACCTACTATAAACTTACTGACATCTTCCAAATCTGTATCTAGTTCTAACTTCTCTTGAGTTCCAGACACATCATCATCTGCTCATTGTACCTGGGTGTCCTGCCAGTAGCTAAAATCACGTGTCTAAAATGGTACTCATTATGTTTTATCCTGGAGCTAAGAACTCCATGCATGCTCAGTTGCTCACTTGTGTCCAACTCTTTGTGACCTGATGAACTGCAGCCTGTCAGGCTCCTCTGTCCATGGGATTCTCCAGGCAAGAATACTAGAGTGGGTTTCCATTTCTTCCTCCTGGGGAGTCTTCCCCATCCAGGATCGAATTCATGTGTCCTCCATCTCCTGGATTGGCAGGTGAATTCTTTACCACTAAGCCACCTGGGAAGTACTTCCACCAAAAATACTGATTAGGACACCACTGCTCACCCACTACACTCAGTGCCCACAACCCTGCATCAGGCCACCGCTGACCCACGCCTCTGTAAGAGACTCCTGGATACACACGGGCAAGTCTGGGTCAGTCTCTTTTGGGTCACCGCTCCTTTCTCCTGGGTCCTGGTGTGCACAATGTTATGTTTGTGCCCTCCAAGAGTCTGTTTCCCCAGTCCTGTGTAAGTTCTGGTGTCGCTATGGTGGGGTTAATGGCGACCTCTTCCAAGAAGGCTTATGCCATACCCAGGTCTGCTTTACCCAGAGCCCCTGCCCCTGCGGCAGTCCACTGCTGACCCGTAACTCTGCAGGATTCACTCGAACTCAGTTCTGTCTCAATCTCTGTGGGGTCTCTGGGTCCTGGTGTGCACAAGGTTTTTTTGAGCCCTCTGAGCATCTCTGGTGGGTGTGGGATTTGATTCTAAGGGTGATTTTGCCCTTCCTACAGTCTTTCTGGGGCTTCTTTGCACTTGGACATGGGGTAACTCCTCAAAGTCGCTCCAGCACCCTGCAGCCACTGCTCCAGTGCTGTGCAGCCACCACTCCAGTGTAGTGGTGTGTGCATGGGAACTTTTGAAGGAGGGCGCCATTATCTTCATTACCTCCACCATAGTTTGGCAACAAGTAAATAAAAGGAAGGGAAGACAGCCCCACCCATCAACAGAAAGTTGGATTAAAGATTTACTGATCATGGCTCTCCCCATCAGGACAAAATCCAGTTTCTCCCTCAGTCAGTCTCCCCCATCAGGAAGCTTCCATAAGACTTTTATCTTTCTGCATTAGAGGGCAGGCAGACTGAAAACCACCATCCCAGAAAACTAACCAATCTAATCACAAGGACCATATCCTTGTCTAACTCAGTGAAACTATGAGCCATGCCATGTAGGGCCACCCAAGATGGACAGCTCATGGTGGGGAGCTATGACAAAATGTGGTCCACTGGAGAAGGGAATGGCAAATCACTTCAGTATTCTTGCCTTGAGAACCCCATGAACAATATGAAAAGGCAAAAAGATAGGACACTGAAAGATAAACTCCCCAGGTTGGTAGGTGCCCAATATGCTACTGGAGATCGGTGGAGAAACAATCCCAGAAAGAATGAAGAGATGGAACCAAAGGAACAACAACACCCAGCTATGGATGTGATTGGTAATGGAAGTAAAGTCCGATGCTATGAAGAGCAACATTGCATAGGAACCTGGAATGTTAGGTCCATGAATCAAGGCAAATTGGAAATGGTCGAAGAGGAGATGGCAAGAGTGAGCGTTGACATTTTAGGAATCAACGAACTAAGATGGACTGGAATGTGTGAATTTAACTCACATGACCATCATATCTAATACTATGTGCAAGAATCTCTTAGAAGAAATGGAGTAGCCATCATTGTCAACAAAAGGGTCTGAAATGCAGTACTTGGATGCAATCTCAGAAACAGCAGAATGATCTCTGTTTGTTTCCAAGGCAAACCATTCAATATTACAGTAATCCAAGTCTATGCCCTGACCAGTAATGCTCAAGAGCCTGAAATTGAACACTTCTATGAAGACCTATAAGCCCTTCTAGAACTAACACCCCAAAAAGATGTCCTTTTCATTGTAGGGGAACTGGAATGCAAAAGTAAGAAGTCAAGAGATACCTGGAATAACAGGTAAATTTGGCCTTGGAGTACAGAATGAAGCAGGGAAAGGCTAATAGAATTTTGCTAAGAGAACACACTGGTCATAGCAAACATCCTCTTCCAACAACACAAGAAAAGACTCTATTCATGGACATCATTAGATGGTCAATAC
This sequence comes from Muntiacus reevesi, assembly GCF_963930625.1. Classification (NCBI taxonomy): domain Eukaryota; kingdom Metazoa; phylum Chordata; class Mammalia; order Artiodactyla; family Cervidae; genus Muntiacus; species Muntiacus reevesi. The sequence continues at coordinate 57,451,405 of NC_089251.1, read as the reverse complement.
TGAAATCAGATTGATCATATTCTTTGCAGTCAAAGATGGAGAAGCTCTATACAGTCAGCAAAAACAAGACTGGGAGCTGACTGTGGCTCAGATCATGAACTTATTGCCAAATTCAGATTTAAATTGAAGAAAGTAGCGAAAACCACTAGACCATTCAGGTATGACCTAAATCAAATCCCTTACGATTATATAGTGGAAGTGAGAAATAGATTTAAGGGACTAGATCTGACAGGCAGAGTGCCCGAAGAACTATGGATGGAGGTTCGTGACATTGTACAAGAGACAGGGAGTAAGATCATCCCCAAGGAAAAGAAATGCAAAAAGGCAAAATGGCTGTCTGAGGAGGCCTTGCAAATAGCTGTGAAAACAACAGAAGTGAAAGGCAAAGAAGAAAAGGAAAGATATACCCATTTGAATACAGAGTTCCAAAGAATAGCAAGGAGGGATAAGAAGCCTTCCTCAGTGATCAGTGCAAAGAAATAGAGGAAAACAATAGAATGGGAAAGACTAGAGATCTCTTCAAGAAAATTATAGACATAAAGGGAACATTTCATGCAAAGATGGGCACAATAAAGGACAGACATGGTATGGACCTAACAGAAGCAGAAGATATTAAGAAGAGGTGGCAAGAATACACAAAAGAACCATACAAAAAAGATCTTCACAACCCAGGTAATCACGATGGTGTGATCATTCACCTAGAGCCAGACATCCTGGAATGAGAAGTCAAGTGGGCCTTAGGAAGCATTACTACAAACAAAGCTAGTGGAGGTGATGGAATTCCAGTTGAGCTTTTTCAAATCCTAAAAGATGATGCTGTGAAAGTGCTGCACTCAATATGTCAGCAAATTTGGAAAACTCAGCAGTGGCCACAGGACTGGAAAGGGTCAATTTTCATTCCAATCCCAAAGAAAGGCAATGCCAAAGAATGCTCAAACTACCACACAATTGCACTCATCTCACATGCTAGCAAAGTAGTGCTCAAAATTCTCCAAGCCAGGCTTCAACAGTATGTAAACCGTGAACTTCCAGATGTTCAAGATGGTTTTAAAAAAGGCAGAGGAACCAGAGATCAAATTGCCAACATCTCTTCGATCACTGAAAAAGCAAGAGTGTTCCAGAAAAACATCTATTTCTGCTTTATTGACTATGCCGAAAACTTTGACTGTGTGGATCACAACAAACTGTGGATAATTCTTGAAGAGATGGGAATACCAGACTACCTGACCTGCCTCCTGAAAAATCTGTATGCAGATCAGCAAGCAACAGTTAGAACTCTAGTGGAACAGACTGTTCCAAATCAGGAAAGGAGTATGTCAAGGCTGTATGTTGTCACCCTGCTTATTGAACTTATATGCAGAGTACATCATGAGAAATGCTGGGCTGGATAAAACACAAACTGGAATCAAGATTGCTGGGAGAAATATCAATAACCTCAGATATGCAGAGGACACCACCCTTATGGCAGAAAGTGAAGAAGAACTAAAGAGCCTCTTGATGAAAGTGAAAGAGGAGTGAAAAAGTTGATTTAAAGCTCAACACTCAGAAGACTAGGATCATGGCATCTGGTCCCATCACTTCATGGCAAATAGATGGGGCAACAGTGACAGACTTTATTTTTGGGGGCTCCAAAATCACTGCAGATGGTGACTGCAGCCATGAAATTAAAAGACACTTGCTCCTTGGAAGAAAAGTTATGACCAACCTAGATGGCATATTAAAAAGCAGAGACATTACTTTGCCAACAATATTCTGTCTAGTCAAAGATTTGGTTTTTCCAATAGCCATGTATGGATGTGAGAGTTGGACTACAAAGAAAGTTGAGTGCTGAAGAACTGATGCTTTTGAACTGTGGTGTAGGAGAAGATTCTTGAGAGTCCCTTGGACTGCAAGGAGATCCAACCAGTCCATCCTAAAGGAAATCAGTCCTGAATATTCATTGAAAGGACTGATGCTGAAGCTGAAACTCCAACACTTTGGCCACCTGGTGTGAAGAACTGACTCATTTGAAAAGACCCTGATGCTGAGAAAGACAGCAGGAGAAGGGGACAACAGAGGATAAGATGGTTGGATATCATCACCAACTCAATGGACAAGAGTTTGAGTAAACTTGGGGAGTTGGTGATGGAGAGGGAAGCCTGGTGTGCTGCAGTCCATGGGGTTGCAAAGAGTCGGACATGACTGAGTGACTGAACTGAACTGAACTGAGGCTCACCCACTTTCCAATAGCGGTAAACTGTGAATCATCTTGAACTACTCCTTCCCCGTTAATTCCCACATCTAATTCCAAGATCTCTTGATTTCAACTTTTTCCAACTCAACATACTTTGTATGCATGCTTTCCAAAAGGATTCATTAGTCTTTAATGTGTTTCTGAATGTGTGAATTTGTATAAACACATGAACACACATGCTGTGTTTAATACAAGTTTTAAATGAACCAGGGAATATTATCATTCCTAATGCCATTTATGCATACTGAGAAGCTAACAAAGAGGAGAGAAAAAGCATAAAATCTGGGTTTAATTTTGTAAAATGACACTAATTATAGTTATTTTTATGAACTCTTATCATTTGTTCCTAATTATACCATGAAGTAAACTAATGGTTAAAATGTGCCAGATTTATTTTTTTAAGCTTTATTCAATTATGATTGATAATAATGTGTCAGTTCTCATTGTTGATGATAATGTAACACTATGATTGGATCACAACTTTTGGAACCTAGCAGGAACATTGCTTATGTTCCAGAATAAAAAGTTTAGATAATGCTTGTTTCATGGTTGCCAAAGTTAAGTTCATCCCATTTTAGCTAGTAGGATTCGACAGCAGATGAAACTGAACAACACAAGAATGCCAAATCAAGTTTAAAGGCAGAGGAGTAAAAGATTTTGGCCAATTACCATCTCAGACAAACAAAGTAATTAATATAAATTTATTATCATAATCACAGGGCTCCCAGGTACTGGAATGCAGAAGTTCATGACAATGGAAAAGGCACAACTTGAACCAAAGTGCATTAGTACCTCAAACTCACTCAGCCTGGAAAACACTGTCTACTATTATTGAAGATAACTGGTCATACTCAGAGATTGCAAGGATTGCCATAAATATAAATATAATTGCCATAAATATAATAATATGTTAGAAATAATAATAATATCTTAGAAATAATGGTTATAAATATATATGCATATATAAATAATAACTTAAAACAACATTTCATACTTTGAATTCTTCTTGAGGCTCAGCTTCAAGAAAAGTTTTACTTAAATGAACTCATTGGCATAAAATACTATTGAGGTAGGAGGACTATAGTCATCATTACCTTGATTTTGAAGATGGTCAAACTGAGACCCCAGAAACTTACAGTATTTGATAAAGGGCCCATCAGTGGCTTAAAAGTAGAAGCTGAGCAGTTGGAATGAAATTGTGTGTCTATGGCTTATTTCAACTGCTGTCATGGGTATTAATATTCTTATGCCTTAGTTTACTCATCTATAATGTGGAAAGAACCTTTTGTAGCCACAGATAGTAGCCTCAGTCTTCCCAAGATTATTGTGCAGAATAATAATTAAATTGATTGGTAGTTTGCAAAGTATAGGGTGTTCTTTAAATAACAAGCAACATTATATGTTAGTGTTGGTTCTACTGGACTTTGTGTTCTCTCTTACAAAGAGAGTAAACATTCATTTAGAATTACAAAGGCTCAGCACATGCTCAGCAAGTGACTAACAGTGAAGGATTCGACTCCTTCATGTACATAGTACATACGGATGGTCACCACTTTACAAGTAAGTAGCGTGCACAATCAAGGCTATTTTTCCAATATCTGAAAATCAGTGATCGAGGGTGGCCCGCTTGCCATGTGCACCAGCTTTTCCTGCTTTGTGGCAATAAACAACGTTGGATGGGCAACTGATTTGAAGTAGTCCATAGAGCCATGCTTTTCCCAGAAGAAGAGGAGATTGGTCTCATCTTTGATGATTTTGGGTGTCTCAGGCATCTCCTAGGATACAGAGAACAAAGATCTATTAGAGAACAAGAAGATGCTAAAAAAAGAAGTGACCTCAATCCTTTGGCATTTGGCCTTTGTGCGAAACACAGCACTTTAGGACTATGACTACATAACATGATGATACAAGTTCTTCATTCATTTGTTCATTCCAAAAGTGTTCATTACATGCCTATTAGATGTATGGCCCCATCTATTCATAATAATTAATTCCTTAGTTAAGTGGAGAGAAATCCAATTTCATCATGAAGATTGTCAAGTACACTAGTGTCTTGTTGTATCCTGGCAGGTAGGGTGAAACATTGCTTCCAACACGGGCATAAAGCATTCTGCATCAAATCTGAGCACGAATGACTCTAAGGCCTGAAAACCTTTTGACCTCTAAATGTTCAAAGCATACTTTGGGAAAGTAATTTAGAATTCAGACATGTTTATCTCTGTATTTAAGTCAACAATTGAAGGTAAAAAGAACCCCACCCCCACACACACAACTTCCCAGGCATATCAGCAGTTGAATCCTTTCAAGACAATTTTTTGACAGTTGTAGCCTCTTTAGATCATACTCCTCTTGTGAGTATGAGAAAAGTCTGAAAGTGCTTTGATGGAAAAACAAAATTCAAATTCTAACTTGAGATGCTTCTCTGTTCTTTTAATCTAAAAGAACTAAACATCCTTTTGAGGTTTCCCTGGGCTTTTCAATGTCAACAAGGATTTTATTTTCCAAACTTATTTTTCTCCTGTTTCCCCCCGCCTCCCGCCGCCCCCATCTCAGTAAATGGAATTTCCCCTCTTCCTCCTGTTGGTTCAATCTCCAAAATATAACCAGATTCTGTCTCCTTCTTTCCACTTGTCTCACAATTCTCCTCACTCACCCCAACTGTTATTACAGCATCCTAATTGGACTATATTGCCTGCTTTCTGTTCTATTCTCCAAGTTAGAAAAAATATGCAAAAACAGGACACTTCTCAGTTTGAATTCCTTTCCTCTACTTATCTTTCCTCTTTTGCAGGGTACCCTAGCTTCCAGATCCTTGGGTGTGCTTTCTGATCTTTAAAACTCACCTGTAACCTCTTGAAGGTCTAGAGCTAGGTACACTCAGACCCCTCTATTTGGAATTCTTGCCCCATCACCCCTTTGATGGTATACTCCTTTCTATTGACAGCTCTCATCTCACAGGGAGCTCTGTCTAAACAGTATGGTCCTATTTTCTCTATCTCAGCATCCTGTTCATTGGCTTTACAGCATCTTGCCATTTTTGCTAGTCATTTGGCTCGTCTGCCGCCTATGTCCCTCGAAAGATTGAGTTCTATAAGGCTTTGGCTCACTACTGTCTACTGAGTTGGTGACACTCTGCTTGAAAAATTGAAGGCTCTCAATAAACAGCGTTTGTTGAGTGAATTCACAAATGAAGCTACTGCTCTACTCCGTAGACATCACTTTCATCTCACTTGATCCAGGAAGAGAAATACATGCACCCACATAAATCCTAGTTGGGGAGGGACTGGGTGGTGGATTATACATTTAGTGAATAAGAGTCACCTACTAGTCAGTGGAGAAACATTTGGCTGTAGTGGGCATGTGTTTATGTCTTTATGTTCGGATGGGAAGCTGGTAGTGGAGAGGAGGCTGGGATGACACAGAAAACTGGCACCAATGAAGAGAGGGAGGAGGTGGAGTCAGGAGGGCTTGGGGCTTGGCTCGCAGCTTTTTTGCTTTGCACCCTTTGGCAGGTGATTCATCCTCCCTGATCTCAGTGGCTTACTGAGTTTCTTAGAGGCAGGCTCCATTGTCCTAACACCTACTGTCACGTAGGTCAGGTAAGTGTCAGTAAATCTCAAAGAGTGATGGAATAAACAGATGCCCAGGAATGGGAGGTGAATAAGAATCAGGCAGGGAAAAGAGCAAGAAGAAGGCAATTTGCCTTTTATGTGCTTTGCCACTGCCATCTTGCTCTATCTTGCTGTCTCACAGATCCTGCCTAGAACTGCCTCTGGGGATAGTGGGTCAGAAGTAGGACGGGAAGGTAGGTGGGCAGGTGAAACTGTGGTGGGAAGGAAAGAACTGGGTCATCCTGCTAGGGATGTCTGCCTCTTGGGATCATCTACAAATGCATGGGCTGTAAATGAAGGTAGATTGGAGACTGGTAACAACTGACCTTTAGCAAGACAGGTTCGTCTTCATTTTGAGCACTCACAAACAGTTGAGTTTTTGAGATTCTTAGAGTCACAGGAAGCTGAGAATCCTCTTCTGATACATAAGCAACAATGTCAAATTTCACTGGCAAAGAGAAAAGCCAAAAAAGAAAGTAAATCCATTGTATTTGTATAAAATCAAGTGTTTATGAAGATGCTGTGTGTGTGTGTGTGTATGTATGTGTGTGTGTGTGTGTGCGTGTGTGTAGTTATGTCCCCAACTATGATGTAAGTACCTGAAGCTCAGAAATGGAATTTATATTGATACATCTTTGTATCCCTCACAATGTCTGCCATATTTACTAGGAAAGTAAATACCTAATGACTTTAGAATTTTCTATGTTGAATGAATGCTTGTGGGTGGAATATTACTGAATCTCTTATAATTATATTAATGGGATAAGACCCTGGAATTTGTGAAGTCATGAGCAAAATGGGGAGATTTAGGGAAGCTGATACATTCATATGTTGCTAAGAATAGTGAAAAGCAGTTCAATTTTCCTTAGAGAACAATGCTTAATAAGAGCTGTAACATTATTTATGCCTAGAAATCCAGCATTTGGAATATGCTCCAAAGAAATACCCTCATAGAAAAAGAAATAATTTATACAAAGACATGTGCAACTGAATTATTTAGAGGAAACCCTGGACAACTGCACAGCAACATGACTGAATATCCTAGCACCATTAAAAATGGCAAATAACATATACTCTGTCCATATATGGGGAAATTGTGTGAAATAATATCAAGTAGGAAAACAATTTATTTTGTAGAACACAAAATAATTTGTGAATGTCATAGAGTAGAAAGCATGTTAGCTGAAATATATCCAATTAGAAATAGCCCTGCTTCTTAGCACCGAGTAACCTTTTTTGATCTCTGGAAATCATTTTGTTTACTGATGACATGTCCTTAAGCTAAAAATATGTGCAACATGGAAGCTGGCTCGGTGTAACAAAATTTCTTGGATCCTAAATTTCATTCTTCAGAACACATGCAAATCTTCCTGGTTTCTTTTTTTGTTTTCTTTAAAATTATTGGGTGCTTTGCCTCACAATTATGCTATCAAAGATAAGGATTCGTTCTAGTTTGGTGTTATTAGGAAGTTTGATCAACAGGTTCCTCATTGGCTTCTGAGTAAATTTGGGTAAGTCATTATATATTTCTGAGACTCAGTTTCCTTACTTTTAAAATCTGAGGATAAGAGTGTCTCAGAGAACCAGGGGAGATAAAACCTCGGAAAGCGTTTTATTGCACTCATTCTTTCAGAGCTAGAACACTTGTTAAAGCTTTCAGATTTAACTGAAATTGGCTGAACTTCCTGGCCTAACCCAGAAGTTTGTTTTTTGTTTTTTTTTAAACCAGGGGTCCAGAAGTTTTTTTTTTTTTTTTTTTAAACCAGGGGTGATGGGCTTCATGTGCAAAGCCAGGAATCTAGAGAGGTTTATTCTTTAAAAGCAGAAAGCTTAAAAGAAATGCAGAAATAAAAAGCTGAGGAGAGGGCTTCCCTGATGGCTCAATGGTAAAAGAATCCACCTGTGAATGTAAGAGACAAGGGTTTGATCCCTGGTTCGGGAAGATCTCACATGTGGTGGACAACTATTTAGCCACTGTTTGAGAGCCTGGAAACCACAACTATTGAGCACTTGTGCTGCAACTTCTGAAGACTGAGTCCCCCATGGCCCCATGCTCTCCAACAAGAGACGCTACCATAATGAGAAGCCAGAGCACTGCAGCTATAGAGTAGGCCCTGCTCCCCACAACTGGAGAAAAGCTCTTGCAGCAATGAAGACCCAGCACAGCCAAAAATAAATAAATAAATAAAATCAATTTTTTTTTTTTTTTAAAGATGGGGAGATGACAGACTTGTCCATTTACCTGCTTCATCCAGATTATTTAATGTAGCAGCCGTGAGGTATGGACCTGACATATCTCGAATTATACTTTGATTGAGGGCGTCGTTCAGGATGCATTCCTCGTGGATGACTCTCATAAAGTTGTATTTCACGTTACTCTGGAAGCTGTAATGTGCTGATCTGGGCCTGATGATTTCTAAAACCATTATCACAAGCTCAGATTAATGTCCAAGTACAAACACTGATGATGTATCTGTTCTAATACAAGCATACAAAGTAGTTATTGAAGGCGCCTGAAGAATATCCCAAGGGAGGTAAGGAAATTGACAAAGAAGTGAAATCACCCCATCAGCGGAATTGATTCCAGGATTACCCCTGTGGTTACTTATCTCTAAAAACTTTGATTCTTTTCTTCAGGAATTGGTTGTTTTTTTATTAAAAGAGATCACATGTACAACTTTTTTGGTTGTTTGGAGGTTTGTAAGTAACCGGGAAGACTCCTCGTATTCTCCAACTACATTTTCAGATCAGTGCACCCTGACAAAAGAATCCACTAAAAATTTTATATGTCACTGAGGTGCCATTATAAATGTCTGCCATCTTTTTGCTTTAAAAAAGTTTTTTTTCTTTTCTATCTACCACCTTTCTGAACAGTGGTATGTTTCAAAGCTTTACAAATTTTCATGGCTCTGAATAATTTTACTTCCAGGAATCTTTTATCACTGAGGAAATAAATGATGATAGAAATCAAGATTTATTGATATAGCCAGTCATTGTCACATTACATATATTGGTGAAAAACTGGTGCTCTAAAATGTCCTTTATGTATTGATAAATGAAAAAAGCTGCATATTAAATTGCACACAGTTGATCCTGGGAATGTTGATCATGTTTGTTAGTCTGTGTGTATGTACACGGAAAAGACTGTAAGGAAAGTAACATAGTGCTGGCAGTGGTAAACTCTGAGGGGTAGTACAAGTAATTTTAATTTTTTTTCTTATATTTTCTAATTTTCTAGGTGAACATGTGTGATCAACTGTTACTTTAAAAATATTAGATTTATAGTTCGCGAAAAGGCTTGTACAGTAAAGGCATGGGAAAAAACTCATGACATCTATAGTCAGGTAGAACTGATATGATTTGATGCTCTACCCTTACACACTGTGAGATTTTGGGCAGGTCACTATCTCACTGAGCTTAGTTTCCTTACATATAAAATGAGAATGCAGAGCTCTTGTGAAGGTTACAGATAATGCAGTCATTAATAAGTTAGTAGTGTTTGTAGTATTAGCAAAAGTAATAATAACAATAATAGCGAACACTTATTAGGTATTTTCTATGTGCCAGGCATTATTTTAGTTCAGAAACTAGCAATTGTTGACTCATTTAATCTTCACAACAATTAGGGGCTTGGATTAACTCCATTTACAGTAGAGGAGACTGAAGCTCAGACAGGTTAAGTAACTTGCCCAAGACATAACTAGTATGTGGAATAGCATAACTTGTAAGTGGTCACTCACTAATGGTATATAATTACTTTCTGCCAATAGGCTAGAAGTCACATGACTTAATCATACGGCCACCGAGTAAGCCTGTGAGCACATATGCTAAGCTTAAGTACCTACTGCTCTCTTCCCTTTGCAGAAGGATAAAAATTAATTTTCATTTCTTATAACTATCAGACAAATGGGTGGTTTCCCTCTTGTTACTCTGATTTTAGGTTTTATTTCCGCCTATACTCTGCTGTCTGCATTTTCTTGAAAACAGAAAACAAGGATATTATTGCGTTTGACCCCTTACCTTCTTCTGTATTATTGGCAATGGCTTCCAGGTCATCATCGGTGATGAACTGATTTAAACTCAACCGTCTCTTCTTCAGAATCTTCCCATTGGCTGCCACCATCACCACATTCTCCTTGAAGCTAAGCTTGGATGTCTTAGATGTTTTCGAGGTATCCAGGGACATAAACTTATTCATGTGGTCCCCACGAAGTGGCTCATAGCTTGCATCATAGAAGGACTTCTACAATGAAGGAAAATAGAAACTGAGAGGCTGTCCACGGCCAGTGAACAAGATTCCCTTACAGTAGGAGTTTTATTCAACAGTCTTAGAAGAATGGCCACTTTGGTCTTGGCGACCCACGTTTCATCGGCCTTTCCCTCCCCCCACTCTCCTTCCCCCTTTTCTCTGTATCCCTCCCCTTTCCCCCTTTCCTCCCACCTCTCCTTTTAGGATTTCTCTCAAAGGATGTGATCTTGGCAAGGTTTTTTTGTCATCCCTCTTCAGACTCGAAAATGAGACCTTGTTATACTTAGTGAAGTAAGTCAGAGAAAGACAAATACTGTATGATATCACTTACATGTGGAATCTAAAACATAATACATGGCGCCCCTGGCGGCTCAGTGGTAAAGAATCGCCCTAACAAGGCAGTTTGGGAAGTTCCCACTTCCTGTGGCGCAATTAAGCCCCGAGCCACAACTGTTGAGCCTGTGTGCTGGTGACGGGAACCACAGTTACTGAGCTCACACACCACAGCTATTGAAGCCCATGTGCCCTAGAGCCCAGGCTCTGCCGCAAGAGAAGCCACCGCACTGAGAAGCCCGAGCACCACAACAAAGAGTCGCCACCACCGCCGCAACTAGAAAAAAGCCCGCGCAGCAGTGACCCAGAACAGTCAAACATAAATAAATAAAATTATTAAAAAAAAACTTGAAAAAAAACCCAAACAAATGAACCCATATACAGATCAGCAACAGACTCACAGACATAGAAAACAAACTGAATGGTTACCAGAGGGGAGAGGGAAGGTGGGGAGGGATGAATTAGGGATATGAGATTAGTAAATTCAAACTATTATACATAAAATAGATAAGCAACAAAGATTTACTATATACCACAGGAAATTATATTCAGTATCTTGTAATAATCTATATTGGAAAATCATCAGAAACAAATGTATCATTGTGCCCCACTCCTGCAGCTGACACAGTATTGTAAATCAACTACACTTCAGTTAAAAAAAAAAAAGATGTTGTGATGAGACAGGTCTTCAAGTGATGCTAGTGACTGACTTAAGTCTTCCAGTTAGTTCCCCCCAGAAGATTAAACATGTAATTGACAAGGCTCAACTATTTCAGGAATACTCCTCTAGATACAGCTTTTAGAGTCAGTATCGAAGACACACAAAGCAGAACCTATACTGTCTATTTGTGGTCTCTTAGCAAAATAACACAGCATCTGAATGACTGCAGATTTTTTACTTTCAGTTGGCCTGCTTCCTCCACCTTAGCTTCATGGACTATTAGACCTAGAAAGCTATCTCTAATCTCCGGAGCTGATGTTAGAGAGGATGTCCACAACATATCATTTAAGACCCCTGGGGAAGTAGCCCGAGGGTGCTGGCCCCGGGGGGCATAAGCAACCTTCTGTTGGAAGGCTGACCCAGGAGATTCCATTCTTGGAGTTTCAGGTTCGTTCTGCTCTGTTCTGGGAAAATCCAGTGAGATGAAGGGTGCCATCAGCTCTTAGTCTACAGAGGGAGCTGGCCTCACTTATCATGAAGAAATGAATATCTCTAGACTTCTAGTGAAGGCAAAACAAACACATCTAAGATTCAAGCTGTTGCTGTTCTAGTAGAGAAAATACTGTGTAAGGAGAGCAATCTCCTAAGAATTAGTCATTTGCTTACCTGATTCAGAGAGAGGTGATCAATTTCAGAACTGTAGTCTTCATTTTCACTGTTAAACGAGATGATGAGAATTTAATTCTGTTTGTTATATCACTACATTCGCTGGGCAACATATTTTAATAACCAAACTAGCTTTGGTTACTAACACACACACACACATATAGCCATTACTGTCATCTTTGAAAATCAAGGCCCTCTATGCATACACATCCATACAGTAATTTGTACCCGAAAATCTGAAATTAGTAATCATCAGGCCAGGCCTTGAACTTTACTTGTATTCTATTGATAAAAATGAGGCTTGGCTAATTTACTGTATAGCACAAGGACTATAATAATGGAATAGAATCTGAAATACATATGTACATATATAACTGAATCACTTCGCTGTATACCTGAAACTAACACAACTTTGTAAGTCAGCTATACTTCAATTAAAAATTTTTTAAACTAGCTCCTCCCTCACCAAAACAAACCACAAAACGAGGCTTGGCTAATGGATTGAAGAGTGGTAATTGAATTTCAGGGAAAAAATTTAAACTTAAGAGAGAAATCCTTTTGAAGCACTTCATCTAAATTTGAATCAAATAGTTTGTTACACTTTGCTTTCACGTATTCACTAAAACAGATTTAATCATTTATACTTTGCAAAACATCCAGGCAACATTTCCATCGTCTACTTTGTGTTAGTGTGTAGGTACTGTGGAACACTGCATCTGTTTAAGGTGTTCTACAATTTAAACTTTTTATTTATTATCTTTCTCTTGCATCTGAATGAGACTGACTGCATAGGTTTCACATGCTCAAATTGCTGTGAAGCCATTTCCCATTCCAGACTGAGATCAAGTTTTCCTAAGAAAGGTTTCTCTTTCTGACAATCCATTGCTGTAGCAGGGCATGTGAACTTGACTGAAGCTGGGTCTAAGTAGATGTTGAGAACTGCCAGGAGTCAGTTTTAAGGAGACCTTAAAAGTAATCTTTCTAAAATGGCCATCTCCCTGTCAAAAATTTCACCTTGATTTACCTACTGGATGCTTAATTTCCCTGAGTCTTCTCTGAACCTGCCCTGACTTCAGAGGTAGAACACATCTCTACAGCCTCTGCTGGTCTTGCCCCATGCTAGTTACTGTAATCCTAGCTGAATTCTTTCTTTTTAAAAAATATCTATTTTATTTACTTGGCTCAGCCAGGTCTTAGTTGCGGCATGTGGGATCTAGTTCCCTTATCAGGGATGGAACCCTGGGTCCCCTGCACTGGGAGCACCGAGTCTTAGCCACTGGACTACCTGGCAAATCCCTCCTAGCTGGATTCTAATGTGCCTTGCTTCCCTCATTAAGTCACAAGAGACAGAATCTCTTTCCTACCTGTAACAGTTCTTCAGGTCTTCAAAGAGGTCAGGGACTTTGGCCATCTTCACTTCTGCAACAGAAAACGCCAGTAGCTGTCAGTCTGGCCAGTGTGTGAACAAGACACCTGCAAGGGGAACCACCTCCCTTCTGCGCTTCTAAGACACTTAGTGAATGACTGAGCTCACACTCAGCATTCTTCTTTTCACTGCCTTTGAATGATCTGCATATGTATTTACCTCCTCTGCTAGACTGTAAACTTCTGTTAGAATTTCAGTATCTCTTAGGCATCCAACACAATGCATTGCATTTGGTAGGCATTTGTTGAAAATTTGAATAAGTAAAAAACCAAAACCAAAAAACCCCAACAAGCATGAAATATTTTTTATATAGTTGCAAGAGAGAGAAAGAGTTAGAAATTCCCAGTTTTCTCTGAATAGTTTTTGATAGCAGAGACTACCCCCAAAGGAAGACTTGGCTGTAATCTCATGCTTTCACAGGAAATCAGTTCCTCTGTCGCTCAATTTCCCACCAGCAGAGAGAGAATCATTTTCTGAAATCTGACTATGATTCTAACTCACCCGCCAAACCAGAGAGGGACGGCAAAGGAAGGAAGAGGCTTAAGCTTCAGAGAAGGCAATTTGAGAGATCACAGCCAAGGAGGAAAATATTTTAAGAGCCAAAGATGTGATAAGGACGATACCTTTGCTGAACCGAGCTAGTAACAATGAGATGACTGGCTCCCTGGTGTTCGCGTGGAGGCTTGAACTGAGCCAGGCTACCTCGCCTTTTGTCTGCTCCGGAGTGGGCGTGGCCACGATTGCGTCACTGGGAATTTACAAGAATTCTGTTTTGTATGTAAATTCATTCTACCTATACTGGTCCAAATAATGACAAATTATATACTTGAATATAGTGTTTCCAGGAAAAATTCCTAGAGATTCCAGGAGTTTCTGACTTGATTCATTTACTTATTGCTTTTGCTTTTGCATGTTTAACAATTTTAAACATGTGGTCTTAGAAAAAGGGGAAAAGAGCAGGAAATTTAAGTTTCTAAAAGTATTTGGTGGGGTAGGGAGAGAAAACTCCCCAAGGCAGAACTGTAGATGGTTAGAGTTAGAGGGGTGCTTAGGAGCTTAATTCATTTGTTGCACCCCCGGGGCTGAATATGAATTGATGGTACTTGACAGCCCCTGGCAGCTAAGGAGTGGCTCCTGAGGGAAGCCAACCCATCTTTTCTGAAGAGGGAGGTTTGCTTGAGTAGCCATAAATCACTCTGAGGGTGGGAAGACCATCTCCCAGTTAGGGCAAGGAAGAAGACAGAAAATCAACAGTCAACCACAAAAGTCAATCCTTTTACTCCTCTGAATACTGTCAATCTGTTTCAGACAGAAGTGACAGAGCTTTATGAGAAAATTCTACGCCCTGGCTCATGTTACAGTGAAGTTACCTTCTACCAGAGCCCAAAGAGAAGTCTAGTCTTCGCTAGGTTAAACCCAATGTATATTAGGATAGCTGGATTCTCAGGGAATAGCTGGATTCAAGAATGGAGATTGGGTGAACTTCCCTGGTTGTCCAGTGGTTTAAGACTCCATGCTTCCACGGCAGGGGGCATGAGTTTGACCCCTGGTTGGAGAACTAAGATCATGCATGCCATGTGGCATGGCCAAAAAAAAGAAGATTGGGAGAAAGGAAGGAGGGACTCATACATGACACTAATTCAGTGTTGCCTGGCTGTTATCATTAAAGACTTTTTCAGTATCCTGAAGATGGCCCAGTTCAGGTGGCACTAACACCAGACTCAGCAGATAAATGTTTCCATTTTCCTGGTTGGAGTTTAAGCCACATAATTTTAAATAAAGGAAATGGATGGGGAGAGTCAAGGAGGAATTTTTTAAAAAAGTAAAGAGAGAAAGGCAAGGCACCAAAGTGCAACGTGTTATTGAAAAGCAAAAAAGCTCAGAACCAGAAGTAAAGTGTGAGTGAGGTATGCTATTTGGTTTTGTTACTTGTAAATGATGAGGCTGGTTTTGTGATCATTAAGGTCTGTCCTAGGTGCAAAGTCTCTGGTTCTGATTCTGTAGCCCAGTTCAGTTCCTCCTGGTCATAGACCTGGTGTTATAATTGCTATAAACAAGAGCCACAGAAATAAATGGTATCCTGGATGCTGTGCTGTGCTTAGGCACTCAGTTCTGTCTGACTCTTTGTGACCCCATGGAATGTAGCCCACCAGGCTCCTCTGTCCATGAGGATTCTCCAGGCAAAAATACTGGAGTGGGTTGCCATGCCCTCCTGCAGGGGAACTTTCCAGCCCAGGGATTGAACCTAGGTCTTCTGAGTTGCAGGTGGATTCTTTACTATCTAAGTCACCAGGGAAGCCAATCCTGGATGCAGGCAAAGTAAATGTAGGACCAGACTGGGGTGCAGCTTGAGGATCTCAGGATGGATCCTTTTGTGGACAGTGATGGCAGCCAATTCTCTGCATCTGTGCTTCCCTTTGGGCTCCCCTGGTGGCTTAATGGTAAAGAAGACGTGGGCTTGATCCCTGGTCGGAAAGATCTCCTGGAGAAGGAAATTGCAACCCACTTCAGTATTCTTGCCTGGGAAGTCTCATGGACAGAACAGCCTGGCAGGCTACAGTCCATGGGGTCGCTGAGAGTCGGACATGACTGAGCACACACGCATGCACGTGCTTCCCTTCAGGCAACACAGAAATATTAACCCCGATCACCCCCTCTTGCCTCCTACAGATCTTGTGAGAACTATTACTAAGAAACAATTGCAAAGCACACTGTGAACGTGGGCTGCTATGGAGATGCGACTAAACAAAAATAATAACAGCGCTAATGATGGCTTCTGTTCCTTGGGAATCTGTATAGTCATCACTGTAACACTTTAGTTCATTGAAGAAAATATCGTTCTTATGAAAATAATAATTGGAGACTTCGATAGGGAGAACATTTTCAGGCGAAGGCCTCCACTGAAACCCTGAAGATAACCAGTTTCTGGGAGGAATACATACCACCTCTTTGGTAATCCAGGAAAATACCCTTGGTTGTACCGGCAGTGGCAACACCCATCCTGGCCGATGTCACATCTCTGTTGGAGAAAATTCCTCAAATGGGGTTGTTGAATTTCTCAAGGAGGGTTTGAACGTTTTTTCTAGTCAGCCAATTCAGGTTGGAGTCTTTTTCCAGAACGTGACTTTCCTTGAAACCAGTTTCAAAGAAAGAACAAAAATGTGGGTGAGGTTCTAAACCTCTCTAAGAGTGAGAAGTCCTTGCTTTTTTTTGGGGAACCTGCTTTTCTGTGAATGTGAGCAAAACTTGACTTGTGAGTAAGTCTCAGCATCAGAACTCCTCTTTCTCAGAAACAGAGAGAGAAACCTATGGAACCCCAAGAGTGTTTGGAAGTTGTCCTGTGACTGGGACTTTGGGTGGTTTCATGTTATACCCACTTCTTGATTCTGAGGAGACCTCAACAATCCTTCTTTAGTCTTGCTTACCTCCATCATTAAAAAATTTTATGGCTCACTTCTTCTGTGGCAGGTATTTTGCTGGGCATCGGTATTTTTTCTTTCATGATTCACAAAATTAGGTATGTGGAATAGATGATGTAGTATTTTGGTTGGTGAGTGGATACACTTTACGAGCTTGAAGGCTGTGGGTCCAAAAAGTCATGGTGATGCTTTTCATTTGGAAACTGCTTTACGTAGTTCACAAAGAGCTCTCACCCAGGCAGTCTCGCTGACTCCCCACTTTACCTATGAGAGATATGGATCACCACGCCCTTTTACAACTGAGGACTCTTGAAGAGGTTAAGTGACCAACCTACAGTCACAAAACCGGCAGGGGCAGCACTCGAACTCTGATTCCAAGCCCAAGCGTCTCTTCTCACTGCATATAGATAGGTGTTTATCTCTTATCACCGCCAATGCCAAGTGACAGGGCTGAAATGAATTGTTCTTCAAGGTCTTTCCTGCTTTAAACAGCCTATCATTCAGTGATTCTGGGGTTCTTTGTTTTAAAAAAAAAAGATAAAAGAGGAAATGTTTGAAATAACTTCCCTCTCTTCTTCTCCAATGAAATCTCACTTTTTGCTTTGAAATACAAGAAAGGGGTGAAGGTGATGAGTGTACTTGAGTACATAGTCTTGGTGGAGTCTGGCTGGGGACTTTAGTGATGCTCTTACCTTTGTACCATGAAGACGGGAAACATCTATATGCATCTTGGGGACCAACTTCAAAATCATTGCAAGTAGTGGGATGTAACAGGGTGTCTGACCAAAGAGAGAAACGTAACTCCTCTCTGTGAATTACTGGGGAATGCAGTGATTTCTTTTTAAGAGGTGAAAAGCCTCTTCAGAGAAACAAAATGTGCAGAAACCATCACATGCAGAGATTTTTGTTTTAACTGATGCCGTATGTAGTTGTAATCTGCTTTTTTAAAATTTAAATTTATTTTTAATTGGAGGATAATAACTTTACAGTATTGTGTTGGTTTCTGCCACATATCAACATGAATCAGCTCTAAGTATAAGTACATTCCCTCCCTCTTGAGCCTCTCTCCCACTTCCCACTCCTATAATCTGCTTTTAAAGTCCAGTTAGTGGGAAAGAGGAAAGGATCTAACAGGTAACCTTATCTTTGATGTTCTGGGTGTTATACTACATTATCTCCTTTAATCCTCTAATCCTGCGATATGAGGTCAGTACTCTTATCACATTTACAGAAGAGGAAGTCAAGGTCCAGAGTCTTGAAGCAGTCTATCTAAGGCTTCGAGGTTACCAAATTGCAGAAACAGGATTCAGAGTCCAGAGCTGAATTTCACTCAACCACGAGGGACTCTCTTTCTCTTAGTGTGACCTCTTCCTTTCCTTTGCCCTAGTTGATGTCGACTTTTTTCTGCTTTGTCTTATTAGCCTATCAAAGGACCTAGAAAGACATGTTGGAGGAGGATGCACTGCAGACACTATCTAAATTAAACTCTTACTTGATCAAAGAGGAAGTCACTCAGAGGGGAAGTATCAAAGTCCCAAGGTCACACAGAGAGTTCATTATGAGAATGGGAAGGAAAAATGAAAACTGGTTCTTGATTTCTAGTTGCATTGGGTCTATTTTTGGTTGCATTGGGTCTTTGTTGCCACTTACATGTGGGCTTTCTCTAGTTGCAGGGAGCGGGGACTTTTCTTGTGGAGCGCAGGCTCTAGGCATTCATGTTTCAATAATTGTGGCATGTGGGCTCATTAGTTGCGACCAGCTGGCTCTAGAGTGTGGGCTCAGTAGTTGTGGCACACAGGCTTAGTTGCTCTGAGGCATGTGGAATCTTTCCTGACTAGAGACCCAACTCATGTTCCCTGCATTGGTAGGTGGACTCTTATCTACTATGCCACTAGGGAAGCCTGACCCTGGCTCTATGATAAAGAAAGGTTAGGTTAAGAAAAAAAATCTCTTTATGGTGTCTCACCAGTATGTGAAAAAAGAATTAACAAAATGAGATTCCATTCATTGAGCAAAACCATTCATGTTTTCTACTCTCCTGGAAGCTGACAGTAAAGGCATTCATCGATAATCCCCTGAAAATGTACAAACTGAGATAAAAGTGTTGTGAGAGCATCAAACAGAAAAGCTAGTCTGAGATTGGGAGTGGGTAGTTCAATGGGGGAGGGAAGAGGGAACATTCCATGCAGAGCAAAGGCTGTGGGGGTCAAATGATGAAATGAAAATAGGGCATTGAGGCTGGAGCCTTGAGTTGATGGGGGGAAGGGACCTAAGAAGGTGGTGAGATTAGAGGGGAAGGAAAGCAAGAACCAGTCAGATAGGGTCTTGTGTCGGTCCCACTAAGCTCCTTACCCATTTAATTTTGGGTAAACTTTGAGCATAAAACTAAGATCATGGCATCCGATCCCATTACTTCATGGTGCATAGGTGGGGAAACAATGGAAACAGTGACAGACTTTATTTTCTTGGGCTCCAAAATCACTGCAGATGGTGACTGCAACCATGAAATTAAAAGACCCTTGCTTTTCGGAAGCAAAGTTTTGACCAACCTAGATAGCATATTTAAAAGCAGAAACATTACTTTGCTGAAAAAGGTCTGTATCTTGAAAGCTATGGTTTTTCTGGTAGTCATGTATGGATCTGAGAGTTGGATAAAGAAAGCTGAGTGCTGAAGAACTGATGTTTTTGAACTGTGGTGTTGGAGAAGATTCTTGAGAGTCCCTTGGACTGCAAAGAGATCCAACCAGTCAATCCTAAAGGAAATCAATCCTGAATATTCATTGGAAGGACTGATGCTGAAGATGAAGCTCCAATACTTTGGCCACATGATGTGAAGAGCTGACTCATTTGAAAAGACCCTGATGTAGGGAAAGATTGAAGACAGGAGGAGAAGGGGATGACAGAGGATGAGATGGTTGGATGGCCTCACCAACTCGATGGACATGAATTTGAGCAAACTCTGGGAGTTGGTGAAGAACAGGGAAGCCTGGTGTGTTGCAGTCCATGGGGTCAGACACAACTGAGCAGCTGAACCGAACTGAACTGAAACTTTGGACAGGTGCTCTGAGAACTCAGAGAGCAGAGGGGTGGCTGTGACTTTCTCCAGATGGAGAAATTCAAGTTGGCAGAGTCAAGAAAGGACAGTTTCGTAATCGGTTAGCAAATCCTTATTTAGCTGTGATCTCCTTGCTTTGCATAAAGCTTATTTGTTTCCTAATGTTTGTGCTTTTTTGTTTCTAAATCCCCTTTCCTTCTTCTCTTGGGATGGTGGTAAATAGGTCTGTGTCCCCTCTTTGCCTTCTCTCTTGATCTGTGTCCCTTTTTCTCTCTTTCACAGACAAGCTATAGAAGTCAGAGCTCATCAGAAAGCTTCCTGTGAGGCAACAGACATGTTTGGGCCTGTTTCTCACTTTCTTCTTTCTGGCTAATTATGACTGCTTAGTTAGAACTGTATTTGTAAGTAATTTTGTTTTCTTTTGAGTTATTTTTTCATAGGAGTCATGTTTATCTCTGGTGTGAACTTGTTTCTCAGTTAAAAAAGCTTGTATTACTTTTACCGGTTCTAAAACATGCAGATTAAATATTGCCAGGGAAATTTTAAAAAATGAAGAAAATACACCCCCTCTCAAATTGAATAACTAGAAATTTTCATTATTACTATTTTGGTGCATTTCCTTTCAGTCTTTCTTTTTTTCAAGCCATGAATCGATTTGTTTCATACAAATGAGATACTCCAAGCACTTTGCTTTCCTGGGATTTAGGGAGTATATGTTTGATAGACCATATTCATCAAATATTTGTCTCATTTCTAGGGTTAATTAATGTGTCTGTCTTTATTTCCTGGTCTCCCTTGCAGTTAGCTTAGATACACAGTTTGTCCAGCCAGTGCCCTGTGAACAGGAAGTGAGATGGGACTTGTCACATCTCTAGGCTGATGCAATCAAGGGCCAGTGTTTGCCACCGTCATTGCCAAGTTCCTCTGATGCAGCAACTTCGGAGGTCATGTGTTCCAGAGGGTGTGGTCACAAATGCATGAGGTATGGGCGGAAAAAGCCTGAGATTAGAACAATCTGCATTAGTTTAACCTTACTGAGATTTTAGGACATATTTGTTACCCAGGCATAACCTAACCTATTCTGACTACTACTATGTATAACCATCCTTCCTTTGTCTATCACAAATTCCAAGGGACATATACTTTTCCTCAAAACTCCTCTTTCACACAGTCTATTCCTCCCTGGACAAAAGTGTGTCTAACTTCGAATTCTTCTGGTCACATTCTTCAACCTCTGGGAGATTACTATTCCACTAAGATCAATCAAGAATATAATCAGATGTCTTCATTTTGGCTGAGTTTCAATTTCAGATATAAAGATAAATTAAATGTGAAAGCAAACTAGCCAATGATAAAGTTGAATTAACATCCTGGAATCAAAACACATAATTATTACATTAAAACTCTAACCTCTATATGACACTTTACAGCTTTTCAAAGCATTTTTCCATCAATAAAACTTTGGAGTTGGTCCAAAAGTTTGTTTCGGTGTTTCTGTACAATGCTATAGAAAAAATCTGAACAAAGTTTTGGGGCAACTCGGTATAAGCACTGAATAAAGCTTATTATGCATGCAAATGTTAAATTGCAAAGGTTCCATGCCCAGCATATGATTCTCTCCTCCCTCCCTTTGGTATGAACTCCTGGAAGCTGGAGAGAATGCTCCCTTGATAAGAGCAATTGTGGCCCAGGGAGTGGAGTGGCAGGTGTGGTAGACAGGGCGGTGGGAGAGGCAAGAGATCTTGGATCTGACTCTGACCCTAACCAGTTGTGTGACCTTTGGCAATTACCGCACATTCCCCAGTCTTTCCTTATCTATAAAAGGAGGAAGTTGTACTGAGTGACTGTACAGACTTCTAGCCCAGATTGTCCATTTCACATTTCTTGACTACCCTGAACATGACCATGGCACCTCTGTGCCCTTGAAATATTACGTTCCGTTGTGTAGAGCCCACACTGGACTCATTCCGCACTATGCTTTGGTCAAATCTTTCTCAGTCACACATACAGTTGAATCACAAAGAGATATATTTTTTTCATGATTCCAATGGAAAATTTGATTTGTCACTCTGAATATAAATAGAAATAAGTTCCTTTTCTAGGACATACGTATATAACAGTTACTGATAAATTGGAAGGAAATGGCAATTGTACTCCATCTTTTCAGTGATGATGACTCAGCCTTGTTTTCTAGAAAGTTTGGTATACATAGAGGACCATCTGAGTCCGTATTACCCTCGAGAAAAGGAAGTTTAGGTTTCTGAGCCTGAAAGGCTGGACAATTGTTGGAGTATTTTGAAAAAAGATAAAAGAGCATCTAAGAAAAAAATATGATCTTAATTTCCTCCTTTCTGGACTCTTCCATCCAGAAGGTCTTCCATCCAGTGCTGTCCTCAGTATATTCTCTGCAGGGTTGCTCAAAGCACTGTGACTCCCTTGGGAGAGAAGAGGCAGTCTAAGAGAGTCTGGACTCAGCAGAAAGACCTGGAGGCAGAGGGGAGCAGGTGATTCTATAGAGCACACTTCCATGGAACCTTCCTGGAACCCTCTTGACAACCTGCTTCACAGATCCATTCCGTGTAAGGCACTGTATTGGAAGCCACATGAAAGAGGTGAAAAAGAACTCCATTGGCCCTTAACAGGCTTGGAACTTGTGGGCAAGACCTGTGCAGATGCTGACAGGACAAGCAGAATAAAAGAAGCGCTGTAATAAGACAGAAGCAGATAGATGGGAAGGGAGTTACTGAAGCTCAGTTGGTAAAGAATCTGCCTGCAATTCAGGTGACCTTGGTTTGATTCCTGGGTTGGGAAGATCTGCTGGAGAAGGGATAGGCTACCCACTCCAGTATTCTTGGGCTTCCCTTGTGGCTCACTGGTAAAGAACCCGCCTGCAATGCAGGACACCTGGGTTCGATCCCTGGTTTGGGAAGATCCCCAGAGAAGGGAAAGTTTACCCACTCCAGTATTCTGGCCTGGAGAATTCCATGGACTATATAGTCCATGGGGTCACAAAGAGTCGGACACGACTGAGTGACTTTCACTTTCAGGACCTCTGAGGGCTGCATTTTAGCTGCGTCTCAAAGAATTAGATATAGATAGTGGAGAATGGACAATACAGGCTGAGGAAATAATGTAAGTGAAAGCATAAAGACATTTCATATTTGTCTCCCCTACTGTATGCGTGCTCAATTGTGTCTGACTGTTTGTGACCCTATGGACTGTAGCCGCCAGGTTCCTCTGTCCATGGGATTCTTTTGGCAAGAATACTGGAGTGGGTTGCCATTTCCTCCTCCAGGGTATCTTGCCAACCCAGGGATCAAACCTACTAGTTTGATCCTACATTTTGTCTCCGGCATTGGCAGGCAGGTTCTTAGCCACTAGTGCCACTTGGGAAGCCCACTGTGCCCTGGGCAAATTCCTTAACTTTTACAGCCTTAGTTGCCTTATCTGTAAAACTGGGCTAGTAATTCTTTAGGAATTCTGGAAAGACTAAATGAGGTTGTAAGAGTGTTCAGTTTATTTGTTTATTTATTTATTTATTTAACTCTTATCTTGAGATTTTTTATTATTCAGTTAGCACATTAGCTTAAGGTATAGTTCTGCTACTAACAGGAGGAATACTGAGCCATTTGTTAGACACAGAACTTGAAACCACTCGTTCTCCCCCGTGAACTTCAAATTTCTAGTGCATCTGCAGTCAGGAAATGCCAATCAGTTTTTAAAATTAATTTTTAATGGAGTGTCGTTGCTTTACAATGTTGTGTCAGTTTTTATCACACAGCAAAGTGAATCAGCTATACTTACACATATATCTCCTCCCCTTTGGACTTCCTTCCTATTTGGGTCACCATATAGTGCATTAAGTAGAGTTCTTGTACTATACAGTAGGTTCCTATCACTTCCAGAGCGTTCTGTTTACTACTAGTTTCCTTTTCCTTCTCCCCAAATGTCCCACATTCTCCCATCTTTCCACCTTCGCTCAAGCTATTCCTGCTTTGGGGTTTATTCCGCCTCTTCCATCCATGGAGTTAGGACCTTTCCTAGTCCTATTCCCTCCTGGACACAGAATGGAAAGCATAGATTTGCTACAGGGAATGTCAAGTGTGGCTGGTGAGAGATCAGGTTACAGTCGAAGGAATTCTGAGTTGAATGCAACTTTCTCTAGAGTGGGTATAGTAGGCTGAAGTAATTATTAAAGGTTATCAGTTCATTCATTCATAGAAGGTGGGGATCTTTGATCTGGGAACCTGTTTGAAGCCAGTGATTAAGAGAAACATGGTTCTGGGAATTCCTGGGTGATCCAGTGGTTAGGACTCTGAGTTTTCGCTGCCAACAGTGTATGTTCAATCCCTGGTCAGGTAACTGAGATGCTACAAGCTGCATGGCACAGTCAAACCCCTCCCCTCCCCCTGTCCCACCCAAAAAAACCAACCTCATGGATCATTTCTGCTAGCTGGAAACCATCTTGCACATGTGTTCACAGTTATGTGTGGTTATTAAGAAAGCTGTCATGTGGATGCTATGGAGATATATGTGGGGTGGGGGAGGGGAGAACTGAATCTATTCTTAAAGGAAAACAATGTAATGAATAGAAAGAGGAGGATTTATCCCAATGAATGAGCAGATAGATGTAGGGAAAGCAATTCACATCTTGGGCCAGGAGAACAGCATGCATGTTGCCCCCAAATCTAGAAGGACTATGGTGTATTAGAGAAACTGAAAAAAGGGCCAGCTTGGCAGAAGCCAAAAGAGTGAGGGGATTTTAAGTGGCCTGATGTGAGGGTGAAGGGGTTGGCAGGGCCAGGTCATGACTGGCAGCCTTGTAAACACATTAAGGATATCAGATTTATCCTGAAGGCAGTATCGAGATGTTTTGAGCAGGTAAAATCAGGTTTGTATTTTTTAAAGATCTGTATTGTGTTTAAACTGGAGAAAGCAAATGAGGGGAGAAAGCTACTCTCAGTAGCGGAGAATCCTCCCAGTAAGAGATGAGGATGGCTCTGACGTGGGTCCTGGCAGTGGAGGTAGAGGGAAAGGATGTATTTGGGTTATTAGAAGGTAGAACCTACAAGACTTGGTGATTAGATGGGGGATGTGAGGAAGGTAGATGACTCCAAGAAAACTACCCCCTCGGATGACTGATGTATTTTATTAACAGTTATCCCTATTGTGGAAGGAGCAGTGAGGAATAACTACGGTACTATGTTCTAAGATAAACAGTAACGGACTTGGAGAAGAGGTGGTGGAGTGGGAGGAGCCTGTGACTGAAGCCAGTGGGAGTTGGAGCATGTGTTTACAGCTCAGAAAGAGCCAATGGGCTGGAGATGGTGATGTGGAATTCTTAGCAGTGCAAGTCGTGAGAAAGGGTGAGAGGCTCTGAGAGGTGCAGCTGCTGGTCAGAGGGCAGGTGCTCAGGAAAGGGTGGAAAGAGTTAATGGGAAGCCAAGGAAGTAGGGAAAGCATAGAGCATGTGAGTCCCTGGGAGTCAAAGGAGCTGCCAGCTCTGGTCCTTCCACAGGGCACACTGCAGCTCACCTGTGGTGTTACTCATTGCTCCTCCTAGCTTGTTCTGACCTGTTTCAGCCCTTTCATTTCAGTCACCCCATGCCCTATTCTGCCCCCAGTCTTTTCGTAGCTTAGAAGAAAGCAATTTGATAAAATCTTCCATGCAAAATTTCCAGGACCAAATATAGTGCACCTTGCAGATATTGATGTCTCTTAAAAGAACAGCTTGGAGAATGCAAGGTCTTGGGCTGGGCCTGAGAACTGTGCTTTGTGAGGGCTACTGACCCACTGCTGTGCTCAGTCATGTCTGACTCCTTGTGACCTGGTGGACTATAGCCTGCCAGGCTCCTCTGTCCATGAAATTTTTCAGGCAAGGATACCAGAGAGGGTTACCATTTTCTCCTCCAGGGGATCTTCCCCACCAGGGAAGGAATTTGCATCTCCTGCATTGGCAGGTGGATTCGTTACCACTGTGCCAACTAGGAAGCCTTACTAACCCACTGAGAAAAATAAATACATGAGCATTAAGGTACAGTGTAATTTAAAATTTTAGAAATTAACATTGGGCACCGTCATGCTTTATTCAATACTTGGATAAATAATCCTTAAATCCAGCTGAAGGTAAAAGAGGAGAGAAATAACGAAATGTCGAAGAGATCAACTGAGAGCTTGTGTCAGAGGAAGGAGAAAAGATTGAAGAGGTGAGTGGGGTTCCCAAGTTGTGGTGGGCATCTCTAAGTGTAATATCTGAACTTTCATTTATGACCAAGAAGGAACCCCTGGAGTGTTTGGAGCAGAGCAATGATGCATTGGGGAAATTTCTGACAGTGATTAGCACAGAAAGTGAGTGAGGCTTGAAGCTCAGTCTGCTCCTCCAGGTGAAAAGTGACAAAAGGATGGGCAGAGGGAAGTCGTGATGGGACTGGATGGAGAAAATGGATCAGAGAGGCCCAAGCGAGGAAGGAGGAATGGATCCTGATGGGTCCTGGGTGTTTGAGAGAGAACAAGGACTCTACGGTGACCTCAATCTGGACAATAGAGAAGTCTGGAGGAGGAAATGGTTTGGGGAGGAAAATGATGATTTACGCTCTAGACAGTTTGAGTCACATGCGGTGGGCTTCACCCATAGAAAGCATTTCCCATATTTCCCCATTTTACTTAGTTCTGCTTTGTCTGTGGTCCTGGGAATTTCTATAAAACGGAATCAGTGGCCTTTCCTTGCAGAGTTTGGAAAGAAGGAATTCACAGAAACAAAGTGAAAAAAAAGGAAGTGACGTATTCTTTGTCTCATAGGCTTGAGGGAGGAGACAGGATCTTCTGAGTCTCAGTCTAAAATTTCCTGAAATGTAGCCTGAAAGATGGTGGATTCCATGTCAAAGCCAAACTTCCAGTATTTAAAAGCAGTGAGGGAATGTTTACATTAATGAATGAATGCTGTTCAGGAAGGAATCATCCACTGAAAATATGAAAAGGTTGCCTTCTCCATACCAAAAAGTGCTAGTCTGTCATTCATGTCAGGCTATGAGACCCCATGGACCATAGCCCACCAGGCTCCTCTGTTCATGGGATTCTCCAGGCAAGAATGCTGGAATGGGTTGCCATTCTTTTCTCCAAGGGGTCATCCCGACCCATGGATTGAATCTGGGTCTCCTGCATTGGCAGGCACGTTGTTTACTGTCTGAGCCACCAGGAAAGCCTCCAAATTCAAATTCAATTCCAAATAAATGAAAGGCATAGACATTAAAAAAAAAAAAAGAAAGAAAGAATAAAATTGTGAGAAGAAAGTAAAGGCAGATATTTACATAATTCTGGGTCTTGGTTGTGGTATGTAGGGTCTTTAGATGGGTCTAGGGGTGGTGGCTGAGAGGAGCAACCCCGCATCCAAGGTAAGGAGCAGCGGCTGTGCTTTGCTGGAGCAGCCATAAAGAGATACCCACGTCCAAGGTAAAAGAAACCCAAGTAAGACGGTAGGTGTTGCGAGAGGGCATCAAAGGGCAGACACACTAGAACCATAATCACAGGAAACTAGCCAATCTGATCACATGGACCACAGCCTTGTCTAACTCAATGAAACTAAGCTATGCCGTGTGGGGCCACCCAAGATGGTCGAGTCATGGTGGAGAGGTCTGACAGAATGTGATCCACTGGAGAAGGGAATGGCAAACCACTTCAGTATTCTTGCCTTGAGAACCCCATGAACAGTATGAAAAGGCAAAATGATAGGATACTGGAAGAGGAACTCCCCAGGTCAGTAGGTGCCCAACATGCTACTGGAGATCAGTGGAGAAATAACTCCGGAAGGAATGAAGGGATGGAGTCAAAGCAAAAACAACACCCAGTTGTGGATGTGACTGGTGATGGAAGCAAAGTCTGATGCTGTAAAGAGCAATATTGCATAGGAACCTGGAATGTTAGGTCCATGAATCAAGGCAAATTGGAAGTGGTCAAACAGGAGATGGCAAGAGTGAATGTCAACATTCTAGGAATCAGTGAACTAAAATGGACAGGAATGGGTGAATTTAACTCAGATGACCATTATATCTACTATTGTGGGCAGGAATCCCTTAGAAGAAATGGAATAGCCATCATGGTCAACAAAAGAGTCTGAAATGCAGTACTTGGATGCAATCTCAAAAATGACAGAATGATCTCTGTTCATTTCCAAGGCAAACCATTCAATATCACGGTAATCCAAGCCTATGCCCCAACCTGTAACGCTGAAGAAGCTGAAGTTGAATGGTTCTATGAAGACCTGCAAGACCTTTCAGAACTAACACCCAAAAAAGATGTCCTTTTCATTATAGGGGACTGGAATGCAAAAGTAGGAAGTCAAGAAACACCTGGAGTAACAGGCAAATTTGGCCTTACAGTACAGAATGAAACAGGGCAAAGGTTAATAGAGTTTTGCCAAGAAAACACACTGCTCATAGCAAACACCCTCTTCCAACAGCACAAGAGAAGATTCTACACATGGACATCACCAGATGATAGACACCAAAATCAGATTGATTACATTCTTTGCAGCCAAAGATGAAGAAGCTCTATATAGTCAGTAAAAACAAGACTGGGATCTGACGGTGGCTCAGATCATGAACTCCTTATTGCCAAATTCAGACTTACATTGAAGAAAGTAGGGAAAACCACTAGACCATTCAGGTATGACCTAAATCAAATCCCTTATGACTATACAGTGGAAATGAGAAATAGATTTAAGGGACTAGATCTGATAGATAAAGTGTCTGATGAACTATGGATGGAGGTTTGTGACATTGTACAGGAGACAGGAATCAAGACCATCCCCATGGAAAAGATATGCAAAAAGGCAAAATGGTTGTCTGAGGAGGCCTTACAAATAGCTGTGAAAGGAAGAGAAGTGAAAAGCAAAGGAGAAAAGGAAAGATATACCCATTTGAATGCAAAGTTCCAAAGAATAGCAAGGAGAGATAAGAAAGCCTTCCTCAGAGATCAATGCGAAGAAATAGAGGAAAACAACAAAATGGGAAGGACTAGAGATCTCTTCAAGAAAATTAGAGATACCAAGGGAACATTTCATGCAAATGGGTTTGATAAAGGACAGAAATGGTATGGATCTAACAGAAGCAGAAGATATTAAGAAGAGGTGGCAAGAATACATAAAAGAACTTACAAAAAAGATCTTCATGACCCAGATAATCATGGTGGTGTGATCACTCACCTAGAGCCAGACATCCTGGAATGTGAAGCCAAGTGGGCCATAGAAAGTTTCACTATGAACAAAGCTAGTGGAGGTGATGGAATTCCAGTTGAGCTATTTCAAATCCTGAAAGATGATACTGTGAAAGTGCTGCACTCAATAAGCCAGTATATTTGGAAAACTCAGCAGTGGCCATAGGATGGGAAAAGGTCAATTTTCATTACAATCCCAAAGAAAGGCAATCCCAAAGAGTGCTCATCCAACCACACAATTGCACTCATCTCACACTCTAGTAAAATAATGCTCAAAATTTTCCAAGTCAGGCTGCAGCAATCCGTGAACCGTGAACTTCCAGACGTTCAAGCTGGTTTTAGGAAAGGCAGAGGAACAAGAGATCAAATGCCAACATCTCTTGGATCATTGAAAAAGCAAGAGAGTTCTAGAAAAACATTTATTTCTGCTTTATTGACTATGCCAAAGCCTTTGACTGTGTGGATCACAAAAATCTGTGGAAAATTCTGAAAGAGATGGGAATACCAGACCACCTGACCTGCTTCTTGAGAAACCTATATGCAGGTCAGGAAACAACAGTTAGAACTGGACATGGAACAACAGACTGGTTCCAAATAGGAAAAGGAGTAAGTCAAGGCTATATATTGTCACCCTGCTTATTCAACTTATATGCAGAGTACATCATGAGAAATGCTGGGCCTGAAGAAGCACAAGCTGGAATCAAGATTGCCAGGAGAAATATCAACAACCTCAGATACGCAGATGACACCACCCTTATGGCAGAAAGTGAATAGGAACTAAAAAACCTCTTGATGAAAGTGAAAGAGGAGAGTGAAAAAGTTGGCTTAATGCTCAACACTCAGAAGACTAAGATCACGGCATCTGGTCCCATCACTTCATGGCAAATAGATGGGGAAATAGTGACAGACTTTATTTTGGGGGGCTCCAAAATCACTGCAGATGGTGATTGCAGCCATTAAATTAAAAGACGCTTACTCCTTGGAAGGAAAGTTATGACCAACCTAGACAGCATATTAAAAAGCAGAGACATTACTTTGTCAACAAAGGTCCATCTAGTCAAGGCTATGGTTTTTCCAGTGGTCATGTATGGATGTGAGAGTTGGACTGTGTAGAAAGCTGAGTGCCGAGAAATTGATGCTTTTGAACTGTGGTGTTGGAGAAGACTCTTGAGAGTCCCTTGGATTGCAAGGAGATCCAATCAGTCCATCCTAAAGGAGATCAGCCCTGGGTGTTCATTGGAAGGACTGATGCTGAAGCTGAAACCTCCAGTACTTTGGCCACCTCCTGCAAAGAGTTGACTCATTGGAAAAGACCCTGATGCTGGGAGGGATTGAAGGCAGGAAGAGAAGGGAACGACAGGAAGAGAAGGGAACGACAGAATGAGATGGTTGGATGGCATCACCGACTCGATGGACATGAGTTTGAGTAAACTCTGGGAGTTGGTGATGGACAGGGAGTCCTAGCGTGCTGCAATTCATGGAGTTGCAAAGAGTCAGACACGACTGAGAAACTGAACTGAACTGAACTGAACTGAACTGAGTGAACTCTTAGCTATGGTATGTGAGGTCTAGTTTCCTCACCAGAGATTGAACCCAGGCTCCCTATATTGGGAGCACAGTGTCTTAGCCACTGGACCACCAGGGAAGTCCCTATTATTACTTTTTAAAACTTCTTTATAAAATAATAATGTAAACTCATTGACTCCATTGAAGCAAATATGTTTTTTCTCTTCTGGTCTGCATTTCAGTTTCTGAGCAGTATTTATGATCCCATGTTATAAAAACAAATAAGACAACCCACTCCAGTAGTTTTGCCTGGAAAAGTCCATGGACGGAGGATCCTGGCAGGCTGCAGTCCATGGGATTACATGACTGAGCACGTGGGCACAAGGGTGGAGGGAGATGGGTTGGTAGCAATAAACTGGTAGAACTAAAAAAAGAAAAAAAGACTGGCTGGAAATATACCAGTATGTCACCAACAGAAATATTTTGAATTTTGGATTACAGATATTTTAAATTTTCTTCTTTGTGCTTTTCTTTATTTCAAATATTTCAACCACAAACATATATTACTTCTGTTATACAAAGAAAAAAATTTAAAAATGTTTAAAAACATTTAAAACATTTTAAAAAAGTCTTCCCCAGTTGCTTATGAAAATTTTACAAAGAGATCTTCCTCTTGCCTTCAGCTCTTGGGGTTTTTCTCTTCTGGGCTTCTGAAGAGGATCGGTATGCCTCTTTTCATTGGATATGCTGGTAGTTTTTGGGTAGCAGATCATTGTATAAAAGTCCCTCCAGACTTCTCCTTTCCAGTTGGCCGGGGTCCATGTTTAGCCTTACTTAATATTCTGGGAAATCTTCTTTCTCAGCCCTCATCACTATAATTGAGCCAGGCCCTAGAACTCATTACTTCATTTCCATCCACTTGTGTTGTCTTAATGCAATCTCTTAATGTCTACTTTGGCATTTCCTGTCTCAGTTCTTGAGTTTCATTAAAAAGAAACCTTAGAAAACTCCTAGTATGTGATAGACCATACCTTTTACTTCTTAGAATTTTGGAACTGTTTTCCTAGTCCAACTCCTCCTCATGGTAGAAGTAAGTATCTTCACCTGCACTTCTTGCAAAGACTAGGGTGATTTGAGAGTTGGGGGTACTTGTAGCTTTGTGAAGCATGCTTCCCTGGTGGCTCAGTGGTAAAGAATCTGCCTACAATGCAGGAGATGTGGATTCAGTCCCTGGGTTGGGAAGATTTTCTGAGGAGGAAATGGCAACCCACTCCAGTATTCTTGTCTGGGAAATCCTATGGACAGAGGAGCCTGGAGGGCTACAGTCCATGGGGTCGCAAAAGAATCAGACAGGACTTAGCAACTAAAACAACAAACAACGACAAACCTTGTGATTTTTTATTTTTATTGAAGAATAGTTAATCTACAATTTTGTGTTAGTTTCAAGTGTACAGCAAAGTTGTTCAGTTATACCTCTATCTATCCTTTTTCAGATTCTTTTCCCTTATAGGTTATTAAAAGTATTGCATATACAGCCAGTAAAAACAATGAAATAATGCCATTTGCAGCAGCATGGATAGACCTAGAGATTGTTGTACTGAGTGAAGTAAGTCAGACAGAGAAGGACAAATATCATATGACATCCCTTACCTGTGGAATCTAAAAAGAAATGATACAAATGAACTGATTTACAAAACAGAAAGAGACTCACAGGCTTAGAGAATGAACTCATGGTTGCTAGGGATTGGGGATGGGGTGGAGAAGGGATAGTTAGGGATTTTGGGATGGACATGTACACACTGCTATATTTAAAGTGGAGATTTCTTTAAAAACTGGAAATAGAACTGCCATATGACCCAGCAATCCCACTTCTGGGCATACACACTGAGGAAACCAGATCTGAAAGAGACATGTGCACCCCAATGTTCATCGCAGCACTGTTTATAATAGCCAGGACATGGAAGCAACCTAGATGCCCATCAGCAGATGAATGGATAAGGAAGCTGTGGTGCATATACACCATGGAATATTACTCAGCCATTAAAAAGAATTCATTTGAATCAGTCCTAATGAGATGGATGAAACTGGAGCCCATCATACAGAGTGAAGTAAGCCAGAAAGATAAAGAACATTACAGCATACTAACACATATATATATGGAATTTAGAAAGATGGTAATGATAACCCTATATGCAAAACAGAAAAAGAGACACAGATGTACAGAACAGACCTTTGGACTCTGTGGGAGAGGGCGAGGGTGGGATGTTTTGAGAGAACAACATCGAAACATGTATATAATCAAGGGTGAAACAGATCACCAGCCCAGGTTGGATGCATGAGACAAGTGCTTGGGGCTGGTGCACTGGGAAGACCCAGAGGGATCGGGTAGAGAGGGAGGTGGGAGGGGGGATCGGGATGGGGAATACATGTAAATCCATGGCTGATTAATGTCAATGTATGACAAAAACCACTACAATATTGTAAAGTAATTAGCCTTCAACTAATAAAAATAATAAAAAATCTAAAAAAAAAAAAAAAAGTGGTTAACCACCAATAAGGACCTACTGTATAGTACAGAGAACTCTGCTCAATGTTATCTGGCAGCCTGAATGGGAGGAGAGTTTGGGGGAGAATGGATACATGTGTATGTATGATTGAATCTCTTCACTGTTCACCTGAAGCTATCGCAATATTGTTAACGGGCTATACCCCAAGACAAAATAAAAAAAATATTGAGTACAGTTCCCTGTGCTTTGCAGTAGGTCCTTATTTTTACCTGCTATGCTGGGCTTAGTTGCTCAGTTGTGTCTGACTCTTCGCCACCCCATAGATTGCAGCATACCAGGCTCCTCTACATGGGAATTCTCCAGGCAAGAATATTGGAGAGGGTTGCCCTGCTCTCTTCCAAGGGATCTTCCCAACTCAGGGATCGAACCCAGGTCTCCCACATTGCAGGCGGATTCTTTACTGTCTGAGCCAACAGGGAAGCCCAAGAATACTGGAGTGGGTAGCCTACCCCTTCTCAAGGGAATCTTCCTGACCCAGGAATCAAACCAGTGTCTTCTGCATTGCAGGTGGATTCTTTACCAGCTGAGCTACCAGGGAAGCCCCTATGTTATGTATGGTAGTGTGTATATGTTAATCCCAAAGTTCTGATTTATCTCTCTTTCCCCCATTCCCTTTGGGTAGCCATCAGTTTATTTCTTATGTCTGGGGTTCTATTTCTGTGTTGCATATAAATTTATTTGTAACACATTCTTCTTTTTTAAAATCCTCAGCAACTTTGTCTCTAGGCCTGGCTAAATTATTTGTGTTAAGGATTGGGTTGAGAATGATTGAGGAGATTATTATGAAACTACAACTCTATTCAGTTTTGGGGGACAGATTTCACATAGGCAGGGGTCCTGAGTGATTAATTCATCTGTGGAGAACTAGTTCCTTCACTTCTCACTGCAGGAAGGAGAACCTGGGCTTTGGAGTCTGACAGATTGGTGTTTTCTAGCATCTGAAATGGGGTACCTCTCCTTATAAGGTAGTTGTGGAAATCAAACAAAAGGTGAGTTTCCTGGTAAAAAAATAAATACTCAAAAATATTCAAATTCTCTGCTTTTGCATTTGATGCAGTCCTTAAAATACTTGGAAATTCACATCTCTCATAGAAATGAAGTTTCTGTAATATGATAGAGGAAAACTTTATTCACTGATAAACTTTTGACCAACCATAAACTTATGCAAATCAATTATCCTAGTTTCCCATTTTACAGATAAGAAACCTGAGTCTCTGGGAAGTTGAGTGACTTGCCCATGGCTACTTAACTAGTATTTCACTAGATGTTCTGTCTTCTGTGCATCATTGTCTCTGTGTCTGTGCCTTTGGTTAGGCACAGTTTAACCCATGGGACTACCATTTAGTAACTGATTCCATTTGCTGGAAGAGGATTGATCCATCAAGCCACAAGTATTTCCTCTAGGCCTGGCATTGTTCTTGGTGCCAAAGAAGATACCGGTGTAACTCCAGTCTCTTTAGACCTCACTGCACACCTACAAGATTGTCTGCAATGAAAAAGACTGACCATACCACATGTTGATGAATATGTAGAGGAACAGAACTTTCATACTGTACTGGTGAGAATTAAAAATGATACAACTGCTTTGGAAAACAAGGTGACAGTTTATTCGCTTAAACATTTATTTACCATATGACTCAGACCTTCCACTTAGGTTTTTATTTACCTAAGGGAAATGAAAACATATGTTTATACAAAAGCACATACAGGAGTATTTATAGCAACTTTGTCATTACTTGGAAATGGCAGGGACTTCCCTGGTGGTCCAGTGGCTAAGACTCCACACTCCCAGTGCTGGGGGCCCAGTTCAGTACCTTATTGGGGAATCAGATCCCACATCCTGCAACTAAGATTTGACATGCTGCAACTAAAAATCCCTCGTGCCACAAATAAAATGTGAAGCAAGCAAATGAGTAAATAAAGATAAGTATTTTAAAAATGGCAACAACCCAATGTCATCAATAAATGAATGGATTAAAAAGTATGGTACATCCACACACAGTAGAAAACTTCTCAGCCACCAAAAGGAATAAATTGATGACATACACATCAATATGGATGAATCTCAGAATAGTTATGCTGAAAGAAGCCAAACGCAGAAGAGTACATGCTGTATGATTTCATTTATAGAAGGTTCTAGAAAATGCAAACTGACATATGTGGGCGGTAAGCATCAGTAATTGTCTAGTGTTGGGGGCTGGTCGGGGGAGGGAGGGTTACGCAGGGGCATGAAGAAACTTTGGGGGCTACTGGAAATGTTCACTATCTTGATTGCGGGGATAGTTTCACTGGTATATGCCTTTGTCAAAATGATCAGACTGTACTCTTTCAGTGTGTGCATTTTTAAAAACTGGTCAGTTGCATCTCAATAAAGCTGTTAAAAGACTAAACATAAAAAGACAGAACAAAGGTACTCTGGGTCTCACAATTGTGTGGGTGTAAAGAAACTGCAAAAACAAATAAGGACCTCTGTATAGCACAGGGAACTCTATTCAATACTCTGTAGTGGTCTATATGGGAAAAGAATCTTAAAAATGGGGACTTCCCTGGCAGTCCAGTTGTTAAGACTCTGTGCTTCCGA
The DNA here is from genome assembly GCF_963930625.1 of Muntiacus reevesi. Taxonomy (NCBI): domain Eukaryota; kingdom Metazoa; phylum Chordata; class Mammalia; order Artiodactyla; family Cervidae; genus Muntiacus; species Muntiacus reevesi. The sequence continues at coordinate 57,415,888 of NC_089251.1, read as the reverse complement.
TGCAGGGGGCATGGGTTTGATGACAGGTAAGGGAACTAAGGTTCTGCATGTTGCACGGTGTGGCCAATAAACAAAATAAATACAGAAAGGAATCTTAAAAAATGAGGGCATGCATGCATCCTTAGTCGTGTCCAACTCTTTGCGACCCCATGGACTGTAGCCTGCCAGGCTCCTCTGTCCATGGAATTTTCCAGGCAAGAATATTGGAATGGATTGCGTATATATGTATAACTGATTCACTATTCAATAAATCTGAAACTGACACAACATTGTAAATCAACTACATGTCAATAAAAATTTTTAAAAAAAGAAGAAGAAGAAGAAACTACAAAAGCGTAATTCCAGTTCCCCTAACTGCTATTTCCTTCTGGCCAAGAACTCAGAGTCTGCTCCTGTGTCTCACCCGGCTTATCTTAGAGTCAGAGATAGCTTTGACACTGTAAATCAGCCTGGGAATTACAGTCTCCACGTGGCACTGACCCTGCTCTTGTTGGGAGTGGCTTGTGATGCTTCTTCAGGGCATGGTGCTGGCCTTGCTGTTGGGCATCAGCAGAGAAAGCTGATGTACAAGCCAGAGGCACAGTCCCTCCAGGAGGGGCTGCTCTCTGAGGACCTGCCTGTGAACAAGCATCAAGGCTATTCTGCATCAGGACAGAAGAGAGCAGATCACGTCCCTACCGCCTGCCTCTGTGTCTTGGGTACTTTTGACCCCCATGTCTCATGGAGTCTCTGATGAAATAACTCTCCCAAGCCCCTTCTCGTGATTTCCGTGCCTGAACAGAGGAACCTACTAAAGAAGAATGCCACAGTGTTTCCTCACCGCAGATTCCTGGGCAGATTCTCCTGCCCCCGCATTCAAATCAGCTCATGCCAATGAGTGACTTCCTTCTGCTTGCCTCACCCACTCGTGTGACTTGCCTGGACCAAGTACAGTCCTGCTGTCTCCAAATACAGGCTTGACCTGGGTTTCCACCTGGCCCTCCCATCACTCAGGGCAGGCTCAGTCTGGTTGGCAAACCCCAGACATGAAGGACTTTCCCTACTTCCCACTGCTTCTTCCTAAGTTCCAAATCAGGGAGGAAGGTAGGACAGAGGAGGAAGGGCAAGGAGGAAAAAGTGAAGGAACCGACACACCTCCTCGTCTCAGAGCCATGGCCGGGCTGAGTAGGACCCATGAGAAACTTTGAATTAGATGTGAGATTGGTATTTTTGCTTCCTCTCCTCCCCTGGCAGTTCTCACCATGAAAATCCTTAAACATCCAAACAAGTTTGAAAAGTAGCACAGGTTCTTCCTGTAGCATAGGTGGTCCAGTGGTTAAGAATTTGCTTGCCAATGCAGGGGACACAGGTTCCACCCCTGGTTCGGGAAGCATCCACGTGCTGTGGTGCAACTAGGACCATGTGCCACAGCTACTGAGCCTGGACACCCTAGACTCCATTCTCTACAACAAGAGAAGCCACCACAATGAGAAGCCCGAGCACTGCAAGGAAGCAGCTCAACCCACTCACTGCAGCTAGAGAAAGCCCACATGTAGCAACGAAGACCGAGTGGAACCAAAAATAAAAATAAATAAATAAATTCAAGAAATTACTGTTTGTAATAGTTTTCCCACCTTCAGATATACATGGTGTTCCCTAGTTCAAAGACACTTTATTTTACAGCCTTTACAGAATGAATTTGCTGTCTTGTATTAGCACAGGAAAAGTGATCTGTAGATCTACTTATTAATTTTTTTCCCTGTTAATGTCATTTTAATTATTGTTTGTTGTTATTGTTTAGTTACTAAATCATGTCTGACTCCTTGCTTCCCCATGGACTGTAGCCCACCAGGCTCCTCTGTCCATGGAATTTCCCAGGCAAGAATACTGCAGTGGGTTGCCATTTCCTTCTCTACTTTAATTATTATCCAGATGTTAAATGACTATCATGTTGCTCTTCAAAAACACTGAGCCAGGCAGCGACAAATGAGAGTTCCCTCACAGCCCTGTCAGTACTTCTAAAAAAAACAACTTTACTGAGGTAAAACCAACATATGAGAAATTGCACATGTTTAAATTGTGCAATTCATATGTTTTGATGTACCCATGCAAAACCATCACCACAATCAAGATAGTGAAGGCATTCCTCACTTCATAAGTTCCCGCAGGCCTCTTGGTAATTCCTTCTCCCCTCTTTCATTTCCAGCAAACACTGATCTGTTTTCTATCACTGTGACTTAGTTGACATTTTCTAGATTTTAATGGAAGTAGAATTGCACAAGATGTACTTTTTCTGGGTCTCTTTATTGGCTTTCACACAACCTTCCATATTTTACCCTCTTCTCCCTCTTTCAGAGATACTAGATGTTGGCTGGTTCTCAGTTTTCCCACTGCTCACTTAAGGTCAGCTTCCGCTTGTCCAACTACTGCTTTCCAGCTTTTGATTTTTTTTCCCCCTTGAGAAACTCCTACGTGAGGCTGTGAACTCTTGCATCTCTGTTGTGAATGTGAACTCAGCACAGGGCATGCCAGGGAGCTGTCTGGTTTTCACCCCCTCCCACTGTTGCAGTCTTCTTTCCTGTTCTCTTCATCCTTGTGGGTTTGTGCCTTTAAAGCCCCTTTAATGTTATTTTAGTGGGATTGGGAACAGAAATAGCAGTAGTGAAAGAGTTCATATCTGCCATCTTTATCTGGAATCTGAGACTGTTCAAATATGAAGATTATTCAAGAGAAAGCTCTGCACTGGCTGGAGGCATCAGAGGGCTCTGACAGCATGTTTGAAGCAGTTGCTGCAGGAAAACAGATGGAAAGATATACTGCATTCTTGGTCTAGAAGAATCAATATTGTTAAGATGACCCTATCACCCAAGGCACTCTACAGATTCACTGCAATTCCTATCAAATTACCAATGGCATTTTTCATAGAACTAGAACAAGTTATTTGAAAATTTGTATGGAAACACAAAAGATCCCAAATAACCAAAACAATCTTGAGAAAGAACAGAGTTGAAAGAATCACTTTGCCTGACAATACCACAAAGCTCCAGTAATCAAAACAATATGGTACTGGCACAAAAACAGACATATAGATCAATGGAACAGGATAGAAAACCCAGAAAAACAACCCATGCATTTATGTCAACTAACCTATGACAAGACTTCCCAAGTGGCTTGGTGTTAAAGAATCTGTCTGCCTATGCAAGAGACACAAAAGATGCAGGTTTGACCCCTGAGTTGGGAAGATCCCCTGGAGGAAGAAATGGCAACCCACTCCAGTATTATTGCCTGGAGAATCCCATGGACTAAGGAGCCTGGTGGGCTACAGTCCATGGGGTTACAGAGTCGGACATGACTGAGCACAACAACACAACATAACACACACACAACAATCTGTGACAAAGGAGGCAAGAATATATAATGGAGAATCACTAAGTGGTGCTGCAGAAACTGGACAATTACATGTAAAGGAATGAAATTTGAACGTTCTCTAACACCATACACAGAACAAGCTGAAAACAAAATATTTCATGTTGCCATTCGCGCTGTTCAGACGGCCCAATGTATTGGTTATGTTTGTTGTTCAGTGAAAGCTTGTTTCTCCTCCTTCCTTCCCTCTCTCTCTCTCCCTTCATCCCTTCTTTTCTTCTTTTACTTCAGCAGCTGATTTGGGGAAATTTCCCAGGAGGAGAACGTGCCTGCCATGAGTAAGGGTAAACGAAGATAAATGAGATGCTGCAGCTTAGTTTAGGATGGTGTGAGGGTCAAGAGAGGCACCTCAGGAGTCAGCTAAAGGTGAGTCTTCCTGTCAGGAAAAGAAGAGGGAGAAAGGGAAGGGAGTTAAGAAAAGCCTCTGAGTAAGAGGATTCTGAGCTTCCCTGGTGGCTCAGATGGTAAAGAACCTGCCTACAATGCAGGTTTGACCCTTGGGTGGGAAAGTCCCCTGGAGAAGGGCACAGCACTCCACTCCAGGATCCTTGCCTGGAAAATTCCATGGACAGAGGAGCCTGGTGGGCTATAGTCCATGGAGTTGCAAAAGCCAGACATGACTGAGTGACTTAACATTTCATTTCAAAGGGGTTCCAGGGCCTGAGGCCAGGCAGAGATTTAGTTTTTATTTTTTGGGCTATGCCACATGACATGTGATCTTAGTTCCCTGACCAGGGATCAAACCTATCCTTCCACTGCATGCCTCCTGTAGTGGAAGCACGCAGTCTTCACCACTGAATCATCAGGGAAGTCCCAGGAAGAGACATTTAACAGCCCAGAGTTTCTGAGGTGGCAGGAACTCAGCTGATGAGGAGCAGCCTGAAGGCCTGGACTTTTTTGGTGATCGGGTAGAAAGTTCCTTCCTCATACAGAAAGATTAAGTGGCTGATGAGTGGGTGGGTGTGGAGGGACAGGTTTGGGAAATAGGTTCAGGTAGAGACTACAGAGTTCTTATAGATGAGTTTTTGCTGTCCTAATCTTAGAAAATGGGATCTAAGGCTTTCTGAGAGTGGAGGGTGGCTGGGAGGAGGAAGGGTCTCTGGGGTTTAGGTCCTGAGAAACTGGGGAGCCCCTGCCCAGGTGTCTCTCAGGGGCTCTGCTGGGGTCACGCCAAAGGTAAGAGGCTCTTAGTCCTGCTAGATAGTGTAGGGTGAGAGAATCTTATTATAGTATTTACTTCCTTTTCTTTCGATGAAAGTTTAAAGGTCACCGTTTGCTCTTGCAAAGGAAGTTCCACAAATATTCCATGTGCAGCCTTAGAAATAAATAGCACAACATCAAGTTCATTGCAAACTCCCTGTTCTGGGGGAATTCCCAAGGAAGTGGAGGCAGAGTTCTGGGAGAGACAAGATGAATTCAGAGCGATTACTCAGTAGCTGCAGCAGGGACCAAAATTTCCCTGCACGTTTCTCAGGTTCTCATTTGCCAACTCAGCCTAGAAGTATTTCTGTTGACGAAAAAAAAAAAATAGCTGTGGGTGAAATAATTTATTTTTCAGGCATGGGCCTCCACTCCTGCTTGGCCTGGAGGCCTGGTTCCCCTTTGTCTGGGATGGCAGAGGAAGAAGGCCCTGGTGTCTTTATTGAGGAAAGGGAAATGGGTGGGTATCCAGGCCTGAGTTCCATTCGCTTGTAACAGTAAGCAGAGCTGAGTGTCAGCTGTGTAGACATTCTACAGGTTGTATTTGAATCCCCATCTGCCACTTCCGAGGTATTGGCAAGGACTGTGAATGGTTCTGGGACATCCCTCCCCTCTTGGGGCAGATAACCCAAAGCTCACTTTCTATGGATGGAGGGTGGGAGGTTAAATGTAAGTAATGCAGCTGTACTGCAGGTCAGAGAGTTACATGCCAGAGTCTCATATGTCATTCATCATTTGTGAATAGCTGTGGTGTCAGGTTCAAGGTTAAAGCCTTCCTACCAGCTCTGGGGAACAAAATTTTCCTATTAGGCTGAGATACTTCTGAATAGAGAAGCACTTGGAGAGTTGAGGGACTAATATATTATTTCCAGATGCTTTGCTTTAAAAATGTAGATTTCTTGGACTTACCTCGTGGCACAGTGGATAAGAATCTGTCTGCCAATTCAGGGGACACATGTTCTATCCCTGGTCCAGGAAGATTTCACATGCCTCAGAGTAACTAAGCCCATGCATCGCAACCACTGAGCCTGCACTCTAGAGCCCACAAGCCATGACTATTGAAGCCCATGTGCTGCAACTACTGAAACCAGAGGGCCCTGAGCCTGTGCTTTGCAACAAGAGAACCCACCGCAATGAGAAGCCCACACACTGCAAGGAAGAGTAGCCCTTGCTTGCAGCAGTTAGAGAAAACCCACGCAAAGCAATGAGGGCCCAGAACAGCAAAAAATAATAAATAAATAAATAAATAATTTTAAAATGTATACTTCTTACTCAGGAGAGAGAGCATAGTGAGTCAGAGCAGAACCAGAAGTACAAGGACAAAAGGAGGAGGGAAGAATTCAGGGTATCGAGTATGACGGTGGGTAGTAGATTGGTACAAAAGTAATTTGGTTTCAGACCATGAATTTTAAATTGTTATAACTAGGTTCAAACACATCTTTATTAATCAAAATAGGAACCATTACAATCAACCCATTTTTTCCAATGAGAAATGAGTTTATTTACTCCAGTAGCATAAAAAATCCATGTTTTTGGATTCCACGAACTCATGGAAAGCATTTTCTGCCTCCTGCAGCTTGTGGAAGTGCTTTCCCTGCAAAAAGTTGTCAAGATGCTTGAAGAAGTGGTAGTCAGTTGGCAAGAGATCAGGTGAATATGGCAGATGAGGCAAAACTTCACAGCCCAATGTGTTCAACTTTTGAAGCATTCGTTGTGCCATGTGCAGTTGGGCATCGTTGTGGAGAAGAATTGGGGTCATATTGTTGATCAATGCTGGCTACAGACAGCAGTTTTTGGGGCATCTTATCAATTCACTGAGCGTACTTCTCAGGTGTAATGATTTTGTCGGGATTCAGAAGGCTGTAGTGGATTAGATGGGCAGCAGACCACCAAACAGTGACCATGACCTTTCTTTTTTTGGCTCAATTTTGGCTTTGAAAAAGTGCTTTGGAGCTTCTTCTTGGTCCAACCACTGAGCTGGTCATCACCAGTTGTTGTATAAAATCCACTTTTTGTCACACGTCCCAATCCAATTGAGAAATTGTTCTTTGTTGTGTAGAGTAAGAAAAGACAATGCTTCAAAATGATGATTTTTTTGATTTTTGGTCAGTTCATGAGGCACCCACTTGTTGAGCTTTTTCACCTTTCCAGTTTGCTTCAGATGCCCAACGACCATAGAATGGTTGACATTTTTCTTTGGCAACTTCTCATGTAGTTATAAGAAGCTCAGCTTCATTGATTGCTCTCAATTGGTCATTGTCAACTTCTGATGACTGGTCACTATGGTCCTCATCTTCAAGGCTCTCATCTCGTTTGAAAAACTTCTTGAACCACCACTGCACTGTGTGTTAGCAGTTCCTGTACCAAATATGTTGTGTATGTTGCCAGATATCTTTGCTGCTTTATGATCCATTTTGAACTTGAATAAAGAAGAATCCCTCAAATTTGCTTTTTGTCTAACATCATTTCTATAGTCTAAAACAAATATAAAATAAACAGAAAATAATAATTGTTAGAAAAAAACAAGAAATGGGCATTAAAATGATGTATAACATAACCACATTTATTTAAGAATGTGTTCCAATCAGTTCAGTTCAGTTCAGTCACTCAGTCGTGACCTTTGCGACCCCATGAATCGCAGCATGCCAGGCCTCCCTGTCCATCACAGACTCCTGGAGTTTACTCAAACTCATGTCCATTGAGTCGTTGATGCCATCCAGCCATCTCATCCTCTGTCGTCCCCTTCTCCTCTTGCCCCCAATCTCTCCCAGCATCAGGGTCTTTCCCAATGAGTCAACTCTTCATATGAGGTGGTCAAAGTATTGCAGTAAAGAGCAAATTTCAACAATGCAATACTGCAATTACTGTTGCACCAAACTGATAGTAGAGGAAAGGGGAGGTGGCTGAATAGAGGGAGAAATGCTTCCACATTTGCCCACCCCCATGCCCAACTGATAATAGTCATTTTGTACTTCATTGAAACAACAAAGACAGTAGGGCAGGAATTCTCTTATTGTCCAACTGAAACACTGAGTTCACCTGTCTCTGCTTCTATTACGGTGGAAGAAGTGTCCCTAGGGACAATGGTCATCTCGAACTATGGCTTCTACATCTCCCCTTGCGCCCCAGCCCACGGTCTGTTCAGGGCTGGGTCTGTTCAGCCCACGGTCTTTTCTCAGCTCCATCATCCATTCCTCCTTCTTTCCCAGGTCTCTGCCTGGGTTCTGACCTTGTGAATAAGTCCTCTTTGACCCCACATCCCTCTTCAGCCACCACCTCACTTCTTTGTGTTTCTTCCTGGAGGGCTGCAATTCTGCCCTTTCTTCATTCTACTCCAGTGTGATTTCTGTGGCCACCACTCCCCTGATGCCAAAGCCAATCATTGACTACCATGTTGTGGGTGGTTCTCTATCCTCATCTGCCCCAACCTATCAGCAGCACTGGAAACAGGTGGCCAATCCCTGATTTTTGAAGTGCTTCCTTGCTTTGGTTTGTGTGACACTTAATTTTCCTGGTTTCCCTCTTACTTTTCCTCTGCCCCTTGTTGCGCTTTTCATTCACCTTTGCTGGCTCTTCCTCTCCTACTTGTTAATATTGGCATGTCCCAGGCTCAGTTTTGTGTCTGTCTTCTTCTTGGGAGGTCTAATTTAGTCCCAGGCTTCATTTACTCTCTGTTTGTCTGATCCTAAGTTTATATCTCCAGCCTATGTTTATTTTCTCTGAGCTTCAGACTTGTACATCTATCTGACTCTTTGCCATCATCACTTGAGTATCTAATTGATATCTCAAACTCAACATGCCCGAATGAGAATCTTTGACTCATCACCTACTTTAAGCCTCTTCCTCTCTTGGCCTTCCTCAGTAAATAGCACCAAGACTTACCTAGTTAATCTTAAGAACTTCTTTTTTCAAAAAACTTTTTATTGGAGCATAGTTTATTTACAAGGTTGCGTTATTTTCTGCTGTTCAGCAAAGTGAATCAATTATACATACATGTGTATTCACACTTTTTTAAGATTCTATTTACAGGTCATTACAGAATAGAGTAGAATTTCCCTGTGCTATAATTAGGCTCTTATTAGTTATCTATTTTATGTATATTAGTGAATATATGTCAATCCCAATCTGAAACTATTTTTTTTTAAAAGAAGCTATCTGATTCATTAATTTTCCTCATTCCCATATCCAATCCACTTGGATGACCATTACTTCTACCTCTGAATTGTATCCAAAATCATTTTTTTCTTTCTTTGTTTTCCTCTAGAGAAATTTGGATGCAACATATTCTGAGCCACCATATTCCTTGGATGGTGCAGTAACTTCCTAATTGATCTCTCAGCTTTCACTTCTGCTCCTGGCCAGTCCATTTTTCATACAATGGTTACAATAATGCTTAAAAAATGTAAACCTGGTAATGTTACATTTTACTTATCATCTTAAAAACAATGGTTTCCCAATAATTTATAATAGCTCCAAATTCCTCAGAATGATTTATAAAACCTGATGATGGTGGTCCTTATCAGTTTCATTTCATACCATTCTCAGTGATGTGCTGAAGCCACTTACATCTGTTTCTGAGATGACTCAGTGCATGGCTTTCCAACTTTGCATTTATTGATACCATGTTGGTAGCTTGAAGTTGCCCATGATGGAAATATTGACACCTTGGAAATCGGTAAATGACAAAACCTAAGAACTTTTGTTTTCTCTCAGAGGGTCTCCTCTTTCTCATGATGCCTCAACCACACTGGCCTTCTAACTTTGACTTGAACTCATCCATCAGGTTGCTGCCTTAGGCTCTTTATGCTTGTGAAAACTTATAGTTCTCTCTGTCTGGATTATTCTTCCTTTCCATGGTTGGCTTTTTCTTATCATTTAGAGCTTTGTTCAGAGTCATTTCCTGGGAGAGGTCTTCCTTGATGAACTTCCTTGATGAACCTCCTTAATTCTACTGTGCCACTCTGTTTTATTGCTGACACAGCATTTACCTCTAACTGAAATAATTAATTTAAAAATGTATTTATTTATTTTATTTTTGGCTGCACTGGGTCTTCATTGCTCTGTGTGGGCTTCCTCTAGCTGCAGTGAGCAGGGGTTACTCTTCTTTGTGATGCATGGGCTTCTCATTGTGGTGGCTTCCCTTGTTGCAGAGCTCAGGCTCCAGGCACTGGGGCTTCAGTAGTTGCAGCTGGTGGGTTCTAGTGTGCAGGTAGTTGTGCAGGTTCTAGTTCTGTAGTTGTGGTGCACAGGCTTAGTTGCCCCAAGGCATGTGGAATCTTCCTGGACCCGGGATCGAAACCGTGTCCCCTGCATTGGCAGGCAGAGTCTTATCCACTGCACCACCAGGGAATGCCTAAATAATTTTTTTTTTACATGGTTACTGTTGTCTCTTCACTTTAAAATGTTGCCTCCTGTTGCTTCCTAGTACCTAGAACAGGGTCTGGCACATGGTTGGTGCTCACTAAACATTACTGAATGAATATGTGAACCTCTTTATGTTCTTTATCCTCCTGGGTCTCAATTTCCTCATCTAAAACAGGATCACTGAGGAGATGTCACAAAATGGTGATAGGAGACCCCATTCTCTGTCCCCTAACAAGGATAAACAATTAGACAGCTCTCTATGAACAAAAACAGCTTCAAGAGAGCTCTGGAACCCACTTACAAAATATCAGCAGGAAGGTGGAAGAGAAAAAGAGAGGAAGAGAAAATCTGAGAATAACTGCACAAAATGGGAAGGAAGAATAGTTCCATTTTGCCTACATCATCCCATCCCTCGAGCAAACGTTGCTTAGCACCAAGGGGGAAATCCCCAGTTAGAGAGAGCCCCTGTTTCTGGGAAGGGGAAAGCAGGACCAGCAACCAGCTTCCCTTTTGGGGCACTACATGAAGGACTCACTTCATTTTCACCCCACCTGGTGACAAACTACACTTATGTCACATAAAATAGACTTTAAGTGAAGAGCTGTAATAGACACAAGGTAATTGTTTAATAATAAAGGTGTTAATTCATCAAGAGGATAGAATAGTTGTAAATATGTATGTACTCGACATTGGAGCACCTAAACCATAGGCAAATACTAACATACATGAAGGGAATAATAGACAATAGTACAATAATATTAGGGGACTTTCAACAATGGATAGCTCATCTACACAGGAAAGCAGTAAAGACATGTTGAACATGAATTGTGCTTTAGACTAAAAGAACCTAACAGACATATATAGAACATTCTATCTAACAGTAGCAGAAGAGATGTTTTTCTTCAAGCACATATGGAACATCATCAGCATAGATTATATTTCAGGTTACAAAATGTATCTTACACATTGTATGTACTCAGTTGTGTCCAACTTTTGCGACCCCATGGACTCTAGCCCACCAGGTTCCTCTGTCCATGGAATTTTCCAGGCAAGAATACTGGAGTGGGTTGCCATTTCCTTCTCCAGGGGATCATATCTTAGATTTTAGAAAATTGATATCATACCTAGTAACTTTTACGACCACAGTGCTCTGAAACTAGAAATCAATAACGGAGGAAAAAGGAAAATTCACAAATCTGTGGAAATTAAGTGACACCCTGAGAAACAAGGAGTGAATCAAGGATAAAATAGAAAGGAAAATAAACAAATTTTGAAACAAACAAAGAAAGAAACACAATATACTAAAACTTACAGAATGAAGCAAAAGCAGTGCTAAGAGGGAAGTATATAGTGATAAATGCTACATTAAAAGAATGGAAATATTGCAAATAAGTAACCTAACTTTACATCTCACGAAACTAGGAAAAGAATGAACTAAACCTAAATTTAGCAGAACAAAAGAGATAACAAAGTTCACAGTAGTAATAAGTGACAGAAATTAGGAAAACAATAGGTGAGAGTGACAAAACTGATTTTTTTAAAAGACAAACACAATTGACAATCCTTTAGCTAGATGTACTAAAGAAAAAAAAAGGATTCAATAAACAAAATTATAATTAAAGAGAGTTTTCAACTGTGATTTCAAATCACAGAAATACAAAGGAGCATAAGAAATGACTATTAACAATTATAAGCCAATGAACTGGACAACCCAGAGAAATGGATAAATTCCTAGCAAGGTATAATCTACCAGTCTGAATTTATGAAAATATAGAAAATCTGAAGAGATCAATAATGAATAAGGAGATTGAATCAGTAATAAAAAACTTTTCAACAAAGAAAATTCTAGGATCAGATAGCTAGTGAATTCTACCAAACGTTTAAAGAAGAATTAATGCCAATTCTTCCCAAAATCCTTCCAAAAAATATTTAGAAGAGGAGGGAACAGTTTCAAACTCATTTTATGAGGTCAGCTCTATCCTGATATCACAACAGGCTACTAAGAAAACTACAGGCCAATATTCCTGAAGAATATAGATGCAAAAATTCTCAAGAAAATTTAGCAAACCAAATTCAACAGCACATTAAAAGGATCATACACTATGATCAGGTGGGATTTATTTCTGCCATGCCAGAATGTTTCCACATTAATCAGTGAATGTGAAACACCACAGTAATAAATAAAAGACACAAATCATACAATCATCTCAACAGATGCAGAAAAAGCACTGGACAAAAACCCACATCCTTTAAAAATAGAACTTCTGGGGATTTCCATGGTGGTCCAGTGGTTAAGACTCCACAATTCCAGTGTAGGGGCCCTGGGTTCCCTCCCTGGTTGGGTAACTAAAATCCCACATGTGGCTCAGTGTGACCAAAAAGTTGTTGGTTAGTTGCTCAGTCATTTCTGACTCTTTGCGACTCAATGGACTGCAGCACGCCAGGCTTCCCTGACCTTCACCATCTCCTGGAGCTTGCTCAAATTCATGTCCATTGAGTCAGTGATGCCATCTGACCATCTCATTCTCTGTCACCCCCTTCTTCTCCTGCCTTCAATCTTTCCCAACATCAGTGTCTTTTCCTATGAGTCAGCTCTTTGAATCAGGTGGCCAAAAGTATTGGAGTTTCAGCTTCAGCATCAGTCCTTCCAAGACTGGTTGGATCTCCTTGCATTCCAGGAGATTCTCAAGAGTCTTCTCAAACACCACAGTTCAAAAGTATCACTTCTTTGGTGCTCTGCCTTCTTTATGGTCCAACTCTTACATTCATATATGACTACTGGAAAATACCATAGCTTTGACTGTATGGATCTTTGTTGGTAAAGTAATGTCTCTGCTTTTTCATATGCTGTCTAGGTTTGTGATAGCTTTTCTTCTGAGGGGCAAGTGACTTTTAATTTCATTGCTGCAGTAACCATGTGCAGTGATTTTGGAGCCCAAGAAAATAAAGTCTGTCACTGTTTCCATTGTTTCCCCATCTATTTGCCTTGAAGTGATAGGACTGGATGCTATGATCTTTGTTTTCTGAATGTTGAGTTTAAAACCAAAAAAGAAAAAAATAAAAAAGAACTATGGTGTGATCCTAATGTCCTTAGACTTCACCAGTCAGAGAGTTTCTGTTATGTGGGCTTCTGTTTGGACTTGCTAATGTGTGACCGCTCCCTTCTTGCCTAGTCCCTTCCACTGTTTCAGGAATTTCCCAAAGTCATGGTGCAACCCAGGAGCTTCAGAACAGGTCCACACATGTTTTTGCTTCCTCTCATTTGCACATGGCTTCCTTGAGCTCCAGTGTAGGAGAGGGTTTCCCAAAGTTGCTCTACAGTCTGTAAGTTGAGTTGGGAGGGGCCTTCAATACTTGTACTGGCCTTTGGCTTCTCCTAAGCAGCATGAAACACAAAAACTCTCAACAAGTAGCTCTCTGACCCTAACTTCTTCCTCCTCTGAGGACACAAAACCAATCTGCCAGGTTGAGCAGAGTATAGATGTAACCTTGCTGATGTAACAAAACATCAGATTTGTCTAATCTTTCACCTTTTTAGAACAGATATTATACATGTAACATATTCATTAACTAAAACATACACACTATACTATATATCACATATATTATGTATGTATATATGTAGTTAATATATATGTACTATATTACATATATATACATGTAAATTATGTATACAAATATCAATATGTATATAGCAAAGCTAGATACAAGCTCGGGTAATAATATAAAAGTTGAGTTCACTATTTTCCCTGGGCAGGATTAATTTGCTATCCTATGAGAAAAAATGACTCAGCACTTATTCATCTTCTGCAGATCAAGATCCAACTCAACACCATCTGGGCCTTGATCAATAGTAAACAGTAAGTTAAACAAAAGCACTTTTCCTCTAGAGGTTTTCCTGGTGGCTTAGTGGTTAAGAATCCACTTACAAGGCAGGAGAAGCAGGAGATGCAGGTTTAATCCCTGGGTAGGGAAGATCCCGTGGTGAAGGGAATGGCAATCCACTCCAGTATTCTTGCCTGGAAAATTCCATGAATGGAGGAGCCTGTTGGGCTACAATCTAGAGAGTCGCAGAGAGTCAGACACAAGTGAAGCAACTTAGTGCGCATGCACTTTCCTCTAGAGAAGGTAGTCAGGAAACTGACCCATGAGTTTAATCTGGCCTTTTGTTTGTTTTTGTAATAAAAATGCATTGGGAAACAGCCTGTCCATTTGTCACAGTTTTATGCCAAAGCAATGGTGTTGACCTGTTGTGATAGAGACTTTATGACCCTCAGGCATAAAAGATTTACTATCTGTACTCTTCCAGAAAATAAAAAAATATTTAGAACACCTGGTGCCTTCTGGCATGCTAGTTAGATGTTGAAAAGGTGCAAATACTTTTTGTCTTTTCCCCACTGGATAAATTTTCTCAACATAATATTTGCCTCTTATGCCTGCCTTAAATGGGCAGTTCTCCTTAGTAAGTCCAGTTGTTTAGACTTTAGTGATGTCAGTCAGTAAAGAGAAGGGGTCTAGGATATGCAGTAGAGATTTTAACAGAGAGCTTGGAAGAGAAAGGGTGGAGGCAGCTGTGAAGGAAATGGATGGAAGAGATAGGGACATTCTAAGAATTGGTACTCAGGGACTTCTTGGCAGTCCAGTGGTTGAGACTTGGCCTTCCAATGCAGGGGGTGTGGGTTTGATCCCTGGTGGGTGAGCTAAGATCCCACAAGATCTGCAGTCAACATACAAAAACATAAAACAGAAGCAATATTGTAATAAATTAGTAAAGACTTTAAGAATGGCCCACATCAAAAACAATCTTGAGGGAAAAAAAAAGAAGAAGTGATGCTTGGGCTATGGACACTTTTCATGGGGTTTGTGGAAATAAGCCAAGAATCTGAATTACTTGAAAATTATTTTTTGTTGCCAAAATGTGTGTGTGTGTGTGGTGGGTGGATGTTTTCCCATACTGGAACTCAGCCCTGAGACTAGGCAGCAGAGTTGTCCATCATTTGAGATTCAAAGGGGCCAGTGAGAATGAAGAATTCAAGGACTGTTAACAAGTTGGGAAGAAAGAAGAAGCACAGCATCCTGAAGACCACTTGGGGACTGGCTTTTCTTTGTGGGGTGACTTCCTGTGATGTCAATTAACTCTTTTTTTAAGGTTTGAGAGTTGCTTGTGTGGGGACTTCCCTGGTGGTCCAGTGGCTAAGACTCTGAGTGCAGGGGACCCAGGTTGGATCCCTAGTCAGGGCATTAGATCCCACATGCCACAACTAAGACCCAGGGCAGCCAAATAATTTTTTTAAAAAAAGGTATGTGCATGCTTAGAAAAAGCATTTATTTGAGCCTAGATTTGTTGTGAACTATAACCATTATAAGTTTAAAAACCAAGATTTTCCTTTTTTTTTTTTTTCCATTTATTTTTATTAGTTGGAGGCTAACTACTTTACAATGTTGTAGTGGTTTTTGCCATACACTGACATGAATCACCCATGGATTTACATGTATTCCCCATCCCGATCCCCCCTCCCACCTCCCTCTCCACCCGATCCCTCTGGGTCTTTCCAGTGCACCAGCCCCAAGCACTTGTCTCATGCATCCAACCTGGGCTGGTGATCTGTTTCACTATAGATAATACACATGTTTCGATGCTGTTCTCTCGAAACATCCCACCCTCGCCTTCTCCCACAGAGTCCAAAAGTCTGTTCTGTACATCTGTGTCTCTTTTTCTGTTTTGCATATAGGGTTATCGTTACCATCTTTCTAAATTCCATATATATGCGTTAGTATACTGTATTGGTCTTTCTCTTTCTGGCTTACTTCACTCTGTATAATGGGTTCCAGTTTCATCCATCTCATTAGAACTGATTCAAATGAATTATTTTTAATGGCTGAGTAATATTCCATGGTGTATATGTACCACAACTTCCTTATCCATTTGTCTGCTGATGGGCATCTAGGTTGTTTCCATGTCCTGGCTTTTATAAGCAGTGCTTCGATGAACATTGGGGTGCACGTGTCTCTTTCAGATCTGGTTTCCTCGGTGTGTATGCCCAGAAGTGGGATTGCTGGGTCATATGGCAGTTCTATTTCCAGCTTTTTAAGGAATCTCCACACTGTTCTCCATAGTGGCTGTACTAGTTTGCACACCTTTTCTCCACACCCTCTCCAGCATTTATTGCTTATAGACTTTTGGATAGCAGCCATCCTGACTGGCGTGTAATGGTACCTCACTGAGGTTTTGATTTGCATTTCTCTGATAATGAGTGATGTTGAGCATCTTTTCATGTGTTTGTTAGCCATCTGTATGTCTTCTTTGGAGAAATGTCTGTTTAGTTCTTTGGCCCATTTTTTGATTGGGTCATGTATTTTTCTGGAATTGAGCTGCAGAAGTTGCTTGTATATTTTTGAGATTAATCCTTTGTCTGTTGCTTCATTTGCTATTATTTTCTCCCAATCTGAGGGCTGTCTTTTCACCTTACTTATAGTTTCCTTTGTTGTGCAAAAGCTTTTAAGTTTCATTAGGTTCCATTTATTTATTTTTGCTTTTATTTCCAATATTCTGGGAGGTGGGTCATAGAGGATCTTGCTGTGATTTATGTTGGAGAGTGTTTTGCCTATGTTCTCCTCTAGGAGTTTTATAGTTTCTGGTCTTACATTTAGATCTTTAATCCATTTTGAGTTTATTTTTGTGTATGGTGTTAGAAAGTGTTCTAGTTTCATTCTTTCACAAGTGGTTGACCAGTTTTCCCAGCACCACTTGTTAAAAAGATTTTTCTTAACAAGTTCAAATTACAAACCTCACTATTCTAAGGCTAAGTTTTTGATACAGCAATGAGAAAATCACTCTCAATTTTTAAATTAATAGACAGTTATTTCACTGCTTAAAATATTAAATCTCACTGAATCTTTAGCTTTTATTTTAGCATAGTAAATTGTGTTTTCCTTAAATATTTTAAGCTATAAATTTAATATACCTACAAATTTAGCAAGTGATTCTTTCAAACACTTCAGAAACCTGCCAGGGGGAGACTTAGAAATCTAGTGAGTAAAGTATTTCTAAACACCTAAGCAATATCTATAACTCCAAAAAAGGAAAAAGAAAAAAGAAAAAAAAGTAGTAAATCAGACTAAAAATTCAAACACTTTTTACAAACATAATCAAATTTTCTATCCTTCAAATTAAAATCAGAAGCCTAATATCAATTACACTTTTCAAATTGGAATGGCAAAGTTAACATTTCAAATTCTTTAATGTTTCAATATTTTAATGGTTTCAGGCACATTAAATAACAAAGACAGTTGACCAGGAGAATCTTAAAACTTATTTCTAAACTTAATGCCAAGGTGACAAAACAATGAATCTTATTTATATCATCAGTTCTACACTTTTTCTTTTTTCCTTTAAGTACTAGTTGAGTGTTGTCAAGTCACTTAACAGAGGGGGACAGATCATAGATTAACTGTCTTAGATGGTGTGTGAAAGGTCGGGTATGTTGAGGCATGCCCCGAAAAAAGTGCCTCAGACAAGTTCCGGAGGCTGACTAAACTTCCGGGAACCGACCCCCTGCAGCCTGGTCCAATCAGGAGCCGACACGGAGCCCTTGGACACCCACCGCCGCTGTAGCCCGCGCTTTCTTCCTTACATGGAAGGACCTGGCCTGGACGCCAGCCCTGGCTATAAAACCTCTCCCCATCTCTCATACCTCGCAGACTCCCTTTGTCCCCTCGCTCACCCGCCCCCGGGAGTTCTGCCCGAGAGCGACCGCCCAATACAGGCCTTCACCAACGGTCCTTAGAGGTAGCTCTTTCTTCCAGCGGCGTTTTCTAAGTGTGTAGGTCAAAGATTCTGACCCTGAGGTTCCTGGGTGAAAGATTTAGGAATTTGATTTGGACCATTGGCTTGAAAATCTGAGCCAGTTAGTGACCTCTTCTTGGATAACTCTTGACGCAAACCATAAGGTAACACACTCAGTCAACCCTTAGTGTTGGAGTCAGGCTGCTGAGTCAGTGGCAAGCCTTCGGATCAGACTTTTTAGCTGTGAATTGATTTCACAACTAAGCCCCAAGGACGTCTTTCAAAGGGCATCCTTACGCAATTTTTATCTTAACCGCTTTTCATCTTTTCCCCACCTCGTGTGTATAGACAGAAACTTGCCTCTTGCCTGGATTGTAGTTAATATCTCTCATTGCTTTATCAGTTGCAACTTTCTTTACTATCTGAATTTTCCCCCCATTGTTCGTTGATGACTGCGATTCTGTACTCATTGTATTGATTAATGGGTACTTTAATACACATACACATAACATTTCAGCATTCTCATGCATTTATTGCCTATGATAGTCACTGCTGACAGTCATCATGTAATAATAAATAAAGGGGAGATGACTTTCAGGGCCTTCTAGAAGCTGGTATGTCCTTAAAGGGGGTGAAAGTGTTAAAGTGTTAGTAGCTCAGTCCTGTCTGACTCTTTGTGATCCTGTGGAACATAGTCCGCCAGGCTCCTCTGTCCATGGGATTTTTCAGGCAAGAATACTAGAGTAGGTAGCCAATTCCTCCTCCAGGGGATCTTCCTGACCCAGGGATCAAAGCTGGGCCTCCTGCATTGTGGGCAGATTCTTTATCATCTGAGCCATCAGGGAAGCCCGAAGGGGTTGATGGTAAAGCACAATAGTGTTTGGGGCTTGGCAGAGGAGACTCCACGAGAACATACATACATGGTCAGGGCAGCTCAGTCTGCTGGATCTGAGAGTCAGAGTGAGGCAGTGAAACAGTCCTGCTTAGGGAACCAGGAGAGGAGAACCCAGACTGTGCAGGACTAATGACCACAAGGGCCTTGACAGCTGGCATCACTGAGCACTCTGAGCTGTCTCATTCAGAAGTCAGGGAAGAGCTGCTTCGTATTTCTATCCTAGGAATGACTGGCCTACCTGCCGCTGTACCCATGTATATCCCTGCAGACCCGCGCCAAGCATCACCTCCCCAGTGAGCTACTGAAGGTTTTGGCTCCTGTGATTCCCCTTTGTCTCTCCCCTCTACTGACTGACTCATATAGACCTCCCTGTGTGTTATAACAGCTCTTACCTTAAACACAAAAATCCTCTTTTGACCCCACAGCCCCCTCCAGCTACCTCGGTATTTGTCTGACCTTCTTACTCCCACTTTTATTTCACAGTAGAACTACTGAGAGGAGCCTTGCCTACTCACTGGCTTCACTTGCTCGCTTTCTATTGCATGTGCTCAGTCACTCAGTTGTGGCCAGCTCTTCGCGACCCCATGGACTATAGCCTGCCAGGCTCCTCTGTCCATGGAATTTTCCAGGCAAGAATACTGGAGTGGGTTGCCATGTCCTCAGCTTTGTCTTTCTTTTTTCTAAAATAAAAGAAAAATTTATTTACTTATTTATTTATGGTTGCACTGGGTCTTCATCGCTGCATGCAGGTTTTCTCTAGTTGTGGTGAGTGGGGGCTACTCTTCATTGCGGTATGCAGGTTCTCATTGCTGTGGCTTCTCTTGTTGCAGAGCACAGACTCTAGGACACACAGACTCAGTAGTTGTGGTACCTGAGCTCTAGAGCACAGACTCAGTAGTTGTGGTACATGGGTTTAGCTGCTCCTTGGCATGTGGTATCTTCCCAGAGCAGGGATTGAACCTGAGTCCCCTGCATTGGCAGAGGGATTCTTGATCACTGAGCCACCAGAGAAGTCTTATCCTCATTTTTGTTATGGCCACACACCACCTCTTTCTCACTGAATCCAGTGGCCAGGTCGTCACATACTCAACCTCTCAGCATCCTTGGATTTGGTGGACCCCTCCTTTAACCATCTTTCTCCTGTCATCCTCTTCCTTTTCCTGATTTTTCTCTTCCCTCAGTCTTTCCTCCTCCTCAATGAGAAGCCTTCAAACCAAGCTTTTGAGCTGTGAGTTGATTTCACATCTAAGCCCCATGGACATCTTTCAAATGGCATCCTTACACAGTTTTTATCTTAACTGCTTTCATCTTTCCCTCACCCAATGTAGATAGATAGAATCTTGCCTCCTGTCTGGATTGTAGTTAATATCTCTCTTTGAAGGCCCCATTGCTCCCTTTCCATCTCTCTACATAGTGCCTCTGGCTCAGTCTTTGGCCACTCTCTCTTTTATAGCTACACACTCTTGGTAGGTATTCTCATGAGACCCCCAGCATTCCATGCCTTTACATGCCAGTTATTTCTGAATCTGAATCTCAAGGGGTATTCCCATTTTATATTCTCAGAGAAGTCTAATATGAAATGAAGTTTTCACTCCTCAAATGAAACTTGGACAAAACAAGACTTCTGGATCACCTCTCTCCTCGACATACCACTTGTTCCTTCCTAAGTCTTCCCCATTTCCATTAGATACCCCCATTTGCAGAGTTAACCAGCTTTCAGATCTGTGAGTTCCCCTTGATTACGCTCTTTCTCTCATCTCCCACATTTACTCCATCTGCCAGTTCTGTAGTCACTACACCAGAACACATCCCTTCCTACCTTCTCTGCTTTTACCCTAGCCCAAGGTAACATTATCTCCTCGTAGTTCATTGCCACAGCCTTCCAACTTGTCTTTCTGCTTCCACTCTTAACATCCTCTCCTTCTGTCCCCAGGGTCCATTCTTCACATGACGGGAAAAGTGATAAAGCCTCTATGAGGTCATCCCTTCCGGGTGTAGGATGCTTTGTGTAACATGCTAAGTCCAAACTCCTTACACAGAGACTTGGCCCTGGCCTGCCTTCCCATCCTCCTCTCCAGCTTTCTCTCTCTCTCTTTTTTTTTTTTTAAATAATTTTATTTATTTATGTATGTATTTTTGATGGTGCAGGGTCTTCATTGCCTCGAGGGCTTTTCTCTAGTTGTGGCGATCCGGGGCTACTCTCTAGTTGTGGTGTGTGGGTTTCTTGCAGAGCATGGGCTTTAGGGCACATGGGCTTTAGTAGTTGTGGCATGTGGGCTCAACAGTTGCAGTTCCTGGGCTCTGGAGCACAGGCTCAGTAGGGCAGTAGGGGCTTGATGACTCTGAGGCATGTAGGATCTTCCTGGCCAGGGATCAAATCAGTGTCTTCTGCATTGACAGGCAGATTCTTTACTACTGAGACACCAGAGACATTCTCCAACTCTCTCTCTCTCTCTCTCTCTCTCTGCTTCAGTCACATGACCTTCTTACTTTGATAGGGTTCAAATCAGGCCACCTCCAAGTATGTCACTTAAGTGTATTGATTCTTTTGAAATAAAGTTACTTTGGAAACAGTGTAAGATGAAGGCTCTGACCCTCCTCTGTCCCCATGAATGCCAGAAATACATCTCTCATGGAAAGAAACCCTACCTACACCAGAAGGATGGGAGACATAGGGAATATGAGATAAGGAATTCAAGGTCAAGAAAGTTGTGCAAACAAATAAGCTTTGTTACTTCAGTAGTCTTCTGCCCCAAGCAACCCCCCCTCTGTTTTGTCAAATTTTCTCAAATTTTCTTTGTCTGAAAGGTATAAAAGTTGCCTGCTTTGGTCACTTCGTTGAGCTATATATCTTTGAGGTGCTCGGATGTGTGAAATTAAATTTGATTTTTTCTTTCTCTTTTTGATGTCTTTTGTCAATTTCATTACTAGACCAGCTCAAAAGACCCTAACATGGTAGAGGAAAGTTTTTTCCTCCTCTACACCTCATTCATGCCAAACTGATTTACAGCTCCCATTGGTTTTCCCCCCGTGGCAAGATGTCCCCCCAAATCTTTGCAAGATTGACATCCTCTTATATCTCTGCTCAAGCCACCTCCCATAAAATGGCACCTCTCATTGCACTCACCCTTTATTTTCTATCCTAAGAAAGATTGTACCCACCCTTTATTCTCTATCCTAAGAAAGCTTTGCTATTTTCCTATCACTGGTGTAGATGCTAGAGCCAATGACCCAACCTCCCCTTCACCCCCATCATTACAGAGGAAGAAAAGAAGCCAGAGGTCAGGGTGGCCCAAGCCCCCCACTTCAGCCTGCTTCTCATCACTGTGCAGCAGAACTTGATTAAGTGTTGTCACTGCCATCACCTGACACCCTGACATCAGCTGCTGTCACTTTTGGCATCATTCAACCAGTCCAGGCAACACAGCACCAGGGCAACAGCCCCATGAGTGGTGAGAAGGATGCTGGAGTGACCTTCACTTCTCATGTTACTTCTGTATGATCCCTGGCAGATGAAAGGCTTCATACCTTTTGTCTCCAAGGGCTGGTGGGAAGGGGGAACATGGGCTTCAGGTGAGGGGCTAGAGAGAAAGAGAAGCATTGGCCCTTTCAAACAGCCTGTGGGGAAACTCAAGACTTGGAGTTTGAGTTTAACAGACTCAAATAACAATCATAACTCACACCTTGGTTTCCAGAGGGTCCTTCCTGCCTCAGCCCACCTGGGCCCCTCTGTCACTAGCTGTCTCCACAGTTGCCAGAAGGGAAATTGTTCTCAGAGGCAGTGATGTCCTGAGGCCCAGGCCCCTGGCACCTTACTTGTACCTCCCAGTCTTACTTTTCCTTGTCCACATCCTGCATTTCATGGTTTTATGACCTGCTCTCAGAGAGGGATGTGAATTTTCACGATTACTTGTGTAAGCAAACAGTCATACTTCTACAAATAAAAAGAGCAGTGCTTCTGGACTTCCCATGGACGTCACTTGGCTTGCTTCCACACTGCCCATTTAGGAACCAGGATGTGGGTGGGCTGTGATAGGAATTGGGAGGAGGCTTTGACTATGGTCCCACACCCCTGGACGGGCAACTCATCAGTTCTCTAGGTCATCCTCACTCCGGTGTCCAGTTCAACCAGATGGTTCTGAGTACTTCAGCAAGGTTGTACCAGGAAGTGGGGAATGGGTGGGGAGGAGGTCTATCCGAAGGCATACAGTCTTACCCTTGTCCCTCTGACCGGGATGCTGGTGCAGTCACCTACCCCCAACCTGTCTTTCAGACCGGACACGCTCCCATCCACTATTGTATCATTTACCTTCCCCCACCAGCTTACTGCAGGCCACGCTTACAGGATGAGCCACGCCCTAACCCTATGTTGGCTTGACACAGAATCCAGTTCATCAAATCAAAATCCCCAAGCACTGGCCCCCTACTCTTCAACTACCTGGATAGGATCTCCTTGAACGATAGTTGGAGCTATGGTGGTGGAGAGTGCAACCTGCTGGAGGGGCAGACAAATTGAATTCCCAGTTCATTGGAGAGACTTCCTACTTCCGGTTGTATTTCCTGTTGAGTTCATGGTGGATGGGAGGGTGTCAGCTCTCCTCACTCAAACCCTCTGACCCTTTCCCTTTCCTGTCCAACAGACTATTTTTACTTGTTTTTCTCTTTCTGACTTACTTCACTCTATGACACACTCCATCTGGGTCCATCAAGGTCTCCAATTTAGTTCCTTTTATGGCTGAGTAATACTCCATTTGTATACATGTACCATGTCTTCTTTATCCATTCATCTGTTGATGAACACTTGGGTTGCTTCCCTGTCCTTGCTGTTGTAAATAATGCAGCTATGCATACTGGGGTCCCTCTATCTTTTACACATACATGTAGAATCTAGAAAAATGGTATAGATGATCTTATTTGCAAAGCAGAAACAGGGGCACATATGTAGAGAACAAAGGTATGGGCATCAAGGGGGATTGGGAAGTTGGGATTCACATTTATGCTCTATAAGATAAATAACTAATGAGAACATACTGTATAGCACAGGGAGCTCTACTCAGTGATCTGGGTGGCTTGAATGGGAAGAAAGTCCAAAAGGAAGAGGCTATTGCTGCATAGTAGAAACTGTCACAACATTGCAATGCAACTATACTCCAAAAAAAAAAAAATTAATTAAAAGCAGCAACCAAAAAAGAAGCCATGGGATGATACACGCAAAAAATAGGCCATTTTTCTTTTCTAGGATAAGGCTCCTCAGTGCAGAGGAGGAGAGCTGGTTTTGGGAAATAACTTGGCCACAAACCAGGAATAGAACAGCCCTTGGAGACTCTATTTTAGTCTTTGTCTCAGGTACAGGAATTGAAACACAATTAAAATACAATATCTTAGTGAAAAATATTAAAA
Source organism: Muntiacus reevesi (assembly GCF_963930625.1). Classification (NCBI taxonomy): domain Eukaryota; kingdom Metazoa; phylum Chordata; class Mammalia; order Artiodactyla; family Cervidae; genus Muntiacus; species Muntiacus reevesi. Next base: position 57,391,838 of record NC_089251.1, on the reverse strand, counting down.
TGTAAGTACATATGTATATATATTTGTATAATTCATGAATATATTTCTCTGGTAAAAAATTCAAACATTATAAATAAAGTTGAAGTTCCTTTTGATGACCCCCTCCCAGCCTCAGCCCACGATTTTCAGTCTGCTCTGTACTCTCCAGGGCTCGCTGCCTTCCATACTCTTAGAATTGCATGGTTATGCATTTTACTTTTTTTCCCCCAAAATATATTTATTTGTTTGTTTGACTGTGCTGGGTCTTAGTTGTGGCACCCAGGATTTTGGATCTCTGATCTTCATTGGGCATGCAGGATCTTTTTTTTTTAGCTTCCTCATGCAGGATCTTTAGTTGCGGCCTGTAGAATTTAGGTTCCCTGACCAGGGATCAAACCCTGGTCCCCTGCATTGGGAGCACGGAGTCTTAGCCACTGGGCCACCAGGGAAGTCCAAATTATACATTTTGGATGGGCAGTGTTTATTTTTTCATTTATGTGAATGATCTCATTCTGTGCTTAGAGTTCTGCAGTCTGACTTTTGCACACAATGATTCACCTGGATCTCTCTCCTTTCAGGGCTCTTTTTCTTTTTAATTTGCTGTGTTTTATTTAAGATTTTTTCTAACAAAGGATGTTTAGCTTGTTTCCAGTTTACTTTTTCCTAAACAATTCTAAAGTAAAAGTCCTTAAACTTGCTTCTTTAGGGGAGACACCCAGTAGGGGAACAGTAAGTCATCTTAAAAATAAATTAGGCACTGTCAGGACTTCCCTGGTGGTCCACTGGCTGAAGCTCCATGCTCCCAAGGTAGGAGATCCAGGTTGATCCCAGGTCAGGGAACTAGAGTCTGTGTGCCACAACTAAAGATCCTGCATGCCACAATGAAGTTTGAAGATCCTGCACACTGCAACTAAGACCTGGCACAGACAAATATGAAAATAAATGTTAAAAAAAAATGAATTAGACACTATCAAATTTCCTCTCCAAAATGGCTTTACCAATTCACTCTCACATAGATGATTTGCAGGGCTTCCCCAATGGCTCAAGCACTAAAAATATCTGCCTGCAATGCAGGAGACACAGGAGACTCGGGTTCGATCCCTGGGTCGGGAAGACCCCTGGAAGAAGCCATGGCAACCCACTGCAGCATTCTTGCCTGGAGAATTCCATGGACAGAGGAGCTTGGTGTGCTATAGTCCATGGGGTCGCAAAGAGTCAGACACAACTGAAGCGACTGAGCACCTAGACACAGATGAGTGAGATGCCTTCTCAGTTTGTCAGTTTTCTTGCTGGCATGTCCTCTCTTTGGGGCCTGAGAGTGGAGCTGAACCAAGGGAAGGGAACAATACCACTGCTGAGGCTCCCACGGGGCACCTCTGCTTTCTCCCCCAAAGCAGCCGCCTGCCTCCCAGGAGTCCTAGTCCATGTTGCGGATGGGTACCACTTGGATGCCTGCTCCTAACAGCCGTCCCATCCTTTGCACTGCAGTTAGGAAACAGACTGAGCTGGGGGAGAGGCTTTGCTGGCTTGCAGGGTCTAGTTCCATCCGCATCTTGTGCCCTGGCTTGGAGAACTGTGAAGAAGGAGGGGAGGGTGTTGGGAGCGAGCCACTGAGGACCGGCACATTGTTTCTCCCCAACTGAGTCATATGCCACTCCCCCCTTTTTTGTTTTGATAGAAGGCTTTAAAAACTTAGTACTATTTTATTTGAGTAGCTAATATATTCACATGATTCAAAAATCAAGCAATATAAAAAGTATTGAGAGAAATGTCCTGCTCCCACCCTTATCCTCTTGTATCTTATTCCCCAGCCCCTTATGACTACTTTTTAAATTTATTATGTATCTTCCAGAGTTCTCGAAATCAGATAAAAGACATTGGAAGGAACTGTCTTATTTCTTTTTAAACTTTTTATTTTGTATTGGGGTATAACTGATTAACAGTGTTGTGGTAGTTTCAGGTGGACGGAAAAGAGACTCAGCATACATATACATGTATCCATTCTCCCCCAAGCGCCCTTCTCATCCAGGCTGTCACAGAACATTGAGCAGAGTTCCATGTGCTATACATTAGAGGATTGCCTTATATATTTTTTTCTGCTTTTTGTTACATAAAAGCTGTGTTCTTAGTTGCTCAGTCGTGTCTGACTCTTGTGACCCCATAGACTGTAGCCTGCCAGGCTCCTCTGTCCATGGGATTCTCCAGGCAAGAATAATGGAGTGAGTTGCCATTTCCTTCTCCAGGGGATCTTCCCGACCCAGGAATTGAATTCAGGTCTCCTGCATTGCAGGCAGACTCTTTAATGACTGAGCTCTTAGGGAAGCCCACATAAAAGCTAGCACACTATAAACACCGCCTCTTTTTCTTTTTTAGTTTTCACAATATCTTGGAGAGGATTCCCATAATTCATTCTACAAATGTCCCATAATTCATTCTATGAATGTCTCACAGTTCCTTTAGCTAGTCTTCTTTGGTAGAAACTTGAGCTGTTTCTCATCTTTTGCTGTTACAATTGATGCACAATGAATCATTTTGATCATTATTGCACATGACTATATGTCCACTTGGAGGATAACCCCCGCAAAGTGAAATTGCTGGGCCAGAGGGGGATATGTATTTGTAATGTTCTTAGTTACTATCAAATTTTCCTCTGTAGGAGTTGAAGCCATTTATTCTCCTCATACATGCATTGTAATGTTCAGGAGTGAGTGTTTCCCCAGTCTTCCCAACTGGGGGTGATATTAAACTTTTGGTATTTGCTAATCTGATAGAAGAGTTTAATCTCAAAATGCTGTCAATTCAACTTTATTCTAAGTAATATAGAGCATCTTTTACTCTGTCCGAGATCAAATGGTATTTCCTTTTCAGAGGACAACCTATTAATATGTTGTTTTATTAAATTTCTGCCTATTGTTTTGGTGGATTTTCATGATTGCTTTTTTTCTACTGTTTTGTGGGAACTCTATATATTAAACAAATTATCTCTTTGTCTGAGATTACAATTCCTTTTTTCCCCTGGGTTGTTTTTGTGTTTTGACTGGTGACTTCTGCAATCCTGAAAGTTTCCTCTTGGCCTCCTTCATTCTTTCATCCTCCATGCCTGTGTTCATACTGGTCCATCTATCTAGGCTATGCCCTCCTTTTCTTAGTGTGGGGAACTCTTGCTCGTCCTTTTAGGCCTGATTCAAACATCGCACAACTTGACCCTCGGTCTCCAGGGCAAGTCTTGTCACCCCTCTTAGCTGCTCCTTTCATACTTTGCCGTGTCTCTACTTGTTATGCTTATTTTTAAAAATCCATCTTCCCTATCTAACTAGGAACGGCTTACCTTTCTGGTTTCTGTACTCCCAGCCCCTAGGACATAACACTGGCTTAAGATGTGTTTGTTGAATAAATGAATAGAGAAACACTTGGCAGTTGTTACCACCAGCCCTTACTCCCTATAATACTCTAGCTGATCCTGTTTTTCAGAGGAAACTTGTTACCATATATACTTTTGTTGAATAACAGAAGTGAAAGGGAAGGGCGTTCAAGCTGATCTTTGCTGGACAGTGATGTTCCTAAGCATTTTGCATTCAGGGATGAGGAGGTTTCTAATTCCCCCAGGAGAACGCTCATGACTCCATTCGTCTTTACTCTTTTACATCAGATCCCAGACAAGTCAATGACCATGTGGAAAAAAACATTTGTTTACAGTAAAATTTATTTCAGAATCATTGAACAATCTGATCATTCTTCCCTCTTCATAAATAATTCTATTTAAATAACCTGAGCTGGTATGCTTTCAGGCTTGGTGAAAGGACTTGACAGAAGGATGGCACACTAGTCCAAAGGAAATTGGTTCCATAGTTATTGAAGGCTAGGGTTTTTCAAAGATGCGGCTGCTTCTTGGCCCCCTGGAACTAAATTAAATAGACTAATCCATCAATAAATAAATAAATAAATAGTTAAGTGGTTGCTCATCAGAAGCTGGGTGCAAAGGACAGAGGATTTCTTTGAAACTAGTGTGCCATGGTTTCTGCCAGGCTGGCTTTGAGTGAGTAGAAGAAGTGAGAGAGGGGTGGTTCAGTGGATGGGGTCTGAAGATGATCACTGGGAGGAAGGGATTGTTCCTCCTGGCTGGTGGGGAGATCTCTAAGCACTAATATAGGGCAGGCAGTTGGTCATGGATCAGACAATAGTGAAGTCAGGCTGCAGCTGTGGTCTTCCCTTCCCTTCTGCCAGTCCTCGGGGTTATTCAGCCCACGTGGACTCCCTGGCTTTCTTTAGGGAGAGAGGGTTTCCATTCTGAAGTCAGTTATATCCTGGCCGCCTCTAAAATGTCCCAGGAAGACGGGCTTTGCTTCAGTTTGAGAAGTGCTGATGTACCAGTTAGGGTACAGGACAGACTCAAACTCAACTGTATCCTTGATTTCTGTCTTGTAGAAGACAAATCGCTTTTCCATATTCCTCTTGGGGTAGACTTTGGGGTCTACTTCCTGCAGCAAAACAGAAATAAACATCTTTAAGAAGGAAAGGGCAAAGACACTCTACTCTGATCTGGACAAAGTTGGTCTCTGGGTCATTTAAAAATGGATTAGCAGGGTTCAGGTCTGGGAGCCAGGCTCCTGAGTTGTCTTTGGGACCCTGGCCTTCTGTGTGGTGACAGAAGGCACACTTATCCTTCTCTGAAACTTAGCATCAAATGCTAGGGTGTATAATATAGGTGGAAATGTTTTCAAAAGTGAAAATTAGGTAAAAGCTTCTAGGTGTAGCTAGTTTTCAGGGACTTATCCTGTGTTTTTCCTCATGGCTCTGGCTAGAATGACTTCAAGTTGGACATGAAATTTTTGCTGGGAAAACTGGTACGAGGAGGAGGAGGTGTGATTTGGGGAGTGTAGTGGAGATGGCAGTGACTGGTCCCTTGAACTGATTAAGTCCTCAAAGTGTCATCTATCAAATGATGGTTGTTGTTTAGTCACTCAGAAGTGTTCTACTCTTATGTGATCCCGTGAACTGTAACCCACCAGGCTCCTCTATCCATAGTATTTCCAGGAAAGAATACTGGAGTGAGTTGCCATTTCCTACTCCAGGGGTTCTTCCTGACCCAGAGGTCTAATTGGCATCTCTTGTGTTGGCAGGCAGATTCTTTACCTCTGAGCTACCAGGGAAGCCCCATCAAATGGAGGAACTCTAACAATGTACTATCTGTTGGGTGGCAAGACAGAAGAAAATCTGCAGAATAATTTATTTTTTTGTAATGGGAGTGAAAGCTACATGCATTTAACATTTACATTAAATTGATTTCCATTTATGCAAAATTATTATGTAGATCTACTCCCAGAGGTTCTGAGGAAGGGGGAAAGTTAGTTGTCTTTGAAGTAAGTGATGGCTAGGGATGCCCCAGAAGAGCCTGAGAAGGGCCTTCAGCCCCTGGTACTCACTCACCTCCAGCTGCAGGGTGGGCGTATCACCTTTCTTCACACAAGACAGGTATAGATTCTTGTCCCTGATACCCAAGGCCACAGGAATCTTGTTGTCTCTTTCCTCTGCTTGCACGAAGCTCATGCAGAACACCACTGGGGAGAGAAGAGGGGTCTTGTGGTCAGGGACATGGCACTGCAGGGTCAGCCCAACCCCTGGACCCCAAGCCCAAGACTCGTACAGTATAGCATCCTCTGTGGGAACCTACACTGAGGTTCCTATGGCAACCCACTGAGGTTCCTACAGCCTAACAGATAGGGTAATCCCACAGATCATAGTAGCTTCAGTTTCTTGAAACAGCTTTTTCCCTCCAACGGTCTGGGGGCTTCTCAGAGATTCATCATAGTGGCAGTGAAAAATCAGGGGGTCTAATTTTTAGAAATAGGAGAGAGCTCTCATGTCCCTGACCGGTAATGTGCCCATCCACAAGAAAAGAACAGTATGATCAACATGAAAATTGAGAAAAGAGATGAAGCTGGGCTCCTGAAAGACACTGGGCATGGATCTGTTTCAGGACTATAAAGAGACAAGTGGGAAGGACCTGGGAAAGGAAAAGATTAGCTGGGAAAAGTGGTTCCAAAGAAAAGACATGCAGTTTTAATCTTCCTTAGTTACAGCTGTCTCACTTAGAGGCCCCAAGGTCATGCTCACAACGCTGTTCTAAAGAAACAAGGATGTCTTGGCTTGGTTGAAGCCAGGATGCTTTCTCTCAGGGATGCCTCTCTTCAAGGTCAGCACCCTTTGAAGAGAACAGTCTGGCTGTTCCTTTCAGCTGCCCCCTTGGTTGTACTCCTGCGTACAGGGTTCAGCCACAGTGGCAAAGTACCAGACAGATTCCTGCAACCCACGGGCCATCCCTGGACTTAAAACAATTGCCAGTGACATGGGCTTCCCTGGTGGCTCAATGGTAAAGAATCTGTCTGCCAATGCAGGAGACACAGGTTCAATCCCTGGTCCGGGAAGATCCCACATGCCATGGAGCAACTAAGCCCGTGCGTCACAGCTACTGACACTGTACTCTAGAGCCCATGAACCACCTACTGAAGCCCCCTCACCCTAGAGCCCATGCTCCACAACAAGAGAAGCCACTGCAATGTGAATCCCCTGCACCACAGCTAGAGAGTAGCCCCAGCTCACCACAAGGAGAGAAAAGCCCTCACAGCAACAAAGACCCACACAGCCAAAAATAAAGAAAAATTTAAAAAGAAAAATTAAAAAGTTGCTGGTGGTAGTGGAGAGATATAAGTTCCTGCTTGTCAGTTAGGTTTCCCTCTAAGGAACCATCTGGTTTTGGATGGGAAGGATGTTAGGGGTGAGGGGGCAGGGTTGGGAATGAGGAGGGACAAATTATCTCCTCACCATTCTAGTTTCAACCCCAGCAACCGGAAGAAAGAACCCACAGGCAGTTAGGTCATGTCCATCAAATGACCTCTTTCTAACAGAAGCATTGCCATTAAATGACTTGGCTGGGCAGTGGTCCTGGGCTCGCTGGAGCAGTCTAATTTCTCAGTCACCTCTGTTGCTGAAAAATGAATGTACTAAGGGACTCAATGTGGTCTCATCACTAGAATCCAAACAAAACATTTGCATGTCCTTCATTGTTGTTGTTGTTATTTAGTTGCTAAGTCATATCTGACTCTTTGCAACCCCCTTGACTATAGCCCTCTAGGTCATGGAATTTCCCAGGTAATATAATACTGGGGTGGGTTTCCATTTCCTTCTCCAGGGGATCTTCCTGATCCAGAGATTGAACCTATGTCTCCTGCATTGACAGGCAGATTCTTTACCATTAAGCCACCTGGGAAGCCCCAGAATGTCCTTTATTGTATGTTATTTCACTGCCATGGATCATTTTCCTTAGTGGTCTGCTCTGTTGAAAATGTAGAGAATTAGCAAGCAACGAGGAGGCCAAGAAAAGAGACAAACTCCCCAGGTACCTTCTCGGCTCATTTCCTGTGAGAGGAGGTGGAGAGCCTTCAGCACACATGGGCTAGCCAGCACCAGGGATTTTTGCTCTCTGTCCTGGAGTTTGCAGTTTACTGACTGCACGGCTGCATCACACAGAAACTCGTCGGAGGACGTTTCGAAGATGACAGGCTCTGAAATGTGGAGCACAGACATTTTTTAGGGAGATGCCCAGGTGATGATGGGAGGCAGAATTTGTTTTCTTGGAGGACATCTGAGCATGCCTAGCTGACGCTCGATTACAACATCAGTGGAGAGGAAGTTGGGTGGGTCAGAACACTGGGCCTGGCACCCTAAGAGGTAGGTTCAAACTTCAGCTCTATTACTTGCTGTGGATGAGCCATGGAGTCACTTATGTAAAATGGTGGTGGCAACCGATGTGGCCCAACAAGGACATTCTGAGATTCGCAGGATATAATGTAAATGAAAGCATCCAGAATGATTGGCTACTTTGCAAATATGAGTAGTTATCAAGGTCCTATTTTAAGAATAGTGTCAACAACTAAAAAGGAGACTAAAACAATCACCAAGTTGAATTTTATACAGTAGTGTATTGAAATGTAACATTTGGGTACCATTTTATGCAGGTCTGTAAGTTCTGGAAAAGCTTCCATAATTTTAGGATGCATAACATGATTAACCAGTTACATCATTATTTCATTAAGGAAGAATTCCTTAAAAAATCTTTTAAGTGAACAAATCAGTCTGATGGAAGACAAAGCAAACAAACAAAAAGACTAGTTTCAACTGAAGAGATGATTAACTGGGTTTCTAGGTGTCTCTGTTTTCCTCTCATTACTAGGCCCTCTACTTTTAAAGGGTTTCAGCCTCAGCGGGGTTAGTTGACTGTTAGGTTATGGCCTCTGAGAAGGAAATGACCAGAGTGACCTCATGTCTGCCCTCAGCTCTTACTAGGTACCTTCTTCGAAGATGAATGAAAGGACGTTCCTCAGGTCATCATCACGGAAGACATGTGCATAGGCACTGTTCCTCAGCTTCTCCATGGCCACGATGACCGACACCACCTGCCTGAAGCTTTTGTTGTATAGCTGGTGAGAAATCTGCAGCTGGATGTTTCCAACTTCCATGGAGCCGAGGTTCAGGTGTTGGATGCAACTCTGTGAAGAGACCAAAGAAGTCAGCGTTGGAAGGTGGTTGGGCCAGACAACTTCTGTTTTGACGCGAGAGAGGAGGAAGGAGGAGATTCATGCGTGCTCAGTCACTCAGCCATGTCTGACACTCAGAGACCCCATGGACTGTAGCCAGGCTCCTCTGTCCATGGAATTCTCCAGGCAAGAATTACTAAAGTGGATTGCCATTTTCTCCTCCAGGGAGTCTTCTGGACCCAGGGATCAAACCCGCTGCGTCTCCTGCATTGGTGGGCAGATTCTTTACCACTGAGCCACCTGGGAAGCCCAAGGAAGAGAAAACAGAGCTTCTAAAGATAAACTTTCATCTCTCCGCAGCCCAGAGAGGTTAAGTGGCTTATCCAAAAACCTAGCGGCCAGTGAGAGGCAGACCCTAAACCATAATGTAAGCTTTCTAATGCAGTATACAACATTCTTCTAGAATAAATTCATTCTTATCTTATCTTTTCTTACACATTCTCCACCTAACCATAAACTTATACCTTCTTACACTATTTATCTTTTTGGAAGCCTAGTGCACCAACATTATGTATTTCATTTTTCATGGCCATGATGATCAGATTTTCAATATGCCTCTGCCCAATCAACAATGTTCTATATAATCTTTTTCTCAAATGCTTTCTCATCCTGTAAAATAGTGGTTACTATTATGAAATAGTTTCTCAGTTCAGAGAAACTATTTAACTAACTGCATTAAGCCTTAACTGAAGTTGCTTGCAAGGCATGATAATGGTTTAAAAGTTTGAAGGACAGCTCAAGAGACCTGTAACAACACAGAGGAAAGCTGAGTGGGAGGAACATTCTGCCCAGAGCAGAGGCCCCATGAGAGAGAGCCAGAATGCTGCAAGAAACTGTGGGAGGCAGGGCTGAACAGAGAAACTAGGCTCCATCTAGGACTGGAGAAAACCAGTTATGCTGGTTTTAGAACTTTTAAAGAAAGGAACTTTTAGCAAGACAGGAATGCTAGATAAGGCTGGAGGAGGTTGTCACAAACTAAAAACATCAGAGAGAAAGAACAGCTGCCTGCTAATTGGTACAACTGCACTAGATAGGCTGATGGCTGGACTATCTGAGAGAGTTATTAGATTACAGAAGTTAGTACACTTGCAGAAGAGGAGGGACAGCTGGAAGGTCAACAGTGCTCTCTGGGTCACAAAGTGTCAGACAATACTGAGTGAGTGAGCACACACCCACAAAGAAACACTCCTCTGCTAGATAAACTTAGCTCCTGCAGGTACTATCTCAGAGCCAAGGACTGCAGGATACTAGGGTCTCGGACATCAACCTGCTTATGACCCTTATTTTTCAGACGAGGATCAAAGGGGTAAAACGACTTGCTCAAGATTCAAAGGCAAGTGAATAATTTTCTTGTACTTCCCAAACTCAACCTTTTGTTTACATCGTGACTCATTGTCCTTAAGCGCCACTTCAGGGAGCAAAAAACAACCCCACACTTAAAGGAGGCAGACATGTTCATTCTCAAGGTCATCTTCTCTGGGTCAGGTTCAGTTCAAGTGATTAATGTAGCTTCATCACTTTTAGAGCTGAACACCTCTCCTTAAAGAAGAATTAAATTTGCTTGGAAGCCTGAACTGTCTTCCTAACACGAGACAGCAAGCACTATCTCTATTAAAATTCCCCTTCTAAAAGCCTCTGCAAGCATGACCAGGATCACCAAGCCTCAGTGAAACACTGGTGGCGTGGGAGTTGCAGAGTGGCCAGCTTCCGTTTGTCTCACTGGAAGAGCAGAAAGTCATTCTATCACAAAATTCCATAGGAACAAGCCAGCCCAGAACACTTCCCTTGAGTCTTTCCTGTGTCAGAGCCCCTCAACATGTTGGGATCAAAGCCCATGGACTCACCTTCATCTGTTTGGGGCCATCAGCCTCAAATAACAGCTCATTCTCGTCACTGTAATAAAAACAGAGAGGTTGCTCAATTATATCTCCTGGACAAGATTAGCTTTTCTTCCCAGTTGATCATCTTCACCATCAACGCATGTGTGCTAAGTTGCTTCAGTTGTGTCTGACTCTTTGCAATCCTGTGGACTGTAGACCACCAGGCTCCCCTGTCCATGGGATTCTCCAGGCAAGAATACTGGAGTATTGTCACGCCCTCATCCAGGGCATCTTCTGGATCCAGGGATCGAACCCATGTCTGCTGTGTCTCCTGCATTGCAGGCAGATTCTTTACCCACTGAGCCATCTGGGAAGCTGGGCAATAGGAAACTGCAAACAACGTGTTCCTTAGGGCTGCCTGAAGCAGGCAGTTGCCATGGTAATATACATGGGACAGCACAGGAGGAGGGCGGGTACCCATTGCTGTCTGAGCTCTCTGTTGTATCCTGAGACCTAACTTCCAGCCCAGTGAAAATCTGAGCTTTCCTTCTCAGCTAAGCCAAATCTGCCAAGGGATCCCCTGTATTGTTCACTTGGAATCTTTCTTTCCTGTTTCCATATACAGGAAGCCCCTGAAGCAGCATCTGGGTGGCCTAGGGGTGCCATGACTGGATTTTGCAGTGGGACATCAGTCCTTAAACCAGATTGACTTGGAACCCTGCTTGCCATTGTAAGAGGCAGTTTGGGAGATGAATCTGGTCTCTAACCACATGTAAAAATCCACTCTTAAGAGGAAAGCCCTGCTCACACAAGTGGTATCAATTTTCCCACTGACCTGTAGTAAGCCATCATTTCGTTGATGGGTTCAGGTACAGTTGCCATGGCTGCTTCAGAAACCTGTGCAAAGAGGAGAAAAATGAGTGACCATTTGCCATGCCAGTCCCCATGAGGACTGCCTTCTTTACATGTGAATTGCCCTCAGCATCTTGTACCTGGCAGGCAGGCAAAGAAGCCATTTTCAAATGAATGAGTGAATGCATGAAAATCATCCTTTGGGTTCATAGTAAGTGAAAGTCACTCAGCTGTGTCTGACTCTTCGCAATTCTCCAGGCCAGAATACTGGAGTAGGTAGCCTTTCCCTTCTCCAGGGGATCTTCCCAACCCAGGGGTCGAGCCCAGGTCTCCTGTATTGCAGGTGGATTCTTTACCAGCTGAGCCACAGGGGTCCAGAGTAAAGCATTTGCTAAACCAAACCCAAACCAGGAGCGGATCTCTTAGGTGATTTGGGGCAGAAGTAGGGTCCTGAGCTCTCAGATGCCAGCTGCTAGATAAGTGGTATTAATTCCCCTATTATTTTGCAAGTTATGGCATTATAACACAACTGGCAGTTTTGCAGAAAGCCCAGCTGTCAGGCAGAGAGGGAAGAGAAGAGAGAGGGAGGAAGACAGAAAAAAGAGAGAGAGAGGGAGAGACTCCTTTAAGACCTAATCAGAAGGAAGAATTAAAGTGGTACCTGGGCAATGAAGGTTGGCTGGAGAGAATAGAATCCCTGAGTGGCTTGCTGTGCCTCCAAGCAGGTATACTGTCTGCTGGTTTCTCCTACACTATTTTATGGCCTTCAAAAGCAGAAGTGGAGAGCTGAGAGATTTCCCCTTTGGTTAACTGATTTCACAACCAAGTTAAAAAAAAAAAAGAGAATTGATGGTAAATTCTGGGAGAGAAATAATTCTCCAGTTCTTGGGAGGGAAAGTGGTAGCAAACCGTGACACATTCTTGCAAATGTGTCATTATGCAAATATATGTTGGTTTTTCTGATGATGTCAAACAAAAATAGTGGGTTTTCCTAGATTAGAAGGATGTTTTAATTTTGGATCTCGGGACAAAGTGGAGGACACACAGAGGCACACACACGAAAATGCTCCCTCACTCACTCCTTTCACTTAAGTTTAGGAAACTTCTCACTTGGAGATGGATAACTGAGCATAGGGAAGTGACAGTAACCCTGCGAATTCCAAACACATCATGCTGTTTTCTACCTTGGGGGCTCTGGGTCAATTACTGAAGCCTCTGGGGAGACATCTGATCTTGCTAGGACGAGGCAGGGAAAACATCGTTGTGCAGGGGTGCAGGCTTCAGATGGAGCTGGGGGAACCTTGGAGACAAGCTCATCCAACCCATTCTGACCAGGTGCTGGTATCCTAGCCGATTGCATATGGAATCGACATCAATATTTGATGGACAGTGAAACAAGCCTGGATTGAGGACCTATTTGAAAATATTGTGAATAAGTTTCATAATCACATTCCCTTTTTAAAATGCAGAGATGTTGGGGTCTTTTCTGGAGGTCCAGTGATTAAGACTCTGCATTTCCACTGCAGCAGGGTTAGGTTCGATCCTTGATTGGGGAACTAAGATCCCGCATGCCTCATGGTGGAGCTACATAAAAACTGCACAGATGGTTTTTGCCTAACAGATGTTTTTTTTTTCTGTTAAGTCTGAAAAGCAAAAAATTTCAAAATAAGAATATTCGGCTGAGACTATATCTGTTGGTAGCTCCAAGAGTTATTAGACATTAGACCTTTTTTTCCTCTAGCTTTATTGCAATACAATTTACATTAACATTGTATAAGTTTAAAGTGTTCAATAGGGGCTTCCCCAATGGCTCAGAGGAAAAGAATGTGCCTGCAATTCAGGAGATGCAGGAGATGTAGCTTTGATCCCTGGATTGGGAAGATCCCCTGGAGAAGGAAATGGCAACTCACTCCAGTATTCTTGCCTGGAAAATTTCAAGGACAGAAGAGCCTGGTGAGGTATAGACCACAGGGTTGCAAAGAGTCAGACATGATTGAGCAACTAAGTACAGCACAAGGTATACAAATTGATGATTTTATATCATATGTGTGTGTATATATATACATATAGCAAAAAGTTTAATCATTCATAAACATATACATATATACAAATATACATATATACTATATGTGTGTACATATATATACATATATAATACACATAGTGTTGAGAACATTTATGATTTACTTTCTTAGCAAATTTCAGCTATATGACACAGTGCAGTGCAGTGTTAATTGCTCAGTCGTGTAACCCTATGGTCTATAGACCACCAGGCTCCTCTGTCCATGGGATTTCCCAGGCAAGAATACTGGAGTGGGTTGCCATTCCTTTCTGCATTCCTTTCTGGGTAGGGATCTTCCCTACCCAGGGATGGAACCCAGGTGATCCCACATTGCAGGTGGATTCTTTACCACCTGAACCACCAGGGAAGTCCACAAGATACGTAATACAGTGCAGTTCATAATGATCACTATACTGTACATTAGATTCCCAGACCTTAGCTATCTTAAAACTGAAAGCATCATACATACTCTTTGACCAACATCTCTCATTTATCTCATCTAGCCCTTGGCAACCGCTATTCTTTTCTCTTCTCCTATGAGCTTTGCTTTTATTTCTTTTTTAAGATTCCATGTATAGGTGGGATCTATAGCTTTTGTATTTCTCTGATGTATTTCACTTCGCATAATGCCCCTCAAGTTCATCTGTGTTGTCACAAAGGTAGGATTTTCTTCTTTTACTTTTTATGGCTAAATAATAATCTTTTATATACATGTTATATATCTCTAAATTGAGATCTATATCTTTGTAACAATAGTCTGAAATCAGAAAGTGTGATATCTTCAGCTTTGTTGTTTTTAAGATTGTTTTGGCTATTCAATGTCTTTGGTGATTCCATACAAATTTTTGAGTTGTTTTTCTATTTCTGTGAAATATGCTGTTGGAATTTTGATAGGAATTGTGGTGAATTTATAGATGGCTTTAGGTAGTATGGACAACCTAGAGGGGTGTGATAGGGATGGAGGTGGGAGGGACATTCAAGAGGAAGGGGACATATGTATACCTATGGCTGATTCATGTTGATGTATAGCAGAAACCATCAAAATACTGTAAAGTAATTATCCTCTAATTAAAAATAAAATGCATTAAAAAAAATTAGTTATCCTAGTCCAAAACATGGGATATCTTTCCCTTTACTTGTGTCTTTGATTTCTTTCATCAGTGTGTTATAATTTTCAGTGTACCGGCCTTTTTGCCTTCTTAGAAATTTATTTCTAAGTATTTTGTTGCTTTTGATGCTTTGTAAATGGCACTGTTTTCTTTATTTCTCTTTTAGGTATTTTGTTATTAGGGTATAGGAATGCACCAGACTTTGTTTAACTCAGACACCAGAAGCATGCCTGCCTGGGTACTGCCCCAGGGTAGCCCTGGAAGAATGAATGAATAAATAATCAGGTCAAAACTGGTGTGTGGAGTCTAGGAACGATGCCTTCTCTACCCTCTTTGTCACCTATATTATAGCACATTTAAAAAATAATTTTATTATGTATTTATTTTTGGTTGTGTTGGATCTTCATTGCTGTACATGGGCTTTCTCTAGCTTTGGTGGGCAGGGCCTATTCTCTAGATTTGGTGCACGGGCTTCTCTTGTTGCAGAGCACAGGCTCTAGGGAACTCGGGCTTAAGAAGTTGCAGCACACTGGCTCAGTAGTTTCAGTTCCCAGGCTCTAGAGCACAGGTTCAGTAGTTGTGGCTCACGGATTCAGTTGCCCCATGTTCATTTGGATCTTCCCGGATCAGGGATTGAACCTGTGTCTTCTGCAGTGGCAGGCAAAATGACCACTGAGCCACCAGGGAAACCCCATAGCACTGATAGCCCTGAATCGGGACCTGGCTCACTTACCAGGTTCCCTTAGGAACTTGTGAACTTTTAGAGCCAGGACAAGCACACTCTGTGATGTGCAAGTTCTGGCAGTAAAACTTTGCTGCAACAATGCGGGAGACATGGGTTTGATCCCCTGGAGGAGGAAATGGCAACCCATTCCAGTATTCTTCCCTGGAAAATCCCATGGACAGAGGAGCCTGGAGGGGTACAGTCCTTAGGGTCACAAAAGAGTGAAACATGACCTAGTGACTAAACAACAATCACAACAAATCTTGATATCAGGAAGATAGATGCAAGAAGCCCATCTTTGGGATGTTGTATGTTCCACATGGAATCTAAAAGTTGCAACCTGTTCAATACATCCATTTGTTGTGGGTTTGGGGATCTGTAGTCATCTCCTAAGTCTAAGCCCTCATAAAACTGGAGGTCTGGTTCTGCAGACTCTGTTTTGCCATCACAGGATCCACTCTGGAAATGAACCCTTGATCCTCAAGTCTCATTGAAAGAACTACCACCTTCCTTAGACTCTTTGTGCTGGGGACCTGGTGGTCTGGTAGCTCTGTGGTTTCTCCTGACAGAGAATCAGAATTGGTGATGTGATTAGAAGCCAAGTGAAGGAAGATGAAAGCCCGCAGCAGTAAGAGAAGTAGGCGAGGGACTCAAGCATCATTTCTGAATGAATCCGTTCTGTTTCTGGGGCTTGAGATAGAGGTCAGGAATGAAACTACTTCTCCATCTTCTTCATCCACCAGTATCCAGAGTGCATGAGCCCTCATTCTTTCTGCTCAAGGGAAATTTTGGAGCCATGGGGCAATGCCCCTTGATGTAGTAATAGCTACAGTTCTGCCCTGTCTCATCCCGGCCCTGTGGCCTGGACACAAAATCTGGTGGCATTCTGTCCATCTCAGGAAGTGAAACCTCTTATTGTGTCAAGCACACAGATTGCACAATGCCTGTATTAAAAACTGTCTTTCCAAGGGGACGACTCAGGCCCCAGGACTTCCTTCCGGTCCCCAATAAGCAGAAAACGTCTCATTACAGATGTAGTTGCACAGAGGGAGGGCCTGGAAGAGTGATGACGATGGGGATGGAGATGCAGACAACCCGAGAATGGACCAAGCAGAAGTGGGAGATTGGCAATCCTGGATGTCATAGGGAGCTTCAGCTTTTGGGGGATTCTTCAGCTGTTGAGTCACCCAAGCTCTTCTCAGCTCAAAGTTGCCTACTACTCTGCCGAGTCATTCCTCTGAGACAGGACCCTGGCCTTACTCAGAGCAGCGTGTGCCTTGGTACCAACTTATGCCTCATCTTGGGCATCTAGCCTCTCTTATTAAAGTTGGTCTCACCCAAATGGTCTTCACTCAGTTTGAACAAGAAGACAGGCAAATAATCATGGGTTAGTTCTTATATCATCTCAATACATGTAGTGATGTCTGCTCTATGTTGGAGGCCATGACCAACCTTACCATCTTCCCCAAGACCCTTCTCATCCTCAGCACTGACTTCCTAACATTGTTCCTAAGAGTCTGTCATTTTCCTTCCATTATTTCTGTAGGTCTTTCTGTTATCCGAAAGTGTAAACAATGTCCTATATAGCCACACCTGTCACCGTGGATACATGACTCCTTTTCCTTCTGCACTGGGTATTATTTGGGGTTGGGAAGTCTGATTTTTAGGTTTGAGACCTCTGTTCTTCTCAGAGCAACATCTTAGTTGGGTCTGCTTCCTGCCCCCTTGAACCCAAGTACTCAGAGAGGGGACAGACTCCAGGAATGCTCCATCTTTTCTCCAGATCTAGAACAAGGAGGGCTTAGATATTTAAGCAGGGGGCTCAATTCATTGAGGTATATGGTCTCCAGTGGACACTTCTTATAGGATGAGACCTTATTTCACCTATGAGAACCCAGTGAAAACTTGCCCTTCCTTTAGATCTAGCAGAAAAACCATGGGTAGGTGAGATGGATACCAAGAACTTTGTGTTGTATATCTCCTTGCACACATAATGGGTATAGGAGAGCTGGCCATAAACATAAGACTCTGATACAACTTATCCCAAGGGTCTGGAAACATTCTGTAGAAAGAGCCAGGTAGCAAGTATTTTAGGCTTTGTTCACAACTCAACTCCACCATTGTTGTGAGAAAGCAGCCATGGGTAACATGTAAAGAGATGGGCTTAACTGGGTATGGCCTACAGACTGAAGGATGCGTGTCCCTGTCATATACCATTGTATTACACCATTTTTATTGTATGCAAATTTAGAGATGATACTTTAAAAAAAGCTGTCCTTTCTCATACAACTCAAGGTCCAAAAAACCAAACAACTGGATTAAAATGTGGGCAGAAGAACTAAACAGATATTTTTCCACAGAGGGAATACAGATAGTCAACAGGCAACACACCTAATCATCAGAGAAATGTAAATCAAAGCCCCAGTGAGATGTCACCTCACGTAGGTCAGAATGGTATCACCACTGAGAAAACAAACAACAAATGTTGACAATGATAGGGAGAAGCGGGGACACTTTTACCACATTATTGGTAGGAATGTAAATTGGTTTAGCCACTACAGAAAACAGTGTGGTTTCTTAAAAAACTAAAAATAAAACTGCCATATGACCCAGCAATTACATTCTTGGACATGTATCTGAAAAGGACAAAATACTAATTTGAAAAGATACACAGCCTCAGTAATTAGAAATGAACACAGCCTCAGTGTTCATTAGCTGCATTATTTACAGTTGCCAAGATGTGGAAGCAACCTAAGGGTCCATCAGCAGATGAATGGATACTGAAGATATGGTGCATGTACACAATGGAATATTGCTCAGTCGTAAACAGAACAAAATTTTGCCATATGCAACAACATGCATGGAGTTGGAGGGTATTATGCTTTTAGTACATGAACTGTGAACTTCCAGATGTTCAAGTTGGATTTAGAAAAGGTAGAGGAACCAGAGATCAAATTGCCAACATCTGCTGGATCATAGAAATAGCAAGAGAGTTCCAGAAAAACATCTACTTCTGCTTTATTGACTATGCCAAAGCCTTTGATTATGTGGATCATGACAAACTGTGGAAAATTCTGAAAGAGATGGGACTACCAGACTACCTGACCTGCCTCTTGAGAAACCTGTATGCAGGTCAGGAAGCAATAGTTAGTACTGGACATGGAGCAACAGACTGGTTCCAAATAGGAAAAGGAGTATGTCAAGGCTGTATACTGTCACCCTGCTTATTTAACTTATATGCAGAGTACATCATGAAAAGCGCTGGGCTGGATGAAGCACAAGCTGGAATCAAGATTGCAGAAATATCAATTGGATTTTGGGAGAAATATCAGTAACCTCAGACATGTAGATGACACCATTATGGCAGAAAGTGAAGAAAAACTAAAGAGCCTCTTGATGAAAGTGAAAGACGAGAGTGAAAAAGTTGGCTTAAAGTTCAACATTCAGAAAACTAAGATCATGGCATCTGGTCCCATCACTTCATGGCAAATTAGATGGGGAAACAGTGGCTGCCTATTTTTTTGGGCTCCAAAATCACTGCAGATGGTGATTGCAGCCATGAAATTAAAAGACGCTTACTCCTTGGAAGTAAGTTATGACCAACCTAGATAGCATATTAAAAAGCAGAGACATTACTTTGCCAACAAAGGTTGGTCTAGTCAAGGCTATGGTTTTTCTAGTAGTCGTGTATGGATGTGAGAGTTGTACTATAAAGAAAGCTGAGCGCCAAAGAATTGGTGCTTTTGAACTGTGGTGTATGAGAAGACTCTTGACGGTCCCTTGGACTGCAAAGAGATCCAACCAGTCCATCCTAAAGGAGATCAGTCCTGGGTGTTCATTGGAAGGACTGATGTTGAAGCTAAGACTCCAATACTTTGGCCACCTCATGCGAAGAGTTGACTCATTGGAAAAGACCCTGATGCTGGGAAAGATTGAGGGCAGGTGGAGAAGGGGACGACAGAGGATGAGATGGTTGGATGGCATCACCTATTCAATGGACATGAGTTTGAGTAAACTCCGGGAGTTAGTGATGGACAGGGAGGCCTGGCATGCTGCAGTCCATGGGGTCACAGAGTCGGACATGACTGAGCAACTGAACTGAACTGAACTGAATGCTTAGTGAAATAAGTCAGATAGAGAAAGGCAAATACTGTTTACAATCAATTAAATGTGGAATCTGGGACTTCCTGGGTGGCCGAGTAATTAAGATTCCACACTTCCACAGCAGAGGGCGTGGGTTTGATCCCTGGCCAATAAACTAAGATCATGCATGATGCATGGTGTGGCCAAAAAAAAAAAAAAAAGCAAACTAGTGAATGTAGCAAAAAAGAAGCGGACTCACAGATATAGAGGACAAAATAATGGTTACTAGTGAGAAGAGATGAAGGGGGAGGGACAGTATAAGGTGGGGAAGTAAGAGGTACAGACTATTAGATATAAAATATGCTACAAAGATATATTGTACAATACAGGGAATATAGCCAATATTTTATAAATAACCATAAATGGAGTTATTATTTTCATTTAGTTACTCAGTCATGTCTGACTCTTTTGCCATCCCATGGACTATAAACCACCAGGCTCCTCTGTCCATGGGATTCTCCAGGCAAGAATACTGGAGTGGGTTGCCATTTCCTCCTCCAGGGGATCTTACCGACCCAGGGATCAAACCTGAGTCTCCCACATCACAGGTGGATTCTTTACCACTGAGCCACCAGAGAAGCCCATAAAAGGAGTACAACCTACAAAAATTGTGACAGTCTGTTGTACACATGTAACATATAATATTGTATAGCAACTATAACTCAACAATAAAAAGTCAATGCAAAAAAAGGGGGGAAAATCTTTCTTTTATTGGGCACCTACAGAGGATGAGGTGGTTGGATGGCATCACCAACTCGACGGACATAAGTTTGAGTAAGCTCCGGGAGCTGGTGATGGATAGGGAAGTTTGGCGTGCTGCACTCCATGGGGTTGCAAAGAGTTGGACACAACTGAGCGACTGAACTGAACTGAACTGAAGTACCAGGCACCTTTATCTCATTAAATTATTTAGTCTTCACTATTTACCTTTGAAATTTAAGGTAAATAGTACTGATCCATTTCACCTGTGGGGAAACTGAGGCTAACAGAAGTAATTTATCTAAGACCAAACAACTAGTAAGTGTTGAAATCATGACTCAGATATGGGTTTGCTGAACCCAAACAAGATCCTTTTTTTTTTTTTTTTAATCACTTAATTTATTGTCATGAACACTTCTTGCCCCATTCCTGTGATGTCCATGGTGTCCATCTTTCCGCTCCTTTCTCAATAATTCGGTTATATTCCAAAGGATGTCGTCCTGGCAGATTGCGTGTTTGCCCCTAAGTGTTTCTACACTGGCCTAGTAGGGTTAGGGTGGACTCTTCCCTTCTTTTCCCACCTGTGACAAGTTGTGTGAGCTTGAGTCTTTCTCCTTCTCTCAGGGCACCACAGGGACTTTCCAGCTGGGTTCTCAGTTCTCTCTCTTCCGTTTTCTGAGTATCTTCCTTATTCCTCTTCACTTTCTTACCTGCTCTGGCC
Organism: Muntiacus reevesi; assembly: GCF_963930625.1. Lineage (NCBI taxonomy): Eukaryota > Metazoa > Chordata > Mammalia > Artiodactyla > Cervidae > Muntiacus > Muntiacus reevesi. The sequence goes on along the minus strand of NC_089251.1, from coordinate 57,371,135 downwards.
GCTGTGTTGCCTGATCTCCTCTGTCCTATCCTTTTTCCTTAAGATTTTGCTATAGCACTGTCAAAAGAATCCCTTTAGGGTTTCTACCCCCAGAATCTTACACCTTTAAAACAAATGATGCTAAAAAATACATCTCTCCTAAAATCTGTGATTAAATGCATCTCTCCTAAACTCTCTGTTGTGTATTCTACCCGCTGGTTGTTACATAATCAAAGGCGATTTGGCCACTTCCTTCTATGGCTTACTTAATTTCACTTCTTGACTCATTTTCTCCGAATTGGCTAGAACTGAGTTTTCTATTTTCTGGGAGAGGAAGTTCTCAGCAAGGTCACTCAGGATTTATTGGGTGTACTGGTTAAGTCTAGTAACCCAAACTCTGGGTGATTATCTCCCCTAATTACTGAACGAGGATGTCTGATTGTGTAAAGGTGTTATAACAATTCTGCTCAAATTTCAATACAGTGGATAGATATTACAGAATTCACCAACCTCTGACTTGGAGTTTCTTTCTCACCCTTATATTAGAAGGTTAGAAAATCAACACCTCCCTTTAAAGCATCAGTGGAACTGTCACATAGAACCCGTTTTTCAAATTAGGTTTTTATAGAGTGATGTTTGACGTGATAGTTCTAGAAATGATCAAAGTTAATTGATGATGTGCACAGGCAGAAAGTTATATGCTAGAGCTAGTCTCAATATCCTTGGGACTTGCCTGGCGGTCCAGTGGTTAAGAATCTGCCTTCCAATGCAGGGTATGTGGGTTTGATCCCTGGTCTGGGAGCTAAGATTCCATGTGCCTCGCAGTTAGTGAGCCTGCACACCACAACTGGAGAGTCCACATGTGACAACCAAGAACCAATACAGCCAAAAATATATCAATAAATTTAAAAAAAACCCAATACCTTTCTTGGGCTTTTTGTTAATACATGTGTGTGTTAAGGCGCTTCAGTCATGTCTGACTCTTTGCAACCTGCCAGGCTCCTCTATCCATGGAATTCTCCAGGCAAGAATACTGGAGTGGGTTGCCAGTCCCTTCTCCAGGGGATCTTCCTGACACAGGGATTGAAGCTGCGTCTCTTACATCTCCTTCCTCGGCAGATAGGATCTTTACCGCTATCACCAACTAGGAAGCCCTTTGTTAATATATATGCACATTTTAAGATTTTCAAATAATTCAGAAATATTTAGAATAAAAAGAGGAAACTCTCCACTCCCCTTCCCCACTTCCTCTCTCACTGGAAAAGGCATTCAGTCAGAAAGTATCCCAGTCATCACCACCCAAGGGCTCAGCCATCCCTCCGTTCATGATACACCATCAGTTCCTAGAAAGGGTCTTTCTTGAGTGCTTCCTAAATGCCTGGAGTCTGTAGATTTCTCTTCATCTCCATACCTCACTACCGTTCAAGTCTTCCTTCTCACCTAGTTTATTTCAATCATGTCCTAATTGGTTCACTTGCTGCCATGGAAATTCCATCCATCCATTCCCCACACACCAGTCACAGGGATCACAAAACAAATCTGGGACCCAAGCCCTGGTATCAGTCCTGTCGTTGGCTTCCCATCCCCTTTGTGGATGAGCCCTCCTGAGCAGGGCAGACAAGTCCCATCATGGAGTCTCCTTTCCTCTCTGAGCCCATGCTTCGGCCCTCCCAAACTATTTGCAGTCCCTTGAATGTGATGACCTTTCTGGGCTTTGGTACGACCTGTTCTTTCTGGCCTGAAACCTCCTTCTCCTATTTGGGGTTTAGCCAAACCCTAGTCCTTAAGGCTCATGCTTTGCCTCCTCCATGACAAGTCTCTTCCCAAGTTGGGTGGTGGGTACCCTTCTTACCTATGATGTGCCCCTAACACCCTCTGCAGGCCTCCTTAATTGTGTTTTATTTGCTTGTCTCCATTACTATTTTTTCTTTTTATTATTGGAGTATAATTGCTTTTGGAGCTTCCCTGGTGACTCAGATGGTAAAGAATCTCCCTCATTGCAGGTTTGATCCCTGGGTTGGGAAGACCTCCTGGAGAAGGGAAAGGCAACCCACTCTAGTATTCTTGCCTGGAGAATCCCATGGACAGAAGAGCCTGGTGGGTTACAGTCCATGAGGTTGCAAAAAGTTGGGCACAACTGAGTGACTAACACATGCAAAATTGCTTTGCTGTGTTCTTTAGTTTCTGTCGTACAATGAAGTGAGTCAGCCATATGTCTACATGTATCCCCTCCCTCTTGGGCCTATCTCACCCTGTCCCCCTCAGCCCATCCCTCTAGGTCATCACAGAGCACTGAGCTAAGCTCGCTGTGCTATAGAGCAGCTTCCCACTAGCTATCTGTTTTACACATGGTAGTGTATATATGTCAACCCTACTCTCCTAGTTCATCCCATCCTCTGTTTTTCCCCCATGTCCACATGTCTGTTCTCTACATCTGTATCTCTATTTCTGCTTTACAAATAAGGTCATCTATACCATTTTTTTCTATGGGCTTCCCAGGTGGCAGTAGGGTAAAGAACCTGCTTGTCAATGCAGGAGACATAAGAGATGTGGATTCGATCCCTGGATCGGGGAGATCCCCTGAAGGAAGCCATGGCAACCAATTACAGTTTTCTTGCCTGGAGAATCCCATGGACAGAAGAGCCTGGTGGGTTATGGTTCATAGGTTTGCAAAGAATTGGACACAGCTGAAACAACTTAGCATGCACATACCATTTTTTGTAGATTCTACATATATGTGTTAACATATTGTATTTTTTTCTTTCTGACTTCACCATATATGACAAACTCTAAGGTCATCCACATCTATACAAATGACTCAGTTTCCTTCCTTTTTATGGCCAAGTAATATTCCATTGTACATATGTACCACATCTTCTCTATCCATTCAACTATTGACGGACATTTCAGTTCAGTTCAGCTGCTCAGTCATGTCCAACTCTTTGTGACCCCATGGGCTGCAGCACACCAGACTCCCCTGTCCATCACCAACTCCTGGAACTTGCTCAAACTAATGTCCATTGACTCGGTGATGCCATCCATTTAGTTCCTTACTATAAATGTACCTGTTGCAGGCTTGGGATTATTACAGCTTTGACTTCTGTGCCTGGCACGTAATGATGCTCCATAAATGTTGGTTGACCAAATGTATGAAAGTCAGGAGTGATAACACCATGCCACTCTCATTGCTTCCATCTTATGCTAGCTTCCTCTAATGGGGAAGAGTTTTCTTAGAAAAGAATCTCCTTGCATGAAAAGCAGAGATTCATCGGAAGTACAATGTCCATCCCAGAATGAACTCTTCAGCAACAAATAGGCCTCCCCAGACTCTTAGAGCGGGAGAGTGGTTCTGGGCCCAGTCAGGGGTGTTACCCTCTGGGAGAAGCTCAGCTCCTGCCATGAAGGCACAGTGTACACCTTACTGCTTGATCTTGTGTCAGAGCAGGGCCCACCTGCTTCTCTGGGGAACTCTGACCCTTTTATGAAGTTAGTTTTGGGACAGGCAGGTAATGGGAGCTCCCCCCATAACCACAAACAGGTGATCTGGGCCTCACCAGAAATACCCTGGAGGCAAATTTCTGGAAAGATGCTTCAATTTCTCCAATAGGGCAATTTTGAAGTGTTTCTTGAGGGCTTTTCAAATTCCTCTGAAAATGCAGGAATTCTAGGAAGATGAAGTCAGAGCTGATGACAGGTTGGGGTGACAAAGTTTAGGTCAGGTCAGGTAAGGTAATGTCCATCATTCATTCAACACACCAGGTACCAGATTGATGTGTGTTTGTGTGTGTATGTGTGTATGCACAGAGGAAGGGTAACACAACTAAATGAGACATGATGGCTGTCCTCAAGGAGTTTTTGCAAACGTCCACAATTTAAGGTGGAATATGGCAGTGCCGGGACAGATATAAAACATCATGAAGCTGTCGTCTCCTTTTCCTCTCCACACTCAGGGACATAGCCAGGCCACAGGAGGAAGAGAAACATGTTCCAGCTCTCTGTGGGCTGCATATGCTCCAGACTGCATGCTGGGCTGCTTTTGGGGGACTTGTGGACTTTGGTGGGAAGGGTCATTTAGGGCAGGGCAGGGCTGAGGACCCGAGAATGCCAGGAAAGGAGTGGGGTGAGAATCCCCTCACTCTGGACAAGAGACTGTGAGGAAGAGCAGCACTGGCCTTGGCAATATGGTGTCTGGAGAAACTACAAAAGTCTTTAGGTCCTACTCTATAGCACAGGGCATTCTGCTCAAAGTTATGTGGCAGCCTGGATGGAAGGGGAGTCTGGGATATATGGATATATGTATATGTATGTATGAATCCCTTTGCTGTCCACCTAAAATTAACACAACATTGTTAATTGGCTGTACTCCAATGCAAAATTTGTTGTTGTGGTTCAGTCACTCAGTTGTGTCCTACTCTTTATGATCCCATGGACTGCAGCATGCCAGGCTTCTCTGACCTTCACTGTTTCCCAGAGTTGCTCAAACTCATATCCACTGAGTCAATGATGCCATCTAACCATCTCATCCTTTGTCACACCCTTCTCCTGCCCTCAATCTTTCGAGCATCAGGGTCTTTTCCAATGAGTCAGCTCATCGCATCAGGTAGCCAAAGCATTGGAGCTTCAGCTGCAGCATCAGTCCTTCCAATGAATATTCAGGGTAGATTTCCTTTAGGATGGACTGGTTTTGGATCTGCTGTTTACTGACAATCGAAACTGGTTGTATTCTCATTGTGTCCCCAGGCCAGGGTATGTGATGAACAATTGTTGTTCAACTGGGGATTGATCAGACCATCCTTCGCAAGTTCCGGATGACTGATTCTTTCTGGATTCTGTTTAGGTCTTACTCCTCCTTCTCCAAAGGATGCAGGCCCTGGAAAGTTAGTGTCATTCAATTCAGTGCCTCTGGGTGGGCGGCTCATGTCCCTCGGTCCTGCCAGGGAGATTGTACTACTTTAGCTGATGGGGCAAGTTTCCCTGCCTCTCTCAGTTCCTCATGGGAGTTCCTTCTAAAATTGCTTGCTCAGTCCAGAGAGTGACCTTACCCAATAGGGTCCTACTTCACAGGGGCTTAAGGCACTGTGATGTCCTGATCAGATGTCTTCTGCTGAGCTCCCCAGGGCAGCCAGTGGTCGAGGGACCAGCCTGGCCCAGGGTCCAGCCCAGATCCAGCAAAGCACAGACTCCCATGCAGGTACCCAACTTCCGGCTCAAGGTCCTCCCACCCACGCTGTATGTTCAGATGGAGAGAGCATGAGGTGCTCCACTGTGCCCCTGGGAAACCCCAGGACTCTGAAATCTCAGTGTCAGCCAAGGCCACGTTCTTCACACAGTTCCTGCCACTTGAAATCAGTCCCCTGCTTGTTGTCTTTTTTAAAAATTTAATTAATTCATTTTTGGCTGCGCTGGATCTTCATTGCTGCCCAAGGGCTTTCTCTCATTGCAGAGGTGGGTGGACTTCTCGCAGGGGACAGGCTCTAGGGCATGTGGGCTCAGTAGTTGTGGCACATGGGCTGAATCACTCTGAGGCATATGGGATCTTCCAGGATCAGGGATTGAACCTGTGTCTCCTGCATAAGCAGGTGGCTTCTTTACCTCGAGACCACCAGGGAAGCCCTGCCTATTGTCTTTTCTAAAATGACGTTGTTGACAAGGGGACTAGTCTGGTGTGAGTGGAGATGGAGGGAAAAGGGAATACATTCTCAATGTTTCCTCTGAATCCACAGCGGTCAGGTTGGCTGAGCACATGTGGTTTTGTCAGACCACTTAGCTCTTATGTTGTCTTGTAGATACCCAACTCTCAGGAGTTGGCTGGTTTCTGTGAATTCCAGCAAGTTCTTTAACTCTTTCTTTCCAGAGGGTGATTTCCTAGGAGACATTATTTTAAAGTATCAAGAGTACGATTGGATTCACCTCAGGCTCCTGTTGTCACAGGACAGGGGGATTTCCTCTGACTTCTTTTAAGTTCTAAGTCATGAGAAAGCAAGCCTACAAACAAGCAAACTCATCACATGGATACCCAGAACTGAACCTTTTAACTTAATCTCCCCAGGTGACAGCGTCCTTCTTGGTTACTAGGGAACCGCTTTGGGTGTGATGGTTTGGGGACATAGCTGACCCTCCCCACCAGTCTGTAAGCTCCTAGGGGGCCATGACAAAATTGTCCACCTCGCCTTCTCCTGTGACACCTTGCTTAGGGCAAGCACTCAATGAACCGGCTGAGTTATCACTGAATAAAGGATTCCAGGAGGCACTCAATCAGTGAGTTGAAAAGACCAAGGAGGGCATCAGATACAGTGCTGCCCTGCTTGTCCTGCCTGCAGATGTCATTCCCTTCATAAAGAGGAGTTGTCCCTTCCTTATGAGAGTGACCTCATTTCCACTGCTGCCACTGAATCTCTGACTGTAGAGATAATCCAACAGGGATTGTTGGTTGTGAGTGAGCGCTGTGCTGTGCTTAGTTGCTTCAGTCGTGTCCGACTCTTTGCGATTCTGTAGCCCATCAGGCTCCTCTGTCCGTGAGATTCTCCAGGCAAGAATGCTGGAGTGGGTTGCCATGCCCTCCTTCAGGGGATCTTCCTGACTCTGGGATTGAACTCACATCTCTTAAGTCTCCTGCATTGGCAGGTGGGCTCTTTATCACTAGCACCACCTGGGAAGTCATGTGAGTGAGTATGTGTGCTTTAAGACTGGAAAATGCTAACTGGCAACAGTGACTCCTAAAGATCTCACTTGACCTGGGGCTGCAGTGAACTTGGGGATTCCTGTTCCCCAGTGCGCATCACTGCTCCTTTGTCTCATGAGACTTCTGACTGAATGGAACCCCAAGTGGGCTTACGGCACAGGGGTTTCCTGAGGTTTCCCACATCCCTCATAATTTATCCTCCTCCCTTCCCAAAGGTTATCATTACCTTCCATGTAGTATTTTCAGTACTGCTGGGAATACAAAGATGGATTAAAGATGGTTTAATCAAGGAACACGGGCTTCCCTGGTGGCTCAGTGGTGAAGAATCTGCTTCCAATGCAGGGAACCTAGGTTCGATCTCTAGGTTGGGAAGACTCCCCTGGAAAAGGTCGAAAAGAGTTGGACACGGCTGAGTGACTAATATTTCCACTTACTTATCACCTTGAATATAAGGAATTAATACTCCAGGCAGAAGAAGCCTTACTCTGGCCACCGCCAAAGTTGGATGCCTCTTGGAAAGGCTTCATTTCAGCAATCATGCATGCAGGCGTCCTGTTCTCGCATGCAGCATTCCTGCTTTCTCACTCCCCCACTCTCAAAGCACCAGTTATTCATCCTTATCAGAACCTCTAGCCCACAGACATCCCCCCTCTCTATCTGCCCCCTCTCCTTTTGCTTCCTTATCCATCCAGTGTAATTTCTAGGCTCCATCTTTGCAACCATTTCCTTGACAGTCTTCTCAGCAGACTTCCTCTTTTTCCTTCCTAGCGTACGTGTGCATGTTCAGTAGCACAGTCATGTCTGACTCTTGATGACCCCATGGACTGTAGCCTGCCAGGTTCCTCTATCCGTGGGGTTATCTGGCAAGAATACTGGAGTGGGTTGCCATTTCCCCCTCCATTTCTTCCCTAGTACTCACTAGACAAAACCTCTGACTTGGTTGTGTTAATGGTCTGCCTCTCCGTCGGGACTGCTGGGGACTGTTGGAGAAAACCACTTGGCCTTACATGTGGCTGTGACCTGGATGCATGGGCTCCACCACCACCCACTGCTCTCTCATTCTGCTCAGTCATCCTTGGAAGCTTTCCTTGGTGTTTGTGCACAGCAGCAATATCCTGATTCCATCACTCACATGCTCAGTCCTTGAAAATAAATCTCATCATCTGAAAGTCTGCTCAGCATCTCCCACCATACTGTCAACTGCATCCCACCCACCCCTACTATGCTCTTATTCCTGGAGTGGTACAGGCTCTTTCTTTTCCCCAGGTCCTGAACATCCTGACTCATTGCTATTTATTTATTTTTGGCTGCACGGGGTCTTCATTGCTGTGTGCGAGCCTTTCTCTAGTTGCAGAGAGCAGGAGCAACTTTCTAGTTGCCGTGTATGGGCTTCTCATTGCAGTGGCTTCTCTTCTTGCAGAGCACAAGTCCTAGGTGCATGGACTTTGCAGCTTGTTGACTCTAGGGTGTGGAGATTTCAGTGGTTGTGGTACACTGGTTTAGTTCTTCTGTGGCATGTGGAATTTTCCTGGACCAGGGATTGAACCCATGTCCCCTGCATTGGCAGGCAGATTTTTATCCACTGAGCCATCAGGGAAGTCCCTGACTCATTATTATATAATAAAAAATTTTATCTGAACTTTGTCCCAGATTTCTGGCAGGGTGCTTCTGAAACCCTTGGAATTTCCTCAGTGACAGGTAATGATCTGACTCATGGCAGGGCATCTAGAGAGTTTCATGCTGGTGCCTGGTCATCAGAAGGACCAATTTGATGATTAGAGGGCTGGGGCTGGGAGACACATGATATCAATCCTTTCTTCTGGCCTCCTGGGATGAGAGGGGGGCTGGGGATTGAGTTAAATCACATAGCCAATGATTTAATCCATCATACTTGTGTAATAAAATCCCCCCAAACTCTGGACACTGAAGCTTGGAGAAGCTTTCTGGATGGGACACACAATGATGCACCAGGCAGTTGAGGCATTCTGACCCACAGGAAGAAGGCAAGAAAGCTCTGTGGTTCCTCCTAGACCTTCCTCTAGATGTCTTTTGGCATCTGGCCTGTCATTTGGCCTGTCTTCCTGATGTATATCCTATATAATAAAATTATACTTTACACTACAATTGTTGTTGTTCAGTTGCTCAGTCATGTCTGACTCTTTGCAACCCTGTGGGCTGGCTGCAGCATGCCAGGCTTCTCTGTCCTTCACTATCTCTCAGAGTTTGCTCAAGCTCATGTCCATTGAGTTGATGATGCCATCCAACCATCTAATCCTCTGTTGCCCGCTTCTCCTCCCTCCCTCAATCTTTCCCAGCATCAGGGTCTTTTCCAATAAGTTGGCTCTTCACATCATGTGGCCAAAGTACTGGAGCTTCATCTTCAACATCAGTCCTTCCAAGGAATGTTCAGGGTTGATTTCCTTTAGGATTGACTGGTTTGATCTATTTGCTGCCCAAGGGCCTCTCATATAGTAACAATAATAGTACTTTCCTGAGTCCTGTGAATCTTTCTCATGATTTATCCAACCTGAGGGGGTCATGGGAACTTCTCAGGTTACAGCCACTTAGTTGGAAGGGTGGGTGGCCTGGGGACCCCTGAAGCACAGCTGGCATTGAAAGTAAGGGATGGTGCCTTTTAACTTGTGGGGTCTGTACTGACTCTGGGTGACTATTACTAGAGCTGAATTGAAGTATCCCCATTTGGGGTTCAAATGGGATACCCTTCTTCTCAAAGAACTTGTACTGACCTTGCTCATCTTCAACTATTTGCTCTCTGCAGCTCCATCTCACCAGACCCACTCATGTCTTGCTTTTCTAAAACAAAACAAAGGAAGACAACATCTTTCCTCTACTCTCTGCCTATTGCTTTGCTTTTCTTGAAAAAGTGCCTTCTCTTGCTTCTCCTCCCACTCTTGAACCCTCAACGGTTTGCTGCCTCCCAGATGGAAACTTCTCTCATGAAGGTCATCCCTGGCCCACAGATGATGGACCATTTTCTGCCCCCTCCCCTTTAAAAAATTATTTATTTAATTTTTTGGTTACACTGAGTCTTTGTTACTCCATGGGCTTTCTCTTGTTGCAGCAAGTGGGGACCTGTCTTTGTTGTTGTGCATGAACTTCTCACTGGGGTAGCTTCTCTTGTTGCGGAGTACGGGTGCATAGGCTTTGGTAGTTGTGGCTCTCCGGCTTAGTTGCTCCACAGCATGTTGAATCTTCCCAGACCAGGGATGGAACCCATGTATGCTTCACTAGCAGGCAGATTCTTATCCACTGAACCACCAGGGAAGTCTTCCCCTCCCCTTTCAAATTTGACTTCTCAGCAGTATTTCACATTATTGACTATTTTCTTATCTTCTTCAACTATAAACCCCTACTACCCTAGCTTCTGGAATACCACATTGATTTTCCTTTGTCCTATTTTTGAGTTTATTTTTTTTAATTATTGAATTTATTTATTTGGCTGCGTGGGTTCTTAGTTGTGGCACGTGGGATTTTCATTGTGTTATCAGGATCTTTCCTTGTGGCCTACAGTGGGCTTAATTGCCCTGTGGCATGTGGGATCTTAATTCCCTGACTAGGGATCGAACCTTCTTCCTCTGCATAGCAAGGCAAATTCTTAGCCTCAGGACCACCAGGGAAGTCCCGTGCCCTTCTCTTGTATTTCCAGCCTACAGAAGTCTCATCATCCACATGGGTTCCTAGAGCACTACCTTGATTCCTTCTCCTCATTCACTAAGCTAGCTCCTCTTCTGATCAACCACTTGTTTGGCTTCTTCTACCTCCAAGATAACTTTGGTCTCTGTGCATATACACCCTCTGGGTCTGCTGCTCCCTAGTCCAGATGACAACCCCCAACTCACCTCTTCATTGGTCTCCCTGCTGTTCATCAAGTGACCCTCCAACTTATTCTCCACCTACAGCTGGGATGATATTTTCAGAACAGATGCAGTCACATAGAGCCAGAGCTTTATGTGGGGCTTCCCTGGCGCCTCGGATGGTAAAGAGTCTGCCTACAAGGCGGGAGACTGGGTTCAATCCCTGGGTTGGGAAGATCCCCTGGAGAAGGAAATGGCAACCTACTCCAGTATTCTTGTCTGGAGAATTCCAAGGACAGAAGAGCCTGGTGGGCTATAGTCCATGGAGTCAGAGAGAGTTGAACACGACTGAGTGAAAATATTTTTTGATTTGGTCTATGTAAGGTACTAGTGACTTTTTGGTTCAATGAATGAATGTCATGTCCTAGCTTAAACCCTAATAGCTTATTTTATTTATTTATTTATTTTAATTGAAGGATGATTGCTTTGCAATATTGACTTGGTTTCTGCCATATATCAACATGAATCAGTCATAGGTACACATATGTTCCCTCCCAACTCCTACCGCATCCCACCCCTCTAGGTTGTCACAGAGCACTAGTCTGAGTTCCCTGAGTCACACAGCCAATTCCCATTGGCTATCTACTTTGCATAGGGTAGTGTACATGCTTCCATGCTATTCTCCATCTGTCCCCGCCTCTCCTTCCACTCACCTATGCCCACAAGTCTGCTCTTTATGTCTGTGTCTTCATTGCTGCCCTGCAAATAGGTTTATCAGTACCATCTTTCTAGATTCCATATATACACATTAATATATGATACTTGTTTTTCTCTTTCTGACCTTCTTCACTCTGTATAATAGGCTCTAGGTTCAACCACCTCATTAGAACGGACTCAAATGTGTTCCTTTATACGGGTGAGTAATATTCCATTGTATTTATATACCTCAGCTTCTTTATCCTTCAACTGTTGATGGACATCTAGACTGCTTCCATGTCCTAGCTATTGATGTAGTGCTGCAAGGGACAACCTAATAGTTTCTCATGAACCTTAGAGTCCAAGCTCCTGGACACAGTTTCTAGCCCTTCTGACCTAGCCCTTATACACGCCTCTCTTTAACTTTAGTTGTTATCATGCTCACCCTCCCTCTATGCGGGACACTCTGCCTTTGTTTTCCCTGTTATTCATCTTCTACATTTCAACTTTCATGGGCCTTTTCCTGTCTCACCTGCTAGTGGGTCCTAGTCACTTCCTGCTCCACCTATTATATACCAATTACATTTTTATTGTGGTTGTTTACAGTATCTATTTGCACACCCTTATCCGTGTCTCAGTACCCCCATCACTCCATATTCTTGGCAACATTTGATGTAGCCAGACTTTAAAAAAATGGATAACTTGCTAGAAAATGATATCTTATTATAACTTAATTCCCATTTTTCAAATTTTTAAAGAGGTTGAGCATCTATTTAAATATTTTCTAGCCAGGTGTGTTCTTCTATGAAATGCTTATAATTTTCCCTGATGATTATTATTTTTAAAATTCATTTGTAGGAGTTCTGTTTATATCACCTGAATACCAATTTTTTTTTTTTTTACTCCACTGAGTGGCAGGTGGGATCTTAATTCCTTCTGTCTATGTCTATGTGCTTAGTCTCTCAATCGTGTCCAACTCTTTGCGACCCATGGACTGCAGCATGCCAGGTTTATGGGGATTCTCCAGGCGAGAATAGTGGAGTGGGTTGCCATGCCCTCCTCCAGGGGAATCTTCCCAAGCCAGGCATTGAAGCCAGGTCTCCCGCATTGCAGGAGGATTCTTTACCATCTGAGCCACAAGGGAAGCCCAGAATACTGGAGTGGGTAGCCTATCCCTTCTCCAGGGGATCTTCCCAAACCAGGAATCAAACCAGGGTCTCCTGCATTGAAGGCGAATTCTTTACCAGCTGAGTTACCAGGGAAGCCCTAACCAGGGATCAAATCATGCCCCCTGCAATGGAAGTGCAGTCTTAACCTCCGGACCACCAGGGAAGTCCCTAAATATCGATCTTTTGGGAAGTGTGTATGTTGCAAATATTATATTCCAGTTTGTAGCTTACCATTTCACTTTTAATGAGAAAAGTTTAACTTTTAAAATGAGATCAAGTCGATCCATTTTCTAGTTATGGTCTGTACCTTTGGTGTCTTGTTTAAGAAATATCTTCCTGCCCAAAACCACAAAAATATCCTCCTATGTTTTGTCCTAAAAGTTTTCAAGTTTTGCTTTTCACATGTGTGCCTTTATTCCATTTAATTTACTGCCTCCTCTGCTGGAGAGGGGCTTCCCTGATAGCTCAGTTGGAAGAATCTGCCTGCAATGGAGGAGACCCCTGTTCAATTCCTGGGTTGGGAAGATCCACTAGAGAAGGGATAGGCTATCCACTCCAGTATTCTTGGGCGTCCCTTGTGGCTCAGCTGATAAAGAATCCACCTGCAATGCAGGAGGTCTGGGTTCGATCCCTGGGTAAGGAAGATTCCCTGGAGGAGGGAACGGCTATCCACTCCAGTATTCTGGCCTGGAGAATTCCATGGACAGTATAGTCCATGGGGTCTCAAAGAGTCGGACATGTCTGAGTGACTTTCACTTTCATTTTCGGCTAGGGAGACGCTACAGGAGGATGTAAAACATCAGTCTTGTTTCTTGCTGATCCCCAGAGCCCCAAGTAGTCACTGGTACCCAATAAGGGATCTGTGACTAAACAAATAAATAGTTGAGTGACTGAAGGTAGAAACAAATTAGCATGGGTGTTCAAAGGGAGCAAGAGATACCTTTGAAGACATGAAGGAGAAAAAGTAGGATAGTGGTTCTCAATCCTGGGTCCCCAATGGAATTCCCCAGAGAGCATTAAAATGTACTGTGGAGAGACTTCCCTGGTGGTCCAGTGGCTAAGACTCCATGCTCCCAATTCAGGGGCCCTGGGTTCAATCCCTGGTCAGGGAACTAGGATCCCAGTTGCTGCAACTAAGACCTGGGACAGTCAAATAAATTCATTAAATAAATAAAAATAATTTTAAAAATAAATAAAGGGGAAGGGGAGGGAAGACAGCTGGTGAGAAGGACCAGTAGAATGGGTAGAGACTGTGAGGAAGAGAGTAGTGGGGAATCTGCCCCGGGACAAAGGTGAACGAACAGATGTCAAGGGGATGATTTCCCAGGGATCCCCATGGACACAGCGCTCCTCCCAATCTCCAACTCAGTCACCAGTGAGCAAGGGTTCCAGGTTCTCTCTTTCTGCTCCTTGCTCTAGGAGCAGAATAGTGACTGATATACAGGAGGAGAATGGAGGCAGCCTGGTGGGGAGTGGGGGTGCAGAATGCAAAGATGGAGGAAGAGGATGAGGCTTCTGTTCCCAGAGGAGGAAGACTGGGGCTACAGAGAGGCCTGTGGGTGATGCCAGACTCCACCTTAGGTCAGGAAGGAAGTATTTCTATGAAGAATGATGTGAAGTGTTGTGGTAGAAGCAGCCAGCTATAGTCAGCTTCCTGAAGTGTCAAGCCTTTTAGATGGCTTTTAAAAGCCATTTAACGGTGTTTTCCCCTTCATGGATCACAGCCTTGTCGTGGCAAAGGAGCTATGGTTTTTCCATCATGTATGGATGTGAGAGTTGGATCATAAAGAAGGCTGAGCACCAAAGAATTGATGATTTTGTATTGTGGTGCTGGAGAAGACTCTTGAGAGTCCCTCGGACTGCAAGGAGATCAAATCAGTCAATCCTAAAGGAATCAGCCCTGAATATTCATTGGAAGGACTGTTTCTGAAGCTGAAGCACCAATACTTTGGCCACCTGATGCAAAGAGCTGACTCACTGGAAAATTACCCTGATGTTAGGAAAGATTGAAGGCAAAAGGAGAAAGGGGAGGCAGAGGAAGTGATGGTCAGATAGCATCATTGACTCAATGAACGTGAATTTGAGCAAACTCCGGGAGACAGTGGTGGACAGAGAAGCCTGGCATGCTATAGTCCATGGAGTTGCAAAGAATCAGAAATGACTTAGTAACTGAACAATAACAACAAAAAATAGAGTTTTATTTGGTGTTAAAGTTCACAGGAAACTAATATAGTAACAATGGGAAGCTATTTGAGAAGGCTCAAGGGAGTGGCCTGGAAGTTCTGTGTTGTTATAGCAGGTGACTTAGGGTGAGTTCAGACTTGGATCTTTGCATTCCTGGCACAGTCACCTGGCTATCCTAGAGCATCTTCACCTTAACATGCCTTACGTTGAACCTTGATATTTCTGCTCAACCCATCCCTACACCCATCTCCCAGCTCTCACCAAATGGTACTCCAACCACCCAATTGCTTAAGTAAAAGTCTTAGTACTCATCCTGAATTTCTCCCTATCCCTGTTCTGTCACCCCATTCAATCCATCAGAGCTTCTGGCAGGCTCTGTCTCTGACATAAATCCTGCCTGTGTGTTGCCAGTTCATTCCAACTACCTTTCAAGGGACTCCTTTCAAGTTTCTTCCAAGAACCTTCACTGCTCTGCCTGTCAAGACAGGCAGGCCTGTAAATGAAACCAGGAGACTTAAAATGTAGCCAATACAACTGGGTGGAATTACACTTACAGGTTATTCTTCCTTGAACAACAAACATTTGTTATTTATATAGGGAAACAGGCCATCTTTCTTCTCATGCCAACTAACAGACGTTATTGTTGACAAAATCTGCTGATACCACCAGTACTGTTTTTGAATGCTCAACTTGAATTATTCTCACTGTCATATATGGGAGTTATTCTTGGGGAAAGGTAATTGAGTTTTCCAAAGCAAACAAATTTGAGGTGTGCCTCTGGAGCATGACTCATGGAATCAGATTCTTAGAGGGAGCTCCGCGTGCCTCCAGGTGACTGTAAAGGAGCTTTGATGGCTGCCATGGGGGTTGGTTGACCTTTGCTGCAGTCATCAAGGTTGAAGTTTGGCTTGCTTGCCTAAGTGTTCCTTATCTGATTACTGAGAATCAGATTCATAGGGGTTGATTAATAAGCTAGAACGCCAATGTATCACATTTATGGTGAAGGCCATATCTACAGTAACTATATGTAGTCAAGTTCATATCAGGATGAAAGTTCTGACAAATGCATAACACAGGTGAGGGGCTACCCTGGTGGCTGAGTGCTAAAGAATCTACCTGTTAATCCAGGAAACAAGAGTGTGATCACCGATCTAGGAAGATCCCACATGCCGTGGAGCGACTAACCCCATGCCCCACAACTATTGAGCCTGTGCTCTAGAGCCCAGGAACCACAACTACTGTGCTCACGTGCTGCAGCTACTGAACCTGAGACCCTAGAGCCTGTGCTCGGCAGCAAGAGAAGTCACTGCAATGAAAGTCCGCTTACAGCACCTGGAGAGTAGCCCTGGCTCGCTGCAACTAGAGAAAAGCCCCTGTAGCCAAGAAGACCCAGCACAGCCACAAAATCTAACTAATAAATAATTTAAAAAATAGCATGTGAGAACCATTGGACTGCAATTTAGATTTTCCTGAAAAATTGTGGTTGCCATTGACTTAACCTTTCTGCATACTGTAATTCTCAAGCCCCTAATATTAAAAGACATGTTCCCATCTGCTGCTTTACTGCCAGTTTTCTTTTTGAAACCTTAATCAGTAAGTCAAGTGAGGCTTAGGAAGCATCATTATGAGCAAAGCTAGTGGAGGTGATGGAGTTCCAGTTGAGCTCTTTCAAATCCTAAAAGATGATGCTGTGAAAGTGCTGCACTCAATATGCCAGCAAACCTGGAAAACTCAGCAGTGGTCACAGGATGGGACAAGGTCAGTTTTCATTCCAATACCAAAGAAAGGCAATGCCAAAGAATGTTGAAGCTACTGCACAATTGTGCTCATCTCACAGAGTAGTAAAGTAATGCTCAAAATTCTCCAAGCCAAGCTTCAACAATACATGAACTGTGAGCTTCTAGATTTTCAAGCTGGCTTTAGGAAAGGCAGAGGAACCAGAGTTCAAATTGCCAACATCCGCTGGATCATTGAAAAAGCAAGAGAGTTCTAGAAAAACATCTACTTCTGCTTTATTGACTATGCCAAAGCCTTTGACTGTGTGGATCACAATAAACTGGAAAATTCTTCAAGAGATAGGAATACCAGACCACCTGACCTGCCTCTTGAGAAATCTGTATGCAGGTCAGGAAGCAACAATTAGAACTGAACATGGAACAACACACTGGTTCCAATTAGGAAAAGGGGTACATCAAGGCTGTAAATTGTCACCCTGTTTATTTAACGTATATGCAGAGTACATCATGAGAAACACTGGGCTGGATGAAGCACAAGCTGGAATCAAGATTGCTGGAGAAATATCAATAATCTCAGATATGCAGATGACACCACCCTTATGGCAGAAAGTGAAGAACTAAAGAGCCTCTTGATGAAAGTGAAAGAGGAGAGTGAAAAAGTTGGCTTAAAGCTCAACCTTCATGGCATCCCGTCCCATCACTTCATGGCAAATTAGATGGGGAAGCAGTGGAAATAGTGGCTGACTTTATTTTTTGGGGCTCCAAAATCACTGCAGATGGTGACTGCAGGCATTAAATTAAAAGACACTTGCTCCTTGGAAGAAAAGCTATGACCAACCTAGACAGCATATTGAAAAGTAGAGATAATACTTTGCCAACAAAGGTCCATCTAGTCAAAGCTATGGCTTTTCCAGTAGTCATGTATGGATGTGAGAGCTGGACTATAAAGAAAGCTTAGCGCCGAAGAAATGATGTGTTTGAATTGTGGTGTTGGAGAAGACTCTTGAGAGTCCCTTGGACTGCAAGAAGATTCAGTCAGTCCATCCTAAAGGAAATCAGTCCTGAGTCTTCGTTGGATGGAGTGATGTTGAAACTGAAACTCCAATACTTTGGCTGTTGACTCATTGGAAAAGACCCTGATGCTGGGAAAGCTTGAAGGCAGGAGGAGAACGGGACGATGAGATGAGATAGATGGATGGCATCACCGACTCAGTGGAGATGAGTTTGAGTAAACTCCAGGAGTTGGTGATGGAGAGGGAATCCTGGCATGCTGTAGTTCATGGGGTTGCAAAGTGTCGGACACGACCAAGTGACTGAACTGAACTGAATCAGTTCCTATTGTTCCCTGACCTCCATTCCTGAAAGGCTCACAGCTTTCTGTTGAATGAAAAAGCAGATTTCTGTTTTGGGCAACATGGCTGAGTATAGACTTTGCAGGGTCTTTCTGCCTCAAAAGAAATGTTGTAGATAAAACAGACTTAAACACACATTTTTTTTTTTTTTTTAATTTCCAGTAAGGAAAGGAAATCTCTAAATTCCTCCTTCTGTGTCTCTCACCCCCCGCCTCCACTCCATGCCGTCTAAAGTGAACTTGAGCCAGAGGGGTGGTAAAACAGCAGCAGGTAAACATATTGCAAATTCAGTCTTCCTCCCAGAGAGGAAAACACTTACTTTAGCATTGTGGTCAGTGGCACCTCTGAATTAGAGTTCAAGGTCAGTGGGAAGGTTGGGACTGACCCCAAGGTCACAATCTAGGACCTTCAAAGCATGCTAAACTGGGCTCCAGGTTATTCACATTTTCCTGGTCTTCCAGCAGTTTGAGTTAAATCCCTGGACAGGGTGATATTAAAAATGTTTGACAACTTACATAGCATAGACACCAGCTAATCAGAACAGGATCCAGCCAGAAAAGATCATGACTACAATAATGATGTCTGTTGTTGTTTTGTTTGTTTAATTGCTAGGTCATGTCTGACTCTTCTGTGACCCCACGGACTGTAGCCCACCAGGCCCCACTGTCCATGGGATTTCCCAGGCAAGATATTTGAGTGGGTTTTCATTTCCTTCTCCAAGGGATCTTCCTGACTCAGAGATTGAACTTGAGTCTCCTGCATTGGCAGGTGGATTCTTTACCACTTGGCCACCTGGGAAGAATTTGCTTCCCAATGCAGGAGATGTGAGTTTGATCCCTGGGATGGGAAGATCCCCTGGAGAAGGAAATGGCAACCCACTCCAGTATTCTTGCCACAATAATCCTATGGGACAGAGGAGCCTGGCAAGCTACAGTCCATGGAGTCGCAAAGAGTCCTGTCAGACAGGACTGAGTGACGGAGCAGGCATGCCCAGTCTCCCAGCAGAGGGAAACACAATCCTCTCTGCAAGCAGGACTCCAATCTGCCATCGATTAATGTCCCCACGAGCTAACATCCACCGTCAATGAGCTCACAATCAACGGTCACTGAACACAGAGCCACAAACAGTGAGTGACACGAATCATTCAATAGAAACTACACACAACAGCTGGGACCTCCCAGACCTCGACTCTTGGAATGCCTGAATATAGAATACAGCTGCCACCAGAGTGAACATTTTAATCAGTACTTACTACACAGCAGGCCCTGTTAGAAGCACTGCATACCTTGTGCCAGATGCGGTGACTCAGCTCCACACTCACCTTCTCATTTGCACTGGATTAAAAGGTGGGTAGAAGGTGGTAGCTATTTTGGTCTTGGCAGTGCCTCTGGCAGCCACTGCCAAATGGGCAGTAGCAATGGTAGTGACAGCTCCTGTGGCTTGGACTGAGGCAAGGACTTACATGCGAAAGGTCCCTGAAGGGACAGTGGTCAGCAGATGAGCAGTACTCTATAGCTCCTGCTGTCTCGATCGTGCATACTGCTACGTCACTTCAGTCATGCCCAACTCTTTGCCATCCCATGGACTGTATCCCACCAGACTCCTCTTTTCATTGGATTCTCCAGGCAAGAATACTGGAGTGGGCTGCCATGCCCTTCTCCAGGGTATCTTCCCCACCCAGGGACTGAACCGGCATCTCTTATGTCTCTGGCTTTGGCAGGAGGGTTCTTTACCATGAGTGCCACCGGGAAAGCTCACCACACTTAAGAATAAGCTCATTTCTACATTGGGCTCCCTCCGTGGCTACTGAGAGATAGTAACTCAGCAAGGTTTATTGCTTAATAGTGAATATCTGAGAGACACGTGAATATGATCCTAGGAAAGTCTTCTGTGTCTTTGAAAGGTCCATGAGGCTTAAATTTTCCTGAAGTCCTAGCAAGTGTTTTTATAATCACACCCATGTTTTCAAGACAGATTCTGTGTTTCTGTTCTTCCTGGAAGACACTTTTTAATTATAGCATTGTTTGCTCTCTGGAGAGGCTGGGAATGAGAAATAGTTTTATTGTTGAACTTTGCAAGTCTGGGCTCTTAAAAGTTTTTTTTTTCAGTTGGAGGATAATGGCTTAACAATACTGTGTTGGTTTCTGCTGTACAATAACATGAATTAGCCATGAGCATACATATGTCCCCTCCCTCTTGAGCCTCTTTCTTACCCCTACCTCCCCCGATTCCACCCCTGTATGTTGTCACAGAGCACCAGGCTGAACTCCCTGTGTTATCCAGCAACTTCCCACTAGTTATCTATTTTACACATGGTAATGCATATATTTCAATGCTTCTCTCCCAATTTGTCCTACCCTCTCCTTACCCCAATGTGGTACCTGGAGGTTTGAATTTTTTTTTTTTTTTAGTTATTTACTTATTCCCCACAGCGCACTGAATGCTTAATAAATGGTTATGGACTTTGAGTTTCACTTAAATGGGTATGTTCCATGTCTAATTGGCTCCTGCACAATTGCATAGTTCCTCTCTAGCATCACCAGGAGAGGGGGAGCCACTTTGGGTTGCACTGTGCCAGGTGGAAATGCATGAATTCACCCTGGCTCCTGACAAAGAGCATGGGAAGATGCTAAACTGAAACCTTCCATTTTTAGAACAATGTAGTGATGTGGCACTCATCACTCTCAGGTGGTATTTTATCCTGCAGTTACCACTGGTATTTTATGACAGTGCTTACCCAGGTATGGATTTTATTTCTCATGCAGGAAACTGAGGACAGGAATGAGGTTGAAGAAGACTCTAGATAGTGAAACCAACATTCATATAATTTCTATTATGTGATTTTTGAAGAATTTTGTTTTGCATTCCTTTAGGTGGTGCAGTGGTAAAGAATCTATTTGCCAATGCAGGAGACCCAGGTTCCATCCCTGGGTTGGGAAGATTCCCTGGAGTAGGAAATGGCAACCCACTCCAGTATCACTGCCTGAAGAACTCCATGGACAGAGGAGCCTGGCAGGCTACAGTCCATGGGGTTTCAAAAGAGTCAGACACAACTGAGTGATGGAGCATTAATGCTCCATCTTAAGGGAGCTTAAGCATTGAGCAGCACTTATCTAACTTGATAGTTGTAGGCTGACTGAATGTTTGAGATGTCCTCAAAAATTATGGCTTTGGTCTTAGAAAAGCTATTTGAAACTATTACTTCTAGTGATATTTAAACAGCATGGCCACTGAGTCTGGAGACTTCCCTTAGACTATGAAATATCCTAGATGGTAAAATCACATCATCTTTGAGTAGAAAAATGCTTATCCTTTCGTCCTGCACAGCGGGATAGGAACCTAGCTTGTTCCATAATGAAATCAGATGAGTAAAGCGTACTTTACTAAGAAAAGAGTTGAAGCAAAGAAATTTCTGCTGCATTTACTCTGTAGGAAATCATCTATCCATCAGACTTCCAACTGACCTCAACTCTTAAGAAATAGCTACAACAAGCATAAACATTGAGTTACATTTTTAAAGAAACTTTCCCACGATTTAGGGGACTGTTGACTGGATAAACTGACAGATCTATAATTCTGGGAGAGTAGACTGTTGCCCTGACTGGTTTGACTTATTTCAAAGCTACACTTAATTTTTTTGTGTGTGTGAAATAATCTGGATTCTTAAAAAAAAAAAAAAAAAAGTTGGATTGCATAATATTGAGAAATACTGAGCCATTTGCCTGGAAGAAGTAGATGTGAGAGAAAATTTGAACTAATTTAGAGATGGATACTATTGATATCTACCTTCTGAGACTTTTAGGCTGACCCACTGAAGAGGCATTACTTAACAGCACTAGGCAACTATGGGGATGATCAGCTTAGAGTGTTTGGTGGTATTGTGTTTGTGAGAGAGAAGGGGAAGAAGGCAGTAAGGATTCCAAAGTAGGGGCCAAGTTATGCATGAGATATTTGATCCATAACATAAGGGAGATTGAAGCAAAGAATCTCAAGCAAGAGGGGTGTGCATTTATTGATCTTCCTTTAAGAAGGACACAATGATAAGCATTGGGAAAATGAGGATGAGTAAGAATTGGTCTCTGATCTCAAGAGGCTCACAGGTTTGCTGGAGGACAGACAAAAATATTTGATAAGTATGGCAGAGTGTTAGAGATGCTCTGATAGAGGTCAGTGCGGGAGACCAAGAAGAGAAGGGCCAGTTGATTGAGTCTAGAAATCTGGGAGAATATATTCATGGGCAGATGCTATTCACATGTCTTATAGGAGAAGTAGCCCTCAGAGGGGATGGAGGGTATCAGACTTAACGTCTTCAGGTAGGCTCTTTGAAGGCAAGTGATGAGAGGTGAGACTAGCAAAGTAGGCAAGGGCCACATTAGGAAAGACCTTGTGTACTAGGCAAAGGAGATCTCGGTGATACAACAGAATTTGCATTTTAGCAAGTTTATTTTTTCACTGTACAGCTGGAGTTGGGCCAGACTCAAATCAGGGAGACAGTCTAGGAGGAAATGATGAGGTCTTGAGATAAGCGAATGGTGGTGGGAAGAGAGTAGAAGGGATAGAGCTGAGACATTTTCAAGGTAGAATTGGAAGGAACTTAATGATTTTAGATATGAACGGGGATTGAAGAAGCAAAGTTGAAGCTAACTCTAAGACTTTTAGATTGACCCGCTGGAAGAGGCATTACTTAACACCACCAAGCAACCAGTGGGACGATCAGCTTAGTATGTTTGCTTGCTCTGGGGGAGGGATAAAAAAGGAGTCATTGCAGTAGAGCTCGGACAAATGAATTTGTTGTGTTTTTAGTATTTATAGGTAAATCTCCCTAGACAACAGGCTGGTGATGCACAGTTAATAGAAGATGTCATTCTATTTCCCTGAAGTCCATGGGATCTCAAGTAGCCAGACATGACTCAGCAACTGAACAATGATTCTGTTTCCCAGATCTCAGAGAGAGTACATGGTGACCCTGCAGAAGCTGGGTGAGGAGCTTGGGGAATAAATGTTCTCACTTCTCACCCTTCTGCCTTCTGACTTCCTCTCCATTCCTCTGGTAGCCTGAACCGAACTGAAAGCTAGACACCCAGAGAGCCCAGTGAATGCAGTCCATGTGAGTCAGACTCCAAGGGAACAAGTAGGGTGGAAGAGAGTGATAGAAGATCTGGGAGTTCAAAATGAATATATGTAGGACAGGCAACACCTGAGGGCAGGTAGTATAAGAATTGTCAGCATGGGAGAAAAGAAGAAGGCCAGAAGATAAAGCAGGTGAAGGACTTCTTTGGCGGTCCAGTGGTAAAGACTTCACCTTCCAATGCAGGGGGTGCTGGTTCAAACCCTGGTCAGGGAACTAGATCCCAAATGCCTCGTGGTCAAAAAATCAAAAACAGAAGCAATATTGTAACAAATTCAATAAAGATTCAATAACTGGTCCACATTTTAAAAATCTTAAAAAAAAAAGTAAAACTGGTATTTAAAAATAAAAGAGAAAGAAAAACCAGGTGACTCAGAGGATAAAAGAAAAAGGAAATGGAAGTGGTCAGTGGTGCCTAGGGCTTCCCAGGTAGCGCTAGTGGTAAAGAATCCTCCTGCTAATATAAGAGATGCAAGAGACCTGGTTTCCATTCCTGGGTGGGGAAGATCTCCTGGAGGAGGAAATGGCAAACCACACCAGTATTCTTGTCTGGGAAATCCCATGGACAGAGGAGCCTGGTGGGCTACAGTCCATGGGGTCGGAAAGATTTGGACATGGCTAAGCACAGCACCCAGGAATGTGGCCTAAGATGTGGGTGAATCCACTGGATTTAGTAAGATTTCACAAAAGTAGCTTCAGTGGAGTGGTGGAACCAGGAGTCAATCAGATGAAGTGGATTAAAAAATAAAAAGGCTTTTCAAAATGAAGTTCTTCTGAGCCTTCTGAGAAGGCCAAACCTTCCTAATTCCTTCATTTCTCCATACAACAATGTTTTAGGTTCTTTCAACTTTCGAGTCATTCTTTTTGTTCATATTTATTTGTTTTCTTGTTTGTTGAATATCTCTCCTATCAAGCTGTAAGTTCCATAGGGCAACATCATATCTGTTTTATGCTCCAATATACATCTAGTACCTAATACAATGCCTCACAATTAGAAGGTTCCCAACAAAT
The DNA here is from genome assembly GCF_963930625.1 of Muntiacus reevesi. Lineage (NCBI taxonomy): Eukaryota > Metazoa > Chordata > Mammalia > Artiodactyla > Cervidae > Muntiacus > Muntiacus reevesi. Next base: position 57,347,382 of record NC_089251.1, on the reverse strand, counting down.
ATTTGCTGAATTAATAAGTGAACAAAGTAGTGAAGAAACTGAAAAAAAAACCAAACAACAATAAAAAGGCTTTTCATTTCTAGCTGTATAGATGACTAATTGTGTAGCACGATTTCTCCCAGTAAAAGAATCTGCAACATAAGGATTAAGTTAGCTCTCATTAGCATATTTTTAAAAGCATGACTCAGTTGATAAGAGAAATAATATGAGACTGGATGCAGTAAGAAAATTATTTCACAAGTGAGGTTAACCACGTTTGTGCATGCTAAGCCACTTTAGTAATGTCTAACTCTTTGTGACCCTATGAACCATAGCCCGCCAGGCTCTTCTGTCCACAAGATTCTCCAGACAAGAATTCTAGAGTGGGTTGCCATGCCCTCTTCCAGGGTATGCACAGGAGATACCAAAGAGAAGTTGGTTAGTTACAGAGGCACAACAATTAGAATGATGGGGAACTCTTCAACAGTTAAAGTGAAAGCTGAAAAACAGTGCAATAATGGTTTTACAGTATTGTAAGCAAATGCTATCAACTGAGAATTGTGGGTCCCCTAAAAACATCTTTCAAGAACAAGAACCATGCAAAGATGTCAGTGGTGAGAAGTTTCATACTAAGAGGCCTTTATTAAGCTAACTTCCAAAGGCTGTACTAGGGGGAGGGGAAAATGACCCCACTAGGAAAGCCTGGGATGTAAGAAGAAATGGTGGGCTAAGAACATAGTCAGTGTTTGAATAAAGCTAAACAAACGTTTGAGCTTCCCAAGTGGGACACTGGTAAAGAAACTGTCAATGCAGGAGATGTAAGAGACACCAGTTTGATCCCAGGGTTGGGAAGATCCCATGGAGTAGGAAATGGGGTAGGAGCCTGGTGGCCTACAGGCCATGGGGTTGCAGAGAATTGGACTCAACTGAGCACACACACACACACACACACACACACACACACACACACTCAGAAACAAGCATCAACTGTTCAAAATAATAAAATATCTAATTTGTGAGGGAACTATAGTAGGTTTGGGGAGGGGAGAGATAGAAGTTAAAGCACTCTGAGGTTCTTTTTAGTTTGAGAGAAGGGAATAAATGTTGACAAATTTATTTTTGTCAAGACAGATTTTGACAAAGTAGATTTTATTTAATTAGATATGATGTTAAAAACTCTTAGAGGTAAGCACTTTTATAACAGCGATAAAATATATAATTTCTTTAGACTAGTGAACAAAACATTAATGAAAAAATGAAACAAAACTCAAACCATCTAAGAAAAGAGAAAAAGATGACATGAAAATTCATAGCACATGCCATATTTTTACAAAACAGAAGTAGAGTCACAGATGTAGAAAGCAAACATACGTTTACCAGGGGACAAGGTGGGGAGGGATAAATTGGGAAATAGGGATTGACATATATTTCGGCATATATTTACTACTATATACGCGGGCTTCCCTGATATTTCAGTTGGTAAAGAATCTACCTGCAATGCAGGAGACTCCAGTTCAATTCCTGGGTCTGGAAGATCCCCTGGAGAAGGGATAGGCTACCCTCTCCAGTATTCTTGGGCTTCCCTTGTGGCTCAGCTGGTAAAGAATCCGCCTGTAATGCGGGAGACCTGGATTCAATTCCTGGGTTGGGAGGATTCCCTGGAGGAGGGAAAGGCTACCCACTCCAGTATTCTGGCCTGGAGAATTCCATGGACTGTACACCCCATGGGGTCACAAAGAGTCAGACATGACTGAGCAACTTTCACTTCACTTCACTTCACTACTACAATATACAAAATAGCCTAAATAGCACAGGGGACTCTACTCAGCGCTCTGTAAAAACCTGTATGGGAAAAGAATCTAGAGAGTGGATGTGTGCATCTGTGTAACTGTTTCACTGTGCTGTATCAGAAACTAACACAACATTGTGTATCACCTCTAGTCCAATAAAATTTAAAAAAATAAGAAAAAATAAAAAAGGAGAAACTTTTCTGAAAGAAACAAAGCAAAGCAAAACCTCTCTTACCCTGGAGAGAAATTCTGGGGGGGAAATGGTGCTTCCAAATAATTCCAGATTCATATAAAAGGATGATACTAGCAGTGAGTTGGAGGTGACTCATACTGGGTCTGAGTTTCCAAGCCTGCCTAATCCTGACAGATCAGAAGCACTGAGTGGGCTGCAGGAGGGCCTCTTGCTTCTCACGAAAGTCCTGGAAAAATGGCTCTGGCTAACTGGGTTTCATTCTGAGGACCAGCCTGGGGGCTGCAAGTGAGAGAGAGTGATAGGTGATGCCCCCAGCCCCTGGCAATGGCTTCACACACTCAAGTCTGTGAAGATTGGGTTTTAGGTTTTTATTTTTTAAGTTTTTTTTAATTTTTGGCTGTGCTGAGTCTTTGTTGCTGCACGGGCCTTTTTCTAATTTTGGTGAGTCAGGGCAGCACTGCGCCGGCTTCTCATTGCAGTGGCTTCTCTTATTGCGGAGTACAAGCTCTAGAGTGCTGGGGCTTCAGTAGCTGTGGCTCCTGGAGCCCAAGCTCAATAGTTGTGGAGCATGGGTGTAGTTGCTCCACAGCATGCGGGATCATCCCGGACCAGGGGTTGAACCCACGACTCCTGCATTGGGCCGAGGATTCTTTACCAGGGAAGCCCCGAGGGGTAGCTTTTAAAAAGCTTCTTAGAATTTTACTTTCCTTGAACATCTCTTCTTTGGAAGAGGTGGCTCAACAAGGGAACAGTTTAACAGGTTAAAAGATCTCCCGGGTGGAGGTGAGGGTGAAAAAAAGTGAGCACTTAAAGTTTTTCTCTGAGACAAGCTGGAAATATATTCTTAGAGAAAACACCCATTTCTTGAGCCTTGAGCTCTCCAGGAAAGTTTGGACTGGTAGAGTAGCCACACCCACAGGAGTCTAAGAATTTCTATATCACCCATCCTCTTTAATTCCCTCACCAATCTTGGGTGATATTAGGGAACTCTGGCAGGTAAACTTCCAAGTATTTGATAGTAATGGGGTGGATGGTATGGGTGGCATGGGATGTGTGAAACCATGATGTGGAAAGGCAGTTGGTTCTAGACCGGAGAACTGAATGGATTGTTTCAAAATTGTTCTGATGCGATTAAACCCAGGAGCAAAGAATTGGTGCTGTTGATGGACAGGACTGTGTGTGCATGTGTGTGTGCATGCTCAGTCATAATCGACTCTGGGAACCCATGGACTGTAGCCCTCCAGTCTCCTCTAACCATGCCATTTTCCAGGCAAGAATTCTGGAGGGGGTAGCCATTTCCTACTCCAGGGGATCTTCCCAACCCAGAGATCAAATCTGTGTCTCTCGAGTCTCCTGCCTTGGCGGCAGGTGGATTCTTTACCACTGTACCACTTGGGAAGCTACTCTGTCTAATTGGTATGTCAGTTTGTCCCACCCTCTCCTTCCCCTGCCGGGTCATGTGAGCTAATATTTGATATTTGTTGTTCTCTTTCTGACTTACTTCCCTCTGTATAATAGGCTCTGGGTTCATTCACCTCACTAGAACTGACTCAAATGCATTTCTTTTTATGGCTGAACAGCATTTCATTGTCTATATGTGCCACGACTTCTTTATCCATTTATCTGTTGATGGACAGACATCTAAGTTGCTTCCATGTCCTAACTAAATAGTGTTGAATGTAAATAGTGCTGCAGTGAACACTGGGATACACGTGTCTTTTTCAAATTTGGTTTCCTCAGAGTATAAACCCAGTAGTGGGGTTGCTGGGTCATATGGTAGTTTTATTCCTAGTTTTTAAAGGAATCTCCATACTGTTCTCCATAGGGGCTGTTATCAATTTACATTCCCAATGACAGTGCAAGAGGGTTCTCTTTTCTCCACTTTCTCCAGCATTTGTTGCTACTAGTTTTTAAAAAGCTTACAAGCATAGGATAAGAAATCAAACAGCATGAAAGCTTTCATTGTGAAAAGTGACACTGTCTCTGCTCTGAGTCATATATTGCAGCCCAGAGATTACTGCCATCAAGAGTGATTTTTCTGTTTTGATGGTTTTATTCATTGGAAGGACTGATGCTGAAGCTTCGATATTTTGGCCACCTGATGTGAAGAGCCGACTCATTGGAAAAGACCCTGATGCTGGGAAAGATTGAGGGCAGGAGAAAAAGGGGACAACACAGGAGGAGATGGCTGGATGGCATCATCAACTCAACGGACATGAGTTTGAGCAAACTCTGGAAGATGTTGAAAGACAGAGAAGACTGGTGTGCTGCAGTCCATGGGGTTGCAAAGAGTTAGACATGACTTAGTGACTGAACAACAACAGGGGTTTATAGCTTTAAAAGGTAGATACTAGGGTAGATCTCAGAAAAATTATCGTGGATGAAGGCACAGCTGCCTCACAAAGATAGACACATGCACAGCGGGGACACTTCCCATGGGGCTCACTAGCTGCTGTCTCTTGCTTCTGTGCCCATGTTGGGCTCAGGATACCCTGCAGTTGGGGTCAGCTGGGGGGAGAAGGCTAGCATGTAGTTCTCCAGAGACCACTTATCATCCTAGATCACCTGGAAAGCCTATTGAAGAAACCAGATTCCCCGAGGTTCTCAGGGGGGCCATTTGAGGTTTTGGCAATTTGGAAAGTCTGTTGAAGAAACCAGATTCCCTGAGGCTCACAGGAGGGCCATTTGGGGTTTTCTAACCCTAGGGCTTCCCAAGTGGCTCAGTGCTAAAGAATCCGCTTGCCAAGTAGGAGACACAGGTTTGATCCCTGGGTCAGTAAGATCCCCTGGAGGAGGAAATGGCAACCCAGTCTAGTATTGTTCTGGGAAATCTCAGGGACGTAGGAGCCTGATGGGCTATAGTCCATGGCGTTTCAAAAGATATGGACAAGACATAGTGACCAAACAAATACAACGGCCTCGAGATTAAGGAGGAAGAGTTTGCCTTTGGCCACATGCTCCTTCACTCAGCAGAAGCAAGGCACCCAGGAGCTGCTGGGTTGGATCCTGGGCAGGAGAGCAAGGCAGGGACAAAGGCCAGGAAGTTGATGGGTTGTAGGAAATCTCATGGTGGGTGCTGGGCAGCGGAAGTTAAAGTTAGGAGTCCTTGTGGCAACTGTGGGTGCAGAGGTGGGAGAAATGAAGCCTCTGGGGCTGTTGGTGTCCTGACTGTGCTACTTTGCTTTCTGAAAGTTCATCTTGGGCTCTTACTGCAAATGGCTGACAGCTGCGGCTTCAGCCAGCAGCAGCAGCAGCAGACAGGCAGGTTGGCTGAAGGAAAGGCATGCAGACAGCTGTTCAATTCTATTAGTACTTTTGGACTCCCAGCCAGGGAGTTCTCGATGACAGATCAAATGAAAGAGGAAATGAGGTCACCAGTGACTCAGTGCCCACAGATGCTGGGGGTCTTAGGGTGAGATCCCATCCATTGCCTGGGTCTTCTTTGTAGCTGGATCTGAGCATGACTGGTGAGGAGTGAGCTGGTCCAAGAGGCTGTGCAGAGTTCATCACGAAATCTTGCAGGAATGTAAGCACGCAAGCTCTTAAGTATGCAAGCGTGTACCGACAGGTGTGCTGTCGCTTTCCCCTTTCACACCAGGACCACGTCTGGGCTGGCTTAGCTCTGCCACATGAGAAAACAGGCTGTCCTTGGGGAGCCCCTACGTCCTGTGTCTGGGCCACATATGTCAACAGATGTCTGCTCTTCTAAGACTGGGCCTCCGGGCCAGTTGGCAGTCTTTTACCTCCATGTGACACACTCCACCTAATGAGGGGCTCCCTGTTGTCTCCATTCTCTTTACCTCTAGCAAGTGGAGGTACAGAGACTTTGCAAGGCGCAGTGACTGTTGGAGAAAGTGAACAAGAACAACCAAAAGTTATCTAAATGGCATTTCCCATGGGACAAGGGAGGGGTCTGTCTGTCATCTGACTCCTATCCCCATTTGCTGACCTTCTTCCCAAGACTGGACATGCCTTGGAAGAAGGGAGGCTGAAAACAAGATTGAAGAAGGAGACCTTCCAACCTTTTGTAGAACACAGGGAGCTCAGTACTCTGTAATGGCCTATATGGGAAAACAACCTAAAAAGGGGTGGATATATGTATACGTGGGCTTACCAGGTGGTGCTAGTGGTAAAGAACCCACCAGCCAATGTAGGAGACATAGGAGATTCCAGTTCGATCCCTGGGTTGGGAAGATCCCCTGGAGGACACCATGGAAACCCACTCCAGTACTCTTGCCTGGAGGATCCCTAGGACAGAGGAGCCTGGCAGGCTATGATTCACAGGGTCGCAAAGAGTAGGACACGACTGAAGAGACTGAGCACGCACGCACGTATGTATATGTATGGGAATTCCTATAGTAGTAGGAATTAGTAGTAGGAATATAGTAGCTCTGTAGTAAAGAATCCTCCTGCAAATTCAGGAGACGTGGGTTCGATCCCTGGGTCAGGAAGACTCCCTGGAGTAGGAAATGGCAACCCACTCCAGTACTCTTGCCTGGAAAATCCCACGGACAAAGGAGCCTGGTGGGCTACAGTCTGTGGGGTTGCAAAAGAGTCGGAAATGACTTAAGCAACTGAGCACATATGTGTACGTTTAACTGATTCTCTTTGCTGTACCCTGAAAGTAACACAACATTATAAACTAAATATACTCTAATAAAAATTTAAAAAAAAGAAGTAGCCATTTCCAAGCTGCCCCAAATACCCAGCCTGACCAGAGATATACTGGCCTTGACTCAGCCCATGCGTTATATCCTTGTTGTGTTGACTCATCTCTGTTTAATACTATAAGGCCCCCCTTTCCTGTGACAGGAAGAGCCTGGGGCTAGTTACTTTCAGTTTATGCAAATTGGGCAGGAGGGATGACGGGTTTGTGTGCCTATGGTCCGGGAGGGCAAACAGAGGCCAACACAGAGATGGGACTTGATCCCAAGCTGTGCCTAAGGGAGAGGCCCAGCCTCTTGCAGAGGAGTGATTCTCCTGCTTCTTGTCTGTTCCAGAAATGTGAGCGAGAGGACTTCCCAGGTGGTCTAGTGGTTAGGACTCTGCACTTCACAGCAGGAAGCCTGGGTTTAATCCTTGGTTGGGGAAGATACCACAAGTCAAGTGGCCCAAAAGAAAAAAAAATGTGAGCTAGATCCTCAAGTTGTTATTCAGTCACTGAGTCGTGTCCAACTCTTCAAAACCACATGGACTGCAGCCTCATAACTTGGACTTATTTCCACAGCTGAGGGCAAAGCTCCTCATCTTTGGGAAGAGAAGGCTTCTCCTCCTGGTATCATAGCTTTCCCTTTGCTTCTGCCTGCCCCCCTCCTGGCATGGGAGTGGTTGGGAAAGCTAGGAAGGGGAGTGGAGGTGGACCGCCCAGCCACGGGATACGTGTGTCTTCTTAAGGGAGAGACAGGATGTGCATATGCCTACTTGGACATGGAGAATTGACAAACAGGCAGCTTAACGCATGCCAGTGAGTTTTCCAAGTCAGAACCGCCAGAAGGATGGAAGTAGGGATCCAAGTAGAGGCCTGGTAGGGACCATGGATGTTGGGGCATCCATGGAGGGGCTGCACTGGCTAAAGGAAAATTTAAGGAAAACCTCTGGTCTTTGTCAAAGCTATAGTTTTTCCAGTAGTCATGTATGGATGTGAGAGCTGGACCATAAGGAAGCCTGAGTGCTATGGTGCTGGAGAAGACTCTTAAGAGTCCCTTGGACTGCAAGGAGATCAAAGCAGTCAATACTAAAGGAAATCAACCCTGAATATTTGTTGAAAAGACTGATGCTTAAGTTCCAATACTTTGGCCACCTGATGCGAAGAGCTGACTCATTGGAAAAGACCCTGGTTCTAGGAAAGATTGAGGGGAGGAGAAGAAGGAGATGACATAGGATGAGATAGTTGGAATGGCAACACTGACTCAGTGGACATGAGTTTGGGCAGACTCTGGGAGATAGTAAAGGACAGGAAAGCCTGGTGTGCTGCAGTCCATGGGGTTGCAAAGAGTAGGACACGGCTGATTGACTGAACAACTATCAGTCTTTGTATTCAAAACAAAGCAATTAACTGAATCTCTCATTTGGTTACTGGAGAAAGGGTCAGGGAACGCTCCCTGGCTGCCTGAGTCCGAGGTTCTTGGAGCTCCAATGATTTCTTGGGCATCAGAGGCTGTTCTGGTCTTGAGCTGTCATTGCAGTGGGAACATAGCAGACACAGAAAATTGTAAATCGGGAGGGTAACTGCCAGGCCTTAGTAACCCATCTGATAGGCTATCACTGGCAAGACAGAAATGAGTTACATTACTATTGACAAGGCCAGACAGGAAGGCTTGTTCATCAACAGGAAAGTGAAGCCTTGTCATTTGGTCTTAAAATTTTTTTTTTTTATTTATTTAGGCTGTGCTGGATCTTTGCTGCTTTGCTTGGGCTTTTCTCTATTTGTGGCGAGCTGGGGCTACTCTTTGTTGAGGTGCACGATCTTCTCACCGATGTGGATTCTCTCGCTGCAGAGCATGGGTTCTAGTAGTTGTGGCACGTGGGCTTAGTTGCCTAGCAGCAAGTGCAGTCATCCCGGACCAGGGATCAAAACCATGTCCTCTGCATTGGCAGGTGGATTTGTAACCACTGGACTGTCAGGGAAGTCCTGTTTTTTTTTTTTTTTTTCAATGCTCTTAAGATACGAATTTCAACAGTGGAGACACAAGCAATAAATATTTTCTTGACTTGATTGATTTGGATATTACTGGGGCTAGTTTTATAGCTAGTCTTGAACCTTAGGAAACAGAAGAATTACTTGGTTATTTTCATTATAAAAGCTAGATATTTCTGAAGTGGCAGAAAGAAAGATGCTAGTATTGGATGGGGCCTTGGGTATCCAATCCCTGTAGATGAGGAAGGCATCTGAGATGGTGTGGTCTGCCTGGAAATACTCATCTGGGGACCGAAGAAACCTGGCTCCAAACTCACCACCACCACCAGCTGTATTACCTGTTTGCAGGATGCTTTCCTGCCTGTCTTTCATGTGACTTGTCTCATTTCTTGCTTCTAATGTGAACAGGACAATAGTTATCATGAACACCTCTTCTGTGTGACAGTTGGGGGTGCCAGGGGCATGCATCCTGGGGACCCAAGAGCTGGAGGCTGTTGCTACAGAAACGGAAACAGAATGAAAGGCAATGAAAGAAACTCACATGAAAGTGGCTGCCACATCACAGACCCAGTCCCCATCAGGGTCCAGTGATGTCTTTTCTGTGTTCACACCCACCCATCTCTGCTGGGTCTTCAGTGGATGGATCTGGATCACCTTGGAGACCTCCTCCATGCCCACAGCTTGCCCCACCCTTCAGATCATCAAATGTTACTTCCCCGTAGCCTTCTCTCTCCTCCCCAGATGGGAAAACTGAGGCACCCCAAACAAATCACCGTGCTTTCCCAAACTAGGTAGATGTTCACTTCTGTAAGCACAACTTTGCACTTAAAAAAAAACAGCATTATTGCATTTCAAATTTATCCACAAGCATTGCTTGCTTTTACAAAGTGAACTTTCAATACAGCTTAAGGAGTGAACTCAAAATGAGAATGAGGATGGTCAGGGAATCTGGGAAATCTGTATTAGAAAAAGAGTGGTTATCAGTCACCCATATTTATTATTTTACTTTATCCTCATACCATCATTAAGCTTCATAAAACACCTTGACCTTCCCTCCTTAGAGAGTATAAACCAGGCTTAGAGGAGTTAAGTAAATGGCCCAAGTTTCAGTAAATAGGAAGTAGCAGAGACAGGACATGAACCAGAGTCTCACATCTTCAAAACTTCTGCACTTTCTCAAGTTTTGACTTCTGGCTTTCTGAGCAGCCACTGGAACACAGAAACACAAAAGCATAAGTAAAAAACACCACCAGCAAAAAAGCACACAAAAAGGAAAAACCTCAAACAAAACTTTGGTCTCAGGAATCTTTTGTCTTTCCATAGAGTACACTGACTCTGGAAGCTTTGGAAAATAATCAGTAAAGATCACATAAAAATAGGCATCAAATTCATGTCATTGGGCAGTGTCATCTGATAAAAATCCAATTGTAAGCTGCAAATGTGAGCCTCATAGGGAATTAAAATTTTTGTAGAACTTGCATTTAAAAAGTAAAAAAGAAAGAGATGAGATTAATTTTTGTATATTTTATTTAACCCAGTAGATCCAAAATATTGTCATTTGAACACATAATTAATATAATAATAATCAGTGAGATATTTTATGTCCTTTATTTAATAATAAAGAATGTAAACTATGTCATCTGTGACATTTGGGGTTTGTTTTATAATTTAGATGCTCAAGAGCCATGTATGGTTAGTGTATAGTGCAGGTCTATAAGTAAAGAGAAGGAAAAATATTCCTGGAAGTATGGTCATTGGGTGTCAAGGTCATGGTTAATTCTTAAGGGCTTGAAATTTACCCTGGCATGGAGTGTTGAAAATATCAGCAAGAAGTAAGATGAGAGAGTGATTGTTACACCTAAATTACATATAACAACCACTCTCTCATCTTACTATTGAAATTATATACAAGCCTCTGTCCTCATCTTTTGAAGTAAAAGGCTGATTGAAGAGCTAATGATTGGGAAATGTGAAGATGCAGAAACTGTGAGGCTGGGAAACTGGTAACAATTTATACTATAATTCTGCCACATAGCAGAATCACAGAACTCACGATTATCTGCAAGATATTGGTACAGGCCTGATACACTTTCCTGAACTGTTTCTTATAAGAGGCAGACCCTCCATTAGGTGAAAACTACTGACCACAAGAACACTGACCCCAGACTGGTTGGAACCAGAAGGCTGTTGTTGCTGACTCCCAGTTACCTCACCACCAGCCAATCAGAGGAATATCCACAAGCTGGCCACACCCTGCCCCTTGAACCATAACACTTCTCAGGACCGCTTCCAGGGTGGATCATGCAGTTTTGAGGGCAGCAGCCTGGTAGGACCCCCTCTGCCTGGCAAAGCAATGAAGCTATTTCTATTTCACCCAAAACTCTGTCTCCCAGATTTAATTTGGCACTGGTGTATGGAAGCTGAATTTCAGCAACATTATTATTATTTTTGATTAAGAAAGTCAAAATCACTGCAGATGGTGATTGCAGCTATGAAATTAAAAGACACTTACTCCTTGGAAGGAAAGTTATGACCAACCTAGACAGCATATTAAAAAGCAGAGACATTACTTTGCCAACAAAGGTCCATCTAGTCAAGGCTATGGTTTTTCCAGTGGTCATGTATGGATGTGAGAGTTGGACTGTGAAGAAAGCTGAGCACAGGAGAATTGATGCTTTTGAACTGTGGTGTTGGAGAAGACTCTTGAGAGTCCCTTGGACTGCAAGGAGATCCAACCAGTCCATCCTAAAGGAGATCCGTCCTGGGTGTTCATTGGAAGGACTGATGCTGAAGCTGAAACTGCAGTACTTTGGCCACCTGATGCAAAGAAGTGACTCACTGGAAAAGACCCTGATGCTGGCAGGGATTGGGGGCAGGAGGAGAAGGGGACAAGAGAGGATGAGATGGCTGGATGGCGTCACCGACTCGATGGACATGAGTCTGAGTAAACTCTGGGAGTTGGTGATGGACAGGGAGGCCTGGCGTGCTGTGATTCCTGGGGTCGCAAAGAGTCGGACATGACTGAGCGACTGAACTGAACTGAACTGAAACATTTCACACACAGACTAGGAGTGAGATGAAGGGAGCAGATTCGAAGTGAAGAGCTGCTGGGTTCACGTTCAAGCTGTGTTCCCCACCAGCAACTCTGGGAAGGTTGTTTAACCGCCTTGAACTCAGTTGACTTGTTTGCACAACAGGATCCCACGACCTGCCTTGTGGAGATCTCAATTGAGAGAATGTGACGATGATCACGGAGCCAATTTCTGGGGCTCACTTCCTTCTTTTCATAGTAACTTCCCTGCCTTCTGTGCAAAGTCCAGAAATAGAAGTCAGCCCGAGTCCCATTACTAAGAACTCGGCTTTGGGCCATTTCCCAGGAAGTGAACACACGTCAGTGATCATAGACTCAGGGGAGCACAAATAGAATTTTCCTCCTTTTTTTGGTAACTCCCCTGCATCTCTGAGGGCTTCGCTAGTGGCTCAGTTGGTTAAGAATCTGCCTGCAATGCAGGAGGCCTGGGTTCAATCCCTAGGTAGGGAAGATGCTCTGGAGAAGGGAATGGCTACGCACTCCAGCATTCTTGCTTGGAGAATTCCATGGACAGAGGAGCCTGTTGGGCTACAGTCCACGTGGTCACAAAGAATTGGGTACTACCGAGCAACTAACTAACACTTTCACTGCATCTCTGATGGAATACCTAATTTTGTTGTTATTGTTGTTTCTTTTAGGCAAACTTAGGCAATTCAAATTTTCCATAGTCATTTCATCTTATTTCATTTTATTTTTTTTAATTGAAGGACTTTAAGATATCCTCAGGTCTGCTTTTTAAAAACTGTTTATTTCTGGCTGTGCTGGGTCTTCGTTGCTGCCTGTGGGTTTTCTCTAGTTGCAGCGAGCAGGGGTTACTCCAGTTGTGGTAAATGGGCTTCTCATTGCAGTGGCTTCTCTTGTGGAGCGTGCGCTCTACGTTAACTGGGCGTCAGTAGTTGTAGCACACGGGTTCAATGGTTGTGGCCCGTGGGCTTAGATGTTCCTTGGCATACGGAATCTCCCCTGACCAGGGATCAAACACGCGTCCCCTGCATTGGCAGGTGGATTCTTATCCACTGAGACACCAGGGAGGTCCTTCACAGTCATTTCAGGTTTAAACTCAGCCAGGATTTAAACTCAGGTTTAAACTCAGGATTTCACCCCCCCCTTCTCCCCTGGAGGCACCCAGGATGTGAAGAGGTCTTCGCCTGGTGGAGCTGCTGGGGGCTGCAGGGGACAGGTCTGTGTCTAGCCACGTCTGCTCTCTGGTGTGCGTGCTGGCACTCAGTCGTGTCAGACTCTTTGGGACCCCATGGACTGTAGCCCGGCAGGCTCCTCTGTCCTAGTGATTCTCCAGGCAAGAATACTGGAGTGGATTTCATTGCCGTCTTCCAGGAGATCTTCCCGACACAGGGATCCAACCCATGTCTCTTGCATTTCCTGCACTGGCAGGCGGGTACTTAACCAGTAACCACCTGGGAAAACCCATCTAGTCTCCAGTCATTGGCTTTGTCTCCCATGGTTCCTGTTGTAGGGTGCTTTGTGTGTTTCTTCTCCCAACCACCAGTTTCAGGCCGGCAGACCTCTCTCCCTGCTGAGATACGGAGTAAAGGCAGCTTCTGGAAGATATTTTTCTGAACTTTCCTGGAAACTGCAAGGTTGTATAATGGTTTCTGTTTAGCGTTTTCTTGCTACCACTTTGGTCATTTCTAGCTTCTGTAAGGCTTGCAGCTTTCTTGGACTCCCTTAGATGTCTCAATGGATCTTGGGGTTGATCATCCACTCATTGCCTGGCTCAGCCCGGAGAAGGGGGCTCGCTCTGGACCGCACCCCCCCGCCAAGTCTGGCCTGGTGGGAAGGTTGTCTGACTCTTCGACATAGAGTGGGTGTAGGTTTGGGTCAGATAAATCTCATGTGGAATCAATGTTACTCTTGGAAACCTCATAGAAAGTTGTCTCATTGATACTGTCACCTGGCTCTCCTTAAGTCCACAAACCAGTTTTTTCTGGGGTAGTTTTGGAAGGCAGGTCAGGAATAATGTGGCTCAGACAGTAAAGAATCTGCCTGCATTTCAAAAGATCCGGGTTCGATCAGTGGGGAAGGGAATAGCAACCCACTCAAGTATTCCTGCCTAGAGAAGTCCATGGACAGAGGAGCCTGGGGAGCTATATAGTCCATGGGGTTGCAGAGTCAGACACAACTGATTCGCTTTCATTTCACAAGTGGAGGGGGTTGTATAAAACAGATGAGAAAAGGCAGAAGAAATTGTGAAGTGGGTGACAGTATGTGACAATCCTTAGCTAAATTTTCAAATTCTACCTTGCCACCAAAGCACCCTCTTCCCAGATTTGGGCTCATTGCCATCCTATCAGCTCTTTCTCTCCGTAGAGAGAAAAGCCAGCAGGAAGCAATGGGAGAGAGAATTCCTCCGCATTGTATAGCAGTTGAAGGGTGTGCTGCGTGTTGTCTGGGTTCCAGGCTGATTTAAGAAGAGGGCGTTTGGAGGCAAAGCCAAGCCGGGCTCAGCTGAGCCATAAACCACTGCTTTGCTGGAGAAGTGTCTGCCTTCAACACCTTATATCAGGAAACATTTTAAAAAACGAGTTTGCCACAGTTTTCTTCTGAAGTCTATATAATGTTTTCATCATTAGATAGGCAAGTTACGGAGGTTTTAACAAACACATTCTACGCTTCCTAGGAAGTTGCGGGTCGCTTTGTGGCGAGCAGCGCAGCGGTCTACATCCACCCAAGCCGCACCACCCCCGCCCCCGCGCCGCAAGGAACTCGCTCTCTCGCCACCTAGTGGTCATGTACCCACACTTCAGGGGACGTGCCTTTGAGAGCATGCCAGTCTAGGCTCTGTTACAGATTTTTTAGCAAAGAAAAGCTAAACTCAGATGAGAAATAGGGAGGAAAACAAAAACAAAAAACAACCTCTTACCACAAAAGTGTTTTAAGTGTTTTAAGAGAAAATTGGCATTTGTTTTTCTGCTCTGTCTATTCATTGCTTCTTAAATAGGGCTATCTGTATCTGACACTGTTCTAAAATTAGAAACAGATTTTTAGACGCGCTCAGTTTGAGGGAACTAAAAATGGCTGGGGCTTCACTGGTGGCTCAGTTGGTAAAGAATCCGCGTGCGATGCAGGAGATGCAGGCTCCATTCCTGACAATTCCCTGGAGAAGGGAACGGCTACCCACTCCAGTGTTCTTGCTTGGGAAATTTCATGGACAGAGGACCCTGGCGGTCCACAGTTCATGGGGTCGAGAAGAGTCCAGCATGACTGAGTACACATACACACACACACACACACACACGCGCAAGATGGTTGATATAAACTTTGTTATGCTTCATATTTTTGGAAGTAAAGTGCAGAGTTTTTTGAGGTCTGGGCTGTAGCATTCTGGAATGTTCAGAGAACTATTCCTAATGGGACCAGGAGGGGCTAAGCCGTGGACCTGGCGGAGGGCATTGACAGGTGAATCTGTGAATCCTGTCTGTGCCAAGTGACCCCTGAGGATGTGGAAGCAGAGACACAGCTCTTTCTATTTCCGAGAAGACATTATTAGTAACAATGACATAAATATTTATTTAACACTTGAAATCAGGATCTACAGCACTGTTTCCACTGAAACTGAGCAATGTTTTCCATAATTAGGACTTTCCGAAGTGACGTTTGGGTGGCTTTGTGTGCCGTCAAACTGAGCAACAGATGGTGGAGAATGTCTTCCTTCTGAGTCCCCTCTTGGGACCTGGGTCATTCCAACTGATGGAATCAGAAAGTTTGGACTTGAATCTCATCCGCCTCTAGTGTTTCCTGGACAAATCCCAGAAGCTGCATCTTCTTCTAAGTTGTTTTTAGCATAGACTTTGTAGAAGAAAAGGTCGACGTCCTGGTTTATACCTCCTCACTCCCAAATGCACTGATCTGAAGTACTTTCTTTGGCTGACATCTTTTGCATTTATACATACAAACATACTTTTTTTTTTTTTTTTGCCTAAATGAGGTCACACTTACTTATATTATTTTCTTTTAAAAAGCAACCTTACTAAAATTATAATTTACATACAGTAAAAGTTCATTTTTAAAAGATTTTTTTGATGTGGCCCATTTTTAGAGTCTCCCAGGTGGCGCTAGTGGTAAAGAACCCGCCTGCCGTGCAGGAGATGTAAGAGACACCGGGTCAATCCCTGGGTTGGATAGGTTCCCTGGAGGAGGAAATGGCAACCTACTCTAGTATTCTTGCCTGGAGAATGCCATAGACAGAAGCCTGGGAGTTGCAAAGAGTTGGACACCATGGAAGTGACTTAGCACACATTGAATTTGTTACAATATTGTTTCTGTTTTATGTTCTGGTTCTTCAGCTGTGAGGTATGTGGGATCTTAGCTCCCTGACCAGTGATTGAACCCTTACTCCCTGCACTGGAAGGCAAAGTCTTAACCACAGAACCACCAGTTCGGTTCAGCTCAGTTGCTCAGTTGTGTCTGACTCTTTGCGACTCCATGAATTGCAGCATGCCAGGCTTCCTTGTCCATCACCAACTCCTGGAGTTTACTCAAACTCATGTCCATTGAGTCAGTGATGCCATCCAACCATCTCATCCTCTGTCATCCCCTTCTCCTCCTGCCGCCAATCCCTCCCAGCATCAGGGTCTTTTCCAATGAGTCAGCTCTTTGCATGAGGTGGCCAAAGTATTGGCGTTTCAGCTTCAGCATCAGTCCTTCCAATGAACACCCAGGACGGATCTCCTTTAGTTGGTTGGATCTCCTTGCAGTCCCAAGGGACTCTCAAGTGCCTTCTCCAACATCACAGTTCAAAAGCATCAATTCTTCTGTGCTCAGCTTTCTTCACAGTCCAACTCTCACATCCATACATGACCACTGGAAAAACCATAGCCTTGACTAGATGGACCTCTGTTGGCAAAGTAATGTCTCTGCTTTTTAATATGCTGTCTAGGTTGGTCATAGCTTTCCTTCCAAGGAATAAGCGTCTTTTAATTTCATGGCTGCAATCACCATCTGCAATGATTTTGGAGCCCCCAAAAATAAAGTCTGACACTGTTTCTGCTGTTTCCCCATCTATTTGCCATGAAGTGATGGGACCGGATGCCATGATCTTAGTCTTCTGAATGTTGAACTTCAAGCCAACTTTTTCACTTTCCTCTTTCACTTTCATCAAGAAGTTTTTTAGTTCCTCTTCACTTTCTGCCATCTGCATATCTGAGGTTATTGATATTTCTCCAGCAATCTTGATTCCAGCTTGTGCTTCTTCCAGCCCAGCGTTTCTCATGATGTACTCTGCATATAAGTTAAATAAGCAGGGTGACAATATAGAGCCTTGCTATACTCCTTTTCCTATTTGGAACCAGTCTGTTGTTCCATGTCCAGTTCTAACTATTGCTTCCTGACCTGCATACAGGTTTCTCAAGAGGCAGGTCAGGTGGTCTGGTATGCCCATCTCTTGAAGAATTTTCCACAGTTTATTGTGATCCACACAGTCAAAGGCTTTGGCATAGTCAATAAAGCAGAAGTAGATGTTTTTCTAGAACTCTCTTGCTTTTTCAATGATCCAGCAGATGTTAGCAGTTTGATCGCTGGTTCCTCTGCCTTTTCTAAAACCAGCTTGAACCACCAGGGAAGCCTCTAAAAATCCATTTGTAAATGTAAAGTTTTGACAAATAAAAAGACTTGTGAAACAAATACCTCAACCAAATCATAGAGTATGTGCCTCACCTCCTAAAGTTCCCTTATGCTTCTTTGCAGCCAGCCTCCCACCCCCACCCCCCACTCACACCGGGCAATGATTTATCTACTTTCTATCATTGTAACTTCAATTGGCCCCCTCTCTAATTTCATGCTTCTCTGGTGTCTCAGCTGGTAAAGAATCTGCCTGCAATGTGGGAGAACTGGGTTTGACCGCTAGGTTGGGGAGATCCCCTGGAGAAGGGAAAGGTTACCCACTCCAGTATTCTGGCCAGGAGAATTCCATGGACTATATAGTCCACAGGGTCACAAAGAGTTGGACATGATCAAGTGACTTTCACCCACTAATTTCATATGAATGGAACTCTACATGGTATTGTTCTTTGTGGCTGGCTTCTTTAGCACAGCCTAATGTTTTCTGAGATTTTCCCAAGTTTTGGTCTTTATCAACAGTTAGATCCTTTCTACTGCTGAGTAGTTTTCCATTGTAAGGACATGCCATAATTTGCATATTGATTTGACTCCTGATGGATGTTTGATTTGTTTACCATTTTTGACAGTTGTACACAGAGGTATTATGAACATCCACGTACAGGTCTTTGTGGGGACTTATGTTTTCATTTCTCTTGTTTAAGTAGCTAGGACTGGAATGGCTGGGTCACATGGTAAGCATATGTTTAGCAGTTTGTAAGAAGCTGCCAGAGTTATTTATAACGCTGATAACATTTTTTTTTTCCCCTCCTGAAATTTGTGAAGGTTTCAGTTGCTCACATCTTTGCCAAATCTGTTTTATTTAATAACAGACTATATATAGAGGCATCTCATTGTGTTCTAAATTTTTTTTTCTTGATGACTAACAGTGTTGAGTGATTGTTCATATACATTTGGACCATTCACATATCTTCTTTTGTAGATGGCTTTTCTTCAAATCTTTTGCCCATTCAAAAAAAAATTTGGTTGTTTGTCTTACTATGTTGGAAGATTTGAGATAATGGGAAATATTTATACTGCTCTCTGCCTCCAATTCCTAGTAAGAGCTCCTAAAACCTTTGTACATTCTTAAGTGATAAGGTAAGATTTAAGGTTTCAAAAAAATAAGGAGCATTGTTTTGTTCTATTGAGGCGACTCTGGAGGGACTTTCAGGTGAGCACTGGTCACCAGAAAGACCAAACCATAATTAGAGGCTATGAATTTCAGTCCCACCCCTATCCTCCAGAGAGGGGAGAGGGGCTGGAAATGGAATTAGAAATTGATCGTGTCCATATAAGGAAGCAGCCATAAAATACCAACAGTACAGCATTCAGAGAGCTTCCTGGTATGCGAACACGTCTACACCAAGAGGGTGATGCACTCCAACTCCATGGGAATGGAAGCTCCTGAACTCGGGACCCTCCCAGACCTCACCCTATCTATCTCTTCATCTGGCTGCTCATTTAAATCCTTTATCATATATTTAAATTTTTTAACTTTTGAATTTTACATTGGAGTAGATCTGATTAACCATGTGGTGATAGTTTCATATGAACAGTGAAGGGACTCAGCCATACATACACATGTATCCATTCTCCCCTAAACTCCCCTCCCATCCAGGTTGCCACATAACATTGGGCAGAGTTCCCTGTGCTATACAGTAGGACCTTGTTAATTATCCATTTAAAATATAGCAGTGTGTACATGTCCATCCCAAACTCCCTAACTATTCTTTCCCCCCATCCTTCTCCTGGTCAACCCTAAGTTTGTTCTCTAAGTTTTTATGTGTCTGTTTCTGTCTTGTAATTAAGTTCTTTAGTATCATTTCTTTTTAGATTCCAAATATAAAGAATGTCATATGTGTGTGACGCATGTGTGACTTAACTTCACTCAGTTGACAATCTCCAGGTATGATATCCAGTAATAAGCTGGTAAATATAAGTATGCTTTTGAATTGTGGTGCTGGAGAAGACTCTTGAGAGTCCCTTGGACTGTAAGGAGAACAGTCCTTAAGGGAATCAACCTGAATATTCACTGGAAGGTCTGATACTGTAGCTGAAGCTCCAGTACTTTGGCCACCTGATGTGAAGAGCCGACTCATTAGAAAAGACACTGGTGCTGCAAAGATTGAAGGCAAAGAAGAAGTGGGCAGCAGAGGATGAGGTGGGTAGATAGCATCACCGACTCAATGGACATGAGTTTGAGCAAACTCTGGGTGACCATGAAGGACAGAGGAGCCTGGACGGTTGCAGTCCATGGAGTTGCAGAGTTGGACACGACTTAGTGAATGAGCACCACCACCACCACCAACAACAACAAATGTAAGTGTTTCCCTGAGTTTTGTGAGCCACTCTAACAAATTAATCAAACCAGACCCAAGGAGACGGTCTTGGGAACCACTGATTTATAGCCAAGCTGAGCAGAAGTGGTGGATGAGGGGGGACCTACAACTTGTGATTGGTGTCTGAAGTGGGGTGGGAGTGTCTTGTAGGACTGAGCCCTTAACCTGTGGAGTCTCATGCTGTCTTGGGGAGCTAGTGTTAGAATTGAATTGAATTGTGGTACACCTAGCTTGTGTGGCAGAGAATTGCTTGGTGGATGTGTGTGTGTTAATAACCCTCTGCCATTTTATCTGGATCTTAGAATCATTACAGAAAACTTCCATATTTAGCTTTTCTTCTTTACTATTTTGTATACAATTCCTTTGTTAGATATAATAATATCCATCTTGCCTCCTCAGAAGTCAGATAAGATAATGAGCAGCAAGTGCTTTGCAAATGGGGATGGATAATTGGATGTCATTCACTAAAGGCATAAGGTCCTTCCTGTTGTGGTCACAGAAGCTGCCTGTTCCTTCCTGCCTTTTATGACCAGCATGGGGGAGCCATCGGGGCTGTCTGTGTCGGCTGCCGTGAGTCAATCAGAGGGCTTTCTGTTTGTCTTTTCTCACCACGTCATTCCAATTTGTGACACACAGACAACCACAACCTGTGTTTTTGGTTGTGACATTGACCTGGGAGGCCAAGAGGCAGTGTGATGTGGGTTTCCGTGATTTTGCAACAGTGGTGTCTCTCTGGTCTTATTACTACAGCTTCTGTTAACACACATTCATGGAAATGAAATGTCTGGCAAAATACCTTGAAGATATTCTCCCCTTCTTCATGACCCTGACTTCTCATAATTACAATGGTTTTTTGGTTCCCTTATCTTAAAAGCATTTTAAGGCTCATTGAGAAAATATGGAAACAACATATCGGGGGAAAAAAAATTACCATTATCTCCAAGTCCTCTTTGTTTTCTCACATAGGGTGTAATTTCTGGGATTTTTAAAAAGTTCTTTTCTGTCCTGATTTGCATGATTTTAAACTCTGGACCTGGAAATATTTGGATTTGGCTTGTAAATCCTCAGAGAGAAGACTGCAGAGTGGGGGGTCCCCAACACCTTCTGGATGCGTTAATTCCTACAGACTTGTCCTTGCGATCACAATGGAGAATCACTGAAGACATTTCACACAGCCAAACACAGGGAGTGGGGTTGCCCCAGGATGCTACTGACCAGGGCTCTTGGCCTCCTTAATCAATAGATACTGACTATAAGCCAGACAAGAAATTCAGGCAAATCTTTACTGAGGCCCCTGCTGAAACAGGGGGCAGTGTGAACAAGTAACAGGTTTCCTTAATTACTTGCTCCCTGAGAAGGGTGGGCTGGTTCCTTACATGGGGTGAAGGTAGGGGTGTGTCCAGAGGTAAGGCCAAGCGGTGACTTAAGTGCTTTGCCCACCCCTGAGGAGGTGTTGTGTGGAGGGGGCATGTGCAGTACCCTGTTTTGCTCCTGGCTCTTCAAAAGTGGGGCAGCAGACACAGGTTTAATCCCTTTGTTGGCAAGATCCCCTGGAAGAGGGCATGGCAACTCACTCCAGTATTCTCGTCTGGAGAATCCATGGACAGAGAAGCCTGGCGGGCTACAGTCCATGGGGTCGCAAAATAGTTGGACACAACTTAGTGACTATACAACAACAGTAGCTGATTTACAATATTATGCTCATTTATACTGGGCAGCGAAGTGATGAGTTATACATATATGTATTCTGTTTCGTATTTTTTCCTTTATGATTTATACCAGGATATTGAATATAGTTTCCTGTGCTATACAGTAAGACTTTGTTTATCCATCCCATGTCATCCTTGGCTTCTGCCTTCTGTCTTATCTCCCAGTTCAGCTCTTCTCGCCCAGATTCAGCTTTCACACTGCGTGAAAGAGAGCATTATAAAAGGAAAACTTGAAGGAATTCCCTCTTGCCTAAGGACCCCAAACCCAAAGGCATTGTGTGGCACCTGTGACCAGCTTTCTGTGCAAATTCTTTGACCTCATCTCCAGCCAACCTGATGCCAAGGTCCAGCCACACAGACGGGCTGGCCATGCCCAGAGCAGAACAGCTTCTCCTGTGCCCCTGGGCCTTGCCTTTGCCACTTTCTCTGCTGAAAATGCCCTTCTCTCTTGTTTCACTATAGGGAGACATATAGGCACTTCCTATACTGTGAGCATCCTGGGAGCAAGGGCAATTGTGGACCAATTCCTAGTGTACCGTCAGTATCCAGTTTAGCACCTGAAGAAAAAAAAGAAAGTGAAAGTGTTAGTCGCTCAGTCGTGTCCGACCCTTTGCAACTCCATGGACTGTAGCCACCAGGCTCCTCTGTCCATGGGATTTCCCAGGCAAGAATACTGGAGTGGGTTGCCATGCCCTCCTCCAGGGGATCTTCCCAAACCAGGGATCAATCCCATGTCTCTTATGTATCCCGCATTGGCAGGCAGGTTCTACACCAATAGCGTCATCTATATATGATGATGTTACCTTAAATTTTCATTTTCTTTCCAAAAATGAAAAGCTAGGAGTTTCCCCCATGTTCTCAAGGTTTATTCTAATGACCTATATACTCAGCCACCCCTCACTGAGCATCTGTGTCAGCCTGTGTCACCTGTCCCCACATCTGTCACCCCCTCTCACAAGGTCTCTTCAGTGACAAGAAGGCAGTCAGAGTCTGAGACAGCTCTGAGCCTCTGGAACCCTGTCGGGGAGAGGGTGTGGTCAATGCTTCATGGGGGCAATGGGACTCCGGTGTGTGGCCTTGGGTAAGGGACCTCACGTTTCTGAAATGTGCTTGCAGAGTCGGACACGACTTAGTGGCTAAAAACAATGATAACAGTACTCCTGAACAGATCTACCAGGGAACAGGAGGAGGTAAGTCTGCTAAAAGTTACTGCTATTTTACAGATTTTATGAAATCTAAGAGATGGATGAAGTAAACAGGCAGGGTTCAATAGTAATGTGGGGGGGAATTATCTGACTTCAACTAATAAGTCTTTCCCCCCTTTATACAATGGTATTGAAAGCTATTAAAAATATTAAACCTAATTTAAAAAATCAAACATCTGAACTGAGTACTTTTATTAAATATTTATTTCTAGATTGAAAAATATATATCTTAGGTAAATGTTAACCTCTAAATCTATACTCATCATTAAGAGTAAACCAAAAATACTAAAATATGAAATGAAAGAGATAAATATATGACTACAAGTTTATTATAGTCTCCAAAAGAAAAGAATATTCATAGACTATTGTGAAGGAAGGAAATGGATCAGCATACAGTTTACTTTCAGTGTTAACTCAATAATAGATTTTTATAATAGTTTTCTATTTTAGAAAGTACCTGTGTTTTCATAAATTACTAAAAACACTCCAATAAAACACTGTTTTTGTTTTTAAAAAAGGAAGGTCCCTTGAGAATGCTTTGCATGTCATCACTGAAGAAAAGAGGAGAGAGAAGAGGTGGAGGGAGGTGTCAGTGGCAGCCTGGAGTGCATTGGAAGGACAGATGAAAGAAGAACATTTTTCTCTGAAATGTGGGTGCCCCAGCAATCAATCCTGAATATTCATTGGAAGGACTGATGCAATACTTTGGCCACCTGATACGAAGAGCCGACTCATTAGAAGAGACTCTGATGCTGGGAAAGATTGAAGGCAGGAGGAGAAGGGGATGACAGAGAATGAGATGTGGGTGGCATTACTGACTCAATGGACATGAGTTTGAGCAAGCTCTGGGAGATGGTGAAGGACAGGGAAGCCTGGTGTGCTGCAGTCCATAGGGTCACAAAGAGTCAGGCACAAGTGAGCTACTGAAAAACAACAACAACACTTACCTGAACACCATGAGGATGGGGACTTTCCTGCACCTCCCAGACTGTCTGCCCAACCTGTGTCTCCTCTTTCCTTCCATTTACATCTCTTTCCTATACCACTGTTGTCAGACTAGATGGACACCCACACAGTCTATCTCAAGCACTGTGAAATGTGTTGAATGGATGTAACATGATCCTTGGCAATGTGATACTACCCACAGGAATTCCTTTATACCTTTGGTATGAAAGATGGCAGGCAATGAGTGATGAACTAATAAGCTCAGATGCCATCAATGACTGGCTGGAGAGATGCTGCATGTGCATATAGGCTTCCAAACTGATTACTCAAAGTGAGGATCACACCTGGTCCCTCCAGAGTATAAGACAACAGTGCTCCAGGAGCCCAAGACAGAGTCACAGACTTCAGGGATCCCTGACCCAGGTAAGTGGTTCTTTGTTGTTGTTTATTCGCTCAGTCATGCCCAAGTCTTTGAGACCTCATGGATTGTAGCCTGCTGGGCTCCTTTGTCCATGGGATTTCCCAGGCAAGAATACTGGAGTGGGTTGCCATTTCCTTCTTTAGGGAATCTTCCCAACCCAGGGACTGAACCTGTATCTCCTGCATTGGCAGGCAGATTCTTTACCACTGAGCCTCTAGGAAGCCCACGTGGTCCTTACCCCTGGCTTGAGAAACCACCTGATATAGATTGAGGAGCCCAGTAGCAACTGGTGCCTGCCTTGCTATTTCCCTAACAGAAGCCTGCCTCTCTGTGGATTTCCTGAGTTTCTAAATGTGCTCTCTGAGACCTGCCCAGATCACCTTGCTCTCAGCCCCCAATGCAGCTGGAAGCCTATTAGGAGGGCCACCACCAATAAGCAGGCATTGCTCCAGGGCCAGGCAATCCCTGAGCTTAGGAAACCTGCAAACTCTGATAATGCCAGCCTCTTCTCTGAAGGCTGAGAAGACTCATTCCAGAGTCTGGAAAGTGCTGGTCTTCAGAAAGATAGTTTGGAACCCAATATTTAGAGCGATTTGAACTGGAGAGATGATTGTCAATGACTGAATGCACTGCCTCTTTAGGAAGCTCTGTGGAAGCCACCTGCATTTACCTTGATATAGGTGGCAAATCCCATAAACAGCTCACAGGGACATCTCTAAGTCCTCCAGCCTGTGGGCATCCTTCCGGTCACCAGCAGCATCTTCACATATTTGGATACCTCCATTTTTATCTTTTGTTCTGATGCCATCTCATGAATGCCAATTTCCCTGCCTTCTCAAGTGCCATCAATCCTCTGTGTCCCTTGATTTGTCCTTCAAACTGCAAAGGCAGGTGTGCTTTGTGGATTCAGGGGGTGCAAACAATGAACTACTGATGATCAAATATTAGATATCTGTGCCCTTAAAGAGCCATCAGTTCTCCCCCAGAACTGCCTGGTGGTCATCCTCTCCTTTGCTTACTGTCCTACTGACAAGCCCTGGAGTTCTTCCTAGTCATTTTTACTTATTATAAAACCATCTAGATTCTCTGTCTTTTTCCTAAGCCCTTCTCCAAGGATTGGGTTTTCACACAAAACTTCCATCTCTTCAACCTTAAAAGTGGTGTCAGCCTTGAGATGTCACCTACCTTCAGGTTTTTCATCTGTAAATTGGGAATAAACAATTCTTGCCCTGCTTCCCTCACTGTGTTGCCCTGAACTCATGTTGGGGAACGGGTTTCGTGAATCGGGTGAGAGGTGATATGTACCATTGGAAGGTATTTGGAAGCTTCTCTCCTCCGAGCCTGTTCTGTGAGGGGATTCTGAGTCAGCCCTGCCCCAAGACATCAGGAGTTGAGCTCTTTGGGATCTTTGGAGGCTCTGTTTTCCATGACAAGAGGTTGCAAAGAAATGGCCTTTCTTTGCTGACTAGGCTCTAACAGGGGGTTGGCAAAGTTTTTCTATGAAGATTGGGACAGTAAGCAGTAGAGTCTTTCTTTTACTCTCTTTCAATGACTCATCTCTGCTGTTGCAGCCAGAGAACAGCCATAGACAACATGTAAACACAGTCATGATTGTGTTCCAATAAAACTTTATTTAAAACCAGGTGGTAGGACAGATTTGGCCTGTGGGCTGTCTTTCTCCAGTCCAGGGATTAGAAAAATATACTTCCAACTTTTTATTTTGTATTGGGGTATAGCTTATTAACAAAAAATGATGTCATAGTTTCAGGTGAACAGCGAAGGGACTCAGCCATACACACACATGCATCCATTATCCCCCAAACTCCCGCCCTGTCCAGGTTGCCCCATGAGCAGAATTCTCTGTGCTGTATCATAGGTCCTTGTTGGTTATCCATTTGAAATATAGCAGTGTGTACCTGTCTATCCCAAACTCCCTAACTATCCTTCTCTCCATCCTTCCCCCTCTGCAACCACAAGTTCATTCTCTAAGTCTGTGAGTCTCTTTCTGCTTTGTAAATGGCTTCATTTGTATCATTTCTCTTTAGATTCCATATATAAGGGATGTCATATGATACTGCTCCTTTTCTGTCTGACTTAACTTCATTCAGTATGACAATCTCTAGATCCATCCATGTTACTGTAAATGGCATTATTTCATTCTTCTTAGAGGCTGGACAATATTTCATTGTATATAAACACCATATCTTGTTTATCCATTCCTCTGTTGATGGATATTTAGGTTGCTTCCATGTCTTCACCATTGTATACTCCCCCAGTGAATGCTGGGGTGCATGTATCCTTTTGGATCATGTTTTTATCTGGATATACACCCAGTAGTGGGATTTGGGGTCATGTGGTAGCTCTATTTTTAGTTTTGAAAGGAACCTCCATATTGTAGAACAATATACTTTGAATTTTATGTTTCATTTTGCTAAAATGTTGTCAAGATCATAAAAATGATATGTTTCAAAAATATCGCTTTGGAGGGGCAAACATCAAAAATGGATGGCCCAGCTCTGGGAGGACTTCCTGGATGCAGCAAATGTTTCCAGGCAGAGAGCAAGGCCTGCAGCCTGATGGACACTTAGGGGCATTCAGCAAGGTCTTCAGGGGCCAGAAGATGCCATTACCAATTTTCTTCCTGTCCACTCAGGTCCTGCCCTTCATCCCAGCCTCCTGTTGAGTCATTTCCTCACACTGAAAATGTCCGTTTTGGAGGAGCACCCAGGTATGAAAATGGACTGTGAAGACTGGGAAAGAGATGAACCTCAGTGCTCCTCAGAAGGTAAGATTCTTATTTAAAAAATCCACACCAGGGTCAAAGAGTAACTCCCAAAGAGGGACCTTGTGAGGTGCTGGGCCCAGACCCAGCTTCTCCCTGTTGACCTTGCCTGGTATGTGAGTTTTGAGAACTCCCTTGGAAAATGAATTAGACAAGAGGAATCCTTGAAGGGAGAATGAAGCTTTGCCCCATATGTCCAGGTGCACCAGATGGTAGCTAAATCTTCACCCAAAGAGCTGGTGTGCCAAAGTCCTGATTCAACACCTGGATTTTTAAAAAAATTTATTTAGTTTTGGCTGCACTGGGCCTTCATTATTGCATGGGCTTTTCTCTAGCTGCAGTGAGCAGGGGCTACTCTGTAGTTGTGGTGCATGGGCTTCTCACTGCAGTGGCTTCTCTTGTTGCAGAGCACGGCTCTAGGGCTCTTGGGCTTCAGTAGTTGAGGCACTTGGCCACAGTAGTTGTGGCACGTGGGCTTAGTTGCTCTGCGGCATAGGGGATCTTCCCAACCTAGTGATTGAACCCATGTCTCCCATATTGGCGGGCAGGGCCATCAGGGAAGCCCCACCACCTGAATGCTTTAGAATCCTCCAAAGGCATCTTCTTGCTCCTAACCAGCCGAGGCAGAGGAGAAAGCCATGTGATGGAAGGGGTTCTCTGAGTCTGGGTTGGAAAAGGGACCCTAGCTCAGGGCTTCTGAGTACCTGCTGGAGGAAGGCACTTGGATATCGGCTCCACAGGAACAAGAAGGGGAGGCTTTTGACCCAAATGACTGTCTAATGCACAGACCGTGAATGGAGAGGTCTGTAACACACCAGAAACCAAATCCTGGAGTTTTTAACCCACATACAGTGTTTAGTGTTGCAAAACTAAGAATCAGGATGTTGGTCTGGTGAATGTGGACCTGCTAACAGTGACAACAGAGCAGTTTGGCAACAGCCCTGCTCCTGTGACATGGTGATGTGCTCCTGTGACATGGTGATGTGGAGGTCACCCTGCCCATTCTGTCCCCAAGACAGTGGGGAGCAGACACTGGAAGGCACAGCCCCGGATAGCATGGTTTCCAAATGCCAGGGAGCTTCAGACCGTGACCTTGAGACCACATCCTTGCACAACTTCTGTCTGTTTCTGCACAAGAGGTAAAGGCATGCCTCTTGTTCCCCACACAGAGCTGGAGAGGCTTCTGGTCTGAGCCACCTCTCCCCCCAGCCTTCCACTCCCGCTTCTCGGAAGCCTAGACTGTTAGAGCTGGAGGGACAGACGGGAGGATGATGGTCAAAGCGGTGGGAGGCAGAGCTGTCTCAGACGGCAGAGGAGCAGCAAAGTAAAGACAGGATGCCACCTTCACACCAGAGCACAGGGTTCAGATTTTCCTCTTCTGGAGAAGGAAATGGCAGCCCACTTCAGTATTCTTGCCTGAAGAATCCTGTGGATGGAGGAACCTGGTGGGCTGCTGTCCATAGGGTTGCCCAGAGTCGGACACAACTGAGGGGATTTAGCATGCATGCATGCGTTGGAAAAGGAAATGGCAAACCACTCCAGTATTCTTGCCTGGAGAATCCCAGGGACAGAGGAGCCTGGTGGGCTGCCGTCTATGGGGTCGCACGGAGTCGGACAGGACTGAAGCGACTTAGCAGCAGCAGGTTCTATGTGTTCTCAATGTGCAAGAGTTGTAAGGTTTATGACCAGACACTTCATTTGGGAATTTCTCAAGTGATGTTTCATGGAGGAAAATCCTCCAGATGATTCTCAGAGTAATGTGGGCACGGTATATTGTCTCCACTGGAAGAATGCAGTGCATGTGTTTCTAATAAGTATGGGCTCTAGGAAGTTCTGCATTCAGAAACTATTTCCTTTTTTAAAAAATTGTTTATTTTTAGCTGTGCTGAGTCTTCATTGCTGTGTGCGGGTTTTCTCCAGTTGCAGCAAGCGGGGGCTACTCTTCGTTGCCATGTGTGGGGTTCTCACCACGTGGCTTCTCTTGTTGCAGAGCACGGGCTCTAAAGCACATGGGCTTCAGTAGCTGTGGCGCAGGTGCTTAGCTGCTCCGCAGGACACGAAATCTTCCTGGACCAGGGATCGCATCCATGTACCCTGCCCTCGCAGGCAGATTCTTATCCACGGTACCACACCAGAAGCCCCCAGAAACTATTTAATCTTCACCTCCACCATTTTGGACCAAGGAAGCTATTTATAATGTCATCACTATTTCTCTGCTTCAGTGTTTCTCAAAACACATGCAAAAGGAGTAAGATAGTCAATGGCCTCTGATGCTCCTGAAAATTTCAATTGCCTGTGCTAACCTCCCTATCTCTGATCCCAGACCCAGTCAGAGATGCCTTGGAGCCAGGCCCCAGCCTCACCTCCGTGAGTTCTGCCCATGCAGGTAAGGCCCCCGGGTGAACTGATGAGTGTGGTAAAGGGTGAGGGTGTGGATGGGGGATGAGCTGCTGGGCTCTCAGGGGAGTGGGAGAATTAGCGACTGGGGGCACCTCAGGAGCTGGGATGGAGCTGAGGCTTTATCTTTGTAGAAACAAGTTTCAGGAGGGCCGATAACATGTATGGTGTTGATGTATAGCAGAAACCAATACAATACTGTAAAGCAATTATCTTCCAATTAAAAATAAATAAATTTACCAAAAAAATGAAGATGAGCCCAAGTGGTTTCTGAGGTGCAGGTAATATGCAGCAGCCGAGGGGCACAAGAGAAGAAAGGTTTTGAGCCTGGTAGTCCCTCTGATCATGGCCGGGAGCCTGGAAACCCTGAAGTCCTTCCTCTCTGTGTTTATGAAAATCAGAGATATGGCCAGCAGGGAGCGCCCTGGAACCCACACCCCTGAAGGCCATGGTGGCTCCACTAAGCTAAAACTCTTCTCACAAGCTACCCTGTGAACCTCCCGTAACCCCATGAGGAAATCGTTAACATCGCCAATTCCACGGGCAGAAACTGAGGAACAGTGGCAGGTTACCTGCGCCCGGTGACACAAATAGTAAGTGACAGATGCTGGAATTTAAAGGTACTGCATGACCTTCCCACGTGGCACTAGTGGTAAAGAATCTGAGTGCCAAAAATAATAATAATAATAATAATAATTTTAAAAAATTAATTTTTAAAAATAATTTAAAAAAATTAAAAATTTTTAAAAAATTTAAAAAAATTAAAAAAAATAAAAAGAAAAATAAAAAAAAGAATCTGAGTGCCAATGCAGGAGACACAGATTCAGTTCCTGGGTCGGGAAGATCCCCTGGAGGAGGGCTTGGCAGCTCCAGTATTCTTGCCTGAGAAATGCTATGTACAGAGGAGCCTGGTAGGCTACAGTTCATGGGGTCGCAAAGAGTCTGACACGACTGAGTGACTTTCATTTCACTTTTCAGTTTTTTCATAATGTGAGAAACACAAGTTAAGAGGATTCTACCCAAGCTTTGGTGTGAGATGACGGGGGCCCAAGCGAGGGTGTAATAGGAGGGAAACAGAAGGAAAGGAAGACTAGATTTAGGAAATGCTAAAAAGGTTAGAAAAAATAAAGCACAGTATTAATGCTAGGAATGCAACCTATATAGTATGTCTGGGTCTCACCCTGGACCAATTGAATCAGAATCTCAGGGGGCTGGGGCTTGGGCATCTATGGTCTTAAAAGGTCACCCACCAGGTGATTTCTGCTGTAAAACCAAGACTGAGAACACTGCTTAGACAGTGACACTCAAAGTGTGATCCTCAGACCAGCAGCATGAACAGCTCTGAAAGGCCGAGTCTGTAGGTCTGGTTAACATTTGACACATTGAGAGGCTGAGAGTTAATCTAGTTTAATGATTCTGAATCAACATGCCTCCAAACCATGAACTCAGAACGTCCAGGGCCCAGAAATGTTGCCTAGGACATTCTAACCTGAGCAGAGCTGAGAAGCATGAATCTCATCTGATCCTACACCACTACAGAGCCTCTTAGGGTCTTGCCTGGGCCAGTCATCTTTTCCATCAAATGTCCATGATTTGTGGGGCTCTAGGATGGGGTTGAGGATGGTGGCTAGGTACATCAGGCAGGGGAACTGCTCCCAGGGGGCTTACAATGCTGCAGGGAGATGGGAAAAGGACACCAATACCTATGCTTCAGGGATGGGTACAAAGAACTGTGTGGTCCAGAGAGGAAGTGGGCCCCACAGAGGGGCTTAGGAGGGCTTCCTGGAGGAGGTGGCAGAAGAGCCAGCAGGAGCCTTCCCCACTCACGGGTAGAAGAAGGAGACCAGAAGGATATTCCAAGCTGAGACCAGTCAGGGGCCTTGTGCTGATTACAGAGGATAAGAACAAGACTTCAGATTTCATCTCTGGTTATAATTGCCTAGGGTGGATAATTATATTACACAGCCACCCGGTGTGGTGATTACTGTGTTATCACCCTGGACATTTCAAAGTCACCCATCCCTGATGGTTACTGGCCCATGTGTGGGCTCCTGCCCTTCATCCTACAAGGGAGGGCTGGGTCACCTGCCCTGTCCGAGGCCCAGTAGGGAAGATTCCCTGTGCCAGACTCTAGGCAGGAATGGCCCAAATGTGTCTCTAGGAGCCAGGCCCTGGGAAGTCCCTGGTATGCTTGTGGCAGGTACTGACTGTTCAGGGAGGTTCCTCTAAGGCCAGGCACAAACCCTGTAGCTTCTCGTGGGAACCTGGCAATGCCAGCTCAATCTTGTATGAAGCTGTGCTCCTGGATCCTTCCTACCTCCACGTCTCATCTCCTGCTCTGCCACTGTCCATGCATCGGCTCAGCAGGGGTTTGTCCCAGCCCAGGCAGTACTGGTGGTGTGATGCCCCCAGTGAGAAGATGCAGGAAAGAGGGTTAAGAAGAGTAATGATTCACTAGTACTGAGTGATTTCTGAAGCTGATACCTGACTAACTCTTATTCATCTGATTAAGCATTTTAATTAATTCTCGCAAGACCCCAGGTAGGTGCTGTTATTACCACTTCCCCTCATTTCACATATGAGGAAGTTGAGGTTTAGAGAGATTTAGTAACTTCTAAGTCCTAAAGTATGTAAACATAAAGTATGTAAACAATCCACCTGCCAATGCAGGAGGTGTGAGTTCCCTCCCTGGGTTGGGAATATCCCCTGGTGAAGAAAATGGCAACCCACTCCAGTGTTCTTGTCTGGGAATTCCCTTGGACAGAGGAGCCTGATGGGCTATAGTCCGTGGGATGGCAAAGAGTCAGAAACGACTTAACGACTAAACAGGTCCTGAAGTAGTAAGTGGCAGATTTTGGATTTTGAACCCATGTGTCAGAATCAAAGCCCAAGTGCTTACATACATGCTAAATTGCTTGTTTGGAGCAAGGCAGACAGCCTGGGGTGGGAGAAATCTTCAGGGGGCTGTGATGGCCAAGTTCACAGGCAGAGTGGGGGGCCAGGACCATTGACCAAGGGCTAAGTGGCTCAGATGATAGAGTCTGCCTGCAATGCAGCAGACCTGAGTTTGATCCCAGGGTTGGGAGGATCCCCTGGAGAAGGGAATGGCAATCTACTCCAGTATTCTTGCTTGGAGAATTCCATGGATAGAGGAGCCTGGTGGGCTACAGTCCATGGGGTTTCAAAGAGTTGGACACAACTGAGCAGCTAACACACACACACACACACACACACACACACACACATACAGGAATGGAAGGTCGAATTTTCTGTGCTCATTGTGAAATGTTACTATCTGGTTAATTTGATCTAGGTCCAAGAGTGAAAGCCAAGGGCCCAGAAGAATTCACCATCCATGACAGGGATCACAAAGTTTTGGTCCTGGACTCTGAGACCCTCAGAGCTGTTCCGGATAAGACCTACATACTCCCAGGTGACTCTTAGGGATGTTGTGTTTTCCGTCCCTGCAGTCAGGGGATCGCCTTCCTGTGAAGGGCTCAGCTCAGGCTGCATCACTCCTGCAGCTCCAGACGGTCGGGGGGAGCAGGGTGAAAGGGTCCAGGAACCACTAGGATTGCTATGAATTAGATGGAAAGTCTGTAATGATGACTAAACTTGAGGGATGTCTTTCTGGGAGGATTCTCCTTCTGAAAGAAGGACCCCGGCTGTGGAAGAAGGGGCAACTTGGCCAGAGTGAATGGGGGAGAGTTGTCTTTGACCCAGAGCCAAGGGCTTCCCTGGCGGCTCAGATGGTAGAGAATCTGCCTGCAATGCGTGAGACCTGGGTTTGATCCCTGACTCAGGAAGATCCCCTAGAGGCAGGATCAGCAACCCACTCCAGTATTCTTGCCTGGAGAATCCCATGGACAGAGGAGCCTAGCGGGCTACAATCCATGGGGTTGCAGAGTCGGACACAACTGAGCCACTAACAGACATGAAGGAAAGGTGTTCACATCTTTCCCAAAACCCCAGCAGATGAGAGGGCCTCTTCCCTATGCCTAGGACCAACCCATTCCTCTATCATTTTCCAGAAACCTTCTTTGTATTAGCCTCCCGTGTGAAGTCAGCTTGTGAGAACAAAGGAAGCCCCATTCTCCTGGCTGTCTCAGAAGGCGAGCTCTGTCTCTGTTGTGACACGAAGAAAGGGCAAATCCAGCCATCCCTGCAGCTGAAGGTGAGGGTTTCAGCCGGTTTCTTCTGCCCTCGGCCACCCAAGTGGAAAGTCAAAGTCCCCAATGCCTGTCTGTGCTGTGTTGTTCTCCGTCACTTCAGTGGTGTCTAACTCTTTGCGACCCCATGAACTGTAGCCTGCCAGGGTCCTCCATCCACAGGATTCTCCAGGCAAGGGTCTGGGGTGGGTTTGCTATGCCCTTCTCCAGGGGATCTTTCCAAATCAAGGATCAAACCTGTGTCTCTTGTGTCTCCTGCACGGCAGGCAGATTCTTTACCCACATGCTCCACAAATTTTAATTTTGGCTAATATAACAGGAGCATCCATCTGCCTGAGAGTATTGAGTGGAAGGATTTCTGCAAGAGCACACACACTGAGTTTTCTCCATCCCAAAGCCTGTACTGTCTAATTCATCTCTCTTACCTCCTAGAAGATGAAACTTTCCAACCTGGCTGCCCAGAAGAAACCGACATGTCTGCCCTTCATCTTTTATCGGAATAAAGTGGGCTCTTGGAATACCTTAGAGTCGGCTGCCCACCCTGGATGGTTTGTCTGCACCTCCCACCATCCTGGGGAACCAGTTGGAATGACAAAATGTCTCGGAAGAAGGAAACACACGGAGTTTTCATTTCAGCACCTCTGCAAAGCTGAAATGAGCCCCAGTGAAGTCAGCGAATAAGAAACAGCCCCATCAGATGCCTTCCTGTCTTTTCTTCTCTCACTGTGTACCAATGGCAGAAGAATATGGGAACTACTCATTAACCTCTTTTCGTTTCTTAATAATGTTGTAACCATGTGTTCTGGGAAACAAACTCACTCAGAAGGACAATGCAGATAGGGGAGTGCAGTTTATTATATCAGGGGACCCAAGGCAGAGTCTCCTCTTAGCCAAGGACCCCAACCAGTTTTTTGGAAAAACTTATATGCCCTAAGTGCACATGCTCAAACCCACCTCCTCAAATTCCCTGACAATCAAAGTTAACCCGTGATTCATATGCCTTAAGCCTAGGTAGCTAACAGTGAACAATTATCAATAGGCCTGTGGTCATACTCCAATAAGCATAATAGAATGTATGATTCTATTAGATTACACAGATAATTAGGGTTTTCTTTTAGGCGATGGAGAGCCCTAGGGCTCTTCCTTCCAGGGGCCTGGTTTTCCAGTTGGCATGTCATTTCCATAGATACTGGGCATATAGCTCAAAGTCCCCAGTCCAGCCCAAGATGGAGTCCTGCTTTCCAGATAGAACCTGTTCTGTTTCCTCCTTCATTCCCCACTCTTGATGCTCTTAACTCATAGTATGAGCATCATTCATAGGGATATATTGCACCCTGGCTCTCCAACTGCCAATTTGGGAGAACGACACCAATCTTTGTATTACAAAGTTCATAATACATTGTAAAATGCAGGGTCCACAAAACAGAACCATCAAGGCAACTATAACAATGTTCCACAAATCACCCTTCACCCAAGATACTGCCGAGAGGCAGCATTAACCTTTGAGCAGGCAGCGCAGTTCTGAGATTCTGTCCTGCATAGGGAAAAGAGATGGGGAACCAAGAAATATTCTCAAATTAGCTCTTCCAGTTTATCATGGCCTAGGTGGAATGCTTGGTGTGTTTGGCTTATCAGAGTGGGTGCCAGTTCCTCCAGTACCAATAATTTGCCACTTGGCAATTCCCACCATCCCTTTTCAGTCTTCATGGCCCCTTCCACTTTGGCTAGTTGATTTGGGGCTTCAGTGTGTTTTGGAGACTCCGGTGTTAGCTCAGGCAGCTCCGCCAATATGAGAGCTTTCGTAGGGGCTTCATTTGTCATCCCCAAGCCCTCGGCTGCTTGTTTAGCAGTTTTATCTGCCAGTCTATTTATCTGCTTGGGGGGTATCCTTTTTTTGATGTCCTCAGCAGTGTATGACTGCAACCCTTTTTGGTTCCCAGATAGCATCTAATAGGGTCAGAATTTCTTCTTTATTTTTAATGTCCTTTCTGCTGGCTGTTAGAAGACCTCTGTCTTTATATAAAGCCCCATGTACATGTAAAGTAGCAAAAACATACCTGGAGTCTGTGTAAATGTTTGTCTTCTTACCTTTTGACAGCTGGAGGGCCAGAATTAGAGCATATAGTTTGACCCATTGAGCAGACCAGTGTGATGGCAAAGAGCTAGCCTCAATGATGGTTTCTTCCGTGACTACTGCATATCCCGATAGTTGTTGTCCTTGTCTCACCAGGCTGGTGCCATTGGTGTACAGGATCCAATCTGGGTCCGGGATTGGCTGGTCAAGTCAGGTCTGCTGGCATATTTCTTTGCAATCATGTGAGGGCCCACCTTCTCCCACAGGAAGGAGAGTGGCTGGATTCAGGGCCTGACAAGGCTCAATAGTAACATGGGGGTTCTCACATAACAGTCCCTGGTATTGAGTAATCTGGGATGTCGATGGCCATTTATGGGTGTCCCCTCGCAGGAGAGTGTTGACCTCATGCAGGACTTTTACGATCAAATCTTGGCTCAAAGTCAGCTTGGTTGTCTCCCGGACCAGTAAGGCAACCACAGCAACTGCCCGTAAGCATCCCAGCCACCCAGTGGCAACATCGTCCAACTGATTTGAGATAAGCCACGGGTCTGTCCCATGTCCCCGTAGTCTGGGAGACCACTCCCATAGCCACCTTGAACTTTTCAGTCACGTAAAGAGTAAATGGCTTAGCAAAGTCTGGCAGGCCCAAGGCGGGTGCTGACCTAATTGTACCGGGTTTGAGTTCTATTACCACTGGGACTTGTTTTGTAAGCCTGGGAGGGTTGTCTTCCGCCCCAACCTCAGGTAATTGTTGAGTTAACTCTCTCTCTCTCTCTTTCTCTCTCTCTCTTTCGCTCTCTCGGTCGACTGTTTAGCCAACCCGGTTTCCCTTCTGGGAGACTGTGCAACCTCCATTCATCTTGAGGGGTTACCAAGAGGAAGAGTAAATAAGTGGCTGAGCCCACTCAAAAAGTGGGTCTTTCATGGGGGGGGGGAAGGTCACTTGTGCCCCCAATTTAGACAGCAAATCTCTTCCCAACAAAGGTACTGGGCATTCAGAGATGTATAAAAATGCATGAGTCACTTGGTGTCCCCCCATCTGACGTTTTCAGGGTAGGCTTGAAACAGAAAGGCTGCATTTATCACCATCTGAGATCCAGCAGCCTCTGGATCTATTGGCATATAAAGTATATAGGCTCACACAGTCTTTCGTAGAACTTAGAGGGTGAACGCTTTCCCTTTGAATCACTTCGGAGGATTTTGCCCTATTTATAGGTTTTTGGGCCCCCCTCTTGAAACCTTGTAAAATAGCCGCCCAATATCTCTCCAGGTGGCCCTCCCTTCCTCTGTTGCAGTCCCAACAGGGCCTCTCATCGGGGGTGGCTAGTTCTGTCCATCACTGCAGGTTTGCAGTACCCTCAGGTACCATTTCTCGTAACCATCCTCTGTCTGTCCTCAGTGCTGAAGAGGGAGACTAAAACTTGGGTTATGTCATCCCATGTAGGGCAGTGGGTTCAAAAAATAGTCTCCATTAGCTTAATCTGGTAATAATAGGCTACGGGGGGCTGATGGTAGTCGCTGTCTGCCCCTGAACTGGAGGCTGTTGTAACTCTCCGAGGGGCATTTGTAGCGGGGTCCTTTCCTCTGGCTCCTTAGCAGAACGCAGCCTCTGTTTGATTCTGGTGTCTCCTTTTCCCTTTCCATCAGTACTCATCAGGCGGGTATAGCTTGGGCAGTTCGGCTGGAGCCGGATCCTGGAAGTGTTGGCCAGAGGCTTCTGCCACCAGGATCGGAGCCTGACGAGGTGGCGGCTCTACGACCTCCAGGAGAGCTGCGGAGGAGCAGTGGCTGCTGCGGGAACTTCACCTGGCCCTGGATCGGGCATTAAGGCGGCTTCTAGTCCTGGTGGAGCACTGGGTGGCAGGCACTTCATCATCCAGTATGGGGGAAGGGTGTGTCATCCTCGTCCAAATCCTGTCAGATCCCAGAGGGAGAACGGGGATCAGCGTCTCTTCACCTGCCAGTCAGTATGGCCAAACCAGAACACCATGTGGTCCAAGACTATTTCTTCCTTAAAGTCCCTTCTGCTTTGGTGGACTTGATCAGTGGATGAAAACACAGATGGGTTAAATATCCCACATCCCAGGCTGTCTCCAGAAAAGCCAATTCATACTCACTTACATATCCCCCTCCTTCTAGCCTGATAATTCCGAGGGGGTCAAGAATTTCATGGCAGACAGGACACCTCCTGGAGGAGGGTAGAATGTAAGCATACAAGGACCAAGTTTCTTCTAAAAATCCCCTGGTGATTGCTTGGTAATAATTTTCCCCATGAAGGCATGGACACACCTCCTAAATGACCTTCACAAATTTCCTTCCTAAGCCCTAACACACTTTTCGACCTGTGTACCAAGCAATCACTGCCATCTGCCTATCCCAGTCTCCTGTGGGTCCATGCCCCTTCTAGTCCCTCCCCAGGGGTGGGGGGGATCAGGTCCTCTCTTCCACCCTGCCAGGTGGGTTCCTCCTCACCTGAGCACTCAGTTCCCCTGCTGCTATCCATTACCTGCTAAAGTGAAAGGTCCAGGCGTTGAGAAGCAGAATCCTTCCAGAAGGGCGAGGCACCTTCCCCCTTCTTGAAGATTCAAGCCATAAGGCCTCAGAGTAGTCCCAAATGGGACTTGTCTCCTCAAAGTGAGGAGTTTCCCGGCCAATGCACCAAATGTTGTAGCCACGCGCTCTGGGAAACAAACTCACTCAGAAGGACAATGCAGATAGTGGGATGCAGTTTATTATACCGGCAGGCCCAAGGCAGAGTCTCCTCTTAGTCAAGGACCCCGACCAGTTTTTGGGAAAACCTTATATACGCTAAGTGTGCACAAGCCCACCTCCCCAAATTCCCTGACAATCAAAGTTAACCCAGTGATTCATATGCCTTAAGCCGTAGTTAACAGTGGGCAATTATCAATAGTCCTGTGGTCATACCCCAATAAGCATAATAGAATGTATGATTCTATTCAGTTACACAGATAATTAGTATATTCTTTTAGCAACGGAGGGCCCTGGGGCTCTTCCTTCCGGGGGCCTGGTTTTCCAGTTAGTATGTCGTTTCCATAGATACTGGGCATATAGTTCAAAGTCCACAGTCCAGCCCAAGATGGAGTCCTGCTTTCAAGATAGAATCTGTTCTGTTTCCTCCTTCAATAGCACTATGGGAATTTGTATCTTTAAGTAGAAGGATACAGATATAGAAGGAAGGGTTGCTTCATTGTAGAGTTCTCAGATGAAATAAAGTTCTCTCTGTGCACTGTTTACCCTGAACCATCAGACACTTATCAGTGGTGTCATAACACATGGTCTAGCCAGGCAGAGTCTGAACTTACCCTAGGAAGGAGCAGCTGGCCTAATCCTATGCTCCAGAATCAGCCATTCCTACTGGGAGCTGAAGGGTTTCCCAGGTGGCCAATGCGAGTTTGATCCCTGGGTTGTGAAAATCCCCTGGAGTAGGAAATGACAACCCACTCCAGTATTCTTGCCTGGGAAGTCCCTTGGAAATCCCAGAGGTGCCTGGCAGGCTACAGTTCAAGGGGTCGCAAGAGTCAGACATGACTTCATGGCTAATCAACAGCAACAATGACAAATGGGAGTGAAGGAGGAAACAGACAGAGCTGGACTCCATCTTAGGCCAGGCTGTGAACATTAGGCTACATGCATGGTCACCCTCCCAGTGGACTCTGAACTTTGTGCCCGGTGTCTATAGAAATGATATACCAATGGAAAACCAGACCCCCCCCCCCCCCCCCCAGGTAAAACAGCCTCAGGACTTGTATTCGGACTCTCCTGGCCTAAAAGAATATGCTAATTATCTCGGTAACATAACAAAATGGTAAATTCCATTATGTTTATCAGGATATGACCACAAGCCTATTGATAAATATCCACTGTTTATCTAGTCTTGTGACTCATGAATCATGGGTTAACTTTGATCATATCTCTTTTTTAGATTGTCCAGACTAGTTTCAAGGAATTTGGGGAGGTGGAATTGAGCAAGTACACTTAGGGTATATAAGGTTTTCACAAAATCTGGTCAGGGTCCTTGGCTAAGAGGAGATTCTGCCTTGGGCCCGCCAGAGTAATAAACTGCACTCTACTGTCTGCATTGTCGTTCTGAGTGAGTTTGTTTCCCGGAATGCGTGGCTACAACAGGATCTGATAGGCAACGAGGGTGGTGGTGTTGAAGTCCACGGAAGTTGTTTAGTCTGTATCTAGGGCACAGTGTGATGGGGAGAAAAGCAACAGCAAGTCACCATCCAGCCAAGCGTTAAGTGGAAAAGGGTGGGGTGGGTCTCAGACGAGGAGTAGGGTGACCTAAAATGCGGGAGAGACAGACACAAGGAATCTGGGTCAAGGGACAGTCAGGAGACTAGTTGAGCAACCAATTGGTGTCTGGGAGTGAGGCACAGATTTCCAGGTAGGAAGGCCAGGGGTCTCCAAATGGAGGAAATAGGCTGCAAATGTCAGACATTTTTTCTCTCTCTCTTTAGCAGCAGGAGGAAACAAACTAGTGTTACATTTTCCCCCCTTCTCTATACAAATTTAAAAAGAGGTTTCTCTTAAAATTCTGTGTTGCCCTAATGACTGCTGGTTCCACCTGAACTTAACTTTTCTCAAACCTTGAGCTAACCAATGCATTTTTCTTATGAAAATGACTGTCTTCAGTTCAGTTCAGTCGCTCAGTCCTGTCCGACTCTCTGCCACCCCAGGAATCGCAGCACGCCAGGCCTCCCTGTCCATCAGCAACTCCCGGAGTTTACTCAAACTCATGTCCATCGAGTCGGTGACGCCATTCAGCCATCTCATCCTGTCTTGTCCCCTTCTCCTTCTGCCCCCAGTCCCTCCCAGCATCAGGGTCTTTTCCAATGAGTCAACTCTTCGCATGAGGTGGCCAAAGTACTGGAGTTTCAGCTTTAGCATCAGTCCTCGCAATGAACACCCAGGACTGATCTCCTTTAGGATGGACTGGTTGGATCTCCTTGCAGTCCAAAGGACTCTCAAGAGTCTTCTCCAACACCACAATTCAAAAGCATCAATTCTTCTGTGCTCAGCTTTCTCCACAGTCCAACTCTCACATCCATACATGACCACTGGAAAAACCATAGCCTTGACTAGATGGAACTTTGTTGGCAAAGTTTTGAGTATTGGCAAATATTTTGAGTATTGCCAACTTTGTTGGCAAAAAGTGAATGTCTCTGCTTTTTATTTATTTATTTATTTATTTTTCATTTATTTTTATTAGTTGGAGGCTAATTACTTTACAATATTGTAGTGGTTTTTGTCATACATTGACATGAATCAGCCATGGATTTACATGTATTCCCCATCCTGATCCCCCCTTCCACCTCCCTCTCTATCTGATTCCTCTGGGTCTTCCCAGTGCACCAGGCCCAAGCACTTGTCTCATGCATCCAACCTGGGCTGGTGATCTGTTTCACCCTAGATAATATACATGTTTTGATGCTGTTCTCTCGAAACATCCCACCCTCACTCTCTCTCACAGAGTCCAAAAGTTTGTTCTGTACATCTGTGTCTCTTTTTCTGCTTTGCATATAGGGTTATTGTTACCATCTTTCTAAATTCCATATATATGTGTTAGTATACTGTAATGGTCTTTATCTTTATGGCTTACTTCACTCTGTATAATGGGCTCCAGTTTCATCCATCTCATTAGAACTGGTTCAAATGAATTCTTTTTAACAGCTGAGTAATATTCCATGGTGTATATGTACCACAGCTTCCTTATCCATTCTTCTGCTGATGGGCATCTAGGTGGCTTCCATGTCCTGGCTATTTTAAACAGTGCTGCAATGAACATTGGGGTTCATGTGTCTCTTTCAGATCTGGTTTCCTCAGTGTGTATGCCCAGGAGTGGGATTGCTGGGTCATACGGCAGTTCTATTTCCAGTTTTTAAAAAATCTCCACACTGTTTTCCATAGTGGCTGTACTAGTTTGCATTCCCACCA
The DNA here is from genome assembly GCF_963930625.1 of Muntiacus reevesi. Lineage (NCBI taxonomy): Eukaryota > Metazoa > Chordata > Mammalia > Artiodactyla > Cervidae > Muntiacus > Muntiacus reevesi. The sequence continues at coordinate 57,306,074 of NC_089251.1, read as the reverse complement.
ACAGTGTAAGAGGGTTCCCTTTTCTCCACACCCTCTCCAGCGTTTATTGCTTGTAGACTTTTGGATAGCAGCCATCCTGACTGGCGTGTAATGGTACCTCATTGTGGTTTTGATTTGCATTTCTCTGATGATGAGTGATGTTGAGCATCTTTTCATGTGTTTGTTAGCCATCTGTATGTCTTCTTTGGAGAAACGTCTGTTTAGTTCTTTGGCCCATTTTTTGAGTGGGTCATTTATCTTTCTGAAATTGAGCTGCAGGAGTTGCTTGTATTTTTATTATTTTTTATTTTTTTTATTAGTTGGAGGTGCTTGTATATTTTTGAGATTAATCCTTTGCCTGTTGCTTCATTTGCTATTATTTTCTCCCAATCTGAGGGCTGTCTTTTCACCTTGCTTATAGTTTCCTTTGCTGTGCAAAAGATTTTAAGTTTCATTAGGTCCCATTTGTTTATTTTTGCTTTTATTTCCAATATTCTGGGAGGTGGGTCATAGAGGATCCTGCTGTGATTTACGTCAGGGAGTGTTTTGCCTATGTTCTCCTCTAGGAGTTTTATAGTTTCTGGTCTTACATTTAGATCTTTAATCCATTTTGAGTTTATTTTTGTGTATGGTGTTAGAAAGTGTTCTAGTTTCATTCTTTTACAAGTGGTTGACCAGTTTTCTCAGCACCACTTGTTAAAGAGGTTGTCTTTTTTCCATTGTATATCCTTGCCTCCTTTGTTGAAGATAAGGTGTCCATAGGTTCGTGGATTTATCTCTGGGCTTTCTATTCTGTTTCATTGATCTACACTTCTGTCTTTGTGCCAGTACCATTCTGTCTTGATGACTGTGGCTTTGTAGTAGAGTCTGCAGTCAGGCAGGTTGACTCCTCCAGTTCCATTCTTCTTTCTCAAGATTACTTTGGGGAAAGTAATCTTGAGATAGCCAATGTCTCTGCTTTTTAATATGCTATCTAGGTTGGCCATAATTTTCCCTCCAAGGAGTAAGCGTCTTTTAATTTCATGGCTGCAATCACCATCTGCAGTGATTTTGGAGCCCCCCAAAATAAAGTCTGACACTGTTTCCACTGTTTCCCCATCCATTTCCCATGAAGTGATGGGACCAGATGCCATGATCTTAGTTTTCTGAATGTTGAACTTCAATCCAACTTTTTCACTCTCTTCTTTCACTTTCATCAAGAGGCTTTTTAGTTCCTCTTCTGCCATAAGGGTGGTGTCATCTGCATATCTGAGGTTGTTGATATTTCTCCCGGCAATCTTGATTCCAGGTTGTGCTTCTTCCAGCCCAACGTTTCTCATGATGTACTCTGCACATAAATTAAATAAGCAGGGTGACAATATACAGCCTTGACATACTCCTTTTCCTATTTGGAACCAGTCTGTTGTTCCATGTCCAGGTCTAACTGTTGCTTCCTGACCTGCATACAGGTTTCTCAAGAGGCAGGTCAGTTGGTCTGGTATGCCCATCTCCTTCAGAATTTTCCACAGTTTATTGTGATCCATACAGTCAAAGGCTTTGGCATAGTCAATAAAGCAGAAATAGATGTTTTTCTGGAACTCTCTTGCTTTTTCTATGATCCAGCAGATGTTGGCAGTTTGATCGCTGGTTCCTCTGCCTTTTCTAAAACCAGCTTGAACATTTGGAAGTTCACAGTTCATGTATTGCTGAAGCCTGGCTTGGAGAATTTTGAACATTACTTTACTAGTGTGTGAGATGAGTGCAATTGTGCAGTAGTTTGAGCAGTTTGAGCATTGCCTTTCTTTGGGATTGGAATGAAAACTGACCTTTTCCATTCCTGTGGCCACTGCTGAGTTTTCCAAATTTGCTGGCGTATTGAGTGCTTTTAATTATCTAGGCCTAAACCACATGATCATGGGTTAACTTTGATTGTATCTTTCTTTTTCCTTTGTTCAGACTAGTTTCAGGGAACCTTATACACTTAGGGTATATAAGGTTTTCTCAAAAACTGGTTGGGGTCCTTGGCTAAGAGGAAATTCTTCCTGGGGTCTGCCGGTGTAATAAATTGCACTCCACTATCTGCATTGTCCTTCTGAGTGAGTTCGTTTCCCGGAACACGTGGCTACAACAATATGGTAGTTTTATTCCTAGTTTTTCAAGGAATCTCCATACACTCTCCATAGTGGCTGTATCAATTTACATTCCCAGCAAGGTAGTACGTCTTAATCAAACTCTCTACAAGATACCTCCTTACTTTTCAAAGAGGCAGTGAAGGTCCTTCGAGTCAAGTTGAACTGATCTCAGGTTAATTGTGTGTGGGTGCTGGGCAGGAAGACAAAGCGATGCCTTCCTGAATCCCCTCATATGTAACTAGGACTATGACATCACCCCAGTCTGTGAGGGTCAAGGGGTACAAGACCCCAGGAAAGAACTTCGGCAAGATTGGCTGCTTCTCATTCTGATCTGGGGATGCTGGTGACCAATACCAGGCCAGCAGGGAAAAAAAGTATTTGGTATTTTCAGCATTTGAAAATGTGTCCATGTGACAGTGATGTTTGGGGACAGGGGAGGGTGTGTCTTCTTAACATCATGGAAACTCTTTGCAGCCAAGATGTAACTATTCAAATTAGTCTTCAAGCCAAGCAGGGCTGTCTCCTAACAGTGGAAATTCTGGCTCCCTTATGGGAGAGAGACAAGCTCAATGACTGCAGTCTTGAGGAGGTCACATTGTGGACCAAATGGAGACAGGCATAGCCCCGACTCCATCCTCCTCCCCTATCCTTTCTACCTGGTGTCAGGTAGCAAATCGCTGTGGTGCATGTAGTAGGTTGTGTGGGCTTCCAATGAGGCTGCACGGGGGTTACAAACATACCCGCTTCCTGCAGAAGCAGATTCCTGTGTGCTCTGACTTTATTATTGGAAACTCAGGTGATCACACAGGTGTGGTGCCCCCACTTAGTGCTGTGAGCTGCTCCCCACGCCATGACCATCAACCCTCATTTACTTAGACTTATTTTTTTTTGTCCTTCTAACATATTATATATATATTTTTAAAAAAAGTCTCTCGTTCTTAGCTTTTCTTTCTTATTTTCCCTTCCTTTGTTCTCCCTTCCTTTCTTTCCTTCTTTCTTTCCCCTTTCTTTCTCTATTTCTTTCTTTCACTGCACCAGGTCTTAGTTGCTGCATGTGGGATCTTTATTTGCTCATTCAAACTCTTAGCTGCAGAATGTGGGGTCTAGTTACCTGACCAGGGATTGAACCCAGGCCCCCTGCATTTGAAAGTGCAGAGTCTTGAGGAGGAGCCAAGATGGCGGAGGAGTAGGACGGGGAGACCACTTTTTCTCCTAGAAATTCATCAAAAGAATAACTGTACGCAGAGCAAACTTCACAAAACAACTTCTGATCACAACTTCTGATCGCTAGCAGAGGTCACCAGGCGCCCAGAAAAGCAGCCCATTGTCTTCAAAAGGAGGTAGGACAAAATATAAAAGATAAAAAGTGAGACAAAAGAGCTAAGGACGGAGATCCGTCCCGGGAAGGGTCTTAATAGAGGACGTTCCCAGACACCGGGGAACCCTCGACCTGGCGGGCCTGGGGGAAGTGTTTGAATCTCAGAGGGCAACCTGACTGGGAGAGAAACAATAATAAAACCCACAGATTACGAGCCTAAAAGCAACTCCCAGCAGGAAAGTACCCCAGACACCCGCATCCGCCACCAGCAAGTGGGAGCGGAACGGAGAGGAGCGAGCGGCATTATTTGGGGCAGGGTCCGGGCCTGAGAGCCCTGTGGACAATCGGAGGGAGCTTATGTGAGTTCCCAGCTTGAACTGTGGGAGAGCAAGAGAGAGAAAATTAACCGGCCAGAACACGCTGCCTGCGGTTCGCAGAGCAAAGGGACCGAGATTCTGGATGGTCGACATCCGCCGGGAGGGTCGCGGCGAGACAAAGGGCACAGGCACCCGACCGGCGCAGGTGGGGACTGGGGCTAGGGACGCGGCGGGCAGAAGGCGCACGCACCGGACTGGCGCCGGCGGAATCTGAGACTGGGACCGCGGAAGGGAGTGGGCGCGCGCACCCGGGGAGAGTGCGCCCGTCAAGCGTCAAGCCCCTGGCTGCCTGGACCGCTCCGACGCGGAGGGCACAGGGAGCAGGCGCAGATCTCAGTTCCGACCCTTGGCGGAACACCCGAGGGCTGGAACTGCGCGCACCGCCGCTCCATATAGAACAGCTGGGAGCCTGAGCAGCTCCGGAGCCCGAGCAACTCTAGCCCCTCCCTGCAGCGCGACGGAACTAGCTACCTGAATAAGAGTCCACCTCCGCCCGCTTGGGTCAGGGCGGAAATGAGGCCCTGAAGAGCCTGGCAAACAGAAGCCAAACCGCTTCAGAAGGAACTGGTGCAACAGATTAAAATCCCTGTAGGAAACACTGACCACACCACAAGGGTCCTGTAAGATATCAAGAAGTGTAAGCTGGAAGAGGAGCCATCTGAAACTGAGCCGAACCCACACTGACTGCAACAGCTCCAGAGAACTTCCTACATATATTTTTACTTTTTTTTTCTTTCTTTCTTTTTTTTTTTTTTTTTAAGCAGAGAAGGAAAAGAAAAAAAAAAAAAGAAAAAAAAATTTTTTTTTTTAGTTTTATTTTTTCTTTTTAATTTTTTCTCTTTTATTTTCCTTTAAAATTCGCTATTACTCCCCCATTACTCCTTAACATTCATTGTCATAAATTCTTACGATTTTTGCAGTTAGGGAAAAATTTTTTTCCTCTTTTTTTTCTCTTCTTCTTTTTTTTTTTTTTTCCCTTCTCCTCCTCTATTTTTTATTTTTCTTCTTCTCTTATTTCTTTTAAAGTCCCCTAGTACTCCTCTACTACTCCTTAATTATTCATTTTCAATACACTATAACCTTACAAAGAGGAGAGGAAAAAAGGAAAAAAAAGAAGAGAAGCCTTATTTTTAAACCGAACCTCATATATATTTCTAAAATTTTTGGGGGGGTGTTTTTGTTTTTGTTTTTAATATAGTATTTTTATGAGTCTAACCTATACTCTAGATTTTTAATTTTTGTTCTTCAGTATATGATATAAACCGTAAACATTTAAGAATCCAATATTCAGTTTCCATTTTTATTCAGGAGTGTGGTGATTATTCTCTCCCAATCTTGACTCTCTGTTTTCTACCTCAGAACACCTCTATTTCCTCCTTTCCCCTTCTCTTCCCAATTCAATTCTGTGAATCTTTGCTGGTGTCTGGGCTACGGAGAACACTCTAGGAACAGACGACTGCATAGATCTGTCTCTCTCCTCTTGAGTCCCCCTTTTTCTCCTCCTGCTCATCTCTATTTACCTCTTCCAGGTCCTCTTCTTCGTGTAACTCTGTGAACCTCTCTGGGAGCCCCTAACAGGGGAGAATCTTTTCGCCATTAACCTAGAAGTTTTATTATCAGTGCTGTATAGTTGGAGAAGTCCTGAGACTACAGGAAGAATAAAACTGAAATCCAGAGGCAGGAGATGTAAGCCCAAAACCTGAGAACACCAGAAAACTCCTGACTACATGGAACTTTAAGTAATAAGAGACCGTCCAAAAGCCTTCATACCTACACTGAAACCAACCAACACCCAGGAGCCAACAAGTTTTAGAGCAAGACATATCACACAAATTCCCCAGCAACACAGGAACATAGCCCTGAAAGTCAACATACAGACTGCCCAAAGTCACACCTAACACATAGACCCATCTCAAAACTCATTACTGGGCACACCATTGCTCTTCAAAGAGAAGAAATCAAGTTCCACGCTCCAGAACACTGAAACAAGCTTCCCTAACCAGGAAACCTTGACAAGTCAACCGTCCAACCCTACCCACTGGGTAAAAACTCCACAATAAAAAGAAATCACAGACCTCCAGAATACAGAAAACCCACTCCAGACACAGCAATCTAAACAAGATGAAAAGGCAGAGAAATACCCAACAGGTAAAGGAACATGACAAGTGCCCACCAAGTCAAACAAAAGAGGAGGAGATAGGGAAACTATCTGAAAAAGAATTTAGAATAATGATAATAAAAATGATCCAAAATCTTGAAAACAAAATGGAGTTACAGATAAATAGCCTGGAGACAAAGATTGAAAAGATGAAAGAAATGTTTAATAAAGACCTAGAAGAAATAAAAGAGAGTCAATTAAAAATGAATAATGCAATGAATGAGATCAAAAACACTTTGGAGGGAACCAAGAGTAGAATAACGGAGACAGAAGATAGGATAAGCGAGGTAGAAGATAGAATGGTGGAAATAAATGAAGCAGAGAGGAAAAAAGAAAAAAGGATCAAAAGAAATGAGGACAACCTCAGGGACCTCTGGGACAATGTGAAACGCCCCAATATTCGAATCATAGGAGTCCCAGAAGAAGAAGACAAAAAGAAAGGCCACGAGAAAATACTCGAGGAGATAATAGCTGAAAACTTCCCTAAAATGGGGAAGGAAATAGCCACCCAAGTCCAAGAAACCCAGAGAGTCCCAAACAGGATAAACCCAAGGCGAAACACTCCAAGACACATAGTAATCAAATTAACAAAGATCAAACACAAAGAACAAATACTAAAAGCAGCAAGGGAGAAACAACAAATAACACACAAAGGGATTCCCATAAGGATAATAGCTGATCTATCAATAGAAACCCTCCAGGCCAGAAGGGAATGGCAGGACTTAATGAAAGTAATGAAAGAGAATAATCTACAACCTAGATTACTGTACCCAGCAAGGATCTCATTCAGATATGAAGGAGAATTCAAAAGCTTTATAGACAAGCAAAAGCTGAGAGAATTCAGCACCACCAAACCAGCTCTTCAACAAATGCTAAAGGATCTTCTCTAGACAGGAAATGCAGAAAGGTTGTATAAACGTGAACCCAAAACAACAAAGTAAATGGCAACGGGAACACACCTATCAATAATTACCTTAAATGTAAATGGGTTGAATGCCCCAACCAAAAGACAAAGATTGGCTGAATGGATACAAAAACAAGACCCCTATATATGCTGCCTACAAGAGACCCACCTCAAAACCAGAGACACATACAGACTAAAAGTGAAGGGCTGGAAAAAAATATTTCACGCAAATGGAGACCAAAAGAAAGCAGGAGTCGCAATACTCATATCAGATAAAATAGACTTTCAAATAAAGGATGTGAAGAGAGACAAAGAAGGACACTACATAATGATCAAAGGATCAATCCAAGAAGAAGATATAACAATTATAAACATATATGCACCCAACATAGGAGCACCGCAATATGTACGGCAAACGCTAATGAGTATGAAAGAGGAAATTAATAGCAACACAATAATAGTGGGAGACTTTAATACCCCACTCACAACTATGGATAGATCAACTAAACAGAAAATCAACAAGGAAACACAAACCTTAAATGATACAATGGACCAGCTAGACCTAATTGATATCTATAGGACATTTCACCCCAAAACAATCAATTTCACCTTTTTCTCAAGTGCACACGGAACCTTCTCCAGAATAGATCACATCCTGGGCCATAAATCTGGTCTTGGAAAATTTAGAAAAATTGAAATCATTCCAGTCATCTTTTCTGATCACAGTGCAGTAAGATTAGATCTCAATTCCAGGAAAAAAATTGTTGAAAATTCAAACATATGGAGGCTAAATAACACGCTTCTGAATAACCAACAAATCATAGAAGAAATCAAAAAAGAAATCAAAATATGTATAGAAATGAATGAAAATGAAAACACAACAACCCCAAACCTATGGGACACAGTAAAAGCAGTGCTAAGGGGAAGGTTCATAGCATTACAGGCTTACATCAAGAAACAAGAAAAAAGCCAAATAAATAACCTAACTCTACACCTAAAGCAGTTAGAGAAGGAAGAAATGAAGAACCCCAGGGTCAGCAGAAGGAAAGAAATCTTAAAAATTAGGGCAGAAATAAATGCAAAAGAAACTAAAGAGACCATAGCAAAAATCAACAAAGCTAAAAGCTGTTTTTTTGAAAAAATAAACAAAATTGACAAACCATTAGCAAGACTCATTAAGAAACAAAGAGAGAAGAACCAAATTAACAAAATAAGAAATGAAAAGGGTGAGATCACAACAGACAACACTGAAATACAAAGGATCATAAGAGACTACTACCAGCAGCTCTATGCCAATAAAATGGACAACTTGGATGAAATGGACAAATTCTTAGAAAAGTATAACTTTCCAAAACTGAACCAGGAAGAAATAGAAGATCTTAACAGAACCATCACAAGCAAGGAAATCGAAACTGTAATCAAAAATCTTCCAGGAAACAAAAGCCCAGGACCAGATGGCTTCACAGCTGAATTCTACCAAAAATTTAGAGAAGAGCTAACACCTATCTTACTCAAACTCTTCCAGAAAATTGCAGAAGAAGGTAAGCTTCCAAACTCATTCTATGAGGCCACCATCACCCTAATTCCAAAACCAGACAAAGATGCCACAAAAAAAGAAAACTACAGGCCAATATCACTGATGAACATAGATGCAAAAATCCTTAACAAAATTCTAGCAAACAGAATCCAACAACATATTAAAAAAATCATACACCGTGACCAAGTGGGCTTTATCCCAGGAATGCAAGGATTCTTTAATATCCGCAAGTCAATCAATGTAATACACCACATTAACAAATTGAAAGATAAAAACCATATGATTATCTCAATAGATGCAGAGAAAGCCTTTGACAAAATTCAACACCCATTTATGATTAAAACTCTCCAGAAAGCAGGAATAGAGGGAACATACCTCAACATAATAAAAGCTATATATGACAAACCCACAGCAAGCATCACCCTCAATGGTGAAAAATTGAAAGCATTTCCCCTGAAATCAGGAACAAGACAGGGGTGCCCACTCTCACCACTACTATTCAACATAGTCTTGGAAGTTTTGGCCACAGCAATCAGAGCAGAAAAAGAAGTAAAAGGAATCCAGATAGGAAAAGAAGAAGTGAAACTCTCGCTGTTTGCAGATGACATGATCCTCTACATAGCAAACCCTAAAGATTCTACCAGAAAATTACTAGAGCTAATCAACGAATATAGTAAAGTTGCAGGATATAAAATTAATACACAGAAATCCCTTGCATTTCTATACACTAACAATGAGAAAACAGAAAGAGAAATTAAGGAAACAATACCATTCACCATTGCAACAAAAAGAATAAAATACTTAGGAGTATATCTACCTAAAGAAACAAAAGACCTGTACATAGAAAACTATAAAACACTGATAAAAGAAATCAAAGAGGACACAAACAGATGGAGAAACATACCGTGTTCATGGATTGGAAGAATCAATATTGTCAAAATGGCTATTCTACCCAAAGCAATCTATAGATTCAATGCAATCCCTATCAAGCTACCAACGGTATTTTTCACAGAACTAGAACAAATAATTTCACAATTTGTATGGAAATACAGAAAACCATGAATAGCCAAAGTAATCTTGAGAAAGAAGAATGGAACTGGAGGAATCACCCTCCCTGACTTCAGACTCTACTACAAAGCCACAGTCATCAAGACAGTATGGTACTGGCACAAAGACAGAAATATAGATCAATGGAACAGAATAGAAAGCCCAGAGATAAATCCACGAACCTATGGACACCTTATCTTTGACAAAGGAGGCAAGGATATACAATGGAAAAAAGACAACCTCTTTAACAAGTGGTGCTGGGAAAACTGGTTAACCACTTGTAAAAGAATGAAACTAGAACACTTTCTAACACCATACACAAAAATAAACTCAAAATGGATTAAAGATCTAAATGAAAGACCAGAAACTATAAAACTCCTAGAGGAGAACATAGGCAAAACACTCTCTGACATAAATCTCAGCAGGATCCTCTATGACCCACCTCCCAGAATATTGGAAATAAAAGCAAAACTAAACAAGTGGGACCTAATGAAACTTAAAAGCTTTTGCACTACAAAGGAAACTATAAGTAAGGTGAAAAGACAGCCCTCAGATTGGGAGAAAATAATAGCAAATGAAGAAACAGACAAAGGACTAATCTCAAAAATATACAAGCAACTCCTGAAGCTCAATTCCAGAAAAATAAATGACCCAATCAAAAAATGGGCCAAAGAACTAAACAGACATTTCTCCAAAGAAGACATACAGATGGCTAACAAACACACGAAAAGATGCTCAACATCACTCATTATTAGAGAAATGCAAATCAAAACCACAATGAGATACCATTACACGCCAGTCAGGATGGCTGCTATCCAAAAGTCTACAAGCAATAAATGCTGGAGAGGGTGTGGAGAAAAGGGAACCCTCTTACACTGTTGGTGGGAATGCAAACTAGTACAGCCACTATGGAAAACAGTGTGGAGATTTCTTAAAAAACTGGAAATAGAACTGCCATATGACCCAGCAATACCACTTCTGGGCATACACACCGAGGAAACCAGATCTGAAAGAGACACGTGCACCCCAATGTTCATTGCAGCACTGTTTATAATAGCCAGGACATGGAAGCAGCCTAGATGCCCATCCGCAGATGAATGGATAAGGAAGCTGTGGTACATATACACCATGGAATATTACTCAGCCGTTAAAAAGAATTCATTTGAATCAGTTCTAATGAGATGGACGAAACTGGAGCCCATTATACAGAGTGAAGTAAGCCAGAAAGATAAAGAACATTACAGCATACTAACACATATATACGGAATTTAGAAAGATGGTAACGATAACCCTATATGCAAAACAGAAAAAGAAACACAGAAGTACAGAACAGACTTTTGAACTCCGTGGGAGAAGGTGAGGGTGGGATGTTTCAAAAGAACAGCATGTATATTATCTATGGTGAATCAGATCACTAGCCCAGGTGGGATGCATGAGACGAGTGCTCGGGCCTGGTGCACTAGGAGGACCCAGAGGAGTCGGGTGGAGAGGGAGGTGGGAGGGGGGATCGGGATGGGGAATACGTGTAACTCTATGGCTGATTCGTGTCAATGTATGACAAAACCCACTGAAATGTTGTGAAGTAATTGGCCTCCAACTAATAAAATAAAATTAAAAAAAAAAAAAAAAAAGAAAGTGCAGAGTCTTAGCCAATGGACCACCAGAGAAGTCTCAACATACTATATAATTTGCTTATTTGTTTTGCTTATTGTGTGGATATTCCACTAAGATGTAAGTTCCATGAGATCTTTACTCTCTGATGTATACCAGAAACCTGCTTTGCACTTGTAGACATCGGATGCATTTTTTAATGAAGGAAGGAAGGAGGAAGAAAGACCAGAGGATGAAGGAAGAAAGAGAGAGAGGGAAGAGTAGCCATTGAAGTTTGGTCTTATTACTGCAGCTATTATGACTTCTCCTGCAAAGCAGATGCATTTTTGAAAACTTTCATAAAATCAGCTAGGGTGATTTGGATTTTATTTTCCTAACTGTCATTGTAATCATGTGTCTGGGTGTTCATGTGAAAGTTTGGGCCCATACATATGATATCTGAGAATCCCAATGTCTTCCTTTCCTAGGACTGTTATAACAAAGTAAAACCACTAGGTGGCTTAAAGCAACAGAACTCTATTCTCTCAGTTCTGAAAGCTGGAAGTGTGAAATCAAGATGGCCGAGTGGATAAAAGAGAATGAAATTAATGCCATTTGCAGCAGCATGGATGGACCTAGAGATTATTGTACTAAATGAAGTAAGCCAGAGAAAGACAAAAGTCATATGATATCACTTACATGTGGAATAAAAAAAAAAAAGATACAAATGGACTTATATACAAAACAGAAATAGATGCACAGACATAGAAAACAAACTATGGTTATCTAAGGATAAATGAGGGTGGGAAGGATAAATTAGGGGTGTGTGATTAACATATACACACTACTATACATAAAGTAGATAACCGACAAGGACTTATTGTATAGTTCCTACAGGGAGCTATACTCAATATTTTGTGATAGCCTATAAAGGAAAAGAATCTGAAAAATAATATATAAATAAAATTGAATGCATATATATAAAACTGAATATATATATGAAACTGAATCACTTTGATGTATTCCTGAAACTAACACAACATTGAAAATCAACTATACTTCAATTCAAAAAAATGTTTTAAGAAAAAGGTGTTGGCAGGGTGGGTTCCTTCTTGGGCTGTGAATCTTTTCCAATGCCTCTTGTAGTTTCTGGTTTGGTTGGCAAGCCCCAGTGTCTCTTGGTTTGTAGATGCACCATTCAGGTTCTGTAGGCACATGGACTTCTCCCTGTGTCTTGTGTCTTCCTATCCTCTCTGTGTATCAGTCTCCAAATTTCCCTTTTCTCATAAGGACAGCAGTCACCTTGGATTAAGACACATCCTAAGAACTTTATCTTGATGACTGAAAGAATCTGAAAAACACCATGAAATTCCCTGGCCTGTGTAAATTTTCCACTTGCGCAGAATTTTCCGTTTGCAAAATAAGGATAGAGAAATGTAAACGGAACGTCTATAGGTTTCCCAATAACTGCACAAACAAGCCTGCTGTTTTCCGGAACCAACTGACATCCAGCACCTGTACTCACAGATAAGATAACCCCATATGATACACATTATGTTACTTTTATGTTACTCATTCACTGTACTGGATGTGCTGACAATGTGACTTCTGCCTATAAAAGTCAGCTTACACTGCTATACGGTGCGACTCTGCCTTCGAGGAGACTAGAGTCGCCCGGCTTGTGCAAACCGACAGTAAAGCCTCTTGCATATTGCATCTGCTGGACTGTTTATTGAGTCGCGGGAGCTCCTCTCCGGAACGGAGACCTGACGTTTGGGTCTTACAATGACATCTGTAAAGAATCTCTTTCCAAATAATGTCACATTCACAGGACCCAGAGGTTAGGACTTTAACATACATTTTGGAGTATGGTAAATTCATATCCCCGTTTCAATCCATAACACCCAGCATTTCAACTGCTCACCTCAGGGCATTCTCTACGCTTGTAAAAGGGAGATCCTATGGCACTGACTGCAGCAAGAACAACTGCCGGAGGTCCCTGTCCAGGGAGTCCTTCCCAGCTGGTCATTCCTACCACCCTCATCCAAGATCCTGGGCAGGGCAGGGTGAGGGAAAGAGAAAGTTGTACTGGGGAGAGAAAGAGAAGACCCTTATCCATTCTGCAGCCTTCTTGGGAGTTAGTTACCCAGCACAGAGCATAACACACAGCCTTAGGAGTGGTGCACACCAAGCACTTTGGATCCCAGTTGTCCCAATCCATTAAACAAAACTGAGGACACATCTTGAAATGTGGGCAATAGAACTTTGTGAAACTTACATAATGTTAGGAAATTTACAAGGACTAGATAAAATAGGAACTGACATTTTGTAGTTTCTTCTCACATTCCAATAGACTGTCTGGCTTGCCCAGCCTCTGCTCCTCACCCCAGTCTCTGCAGATACACCCCTAGTGATGAGCTGATATGTGTTTAACAACCAGTTCTCTGGGGGGCGGTGGAGGGGTGGGGGTGGGAATAGGCGGGAGTTCTGATGCACAGTTCATGCTAGTTTTCAGGGTGTAAGGACTCCCAGCACAGCCAATGTATTTATTTGTTTTTTTTTTCTTGGAGTATAATTGCCTTACAATGTTGTGTAAGTTTTTGCTGTACAACAAAGTAAATCAGCTGTGTGTGTGTGTGTGTGTGTAAGCTATATGTGTACATGTGTATCAGATTTATTTATACATATATCCCCTTCCTCTTGAGCCTTTCTGCCACCCCCCACCCTCCATCCCACTCCTCTAGGTTAGGTCCTCACAGAGCACTGAGCTGAGCTCCCTGTGACTACTTTAAACTGCCCACATGAAGTCACTGGACATGCCATCAGGAAGGGATGTTGGTCCTTTAATGAACCGGAACCTGGTAGTCCGGAGTCGATGATGAGAAAGTGAAAGAAGGAAAGAGGCTAATATTCCCTGGGTTACGCAGCCGGCTTTCGTGTTCCAGGGAATCAACCAGAAATAGAGAGATAAAGAGAAAGAGAGGAAGAGAAAGAAAGAAAGAATGAAAGACACGGGGACCAAAGCTCTGATGGAGCAAAGGTGTTTTAATCAACATGTCGTGGGCATGTATACTCTTACAAGGTAGTTATTCTCAGCAAAGATAAAGATTAAAATTCCAGACTTACAAAACACAAGGCGATCCCTATTAAAGAGAGAAGAGGGTACTTATCACCATAATGAGAAACTAACAAAGGAAATGCCTGGATTCCTCAGCCCTGGGAAGGCGTGACTCTCCTCTTAATTCCTGAGTATTCAGGAATTAATAAGGGCCAGAGGATTCCTGACAAAGGGGTGCTAACAGTGGGCTCTTATAGGCTGAGATGAATCGGCTCCAGCATGCCAGGGCTGCCCTTTTAAGATGTTCATCTTAGAGTCAGGGGTGGTTGGCAAACCATAACCTGTAGGCAAAATCCAGCTCTCTGCCTATTTCAAATAGTTAGCTAATACAGTCAGGGTCACTGGTTCCCTTTTGTTCCCTATGGCTACCTTCCCCTTACAATAGAGCATGTGGCTGTTCAGTCTGCAAAGCCTAGATTATTTACTCTCTAGCTCTTTACAGAAAGTTTGTGGACTCCTTCTCTAGAAGGTAAGAGGCCACAGACTGTTTGCAGGCTCCAGATATTGACAGCCCCCTGAGTCATTTTAGAATTTTCTATTTTCCATCAGAGAGCTGCAATGCATAATGGTCTCCATCTCACTCACCAAAGCCTGCATTGCTTTTTACTGCAAAAGTAACATTACTTTTGTTTGCTTGTTTGACTTAGCTCTGCTTCTCTTGGCATTTTTCAGGAGGAAAATACATTCTAAATTCCACCTAATCAAGGGACCCAGACACTGCCTGCCACTTCCCCACAGCCCTGTTGCAGAAGATGCTTTGTCAGACAAAGCAGCTCTGAGCAGGGGCTCAGGGCAGGATCAGAGGCCAGTTGACCAACGGCAGGAATAGACTCTTTGCAGAATGTGCAGAGGGGACTGCTTGGCTTACTCTCAGGATCTTGCTGATTTCTGGGCTGTGATGTAGATTTCATAATGCACTGGGTGACTATTGCATCTGCCTAACGCTGGGACGAGAACTGAATGGGAATTATGCTCATTTCACAGAGGAAGAAACATACTCAGAGACAAGTAGCTTGACTAGTCATCCAGATTGTAAATGGCAGACTTTCAGGTGTTCCAACTTCTAGTACAGAACTGTTTGTGCATGCATGCTCAGCTCACTCAGTCATGTCCCACTCTTTAGAACCCCATGTCCTGCAGTCCACCAGACTCCTCTGTCCATGGGACTCTTCAGGCAAGAATACTGGAGTGGGTTGCCATTTTTCACTCCAGGGGATCTTCCTGATCAGGGATTGAACCCACTTCTCTTGGTCTCCTGCGTTGGCAGGAAGATTCTTTACCACTGAGCCACCTGGGAAGCTCAAATACCTTTGCCTTGTCCCTGGGGCTTAAAACGCTCCTGTGCTTAAGAATCTCCTGGAAACCTTCTGATGAACCTTGAAGACATTATGCTGAGTGAACTACATCAGAGAGACAAAGAAAAGTGATACAGCTTATATGCCGATTTTAAAAAAGCCAAACTCCGAGAACCAGAGAAGAGAGTGGTGGTTATCAGGGGCTGGTGGGGTGGGGAAAATGGGGAGATACTGGTCAAAGGATAACAACTTCCATTTATAAGATTAACACATCCTAGGGATCTAATGTATGTCATGGTGGTTATAGTTAATAGTATTGTATTATATACTTGACTTGAATAAAAGGGATTCCTTGGTGGCTCAGATGGTAAAGAATCTGCTTGCAAAGCAGGAGACTTGAGCTCAGTCCCTGGTCAGGAAGATCCCCTGGAGAAGGGCATGGCTACCCATTCCAGTATTCTTGCCTGGGGAATACCATGGACAGAGCAGCTTGGTGGGCTGTAGTCCATGGGCTCACAAAGAGTTGGATGTGACTGAGAGACAAACATTTTCTATATACTTGACGGTTGCTATAAGTAGATCTTAAATCTCACCACAAAAAAAAGAAAGATAATTATGTGATGAGGTAGAAAAGTTAGCTAAGGCAACTGGTGGCAATCATATTGCAACATATAGAAATGTATCAAATCAACACTTTATACACTTTAAAGTTACACAATGTTATATGTCAATTAGTTCCATAAAGCTGGAAAAAATATATAGATTCTCAGTGTTGCTCACCCTCAGATTCTTCTGATCTAGGTATTCTGGGATGTAGCCTTGGGACATTACTCCCTTTTTGTTTTAAATTTCAAATTTTACACAATTTTTAAAGGTTGTTTTCCACTTACAGTTATCACAAAATGTTGACTCTATCCCTATGTTGTGCAATACAATCTCGAGCCTGTCTTATACTCAGTAGTTTGTACCTCCCGAACCCCCATCCCTAAATCACCCCTCCCCCTCCCACTGGTAACCACCAGTTTGTTTCCTGTATCTGTGAGTCTGCTTTTTTAAATCAAACTGCACTTTGTTTCATTTGGCTGTGTTGGGTCTTAGTTGCGGCATGCAGGATCTTCATTGCAGCGTGGGGTCTTTTGTTGTGGTGTGAAAACTCTCTAGTTCTGCAACTTGGGCTCAGTAGTTGCAGCTCGCAGGCTTAGTTGCCCTATGACATGTGGGATCTTAGTTCTTCAACCAGGGATCGAACCCACTTCCCCTGCCTTGGAAGGTGGATTCTTAACCACTAGACCACCAGTTAAGTCCCATTATCCGACTGTCTTAAAAAAAAAAGCCTCAGGGTTTTTTGGTTCAGGCATTTCTTTCTGGTCTACACTTTGAAAAACACTGCCTCCTCCCCATACATTTCATTAGAAAATGACAATTGCCTTTCTAGCTGAAAGCTATTTCTGACTGATTGGGTACCAGCCACCAACAGTACAGGGTTTAAACCTATACTGCTAGGAAGATCCTGCTCCAGGTGGCATGAGCCTGAACCAGAGAATGGATTCTCTGATCATTGCCTGATCCATCTGGTGACAGTCCCCTGTCCCCAGCCAGGAGGCACCCAGCAGAACATAGCTCTGAGAGGGGCTTCTTCACCCAGAGCTTGGACTCTGTGGGCTGTGCTGGTGAGCCCTCTCCAGCTGATTCATTCATTACAACAATGTTTGTGCTGAGGATGGAATGTTAAGCAGACTCACAGGCAGACCCTGCCCTCAAGGTGTTTGTGATCTGATGGGGAGACAGACCATCAAATAAGGCCAACACAATTGTAAGTGGAGAAGTAGTGCCCAGTGCAGGACGAGGGTGTGTAACCCAGTCAGGAAAGCAGAAGGAATTCCCTGAGCAAGAGACCCCTGAGTGAGATCAGAAGGAAGAGTGGGTGTTAGCCAAGCTGGAGGTGGGAGAGCTTCCTGCCATCTTTGAGGGGTCCTGATGTGCTCAGTTGCTCAGCTGTGTCCGACTCTTTGCGACCCTATGGACTATAGCCC
Organism: Muntiacus reevesi; assembly: GCF_963930625.1. NCBI lineage: Eukaryota > Metazoa > Chordata > Mammalia > Artiodactyla > Cervidae > Muntiacus > Muntiacus reevesi. The sequence continues at coordinate 57,288,607 of NC_089251.1, read as the reverse complement.
ACCAGGCTCCTCTGTCTGTGGAATTTTCCCAGGTGAGAATACTGGAGTGGGTTGTCATTTCCTTCTCTGGGGAAGAGTTTCCTTTACTGCTATTGAAAAAGGCAAAGATGGGGAAAAGGGAGAGATGTGAATGGCATAGAGCCAGCTGCATCTCCACAGCTGGCAGGGATGTTTTATGGAACGTTCCCCATCTGCATGATACAGGGTGCAAACAAGACAGTGCTTAGGAGGCAGAGGGGGCCTCTGTCACTCATTCCTCTTCCATCCTATCTCCTGACCTGTGCAAAACTCACTTTCTCACTTGGCAGGTGAACCAAGTGTGGCTGGAAGGAAAATGAATGAATACAGGCCATGGACACATCCATGGAGTGAGACAACTAGTGCTTTTCTCAGAAATTTGGGAAGAGAACTACTTTCTGCTTTGTTACATAGCCCCAAAGCAGAATCTGGTCTCTGATCCAGTTTCTAAAGTGGTGGCCACAACCCATGTATTACCCAAGTCTGCATAAGAGCCTGAAGGGCAGGCACATTTCAAAATATTGCTGTGTGCTAGACTTGGTCAGCAGACTCCTTCATGGGAAAGTTAAACTCAGACCAGCACCCACCAGATGGCAAACAAAGATGGGAAAAAACCCTACTTGGCTAAGGGAAGGGACTATGGGAAGCTAGCTTCTGCTCTGGATTCATCATCACTGGCTCCTCCCACTGGTTCATACCCACTGCTTTGCTCTCCTGCACTGAGGACTCACAAACAATGCCTTACTATACACCTTGGCATTGAACCCCACTAAACATCTTCTGCTGGCCTCTGGATCAGTTTCCCTAGATTTCATTCACCCTCTACACACATCAATGATTTTAAAGCTTTCGTAGTCCAGGCTGCCCTCTTGGAGGAGATAATCATTATGGCCTGGCTACCTCTTGAGAAACAGAAGGAGCTGGGGGAGGTTGCATGTGTTTAGGAAAGCTGCAACCCCACAGACACTGAGATCATCAATCCCTAGAAATTTATTTAAGCCTTTGTAATTAACCACACCCTATTTTTATAGCCCAAACTCCATACACATGAAAGGGACAAATGACAGTGAAAGCCAAGCCCATGATGAAGTCGAGATATTACAAGGAAATATCTTTTCTTATTTGCTCCTCCTCTCTTTGGTTGTTGTTTTTATTTTCATTACTCTAGGAGGTGGGTCATAAAAGATCTTGCTGTGATTTATGTCCAAGATCGTTCTGCCTATGTTTTCCTCAAAGAGTTTTATTGTGTCTGACCTTATATTTAGATCTTAATTCCATTTTGAGTTTATTTTGGTGTATGGTGTTAGGGAGTGTTCCACTTTCATTGTTTTTATGTGTAGCTGTCCAGTTTTCCTAGCACCGCTTATTGAAGACTCTTCAATATTCAGTATTCTTGCCTCCTTTGACTATTCAAGAGGAAATGGCACCTGTTTATTCCGAGTTGGCTATATCAAAGGAAGTCAGACACTGTCAATAGCTTTTGGCAGAGACTCAGGGCAGACAGAACGGGAGGGCTCCCGGTATGCTTTGATTGGACTTGTTGCCATGGAGAAGCTGGGGGAGGGGCATCTATGTGATTGGTTTGGACAACATCGCTGCCTTTTCCTAACTGGTCCTGAGTTGAAAGTGGGTGCCAAAATAGAGAAGCTGGCAGTCATTGACTTTTCCTTGACTATTCCCCGATGGCTCAGTAGGTAAAGAATCCACCTGTAATGCAGGAGATGTAGGTGACATGGGCTTGATCTCTGGGTGGGAAAGATCCCCTGCAGGATGAAATAGCAACCCTTTCCAGTATTCTTGTCTGACAAATCCCATGGACAGAGGAGACTGGGACACTACAGTTCATGAGGTCACGAAGAACCAGACAGGACTGAGCACAATGGGCTTGGCTTGGCTTTCTGGGCCTATTGCTATTAGAAGTTGAGGGTTGTGACTGTTGTCAAACTGGCCACTGTCTGTTGGTATATTCAGTCTTGCACTGTGTCGAGTTCCATTTTAGTCTCTTGAAATTGAAAATGAATGTTTTTTTCTTGCCCTAGTTCTTTGGTCATTCCTATAGGTTGTCCAGGTTTGTTGGAGGTGTAGATAAAATATCCTGGGTTTGCAGCTGACTCCAGAGTGAAATAGGAACCCACCTGTTCCTTGATGAAAGTGAACGGCAGACAATCCTTAGCCTTCAGTGAACTCAGTTCTTTGATGTGTTTTTTCTGAAACACAGAGCAGAGTTTGTTAGATGGCCAGGCTACCTTGGGAAGAAAGAAAGGAGAGATCAAGGCAATTGTTTTCAAATTTCAGGCTTTCAGTCTTATCATTTAGGCTTTGCACGTTCCTGGGTGGCAGGACAGGGGTCTTTTTGTTCCTAGGTCTCCTACCTTTAGTTGCAAAGAAGGGGGCTTCGGCCCTTTGGCTTTTTCACAGTAGAGACAGAACTCGCCTTTCGAGACAGCCAAAAAAATATGATTCTTTCCCTCGTTCGTAGGTTTCACAACTCTTCTGTGTGAAACTGATATATAAAAAGTCTCTGAAATTATGGACAAGGGTGGGGAAGAGGAAGGAGAGGATGAGATGAATAGAGAGAGTAACATGGACCATGTACACTAACACATGTAAAACAGATAGCCCGTGGGAATTTTCTGTATGACTCAGGAAACTCAAACTGGGATTCTAACAACTTAGAGGGCTGGGAATGGGTGAGGAAGGTGGAGGGGGAGGTTTAAGATGGAGGAGATATATGTACATCTATGGCTGATTCATGCTGATATATGACAGAAATCAAACCAATATTGTAAAGCAATCATCAATCAATTAAAAATAAATAAATATAATAATAATAAAGTCTTTGGAAAAAGCCAGAAACTGTATCAGCCCAAGAGGAGAAAAATGATCTTTTTTTTTCCTGTTGACATTCTGGGTTTAACTGCCATGTTTCCCTGTGCAGTGTCATCAAATTCTCAGGCCTGGGTTGTCCCAGGACCCAAGAATGTCCCTCTTCTTGGAATTTCCCACTCCCAGTCCCTCTGGCTCCTCTTCCTCCCAGCCCTCCCAGGGAGACTTCTTTGAAGTCAGGGGATCTCTGGGCCCACATTCCCATCCTCGCTGCCAACCGCCATCAGTTGCCCTGTGCTCTTTCTTTTTATTTTATTTTATTTTTTGCCCTGTGCTCCTTCCAGGAGGCAGCCCTTTGCCAGTCCCAGGGGTGGGGGTGGCTGAGCTGCCCCAGTGGGGAGGGCCTCCCTACAGGCACGGTGGGCAGTGAGAGAATGAGAACCACTTCTTCTGAGTAAAGCAAGGCTGAGAGTCACCTCGGGCTGTGACGTCTTTGTCTGGGACTGCCTTGAGGACCCCGCCTTCCAAAACCAGAACTTGCTGGTTCCTGTCTCGGATATTACACTTCTTAAAGGTTACAGATTTGACTCTTGGACCTGAAAAACAGTACCAGAGATTAGAAACCATTAACAAGACCTCAGGTCCCCACCCTCCTCAGTGGACTTAGATGAGATGTATACCTCTCATTAGTTTTTTATCCTAACTCATCCATCCATTCATCGATGAACTTCAGTGATTAACCCCTACACCCTGAAGTCAGACTGAGTCGGGGTCCAATCCTTGTTCAATCATTTACAAGCTGATGTATGCGTGTCTGCTCAGTCGTGTCTGAGTCTTTACGACCCCATGGACTACAGCCTACCAATCTCCTCTGTCCATGGGATTTCCCAGGCAAGAATTCTGGAGTGGGTTGCCACTTCCTTCTCCATGTTTACAAGCTGAACAAGTTACTAGATCTCATTTGGCCCACCAGTAAAATGAGGCTACTAAAGGCTACCTTACATAGGGTTGGTGTGAGGAATAGGAGGGGTTCAAGGAAAGCTCATTATTATTATTAGTGGTGGTATGGGTAACCTTCATTGAAAAGTCATCATTGTTTTAAGTAATAGTTGTACTGATACATCCAAATGAAAGGAAAGTAATACATCATAAAAAAGCAATATATCCATGACAGTACTAAAGATGCATCACTATCATTATTAGTGATAGTATTGATAACCCTCTTTTCTGCATCATTTCCCTGGTGGGCCCATGCTATCAGTAAGGCTGGGGTGGCACAGATATCTGCCATGTTGGGCACCAGTGGGGCCAATGGTGAGGAGGGTGAAAGGCTGAAAATAATGAGGTGAAGCAGGAAGGCCCCAAGAACAGAAGCTTTGGATTGAGAGGACCTGGAGATGCAAGAGTTTGGAGCAAAGTGCAGACGGACTGTGTCTGCCCTTGTGGAGCCTGAGTGGGCGGGGCCAGCTGCAACATTGGCCAGGGATTTGCCTGAGCCTGTTGGGGGCGGGTGGGGGGGGGGGGGGAAGTTGGAGCGTTCAGTCAACGCAGCCCTGCTTAGAAGAGAGGGGCAATCCTAGACTGGGAACTTGTCCCTGTGTCACTTGTGATAGGGCCAGGGACCATCCATCAGATGGTCAGGTGCTGGGGCTTCCCTGGTGGTCCAGTGCTTAAGAGTCTGCCTTGCAGTGCAGGATATGTGGGTTTGATCCCTGGGCCAGGAAGATCTCATATGCCGTGGAGCAACTAAACCCATGAGCCACAACTACTGAGCCTGTACTCTAGAACCCCTGAGTCACAACTGCTGAAGCCCGAGTGCTCTAGGGCCCGTATTCTGCAACATGAGAAGCCACTGCAGTGAGAAACCAGCGCACCGCAACTAGAGATTTGCCCCTGCTCCCAACAACTAGAGAAAGCCTGTGTGCAACAGTGAAGACCCAGAGCAGCAAAAGTAATTGAATAAAATTACAAAGAAAGATGGTCAGGTGTTGCAGCCCATACACAGAATTGATGATAGAGTCTATCTAGAACAACAGATATAAAATATGATAATTGATAGATGACCCTTGTAGATTTGAAATTGTACTATATAATTATACACAGACATAACATAGTCTGGATTCCTACTCACTATAAACATAATGCTTTCAGCTGGGAGCCGTGGTATGCGCCCTCCTCCTGTTGCCTATGGCCCACCTACTCCCTGTCCTGTCATCTTAACTCACATGCCACCTCCTCCTCCTAAAGCTCTCTGTTAATCCCTTAGTGAGAGAGACATTTTCTACTTGGATCTGCCCCAGCCATCAGTGTTTGGGGAAGGACAGCAGGATGGCAAACCTCATACTGCGGGTATTGCATGCTTATGTGGCATTAATTTCTGACTCATTCAATATTTTTCACAGGGTGGGGCTTTCAGTAATCAGCCCTGGGTCAGAGTTCACTGAGGTGGCCTTTCTGGGTCTGGAGGAAGTTATCAGTGTGCTTCAGAGGGCTCTTCTTCTTAAAAAATTTTATTATTATTATTAATTTTTTTTAATTAAAAAAAATGTTTGGCTGCCTCGGGTCTTAGTTGTGGCACATGAGATCTTTGTTGGGTCATGTGGGATCTTTCATTGCAGCGCTCGGACTCTTTGGTTGTGATGCATGGGCTTAATTGCTCCCCAGCATGTGAGATCTTAGTTCCCTGACCAGGGATTGAACTTGTGTCCCCCGCATTGCAAGGCAGAGTCTTAACTACTGAACCACCAGGGAAGTCCCCCAAGGGTTCTTCTGACCCCAGCCATATGTGTTTGAGGAATAAAACAATGAAGGTCGAAACTAACTGAAGATGTATCTACTTGTATCCCCAAGTTCAAATTGTCTTTTTTGGGGGAAAAATAGATTGACACAAAAAATGGAATAAAAAGTACTGGAATATTGTTAAAAATCAATGGTTCAACACTTCCTGGTACCTATGAGGTCTAAGAGAAGTATACTACTGACCTTTTTACAAAACTTGCATCAGGGCTGCACTACATGGTTGGCACGCATTGAAAGGAAATCATCCTGAGTTTGGTACCACTAAGATAGGACAGCCCAAATGACGAAGCCTTCTTCTGCACCATAAGGGGATGGTCATTTCAGGGAGGTGGGCAAAGTTTTCATCACTTGGCTTTTTCAGCCTGCATTCCTGCCATTCCTCCACTGTGGCTTCATGCCTCAAGCTCCTTCTCTTCCATATGCTCCTCTATGCCTTTGTTTACCCTGTTCCTTCTGCCTGGGATTACTTTCTACCTTTATTCCCATTGTAATTCCAACTTCTCTGAGATTCAGTGCAGGCATCACCTCCTCTGAGATATATAACACAATTCAACCCCCTCAATATAAACTGGTTTTCTGTGTTCCTGAAGCAACCTGTACTGCCTTCTACTGCAGTTTCTTCTATTTTTTTGTGTATCAAAATTGTTGTTAGAAGTCTGTTGCCCGCACTTGCTCCCTCACTGGCCTGCAACTGCTGAAAAGTTGAATGAAAGTCATCCTGTGCTCATTTGCATAAGTACTAAGGGAGCATTCACAGGACCTTCCTTGCCTGGCCACGCTGCAGTCTTGGAACAACAACTTCTACACCCAAAGTCAATGACTAGAGGTCTTACATCAGGGCCTGGGTTCCAGGGGCAGGTTGGGAGAACTTGAAACAAGGGCGTCTCAGCAGAGAATGGCAATCAGTGGGTTTCTGGTGGGAAGAGCTTCCAATGCATCACTTTCCCTAGTCTCTGAGGGACATCAGGGCCAGAGGAATCGGGGCCAGTGCAGGACAGGACTCTAACTTTTAATGCCAACCAAACCATCATTGCCACCAGCAAAACTGGGAGTGGCAATCACTGGCTGGGCTAGCAGTGAATGTTCATCTTTTCTTTCTGTCATTGGGTTTTCATAGCACTTTATAGACAAGAAGTGTGGGACCCATGCAAACATTCTGGGACTCAAACTGAGGTCTTCCCATTGTGTGTGATGGAAGGAACCATGGACTTAGAGGCAGGCAGACCTGCTAATCATCCTGTCTCTGCTACTTGTCACTACATGTCTTAGATGAGTTACTCACACTTCTGATGGTCTCTGTCGGGACAGCCCAAAAAAGAACCGACCCAAGGGAGCAGTGTTGCAGAAGAATAAAGAAGAAGAAGACTCAGAAATAAAGTGGGGCTCAGAGGGCTGATGCCATTCACAGGCAAAAGCCCAGATCCTAATCCTTCCATGCCTTTTATTATTAATTTCTACTTCCTATTCCTGCTTTAGAGATATCTGTTCTTTACAATCTCAGATCCGGGATAAAGAAATACAGTGCACAGTCCTCAGTGTCAAACCTTCAGGCCTTTCATGACTTTGTTTAGCCTTTTGGCTAGTGACGCCCTTCCTTAGCAACTGTCTCACGGCTCTGGTTATGGGAACAGTCACTAATGGTTTTCCATCAGTCACATCAGTACTTAAAACATCTTGTTTTCAAGATGTCTTTTCACTAGGTACTTTTTATTGCTCCCAGCCCTTCACCTGGGGGTGATGAGAAAGTCATTCTTATTTTTCCAAGAAGCCCTGTTAATTATAGTCAGACTTGTGCATAGCATATTCTCTACACTGTCTTTGTCAAAAAGGTGGAAATAAAACACTTTCCCAGTAAAGTTGGGCTTCCCGGGTGGCACAGTTGGTAAAGAATCCGCCTGCCAATGCAGGAGACTCAGGAGATGTGAATTCTATTCCTGGGTCAGAAAGATTCCCTGGAGTAGGAAATGACAATCCATTCTAGTATTTTTGATTGGAAGATTCCATGGACAGAGGAGCCTGGCGGGCCACAGTCCATGGGGTGGCAAATAGTCAGACATGACTGAGCACCCACACAGTAAAGTTGACATGGGAAAAAAACATTCTCTTATGGAAAGAGTTCAGCATGGAACTTGGTATATATTTATCAAGAAATGTGAATTTCTTGTCCTTCATCAGCTCCAGGTCCTGTATCAACTTCCTGGGTTTATTCTTCCCCCAAAGGCTAATTCTTTCAAAGCAGAAATTGCAAAGGCTGGGTGCCAATTCCAACCACCCACCCCCAGTTTTAGATGCCCCCAGGAGAAAGTTCCCTGCTTCTTAAGGGAGGTTTAGCTACCCACCACCCTCCCCTCCCATCCCACAACCCCTTGGAAGGTCACCAGAGTGGGTGGAAGCCACAGAAGAAAGGCTGGGGTCTGATGCCAGGGCGCCTTGTGCTACTGACAAGAGACAAAGACAAAAAGTTAGCAAACGCAATGCCATTAGCCTAAGGTATAAGTTCTTTGGCTTAGAGGTGACTTAATTCTTAACTTTGGCAGTTGCTAAAGGGAAATCTGTAAAACTCTCACACAGAAACATATTAATGCTCTTAAGACGGTTCTGTGTCCAATAATTTGAGGAGATTCTGAATTAAGTACTATTAAGTTTGATTCCATGACTGAACTGAACTGAAGTGAAGCTTGATTCCTTAAAGTGGGACTTCTCAGAGCCATTGTTACCCCCAGAATATCTGGTGAGGAATCACAAGAGTTTTGCCAATGGTGATCTAGCTAGACCTCCTCCAGTCCAAAAAAGGGGTCCCTTTTCTGATTTTTGGGTTGGAGGGCTAAGTAAGACTTTCAACAAGATGGTTCTCACTCCTGGTTATTCCTTTGAGATTTTTAAATTTTATTTTATTTATTTATTTTACTGTGCTGGGTCTTATAGTTGCAGCATGTGGGATCGAGTTCCCTGAGCAGGGATCCAACCTAGGCCTCTCTCATTGGGAGTACAGAGTCTTAGCTACTGGACCACCAAGGAAGTCCTGTGGTTTTGCCTTTTGTGGTCTGGGGAGTTTAGTATCTGCAAACCAGTTGCTTGGAAAAGCAGTGCTTTGAAGTTTTGTTCTGTTTTTTAAATCAGAGTGTATGTATGAAAATTGTGTCTACTCAGGATAGGACTGGGGTCCTGAGTCCTAATATGTCCCATTCTGACACTTTTCATAACTGTCCCTGTCTACCTAATGTGTTTGGGCTTCCCAGGTGGCTCAGTAGTAGAGAATCCACCTGCAATGCAGGAGACCCAGGTTCAATCCTTGGGTAGGGAAGATCCTCTGGAGAGGGAAATGGTAACCCACTCCGGTATTATTGCCTGGAGAATCCCATGGACAGAGGAGCCTGGCAGGCTATAGTCAATAAGGTTGCAAAGAATTGGACATGACTTAGAGACTAAAAAACAACAATTTAATGTGCTAGGGAAATTCCTGGAGCTCAGTTCTTTGGCAAATTGGACAGAGGAAGAACCATTTCTATAGACAACATTGAACACATTTCCTGTTTGGGAATCACTTTTTGATGCTCATGATGAATTTGTAGAGGTTGCTTACCTTCCAGGTCTGGCAAGGATTCAGGCCCATCTTCATGGAACTCATGGTCAGTTTTCATGTCTGAGCTGCCCTCTGAAGAAGACATCACCAAGGGGAAGAATTAACGTGATGGGAGAGGTGAAGGGAGCTCTGAACCTGCAGAGATCAGGGGACATAGGTTATGAAATCTCCCTAGTCTAGAAAACCTCACCTAGTGCCCTAATGCCTACCTGCAGGACCTTGCCTCATCTCTATTTGGGGATGTTACTTTAATGTTGAAGTATAAAATCATTTCAATTCATAATGAAATTCTGTTTAGAGTTAATCCACTGAAGTAATACAGTGGTTTGCCTTTCAAATGACTATCTTTGGTTACTTTCTGTGTTTTATTTCCCATGTGGAAGAATCCCCAGGAATCACCTGGAAGGAGTCTTGATAAAATGCAGATTCTGATACAGCAGGTCTGGCAAGTTCATAGGAGATGCTGCTGGTTCCCAGACTGAGTGTGTGTGTGTGTGTGTGTGTGTGTGTGTTAGTCACTTAGTCGTGTCCAACTCTTTGCAGCCCTATGGACTGTCTATGGAATTCTCCAGGCAAGAATACTGGAGTGGGTTGCCATTTCCTTCTCCAGGGGATCTTCCTGGCCCAGGGATTGAACTCAAGTCTCCTGCATTGCAGGTGGATTCTTTCCTGTCTGAGCCACCAGGGGAACCACTGTCAGGCATATATTGGATTTCCCCAAAAGTATTTTTGGGTTTTCAGTAACAGCTTATGGAAAACTTGAATGAAATTTTGAGCCAACCAAATACACACACACACACACACACACACACACACACACACACACACACACACACGTATATATATACTTGTCTTAGAGATTCTTACAGAAATCCCCTAGACACCGAGGAATTTAGTGTTTGAGTTGAGAAGTTTGGGGACCACTGGTTTAGAAGGTAGAGGTCATGTTAATCAGGCAGCGTACTCCGTTGGGACTAGTCAGTCCCTATGACAGTGCATAGGAGAAGAAAATGGCAACCCACTCCACTGTTCTTGCCTGGAGAATCCCGGGTACAGAGGAGCCTGATGGGCTGCCATCTACGGGGTTGCACAGAGTCGGACACGACTGACGTGACTTAGCAGCAGCATGACAGTGCATTTAGGCATGGAAACAAAACTGTTAAAATGGGGTTGGGTTGTGCTGGGAGACAAAGAGGACTGGATTGATCCACCCAATAAAGAAAAAAAGTCTGAATCTTCCATAAGCACCTGAGAAGGGCAAGGCAAGGGCCCTGGAAATTGGGAGGCCAAGGAGTATGAAAGGAGAAAGAGAGGACTGGGAGTTGGGGCTGGAGGAGATGGTGTGTGAGAAGTTTCTGATGAAGGTATCACTGATGTGTGTCTTAGCAGAAAGTGTACAGGTTGTTTGCTATATACTGTCATCTCCCATGTGTGCGATGACCCCTTGCTACTCTGGGTGTGGTCTGGGGATCTGTAGTATCAGTAACACTTGAGAGCTTATTAGACAGAAATAGAGAACATGGGGCCCCACCTCAACCCCAGAAACAGAGTCTGCATACTAACAAGATATCCAGATCATTCCCATACACACTGGTGTTTGAGAAGCACTGTGCTAGCTGAGTTTCTCACTACTGCTAACACAGAAATACTCAGAAGAGTTAATAAAAATATGGAGGCCTGGATCTCACCCTCAGAAATTCCTGTTTGAGGGACTTCCATGGTGGTCCAGTAGTTAAGAATATGCTAGCTAATGCAGGGGACACGAGTTCTGTCCCTGGCTCAGGAACAACCCACATGCTGTTGGACAACTAAGTCTGTGTGCCGCAAGTAGTGAGCCCGCCTGCGTCCTGATCCCATGCTCTGCAACCACAGAAGCCACCGCAATGAGAAGCCACAGAACTACTGCTAGAGAAGAGCCTCCGGTTGCTACAACTAGAGAAAGCCTGTGCATAGCAATGAAGACCTAGGGCAGCCAAAAATAAGTAAATAAAAAAGAAATTCCTATTTGATTGATCTAGGAAGTTGACTCAGCATCAGGATATTTAAAAGTCTTACAGGTGTTTCTAAAGCCAAGTGAGAACTACAAGGCTGGTACTGTTCAGTATCACTTTTTGTTTTGTTTTGTTTTTAGAGGAAATCAAAGTTCTGGGTCAGTTTGGGACCAACACAAGAACCAGCTGAAATATGTAAGCCAAGAGAGAGATCAGAGGGCATAAGAAATCCCTGATGACAAAGAGGTACCCTGAGGTCTTAGGAAATAGGGTAAGAGAAATTGGTTTTCCACCCTATGTTGGATAGGTGATTAAGTCAATTCCTACTTAAACATTGCAAAAAAGATGATTCCAATAGCCTGGAGAACTTGGAGATGTCTAGGTAACTGACATCCAGTTATAGACAAAATAGGCTCACAAGGTTAATGAAATTCACAACAGACTTTTAGATGATATTTACTTGGGTGGTATCTACAGATCCATTTAAAAAAGTCACATTCAGCCATCTGGCATCTGTCTCCATCAAGCAGAGTGCTCAAAACAGTGAGTCCAAAAGCACTCTTCTAAGACAAATTCTCTATTTGCCTTCAAAATTAGTCACTCCAGCCCCTGGAATAGAGGGGTTTGTGACATCAGTGGTACTCTACTAGACACACCAAGATAGGTATGATCTCAAGCTTCATACTCGCCCTCTCCCATTGTTGTTGTATCACTAACAACCCATTGATATCTAGGGCCTTCTGGGAGAAAATGCCTGTTCTTGTTCTTAGGAGCAAGTTGCTCAAGGTGGTCTTAGGGATAAAATTCCGAATACCTAGAAAAGCATAAACATAGTTATTCAGCCAAGCCAATGAGTGCTATTCCACCTTTTCATCTATGCAGGTCCATAGCTAAGGAAAACAATTTAGATGTAACTTGATCCAGGAGACTGTGAAGGGACAAAGTCATTGGGACCCACAGCTCAGAGGGTGATTTCTAGAAACCAGGGATGAGGACCACATACCTGGGCCAGGGAGATCCGTGTCTGAGGCTCTGAGTGGATATCAGCGTGCTAGTATGTCTTATATGCTACAAGGACTGCGGCTCATTTGGATAATGGATGGGAGTGGGTAGATGTGAAATTATGATAACAAAAATTAGTTAACAACTCACTGGTGGGGCAGATTAAAGATGACTGTGGAGTCTTTAATATTCCTCTCCTTGAGATGAGTGATTCATGTATCCTGTCTTTGACTCTGGAGGGCTCTGTGATTGCTCAGCCAATAGAAGGTGGTGGAATTGTGTCTGTTTCCAGCCTCTTCCAGGTCTTAGGGACTGGTGGCTTTTGCTTCCTGTCCCTTGGGATATTTGTTCTTGCAATACATTCATTATTCTGTGAGAAAACCCAAGCAGCCCCACTTTTGGAAAGAAATTAAGGCTTCACTGAGACTCCTGCTGAGATCCTAGCTGACACTCAGCACCTATATGAGAGCAAAAGGGGGGGGCCTCCTGGGAAAGCATCATCCAGATCCAGTCGAGTCACATGAAACAGAGTCACTACCTCAGCTGAGCCCTCCCCAGAATGCAGAATTGTGAGCAAAATAAGCCAAAAAATGAAACTTTCCAATTGGTCCAGTAGCTAAAACTCTGCACTTCCACTGCAGGGGGCACAGGCTTGATCCCTGAGGGGACTGAGATTCCACATGTCATGCTGCATGGCCAAAAAAAAGAAAAAAAGAAAAAGCCACAAAGCTTTGGGGTGGTTGGTTATGGCAGGAATAGATAATTAGAAGAAATTTTGGTATCAGGAATGAGGTGCTCCAGTAACTAAAGTTTAAAACTTGTGACTCCAGCTTTGTGTTTGAGAGACAGGTAGAAGCTGGAAGGCTTTGGGAGACTGCTCAAAAAGGCTTGAAGGGCAGCAGGGAAGATGCAACTGAAAACTGGAGAAAAGAATGGTGTGTGTTTTGTCACAGAGGGGGCAAGTTCAGCAAAACTGACGCCTGAAGCAACATGGGAAATTAAATCTCAGAAGGATTGAAAGGTGTGCCTGGGAGGTACTTTAAAAAACTTGAAGATCTTGTCCCACAGAAACCTCACAGGTGATGCAAGGTAGGTGGGCTGTCTGCAAAGGAAATGTAGGTGTGTCTTTTTGTCTAGTGGAATTGATTATCAACTGAGAATGCAAGATATTTTTTTAAACTTCCAGTTATTGAATTTATTTACCCATTAGTGAAAAATTTAATTAATTTATAATCTATAGTTTGATTCCAAGTTAGTTAAAAGGAAGATCATCAGAATATTATGATGATGTTGTTGTTTAGTTGTTAAGTTTGGTCTGACTCTTTGCAATCCCATGGACTGTAGCCTGCCAGCCTCAGGCTACATATATATTGCTGTTGTTGAGTTGCTAAGTTGAGTCTGACTCTTTGCAACCGCATGGACTGTAGCCTGCCAGGCTCCTCTGTCCATGGGATTTCCCAGGCAAAAATACTGGAATGGGTTGCCATTTCCTTCTCCAGGGGATCTTTCTGATCTAAGGATCGAACCCATGTCTCCTGTTTGGCAGACGGATTCTTTACCCCTGAGACACCTGGGAAGCCCTATATGTACATATGCAGAGTGGAGGCTGAGCGGCGCTGAAGAGGCAAGCGGCCAAGAGGAGATACCCCACGTTCAAGGTCAGAAAAACCCCAGTAAGATGGTAGGCACTGAAGCGGCCGTGAGGAGAGACCCCAAGTCCAAGGGGAAAGGAGAAGCCCCAGCAAGATTGTAGGAGGGGCGAATTAGCATTTAGAATCAAACTCTGTTCCTGCCAGAGATGCTCAGAGGGCTAAACAACCCTTGTGTGCACCAGGATCCAGGGACCCCACAGAGACTGAGACAGACTGTGTTTGAGCATCTCCAGTGGAGGTACAGGTCAGCAGTGGTCTGCCATAGGGACAGGGGCTCTGGCTGTGGGTATGGCATTAGTCCTCCTGGAGGAGGTCACCAATAGAGCTGCCAGAACTTACAAAGGACTGGGAAATAGACTCTTGGAGGGTGCAACAGAACCTTGTGCACCAGGACCCAGGAGAAAGGAACAGTGGCCCCACAGGAGACTTGCCTGTGGGTGCCTGGAAGTCTCCAGCGAAGGTGTGGGTCCGTGGTGGCCTGCTGCAGGGTTGGGGGCACGGACTGTGGCAGTACACGCCTGGGCTCTTTTGAGGGAGGTTACCATATTAACTTTTCTGTGTTTCCTATTACAAACAGCCACAAGTTTGAGTACCTTAAACCAGCACAGATTTATTCTCTTGTTTTTTGGAGGCCAGAAATGTCCAGTGTATCCAACGAATGCACTGAGCTCCTGCCGGATTCTCCTGATCACAGTTCATTTTCTTGCCCGTTCCCGATTCTAGAGGACATGGTTAAATTACTTCCTTTGGCTAATGGTCCCCATGTGTATTTGTATAACACATTCTCAGTTAATTATTGGTTTTGTTCAAATATCCTCTTATCATCTAGGTATTTCCTGAATCTGTTTTTAAACCAGGACTTCCTGTCACTATCATTGTTCATATACAATTTCATTGTACTTACCTTCATCATGATCTTGGTGAAATTACCTTATATAAGCTATGTGAAGTCAGGGTATTCATTTTGTTTCTTGCTACATATTTAGAGATTGGAATCATTCCCTACTTAGACAGTGAATGAATGCCCTTTATGAATAGAGGTGATTGAGGTAAAAAATAGGCACCATAGGTCACATGGTGAAATAAACATGCCTATGACCACAGATTTCTTTTTTCTTTTTGGTTAGAACATTTTATTTTTTAAAGAATTTTTAAATTGAAGGATAATTGCTTTACCGAATTTTGTGGTTTTATAACACACATCAACAAGAATACAGCTATGCCCCTCCCTCCTGAACTTCCCTCCCATCTCCCTCACCATCCCACCGTTCAGCCTGTCACAAAGTCCCTGTTCGAGTTCCCTGAATCATAGCAAATTCCCGCTGGCTGCCATTTTATATATGATCCTGTAAATTTTCATGCTCCTCTTTTCCATACAACTCACTTTCACCATCCTCCCTTCCCCCATGTCCATAGATCTGTTTCTACATTGCTGCCCTGAAAATAAATTCATCAGTACCATCTTTTTAGATTCCCATATATATGCATCAGTGTACAATATTTGTATTTCTCTTTCTGACTTACCTCACTGTGTATAATAGGCTCTAGGTTCCTCCACCTCATTAGAACTGACTCAAATGCATTCCTTTTTATGGCTGAGTAGTATCCCATTGTTGGAGCAGGCAATGGCACCCCACTCCAGTACTCTTGCCTGGAAAATCCCATGGACGGAGGAGCCTGGTAGGCTGCAGTCCCTGAGGTCGCTAAGAGTCAGAGACGACTGAGCGACTTCACTTCACTTCACTTCACTTTCACCATTATCTTCATTACCTCCGTGATAGTTCGGCCCCAGGTAAATAGCAGGGAGGGAACACAGCTCCACCCAAAAACAGAAAATTCGATTAAAGAGTTACTGAGCATGGCCCTGCTGATCAGAACAAGACCCAGTATCCCCCTGAGTCAGTCTATTCCATCAGGAAGCTTTCATAAGCCTCTTATCTTATCCTTCTCCATCAGAGGGCAGACAGACTGAAAACCACCATCACAGAAAACTAACCAATCTAATCACATATACCACAGCCTTGTCTAACTCAATGAAACTATGAGCCATGCCATGTAGGGCCACCCAAGACAGATGGGTCATGGTGGAGAGTTCTGACAAAATGTGGTTCACTCTAAAAGGGAACGGCAAACCTCTTCAGTATTCCTGCCTTGAGAACCCCATGAACAGTATGAAAAAGCAAGAAGATAGGACCCTGAAAGATGAACTCGCCAGATCGGTAAGTGCCCAATATTCTACTGGAGCTCAGTGGAGAAATAACTCCAGAAGGAATGGAGAGATGGAGCCAAAGCAAAAACAATACCCAGTTGTGGATGTGACTGGTGATGGAAGCAAGGTGCGAAGCTGTAAAGAGCAATATTGCAGAGGAACCTGGAATGTTAAGTCCCTGAATCAAGGCAAATTGAAAGTGATCAAACAGGAGATGGCAAGAGTGAACATCGACATTCTAGGAATCAGCAAACTAAAATGGACTAGAATGGGTGAATTTAACTCAGATGACCATTATATCTACTACTATGGGCAAGAAGCCCTCAGAAGAAATGGAGTAGCCATAATAGTTAATAAGAGAGTCCTAAATGCAGTACTTGCAGTCTCAAAAATGACAGAATGATCTCTGCTCATTTCAAAGGCAAACCATTCAACATCACAATAATCCAACCAATAATGCCCCAACCAATAATGCTGAAGAAGCTGAAGTTGAACGATTCTATGAAGCCCTACAAGACCTTCTAGAACTAACACCCAAAAAAGATGTCCTTTTCATTGTAGGGGACTGGAATGCAAAAGTAGGAAGTCAAGAAACACCTGGAGTAACAGGCAAATTTGGCCTTGGAGTACAGAATGAAGCAGGGCAAAGGCTAATAGAGTTCTGCCAAGAGAAAGCACTGGTCATAACAAACACCCTCTCCCAACAACACAAGAGAAGACTCTACACATGGACATCACCAGATGGTCAACACTGAAATCAGATTGATTATATTCTTTGCAGCCAAAGATGGAGAATCTCTATACAGTCAGCAAAAACAAGCTGACTGTGGCTCAGATCAAGAATCCCTGATTGTCAAATTCAGACTTAAATTGAAGAATGTAGGGAAAACTGTTATAGCCATGCTTTCCAGGAAACAAATTCACTCAGAAGGACAATGCAGATAGTGGAGTGCAGTTTATTACACCGACGGGCCCAAGGCAGAGTCTCCTCTTAGCCAAGGACCCCGACCAGCATTTGTGAAAATCTTTTATACCCCATGTGTCCGTGTCCAAATCCACCACCCCAAATCCCTTGAGGCTTATAAAGGAAGGGTAAATACAATCACAATAACCCCATCATTCACGTGTTATGTGTTCAAACAGTTAAGAATCAATAAGCCCGCAGTTACACTCCAACCAGTTAATAACCCATAAGCCTGTGGTTACATTCCTATACTGTCCAGAGGCAGGGGTGATTAGTGTCTGTTTTTTCTTAGGCAATGAGTAACCTGGATGTGATCTTCAAGATTCTCCTGCCCAGAGGGGGTCTTATCCTTCCATTGTCATTCCCACAGGCGCTAAGCACAGAATTCAGAGTCCACTGGAGAGGTGGCCGTGCATGACCAGCACGGACAGACCTGAGATGGAGTCCAGGCCCTATGAATTCCTTCTTCAAAACCACTAGACCATTCAGGTATGATCTAAATTAAATCCCTTATGATTATACAGTGTAAGTGAGAAATAGATTTAAGGGACTGATTAAAATCTAAAATAGATTTAGATCGGATAGACAAAGTGCCTGATGAACTATGGACGGAGGTTCATGACATTGTACAGGAGACAGGGAGCAAGATCATCCCCAAGAAAAAGAAATGCAAAAAAGCAAAATGGCTGTCTGAGGAGGCCTTACAAATAGCTGTGAAAAGAAGAGAAGCCAAAAGCAAAGGAGAAAAGAAAAGATATACGCATTTGAATGCAGAGTTACAAAGAGTAGCAAGGAGAGATAAGAAAGCCTCCCTCAGTGATCAGTGCAAAGAAATAGAGGAAAATAATAGAATGGGAAAGACTAGAGATCTCTTCAAGAAAATTAGAGATACCAAGGAAACATTTCATGCAAAGATGGGCTCAATAAAGGCCAGAAATGGTATGGACCTAACAGAAGCAGAAGATATTAAGAAGAAGTGGCAAGAATACACAGAAGAACTGTACAGAAAGGATCTTCATGACCCAGATAATCACTATGGTGTGATCACTCACCTAGAACCAGACATCCTGGAATGTGAAGTCAAGTGGGCCTTAGGAAGCATCACTACAAACAAATCTAGTGGAGGTGATGGAATTCCAGTTGAGCTATTTCAAATCCTAAATGCTGATGCTGTAAAAGTGCTGCACTCAATATGCCAGCAAATTTGGAAAACTCAGCGGTGGCCACAGGACTGGAAAAGGTCATTTTCATTCCAATCCCAAACAAAGGTGATGCCAAAGAATGCTCAATCTACTGCACTATTGCACTCATCTCACACATTAGCAAAGTAGTGCTCAAAATTCTCCAAGCCAGGCTTCAACAATACGTGAACTGTGAACTTCCAGATGTTCAAGCTGGTTTTGGAAAAGGCAGAGGAACTGGAGATTAAATTGCCAACATCCGCTGGATCATTGAAAAAGCAAGAGAGTTCCAGAAAAACATCTATTTCTGCTTTATTGACTATGCCAAAGCCTTTGACTGTGTGGATCACAATAAACTGTGGAAAATTCTGAAGGAGACGGGAATACCAGACCAACTGACTTGCCTCTTGAGAAACCTGTATGTAGGTCAGGAAGCAACAGTTAGAACTGGACGTGGAACAACAGACTGGTTCCAAATAGGAAAAGGAGTACGTCAAGTCTATATATTGTCACTGTGCTTATTTAACTTATATGCAGAGTACATCATGAGTACATCCAGCTGGGCTGAATGAAGCACAAACTGGAATCAAGATTGCCAGGAGAAATATCAATAACCTGAGATATACAGATGGCACCACCTTTATGACAGAAAGTGAAGAAGGACTAAAGAGCCTCTTGATGAAAGTGAAAGAGGAGAGTGACAATGTTGGCTTAAAGCTCAACCTGCATCCGGTTCCATCACTTCATGGCAAATAGATGGAGAAAAAGTGGAAACAGAGGCAGACTTTATTTTCTTGGGCTCCAAAATCACTGCAGATGGTGATTGCAGCCATGAAATTAAAAGACGCTTACTCCTTGGAAGGAAAGTTATGACCAACCTAGACAGCATAGACATTACTTTGTCAATAAAGGTCCGTCTAGTCAAGGCTATGGTTTTTCCAGTAGTCATGTATTGATGTGAGAGTTGGACTGTAAAGAAAGCTGAGCAGCAAAGAATTGATGCTTTTGAATTGTGGTGTTGGAGAAGACTCTTGAGAGTCCCTTGGACTGCAAGGAGATCCAACCAGTCCATCCTAAAGGAGATCAGTCCTGGGTGTTCATTGGAAGGACTGATGTTGAAGCTGAAACTCCAATACTTTGGCCACCTAATGTGAAGAACTGACTCACTGGAAAAGACCTTGATGCTGGGAAAGATTGAAGGCAGGAGGAGAAGGGGATGGCAAAGTATGAGATGGTTGGATGGCATTACCAACTCAATGGATATGAGTTTGAGTAAACTCCGGGAGTTGGTGATGGACAGGGAGGCCTGGTGTGCTGCAGTCCATGGGGTCACAAAGAGTCAGACATGAATGAGCGACTGATCTGAACTGATATATATATATAAACAAAGTGTGAAGTCCCATACCAAGGTCACAGGTGCGAGGCCTTGTACCAAAACCACAGATGCAGAGCCCAGCACCAACTTGCCAGTCTCAGATGTGAATCCTCCCTCCAGCTAGACTCCTTGACATCGCTTGGAGCAGCAGTGAACTGACTCCACTGAGTTCTGTCCAACTGGCAGAGTTTTGAACAAAATAAATGGTTGTTATTATTTTAAGCTACTAAGTTTCAGGTAGTTGGTAATACCGTAGCAGATGATGGAGATATTTGACTTCCTCTAATCTTTATTGTAGGCATCTTCAAGGCCAGGAAACCATCTAAGCCATGATGAAAGAGGAAGGAGAAGATGAGGGGACTGAACATCCACTTCCGCAACAAGGAAAGCAGCCCTGATGGGTTCAAGCAAGGCCACTGGGTTCAAGCAAGGCTTCTGCTCTCATTTAAATTTTCTTAACAACCCTGGGAATCCAGGCAGCAGTGGCCTCTATTGTAACCAAGAGAGGGGTGTGGCTGCTCCTTGCTCCAAAGCCATGAAAAAGGCCAGTTTGGTGGAAAGGAAAGTTTACTTTATTTGGGGGAGCAGGGAAGGCAGATGCCTCTCCAAAGGTTGACTACCTCCCCCTCCCCTGGCCATTGGGAGGGAATAGTTTTTGTAGGCTGGGAGGGGGTGCTACAAGCAGAACAACACAGTCAGATCTGACAGTCGTCTTGAAATTGGTCATCGGTGGCCTGACCAGCATTGTCCCAGCATCATCTTGGTTGTTTCAGGGGTACAGTTTATCTTCAACTTCAGGGTCGGTTTGTTCCCATTTCCTTGAGGCCAGCTCTTGGAATTGTGGCAGCTTATGTCATGGTTATAATGCAGTTAACTTCCAGTCATCATGCAGTTAACTTCTCCCACCAGGTGGGGTCTCAGTATAAGACAGCTCACAGGATATGGCTCAGGATATTATCTGTAGCCCTTGAGAAGAAACTAAAGGCCCTTGACTATGCTTAATGAGTGCATGTGTGTGCCCAGTCACTCAGCTGTGTTCAACTCTTGGTGAATCCTTGGACTACAGCCTGCCAGGCTCCTCTGTCCATGGGATTTCCCAGGCAAGAATACTGGAGTGGGTTACTGTTGCCTTCTCCAGGGGATCTTTTCGACCCAGGGATTGAACCAGAGTCTCTTGTGCCTTCTGCATTGGCAGGCAGATTCTTTACCACTGAACCACTTGGTCTCCTTTGACTGTTTTCCTCTGTTTTTGCATTTTCTCTCTTCTCTGATTAAACTTATTCTGTGGCTAATGTTTCTCCACAGACAAAAGGCAGACAGAGGACATGGGGAAGTGGGGGCAAAGGCCATAGGAACCTGCTTCATTTCACTATCTCTCCTTCCAGGTTTTCACTTAGATCCAGCTACTACCCCCTTCTGCTGCCCCCTTCACCCCTTAATCTTCAAAATGTGAAGCACCTCCAGGAGATCACCCATGACCAAGCCCCACAAGGACCTGCTTCCCCCTACAGCCTGTTGGCTATTTGATACTTATTTCACTTTCCTCATTTTTCCTTGTCAGCATTCTCTAATGTTTATTTAATGATTAATTTTTAGCATGACTATGTTTTATGATGTCACAAATAGATGGTTAATTCGGAAATAAAAATCCATAACCCAGTTTGGAACCTACCACAACAAGGAGTACAATGAATATTTATTGAGCACTTAATATGTGTTACACACTCTCTGTATTATTGCACTTAAATCTTACAGGCGCCCTAGCATTCAGATAAAGGATCAGGAGCTCAGAGGCTGAGAAAACTGCTCTAAGGCCACTTGTGTATAAGTCAGAGAAGGGATGTAGTCCAGGTTTTTATGACTCCAGAACAATGTTCCCAGCTATTCTCCTACACTACTTTAAATTATTATTATCATTATTTTTTGCCAAACCCCAAGGTAAGTAGGACCTTTGTTTGCCAACAAGGATGGAACCTATGCCCCCTGCATTGGAAGAAGTAGTCTTAACCACTGGACCACCAGGGAAGTCCTTGCTTATACCGCTTCTTAATCACTAAGAAAGTTTACTGTTTATCCTTCTAGGCTTTTGTTTTTCATATATAGATAGTTTTTAATTATAAATATAGAATCAAGAACAAAAAGTTGGTTTATTTTTTGTCCCTTACTGTGTATCTTATATTCCTTTCCATGTATAAGATACGCTCCTGTGAGATCATTTTTCACTGTCAGATAATGTGTAAAGATATATAGAAACTCTCTTCCTTTTTCAGCCGTTAATGGAGTTTTTAGTAAGTTGGAAAGTTCCTTGTTAGCCTTTCCATAGGGATTCAGACACCTTAAATGATATCAATATGACAATATATGGTCATTAAACTGAGTTCTAAGTAAAGTCTATCCTGGGTACCATACTGGCCCTTGTTTTGGTGAACCCTAAAATGGATAAAGGAAGAAAATTTGGTTGGAGAGAGGGGTGGAGTGTTGAGAAAAATGGTTTTCAATGATATAGCATCAGATTGGAGTCTGTGAAATTTTGATTGGAGGAAAGGAGTGCAAGCTGGAAGGAGAGAGAAGACTGGGGGGAGGGGGGGAGGAGACCAAGGGAGAGGGGAGGGAAGAACCAGGAAGGGGAAGCCATCTAGTGCGTGCAAAGAAGGGATATTAGATGATGGGGTGATTAAGCTGTTAACAGGGGGTTACACTGTGAACTTTCTCCATGCCTCCTACAAATCTGTAGTCCCTTCTACATTGCTAACACATATTTGGGTCCAAGTGGGTGCTTTCTTGGCATCAAAGTTGAGGAGAGAGACATGAACATCCCACAGTTCTCCCCCCACCCCACAGTTCTTTGAAATGATTTTGTCTTGCTGGACACTTACAACAATATGTTCTATAAATTCATCAGTGAGTGATTATTTCCTTGTAATGCAGCTTTAGAAGAGGACCTTCTAGGTTAA
This sequence comes from Muntiacus reevesi, assembly GCF_963930625.1. Lineage (NCBI taxonomy): Eukaryota > Metazoa > Chordata > Mammalia > Artiodactyla > Cervidae > Muntiacus > Muntiacus reevesi. The sequence continues at coordinate 57,266,053 of NC_089251.1, read as the reverse complement.
GGGGTAGGCACAGGGTAAAGCTTTTAAGGTATTTGAGAACTAAAATATATGTGTATATATATGTGTGTGTGTGTATATATATATATATATATATATATATATATTTGGTAACATGCAGAAGTTGACTTTTTAATTTTATTGTCTTAATATTCCACTTTTCTAGGCTGTTATGACATCAGGTTGAAAGCAACCTTTAAGATTGATTGTAAGCTCTTCTAGGTTTGCAGGCTGTCATGTCACTCTCTTTCCAGATCAAAGTGTCCTCGTGGTTACTTAGAGAAGATGGCCAGATCTGTAGTTAAAGTAGGTCACAGCCCACAAGTGAAGAAAGGATGGAACAACACTGGTCCAGGTGATGCTTCCTGCAAGGAAAAGGCTGATATAGGTGCTTCTGTACACACCTGTTCATGGATAAATCAGGGTGAGCTGGTCTCCAATGCCTGCTTGCCAAGGCATTGGCTTATCCTGATAGAATGGCACTATCCTGTGGTGTGATGCATTCTGTGGGCATTTTATGTGTGGTAATTTTGGGTTCAGTTCAGTCAGTTCAGTCACTCAGTTGTGTCCGATTCTTGGCAACCCCATGGACTGCAGCACACCAGACTGCCCTGTCCATCACCAGTTCCTGGAGTTTACTCAAACTCATATCCATTAAGTTAGTGATGCCATCCAACCATCTCATCCTCTGTCGTCCCCTTATCCTCCCACCTTCAGTCTTTCCCAGCATCAGGGTCTTTTCCAGTGAGTCAGTTCTTTGCATCAGGTGGCCAAAGTATTCGTGTTTCAGCTTCAACATCAGTCCTTCTGATGAACATTCAGGACTGATTTCCTTTAGGATGGACTGGTTGGATCTCCTTGCAGTCCAAGGGATTCTCAAGAATCTTCTCCAATACCACAGTTGAAAAGCACCAATTCTTTGCCGCTCAGCTTTCTTTATAGTTCAACTCTCACATCCATATGTGACAACTGGAAAAATTATAGCTTTGACTAGATGGACCTTTGTTGGTAAAGTAACGCCTCTGCTTTTTAATATGCTGTCTAGTTTGGTCATAACTTTCCTTCCAAGGAGCTAGCATCTTTTAATTTGTAATTAACTGGGCACCGTACCACAAACCATGGTGTGAACCAGGTCAGTACTGAGCAGGCTAAACCACAGTGTTTGTGGCTCTGATCAGTTGACTCAGAAACAAACCTGGGGGGAGTCTGCTCCTGACTCTGGAACCGTGTGTGTATTTGATTGTGCCCGTGAGTGGCCACAGCTTGGGGACCTGCAGGGCCATGAGACACAGAAGTGGTGCCAGGAAAAGGGCAGGGATACAGCTGGTCTTTGGTGAGTGGTTCTGATGATGTGCTGTGCTTAGTCGCTCAATCGTGTCTGACTCTTTGTGACCCCAGGGACTGTAGCCTCCAGGCTCCTCTATCTATGGGGACTCTCCAGGCAAGAATACTGGAGTGGGTTGCCATTTCCTTCTCCAGGGGATCTTCTCAACCCAGGGATTGAGCCCAGGTCTCCCACATTGCAGTCGTATTCTTTACCATCTGAGCCACCAGGGAAGCCCAAGAATACTGGTGTGGGTAACCTATTCCTTCTCCAGGGGATCTGACAATACACTTGTATAAAGCAGTGCATTTCCCCTGAAGTCTTTTTTTTTAAATTCATCAGACCCTTATAAGCAACAACAGAAGTAAAATGGACAGGAGTTACCTCTCCCTCCCCATTTAACAAATATAGCACAGCTGGGGTCCGAGCTTGGTTAAGGGCAGAATGGGGCAAAGGACTCTTTTCTCCTAATTCCAAGCTTGGTTCTCTCCATGGGGCCAGCTCTGGTGGAGGTGAGAGGGGCCATGTGCTCACCAGAGCCAGTTGCTAAGGACCTATATGTTCTCTCAGCTCCCATTCTAACACGTGCCTTATCAACGGTGGGCTGAGACCCATAATAAATCATAGAAACCAACTGCAAAACAAAAAAGAACAGAACCTAAACTAGCAGAATCCATTCAACACAATAAACGTAAATCTCCTGTATTAGCAGTTGTATTCTTTATTACTAGTGCCACCTGGGAAGCCCCAAGTATTGTATCACGAAATATCAGTTCTGCATTTAACTCACACATTCATGGTAAAGGTTTTCTTTTACTTACGTTTCAGCAGGGGTTTCTGCTCCTACATCTTAACAAGGAACTTAACAAGGAAAGCAAATTAGAAGCAGTTGGCATTTTTTTTCTTTTTTTTTCTGTATAAGTTTTCTTTAAAATTGATGTATAGTTGACTTATAGTCTTGTGTTGATTTCTACTATAGAGCAAAGTGATTCAGTTATACATATATATATACATTCTTTTTTAAAAAATTCTTTCCCTTTATGGTTTATCATTGGACACTGAACACAGTTCTCTGTGCTATACAGTAGGACCTGTTGTTTATCCTTTTCATATATAATAGCTTATATCTCCTAACCCCAACCTCCTATTCTACCCTTCCCCCAATCTCTTCCCCCTTGGAAACCATAAGTCTGTTCTCTATGTCCCTGAGCCTGTTTCTGTTTTGAGATAGGTTCATTTGTGTCATATTTTGGATTCCATATATAAGTGAAATCACATGATATTTGTCCTTCTCTCTGACTTACTTCACTTAGTATGATAAACTCTAGGTCATCCATGTTGCTGCAAATGGCATTATTCCATTCTTTTTATGGCTGAATAATATTCCATCAACCTCCCTAGTGGCCCAGAGGGTGAAGAATCTGCCTGCGATGGAGGAGACCCAGTTTCGATCCCTGGGTTGGGAAGATCCCCTGGAGAAGGAAATGGCAACCCACTCCAGTATTCTTTCCTGGGAAATCCCATGGACAGAGTAGTCTGGCAGGCTATAGTCCATGGGGGTCTGCAAAGAATCAGACACAATTGAGCAACTAACAGTTTTCTTTATGTATATGTACCACATCTTACTTATCCATTCATCTGTTGCTGGGCATTTAGGTTTTGCTTCCATGTAAGACACATCAATGTTTTAACATCATGTGGTGTGAAACTCAGCTATCTACCCTCGATTATGCTAAGCCCTGTGTTGCCAAACTGAGATTTAACTTAATCACAGTTCCCAGCTCTCCTAGAAATGGAATCTTAATCCAGTCCATTAGGTATCACCTGAACAACGCTAGTGAGGTCATCTGCCTGGTAGACCTCTGTCAACCCTAAAATGAATGTAACTTTGTAACAACAAACCTGACCTTTTACCTAGTATAACTTCCTTGTCGTTGAGCCCTACTGCCTTTGAAAGTCTTTTATTTTGTACAGCTCCTTAGAGCTTGTTTCTATGTGCTAGATTGGATTTTGCCCAATTCAAATGGATTTTTGCTCAAATAAACTCTTAAAATTGTTAATAAAGCCTCAGTTCATCTTTTAACATGCTGAAGAGTTGATGACAAAGTAATTTTCCTCACAACTGTGTATGATTTGTGAATCTAATAACATTCTAATTTTTTTTTAAACGTTCTAGTTTTGATCAAAATGCTATACATGCTGCTGGCCAGAAAATAAATAACACATGAAAAATAAATGTTTCATTTTAAGGAGAATGTAGGCCTTTATGACTTTACATGGTCAAGTTTTCATTTTTGTTATCTATATTTTAAAATGTTTCAAAATAAGTTGCTTTGAAAAAATTAAAAAAATTAAGCATGTAGCAAGAAAACTAGAGGTACAGAAAATTTCATGTATTCTATAACTAAAAATGTGAATATTTCACAAAAGAAATGCTTTAGGGTCTTTCTGGACGCTGTGCTTCCAATGCAAGGGACATGGATTCTATCTCTGTTGGGGTCACAAGTCCCGTGGCCAAAAAGAAAAGAAAAGAAAAGGAAAGCTTTAGTCACATGAAAATGTTAAAAACTTTATAATTTACCAGTACAAAATCCAAAACTCCACTTTAATTAACTAAATTTAATTGTGTTAAACTCTTTATTTTTGAATTTATCACTGTGAAATACCATCAGCAGATTTCGGCAGATTAATATTAAAAGTCAAAAATAAATATACGTTAGCCTCCAACTAATAAAAATAAATGGAAAAAAGAATAAAAGATAATATGGCCAAAAAATAAATAAATAAATAAATATACGTGTATATTAGTATGTGTGTACTAAGTTGCCAAGTAAAATGTACTTCAAAACCGTGGTTTGTATTAAAAAAAAAAAAGTCTGAAAATCCCTTTTCTAAGTCTGGCATTCCCGCGGGAGCGCAGAGCTCTCTTGGCCCCACGCCCCCGTGTGGCCTCCGAAGGTGCCTTCGACGTCCTTCGGTGTCACGGCGCCCTCTGCTGGCTTGAGAAGGCACAGCTCTGACAGTAGCTCAGCCAGGGTCCCTGGGCGCCCTGGGATTCGCTGGCAGCCAGGTCCTCTCTGTAGTAGGACCCACGAGGGGGCAGTGGCCGAGGATGCTCTTTAAGGGGTTTGTGCTGAACCAAACCTTTGCATTCGCGAAGCTAAAGTGAGCCAGGTGGTGTGCAGAGGCGGCTCACAGAGGGCCTGGAATCTCACTGTGAAGTCTGGATTTGCTGGGTGGATAGCAAGGAGGATTTTGCGTTTGAGAGGAATTTCTTGGCCAGAGTGAGTGGGCAGCCGACAGCAGGAGGCACCTTGAAGTCTGCAGACAGTTATGAGCTGGGTCAGGAATCCTGGCGGTAAGTGGTAACCCTAAGACTCAGATGGGCATACCTTGTATCTCTATCTGCTCCATGCCTGTGAAGCTGACTTTGTGGGCTGCCTCAGTGATCTCTTGTCCTGTTTTCTGGTTGGGCTCAGATACTGGGAGATCAGAGGGAGGGGGAAGAGTTTAGTTAGTGTTCTTCCCCCTCGGCCCCAATCCCGGACCAGTTGGCAGTGGTTATGTTCATATAAGTAAGATGACACATCCGGCTTTCTCTCTGTCAGGTCATGCCAGATCCCCTTGCTCTTTTTCCTCTGGAAGGCGTGGTGGATTCCAGATGTCGGCAGCTTTACCACATTTGGTTGCTTCCTTGGAACCTGCCTGCGCTTTTGTAAATACTCCTTTGAATGCTTTCTCCCCAGTGGCATCTTTAGAGTATAAGCTTTATCCCTTGTTAGAATCTGACCTGTGCTAGGGTTTGAACTTATTGCCAGGTAATAGGTAGTCACTGAAGGTTTTAGACAGGACTGTGGATAGAGCAGATGTGTATTCTGAAAAAAATCTGACCAAAGTGAGAGGACAGCTTGAATCAGTGAGGGTTTGGGGCAACAGACCATTAACAGACAGCAGTGGGAACCCAGGTGATGAACTGAGACCCTGAGGCCTGCCGCGTTGGGTCAGGGAATGCGAGTGGGTAGCCAGTCTATCATATGAACGTGTCAGTTGCATGTATTACTAGGTATTTCACTTTAAAAAACTGGAAATGTAATGTTTTGATTTTCAGGGCTGCAAAATGAGTGTGTCAAAAGTGTCACACCCAGGGACATTCCTGGTGGTTCAGTAGTTAAGAATCTGCCTGCCAATGCAGGCGACCTGGGTTCAATCCCTGAGTTGGGATGATCCCCTGGAGAGCGAAAATGGCACCCCACTTCAGTAGTCTTGCCTGGAAAATCCCATGGATGGAGGAGCCTGGCAGGTACAGTCTATGGGGTCGCCAAGAGTCACAACTGAGCGACTTCACTTTCACTTTCTTTCATTTATAAATGAACTAATTTACAAAACAGAAACAGACTCACAGATTTTGAAAACAAATTTATGGTTACCAAAGGGGAAACATAGTGGGGAGGGATAAATTAAGAGTTTTGGATTAATATACGGATACTACTGTATATAAACTAGATGAACAAGAACCTACTCTATAGCCCATGGAACTTTATTCAATATTCTGTAATAACTTATATGGGAAAAGACTCTGAGAAAGAATGAATATGAACATTATTAATTGGCCAAACTCCAATATAAAATAAAAGTTTAAAAAATAAACAGAAAAGAATGAAAATATGCAATTGTATAACTGAATCACTTTGCTATATACCTGAAACTAACACAACATTGTAAATCAACTATACTCCAATTTAAAAAAGTACAGTGTAAACCCTACATCTGAATCATGTATGGAATTTTAAGTTTTCTAGTTGCCATATTAACAAAAGTGAAAAGACATAGGTGAAACTCAAAATATATAAAGGTCTGTGATAGTTCAATAGTATGGAAACAAATGACCCAATTAAAAATGGGCAAAACATCTGAACAGACAACTCCCTAAGAAGATGTACAGGTGGCGTATAGATGCATATACATCTATATGCAGATGTATATCTGCAGATATACAGATATAGACATATGAAAATATGTCTATTTAGACGTGTGAAAAGATAAGTTATTACATATATCATCGTGGGTGTGTGCATGCTCAGTGGTGTCCGACTCTTTGTGGCCCCATGTACTGTAGCCCACCAGGCTCCTCTGTCCATGGGATTTTCCAGGCAAGGATACTGGAGTGGGTTGCCATTTCCTCCCAGGTGATCTTCCCCAACCAGGGATCCAACCTTCGTCTCCTGCATCTCCTACACTGGCAGATGCATCCTTTACCACTGTACCACAAAGGAGCCCTCATATGTTGTTAGGGAATTGCAAATTGAAACAAGGAGATGCTATTATACACCTATTAGAGTGGCTAAAATTGGTAACACTGACAACATCAAATGTTGGTGAGGATGTGGAGCAACAGGAACTTTTAGTCATTGCTGGTGAGAATACAAAATAGGACAGCCACTTTGGAAAACATTCTGGCATTTTGTTTTTGTCTTTTTGTTTTTGTTTTTTTTTTTTTTTTAATATTATTTTATTAGTTGGAGGCCAATCACTTCACAACATTTCAGTGGGTTTGTCTTTTTGTTTTTACAAAGCTAAACCTAGTATCACCATATCACCCAGCAATTGCACTCCATGCAAAACTTGTGCACAAATGTTTATAGTAGCTTTATTCATCATTGCTAAAACCTAGAAGCAAGATGTCTTTCAATAGGCTAATGGACACAAAAACTGGCATATGTGTGTGTGCTGCTTCAGTCATGTCTGACTCTTTGCAAACTGTAGTCCACCAGGTTCCTCTGTCCATGAGATTCTCCAGGCAAGTATACTGGAGTGGGTTGCATGCCCTCTTCCAGGGGATCTTCCTGACCCAGGGAACAAATCTGCGTCTCCTGCACCTCCTGTATTGTAGGCAGACTCTTTACCGATAAGTCACTGGAGACGTCACCAAAACTGTGGTACATCCTCAGAAAGGTATACTCTTCAGCCATAAAAAGAAATGAGCTATCAAACTGTAAAAAGAGGAGCCTTAAATGCATACTGCAAAATAAAGGAAGCTAGTCTGAAATGCTATGTATACTGTGTGATTCCAAGTGTATGACATTCTGGAATATGGCAAAACTGTAGAGACAGTAGAAAGATCAAGGGTGTCGGGGGTTAGGAGAGGAAGAAGGAATGAGTAGGTGGAGCACAGAGGATTTTTTTTTTCTTTTTTGGTCGGAAAGACTATTGTTTATGATGCTGTAATGGCAGATATTTGACGTTAGTGTTTGTCTCATTTATGCAGGTGGATTCCTTACCGGTTGAGCCACAAGGGAAGCCCTTATGATACTGTGATGGCAGATATGTGATGTTATGTGTTTATCAAAACTCAGAATTGTGTAGCACAGAGTAAAGCCTAATGTAAACTTTGTACTTTAGCTAATAATATTGTCTCAATACGATACATGGTTATATATGTAATACTGATTCATCAATTATAACAAATGCAGCTCTAATCAAGATCTTAACAATAGGGAAACTCTAGGCTCTGTGTGAGTGTGTGTGTGTGTAGGGGGCTGCTTGGGGTGGAGTAGTATATGAGAACTCCTTGTACTTCCTGTTCTCTTTTCCTATAAACTTGAAACTGCTCTAAATAAAAGTGTATTAATTACATAAAATAGAGAGATGTGAAAGTAATTTAAAAAGATATACTCGAGTTCAGTAGGCATATTATTTCACTATAATAGCTGATTGGGTAGAAACCTTTTATCTTCTGACTTTTTTTTAAGGAAACGTTCTTTTTTTTTTTTAATTGAAATATTGTTGATTTACAACGTTATGTTATTTTACTTATATCACAAAGTGATTCAGTTATACATACATATATATATTCTTTTAAGATTCTTTTCCTTATAGGTTATTAAAAGGTGTTGAATATAGTCCCCTGTGCTATACAATAGGTCCTTGTTGTTTGTCTATTTTATGTTTAGTAGTGTGTATCTGTTAATCCTAAATCCTAACTTGTCCTTCCCCCTTTCCCCTTTTGGTAACCGTAAGTTTGTTTTCTATGTCTGTGAGTCTTTTTCTGTTTTGTAAACAAGTTCATTTACATCATTTTTTTTAGATTCGACATATAAATGATATCATATGACATTTGTCCTTCTCTGTCTGACTTACTTCAGTTAATATGATCATCTCTAGTTTCATCCATGTTGTTGCAAATTAGCCTGAATTTTTCTTGATGATGATCATAATTCCTATTAGGTGACGTGTCCACAAATCTTTCTCTCTCTATCCGGGTTCTGGTAATCATTTCCTCCTTTCATCCCTTGAGGCCTATGGGTGGTAAGGGGTGTATCCTACTGTTAGCAGCCCTTGGGGTGTGTACTATGCTTTGGGATTTCTATAGTCTGCCCACATCTTTATAAATAACTACATTACATCTATCTCAAATTGCCTAATTTGAGTGTTTCCTGTGTTGATATTAGGACTTCACATTAGGACACAGTATGGCTCCCAAATTGCCCCAAACAGTCTTGAAAGATTTTAATGTGGAAGTGACATTCCCTTTCTTGTAGGATGTAAACGACTGACATGCAATTCTGATCATCACAGGGAATTATTTTACAGCCTTGAAGGAACATGTCCTCAAGTCATGAATGTCAGTTCAAAGGAAATTTAAAAAGTGCTGATCCTTGTGGACATCAGAGAACCATCAGATCAGCAACCTCGACCTTACTGCTTGGCTTTCATTTATGTGATCTAGTAGTTACTTTGAGTTGGTTTCTTCTAGCTTTTGAAGCTGAAAGTAATTTAACCAATAGACTATCATAAGTAGAATTCATGGGTCAAAGGGTACCCATGTTTTAGACTTCTGAGAAATTGTTTTTCAAAAAGGCTGGGCTGATTCATACATCCATTCATCCAGTAAGTGAATCTGTTTCCGCACACCATTGTCTATTATTTCTTTAATTTATACCTTTCCGAAGGGTGGAAACTGAATCTCATTATTGCTTTGATTTGCATCTTGCTAATTATAGGTGGTTAATTAGAGGATGATTAACTAGGGACTTCCCTGGTGGCTCAGAGGGTAAAGCATCTGCCTTCAATGCAGGAGACCTGGGTTTGATCCCTGGATGGGGAAGATCCCCTGGAGAAGGAAATGGCAACCCATTCCAGTATTCTTGCCTGGAAAACCCCATGGATGGAGAAGCCTGGTGGGCTACAGTCCATGGAGTCACAAAGAGTTGGACACGACTGAGTGACTTAACTTTAACTATCAATTCAGTTCAGTTCAGTCACTCAGTCGTGTCCGACTCTTTGCGACCCCATGATTTGCAGCACACCAGGCCTCCCTGTCCATCACCAACTACCGGAGTCCATTCAATCTCATGTCCACTGAGTCGGTGATGCCATCCAACCATCTCATCCTCTGTCGTCTCCTTCTCCTCCTGCCCCCAATCCCTCCCAGCATCAGGGTCTTTTCCAATGAGTCAACTCTTTAGTTAACCATAATTACTTCTACTTATTGGATATTTACATTTTCTTCTCAGTGAGATGCTTTTTACATCTATTGCTCATTTTTTCTATACAATTATTTATCATTTTTCTTCTTGATTTATAATAACTATTTTAAAACATTGGATATTAATTATTAGATGTGTGGAAAATATTTTCTCCCAAGTACCTTCTTTTACCTTTCTTCTGTGGTGTGTTTTGTCCAAGTTTTCCCCAAATTCTTAAACATTTTTTATTTTGTGTTGAGATGTATCCAGTTGACAGTCTTGTGATAGTTTCAGGTGACCAGCAATGGGACTCAGCCATACATACACATGTATCCATTCTCCCTCAAGCTCTCCTCCCATCCAGGCTGCAACATAACACTGAGCAGAGTTCCATGTGCTGTACAATAGGTCCTTGTTGGTTATCCATTTAAAATATAGCAGTGTGTACATGTCAGCCCCAAACTCCCTAACTATCCCTTCCCCCCACCCTTCTCCCCAGCAAGTTTGCTCTCTAAGTCTGTGAGTCTCTTTCTGTTCTGTAAGTCAGTTCATTTGTATCATTTCTTTTTAGATTCCACATATAAAGGATGTCATACATATTTCTCCTTCTCTGTCTGACTTACTTCACTCGGTTTGACACTCTCTAGGTCCATCCATCTTGGTGCAAATTATTTTGTTCTTTTAAATGGCTGAGAAATATTCCACTGCATAAATGTACCATATCTTCTTTATTCACTACTCTGTCGATGAACATTTAGGTTGCTTCCATGTCTTGGCTATTGTGAAAAGAAAAAGAGTCAGTCAGTCATGTCCGGTCAGACTGTAGCCCACCAGGCTCCTCCGTCCATGGGATTCTCCAGGCAAGAATACTGGAGTGGGTTGCCATTTCCTTCTCCAGGGGATCTTCCCAACCCAGGGATCAAACCCAGGTCTCCCACATTGCAGACAGAAGCTTTACCATCTGCCACCAGGGAAGCCCCGGCTATTGTAAACAATGCTACAAAGAACATTGGGAAGTGTATGTATCCTTTCAGATCATGTTTTTCTCCTGATGTATGCCCAGGAGTGGGTTTGCGTGTTCATCTAGTAACCCTATCTTTAGTTTTTAAAGGACCCTCCATACTGTTCTCGGTAGTGGCTATACCAATTTACATTTGCCCCAGCAGTGTCGGGCAGGCCCCTTTCTCTCCACACCCTCTCCAGCATTTCCAAATTCTAAAATTTTGATAATGGTCAACTTATTATCTTCTGTATTTTGTGTGATGTGGATCGTTGGACAAAGGCTAAAAGTTCTCTGTTATTTGACTGTTTCCTTGGGAATTTCAGATTTCAGCCATTTAACATACCACCTTTCCTTAAATGTTATACCACAAGCTGTCCAATTAAGGCTTTAGCTGTTTTTTTTTTTTATATTTTGGTTGCACATGGTATACAACTTGGTCAATAGCTGTTTTATGTTTAGAGACATATCCCTTTATGCTGGCCCTGTATAGTTGGCTTTTTTGTCTTAATGCTTTTAATGCTTCTGTTTATTTCTGCCATTTTTGTGAGTAGTTTGGAGGTTATTTTCATTTGTCTTTTATTTTCACAAGACAGAAAAGAAGCTGTTAAGTAGCATCTTGTCCTAACTCCTAAAGCCTGGGGATTCACGGAGAAACTAGCTTTGGGGAAATGCGATGGATGAGGCCACAAGGATGCAAGTCTTAGACAACAGGATTGGGCTGCTTGGAGGAGCAGTGCTCAGCACTCAGTTGCTCAGTTGTGTCCGACTCTTTGTGACCCCATGGACTGTAGCCCACTAGGCTTCTCTGTCCATAGGATTCCCAGGCAAGAATACTGGAATGAGTTGCCATTTTCTCCTCCAGGGATTGAACCGAGTCTCCTGCATCTCCTGCATTGGCAGGAGGATTCTTTACCACTGCACCATCTGGGAAGCCCTTGGAAGAGTTCAATTACATCATCCCATGCATGTTGAGTAAAACATGTACTGTAGAGGCTGTCCTGGCAATTTCCTTGGCATTTTCCCTGGCATTTTCCCAAATTGACTAGAGTACCAATGGCTCCATGCTATTCTTCTTGTGGTTCATGTTACACATCATATTGTCTCACTAAGTGAACTTAGGTGAAAGCCAGTTTTTTTCCAGCAGTAATACACAACCCAGACTGTCAGCCCTGCTTGAAGGTAGCCTATGATAGCAATAGCACCTAAGCTACAGTGGTTTTGGTCCTCTTAGGGGTCCCCAGGGTGCTGGTGAGCACCATAGCAGAGAGCCCTGGATTAAACCTTTTGTTGTTGTTGCTTAGTCATTAAGTAGTGCTGGAGTCTGTCTTCCAGATCGTTTGTCCATGCGATTTCTCAGGCAAGAATACTGGAGTAGGTTGCCATTTCCTTTTCCAGGGGGTCTTCCCAACCCAGGGATCAAACCCAGGTCTCCTGCATTGCAAGCAGACTCTTTACCACTGAGCCACCCAGGAAACCCAGATTAAGCCTAGTTCTATCTATTATTAATTGGATTCTGTGTATTGTCAACTATTGATTTCCAGGAAATCAACCCTGAATGTTCATTGGAAAGACCGATGCTGAAGCTGAAGCTCCTATACTTTGGCCACCTGATGTAAAGAACTGACTCACTGGGAAAGACACTGATGCTGGGAAAGATTGCAGACAGGAGGAGACGGGGACAACAGAGGACGAGATGGTTGGATGGCATCACTGACTCTATCGACATGATTCCAAGAAAACTCCAGGAGATAGAAAAGGACAGGGAACCCTGGTGAGCTGCAGTCCATGGGATCACAGAGTCGGACAGGACTGAGCAACTGAACAACAACAGTTTGTCAACTGTGAGGGCCAGATAACCTTTACGGCTTCATGGTCCCTTCTGCGTTATTCATCGTCATTGTTGACTTGGTTACATGAATAAGTCATCATGGGGACTGTGCATCTGTGAACAGTCCCAGAGATTCTAGTGGTGAACGGTCAAACTTTCTTACTCTAGCTGGTTTACACTGATGTTCCCTCAACTTGTTAAGATCATTGCCACTTGGTTTAATGAGCAGACTGGCAGGAGTTGCTGTCAAACAAGTGTGGGTAATGATATCTTAAAGCTTGGAAATTAGTATCTAGACTCAGTGATCTCTTCAAATTATTTGCATGTCTTGGATTGTTGGCTTTATAAATGCTTACTTGAGTTCAGTGCAAGCCACACTTAACAGTGTGCAAAATTTTCCTTGTTCTAGGTGACAATAAAATATTAATAGAATCTGGCACACCGGGTTTTGTTCATATAACAGAACCACAATCTTTACTTTCTATAAGCAGCACTAAAATTGATGGCCTTCTCAAGTATAGCTAAGGGATCATGGAATAATCCATTTTGCTCTAAGACAAAAGTTCTGGTCCATTTCTTCAGCAGATGGGCTCTCTGCTCTTCAATTATCCACCCCAATGGCTCAGTTCTTCCTTCTTATCATCATCACGCCTATTCTTCTCATTTTTCTGATAGGCATTTGCACTTGAGTTTAAACTGGGGACCTCAGAATGGATGCTGATGGTGATAGTTCTGGGAATGCTGGCTTCTCTGAATGTTGGGAAGCCAGGAAAAGGTCACAATCAAGTGGAATAAAAGGTTGAAGCTAAAGAAGACATGGCATCTTTTGCAGTCTTTATTTGGGCATGAAAAACCCAAGCTTTTAAAAAATTAATAAATTTATTAATTTATGGCTGCATGTCTCTTGGGGTCTTAGTTCTCAGTCCAGGGGTTGAACCCATGCCCTCGGCAGTGAGAGCATGGTGTCCTAACCACTGGACCACCAAGAAATTCCCTCGGCAGTGAGAGCATGGTGTCCTAACCACTGGACCACCAAGAAATTCCACCTCTGCCTCTTTTTCCAAAAGTTTTAAAAAATATGGGTTGTATTATTTTATTTTAACAGTCACAATATATTGTCAAAACCCTGGAATGACATTGATATAATTCTATGAGCTGAAATAAAAGCCTTATTCATAATTCACCAGTTGCATGTACTGTCTCATTAAATAATTAGCAACTCAGATGAAAAGCAGCAAAACTGTAAATAGTTGATCTTAGTATCAACTTTTTGTTCCCCCATCAGGTCCATACCCTATGAAAATGGCTAAAATCTGAGAGTCAAAACTGAGAGAAAAAGATCAGTCCTGCCATTTATCAGGCTGGGATGATCAGACAGACAAATAAAGTTTGTCTTTTTATTTGATTTAAATTTATCAGACAGACAAATTTAAATTTATTGGACAGACAAATGAAAACAGTCAAAGAAGTGAGCAGAAAACACTGTGTCTCTTAAGGTCACACAGCGTGATGAGGTCTCTTGCATGTGATGGCACCAACCTGCTCCCAAAGACTTTTAAAAATATATATATTTACTTTTGTTGCATTGGTTGCTGCATGCAGGTTTTCTCTAGTTACAGTGCAGTAGCTTCTCTTGTTGAGGAGTGTGGGCTGTAGGGGATGTGGGCTTAGTAGTTGTGGCCCTCGGGCTTAATTTATCCAGAAGATATGAGATCTTCTAGGGCCAGGGATCAAACCTGTGTCCCCTGCATTGGCAGAAGGATTCTTAACCACTGGACTGCCAGGGACGTCCTCCCAAAGGCTTTTGAATCAATGGAAATACGGCTGTCTGTGGTGTGTCCTTTGGGCCCTCTGAGCATCTCCAGGGCTGACTCTTCATCTCCATCTTTGTGTTTCATGCACCCAGAAGACCACACTCTCTTTTCAGAGGTCTGAGCATCAGTTTGATAGAGGAACCCCTCCTGAGGTCTATGCATCAGTCCTACAAGCTTCCTCCTTTGACTCCTGGATTCTTTTGTTTCCTCCTGATTCCTTCCTGCAGTTCGGTACTGTCTGAGACAGCAAGCTGCAGGAGTTGGTGATGGACAGGGAAGCCTGGCTCGCTGCAGTCCATGGGGTCGCAAAGAGTTGGACATGACTGAGCAACTGAACTAACTGAGAAAACTTTGGTAACTCCTTTTTACTCTTCAGCCTTCTAACATATGTGTAACCAGTTCCTGGTATTCAGTTCCCTCTGTTTGCAGTTCCTTGTGTGGGTTCTGCTTTCCAGCCTAGATCCTGATTGAAATAGAGACCCATGAATTTGGAAGCAAGTTGATGGGGCCTTTTTGATGTCATCTTGGGGCAAGCATCCCAAGAGAGGAGGTATGTTGACTGAAGCATGATGAAGGGATTCTTCAGCTGGGCACAGAGGACTCAAGAGGTGACACTGGCCAAGCCTGGATTTGTACAGAGGTGTATCTAAACTCATAATCACACTTTCTCTCCAAGGGAAACAGATATACTGCACACCAGAAGTGATGGGACTGAGGTCTCAACAAGGAAGGATCATGTTCCTCTAAGGCCAGAAAGGAGATGGGTGGGACTACACCAGTGGTTAAGAATCTGCTTCCACTACAGGAAGCAGGGGTTCGATCCCTGCTTGGGGAACTAAGATTTCACATGCTGAGTGGTGTGGCCTGGTCAGAAATTTCAAAAAAAGAAAGAGAGTGAGAAAGAAAGAAAGGATATGGGGGTGAAATGTATGAGAAGTTAAGTAAGGAGACTCTTCTCAGGGTTGGGAAGAGGGGTTCATGGAGGTGCTAACCTAGAAGGTTCTGTCTTATTCTTTGCACTTCCCCCCTCCAGGTGAATACAAAGCTATAGGTGCTTCTAAGTCTGCCTTCTGAAATTAACTTCAGTCAAATTAACTTGTGTCTCAGAAATAATTTATGTGTGACTTCAGCAGATGTGTGTGCATGTAACAAACATATAGAACAATAACTTATCATTTGTTGACACCTACAAATGTCCTACATTACTAGAGCAGAGTGGAAAGGATAAGCTGGGATGTGGAGTTCAGTTTTTCGAAAAGTCACTACCTACCTCATGAGTCCTTAGGCAAGTCTAGAGTCCACTATATTTGGGGGCACCAGAAACTAGGACTACTTCTTTTTTTTTTTTTTCTGGCTATACCAAATGGTGTGATATCTTAGTTCCCCGACCAGGGATTGAACCTGTGTCATTGGAAGCACGGAGACTTAACCCCTGGACCACCAGGGAAGTCCCCAGGCTTACCACAGTTAAGGGTGTGCTGCTCAATGCCTGTGGCTCCCAAGAGGATGGAGGTGCATCTCCAAGGGACTAAAGAAGCAGACGGAGGTGCTTTTAACTTAACCCTCCATGTATGGGTAGCCCAAGTTGGAATGATTCAGTGACCAGAAATGCCATATGCCTCCTGTCTGTGCCTATGTGTGCTAAGTTGCTTCGCTTGTGCCTGACTTTATGGACTGGAGCCCGCCAGGCTCTGTCAATGGGGTTCTCCAGACGAGAACACTGGAGTGGGTTGCCATGCCCTCCTCCAGGGGATCTTCCTGACCCAGGGATCGAACCCGTGTCTCTTATGGTCTCCTGCATGGGCAGGCGGGATCATTACTACTAGTGCCACCTGGACCCACAGCTAATTTTGCCATCATAGGGCTCCCTTAGTAGGACTGCAGAGGGCAAGCTTCCTGGCCCCAGGTGATGGATTCCCTTCACTTAGAGCCGGCCAGTCCAGTCCAGAGTGACTGCAGCAGGAGAATTGGGTTCTGGGGAAGTCCCTCAATCTCCCCTTCCTGAGAAACCCAGGATCTGTCATGAACCTGCTGGAGGAGCTTGGCTTGGTATTTTCTTCTCAGGGAGCCCAGACAGGTCATATGCATGCTGATGCTGTAATTTCTTCATCTGAGCCTCATGGGATCTTCTGAAAGGAGGATCCTGCTTTCATTCATGTTATAAGATTGTCACGCCCCATTGAGGTAGCTGGCACTCCCTAACATGCCAGATAAATAGCCCTTGCTTTGTCATAGACCGTCATTGCTCTTGGGAGCTGCTGGAGCTACTATACAGTCTCCTGTGCTTTCGATAAAGGTTCTTGCCAACTGAGAGCTGGAAGGTTCTTTAACTCTTGAGCCTTCTCTCTTTTCAGTGTTTTAGGATTCAGTGAAGGGGTGGAGCCATGCCGGGCTAGATGCTTCTTACTAGGGAGCTGCTAGGATCCTGGTAGAGCTACTTGACTCAGGTCCCTCCCCTGTTTCCAGGCAGATGAATTTGTCAGTGGGATTGGGGAGGGCTGCTGGGAGGAGGTGACCCAGACTTCAGGGAGCTGTGGGCTATTTGAGGTAAAAAGTCATGCCTGACCTTGGAACCTCTAGGGGGAACACGGTCCCTGGCTGGATCCCTGGGAGGAGGAAAATTCTGCTTTACATGCCATCCTTAAGGTTGCCTTGAGGTTTTGCCCCAGAAGGTGCCTCAGATCTTGGTATCAGGCCAGGCTTCCTGGCTCCCTGCCTAGAATCAGCACATGAGGAACTAGTTTCCTGGGAGGGTCTTGAAATGTCTTCTAATGCTTAGATCTCCTATCACTGTCCCCCACAGGCCCTGAGACTACCCCACTATGGCACGTATGATGGGAGCCGATGGAAGAATCCATACGTCAGGTGATGCTGGCAGGGGGTCTGGGCCAGGAACATTCATGCCTGTCTCTTCTGGACACCCAGCCTTCTCTGCTTCTTGCTGTGTACAGTCCTTACCACCCAAGGCTATCCATCCCCAGGTGGAACATGAGGGTGAGGACCACTTCTTATTCACTGCTCTGGGTCCAGACCCAGGCTTGGGCCAAACCCAAAGCATCAAAGAGGGTAGCTGGGTCTTGACACAAGTGTACTTATGGGGATGAGAGTTTACCTTCTTAGACCAGTTATGGCCCTTCTCTTCCTCAACGGAGCCCACAGTTTCAATGGAAAGAAAGGCTGGGTTCATGGGTCGTGAGAGAGCTGCCAGTTTTAATGTGCAAACCCTGAACCATCCTTTCTGAAAGACCTAGATTAGATCATTCTCCTGGTGGTGGTTTAGTCACTATGTTATCTCTGACTCTTTGCAGTCCCAGGGACTGTATCCCGCCAGGCTCCTCTGTCCATGGTATTCTCCAGGCAAGAATACTGGAGGGGGTTGCCATTTCCTTCTCCAGGTGATCTTCCCCAGGTCTCCTATATTGCAGGTGGTTTCCTGGATTTCAGGCAGATTCTTTTTTTTTTTTTTTTTTAATGTTCAGGCAGATTCTTTACCAACTGAGCCTTCTTTCCTGAAAGACTTGGATTAAATGATCTTTCTCCTAACATCTGGTAAAGCAGCCTTCATCATGTTGGGGTTCTTTTTTTTTTTAATTATTCTTTTCCATTTAAATAGCAATGGATCATCCCAGACCTGTAGTAGTCTCCGACTGGAATCAGCAAGTGTGGATCCTTCAGGGTCAGACCCTCGTGGCAGTTCCTTGGAGCAACAATGTGGGGCCAGGTAAGTGACAGGTCATAGTGTGGCTGCTTCTTGGAGCAGCCTCATATCAGTGCAGCTGGGATGCTAGTACTATCCTTTTATTAAAGTTTGGATTTATAGCAGAGACATCATTTGGCTGACAAAGGTCCGTATAGTCAAAGCTATGGTTTTTCCAGTAGTCATATATGGATGTGAGAGTTGGACCAGATTGAAGACTGAGCGCTGAAGAAATGATGCTTTTCAACTGTGGTGCTGGAGAAGACTCTTGAGAGTCCCTTGAACTACAAAAAATCAAACCAAGTCAACCCTAAAGGAAATCAACACTGAGTATTCATCGAAGGACTGCTGTTGAAGCTGAAGCTCCAATACTTTGGCCACCTGATGCGAAGAGCCAAGTCACTGGAAAAGACCTTGTTGCTGGGAAAGACCAAGGTAAAAGGAGAAGGGGGCAGCAGAGCACGAGATGGTTGGATGGCTTCACCAATTCTATGGATATGATTTTGAGCAAACTCTGGGAGAGTGTGGAAGACAGAGGAGCCTGATGTGCTGCAGCCCATGGGATTGTGAAGAGTCAGATACAACTTAGCAACTGAACAACAACACCTGGAGGGGGAAGAATTTCACATCTGCCCGGGGAAGGGGTATCTTGGACCATGGCAAGGAGAGCAGAGGGAGGGAAGTAGCTTTCTGGGGAGCAGGAGAGCTGCTTTCAGTGGTCTGAAGGCCTGTGCTAAGGAAAAAGAATGGCTTGTTTGCCCAACTTCCTATGTCCTAAGAGGACTAATTGGGTGGATTGCACAGAAGGCAGATTTCAACATCAGCTAGGCAAAACTTGCTAATGAACAGAACTTTCCAAGGATCAGAGGGGTTTCTTGGGGCTGGTACATCTTGCCTCCAGGTGTTCAGGCCGAGGTTGGGAAAATCCTAAGGGTGGGGTCTGCCTCCTCTGCCTTTGCTTCATTTCCTAGAGCAGTGACTGGTGCTTGGTGTGATTGAGTGAATGAATGAACGAATGAATATGAGGCTGATCATTCTGTGGGTCTGGGGTAGTGGGATTATATTCTTAAGGTCTCTTCCAGCCTTGCCTGTAAGATCTTGGTCTTTTGTAATTGCAAAAGGTCACTGACACCATAATCCCTCTTATCTGACAGTCACTGTCACCATTATGCCATGCAAGTATCCGGAGTCTCTTGAGAAAGACAAAGGGATTCCTATTTATTTGGGAATAAAGCAGCCAGAAATGTGTCTATATTGTGAGGACATTGGTGGAAAGCCCAAATTGCAGTTGAAGGTAAGTGACAAAGAAAAATAATGTTAGAAAAAACCCAACTTCTTTTCTCAGAAGTTGATTTGTCAGGAAATCTAATTTTATAATTAAAAAAGAAATAGTTTCTGCTCTTAAGCATATTTATACCTGGCTCCTTTAGAGTCATGTGCATGCAATAAGCTTTTCTTTTTTTAAAAAAAAAAACTAATTTTTATTTGTTTAGTTTTGGCTGTGCTGGGTCTATTTTTGCTGTGTGGGCTTTCTCTAGTTGCAGTGAGTGGGGGCTACTCTCTAGTTGTTGTGGACGGGCTTCTCATTGCAGTGGCTTCTCTTGTTGCAGAGCACGGGCTCTCTAGGCATGTGGGCTCAGTAGTTGTGGCTTCTGGGCTCTAGGGCACAGGCTTGGTAGTTGTGGCATGGCTTAGTTGTTCTTGGCATGTGGGATCTTCCCAGAACCAGGGATCGAGACTGTGTCTCCTGCATTGGCAGGAGGATTCTTTACCATGAGCCACCAGGGAAGCCCATGTTTTTCTTATTTCTAACTGCCTGTCATAAAAATAGCTTTTTTCTGAAACTTCAGTTTACAGCAATTCAATTTAATTCAACACCATCCAATCCATGTCAGCAAATGTGTGCATTCTCACTGGCCTCCAGCACTGTTATAGGCATTTGAATATCATCAGTGCACAGAATGGCAAAGAGTCCTGCCTTCCTAGGGTTTACATTCTAGTGGAAGACAAGAAATGGTCCACAAGCAGCATAATCATGGGTAAGCCTGTAACATGTTAAAGGGGATTATGTTGTCTGGGAAAGAATGATTAGGGCTGGTAAAGAGACTGGTGGTGCCAGAAAGAGCTAGAACCTGGTTTCATGGTAAATGGTACAGCAGGTGTTATTGCAAAGGTGAGATTTTATTGGACAGGAAAGGAAGCAAAAGTGTGAGCCAACAGGGTGTCCAGTGAGGTAAAGTTCAAGGGCCAGGAGTGAGCTGGGGAGGAGGCAGAGTTCAGAGAAAGGCAGATAGTGAAAGAGCTTTCCCACTTTTGTAAGGACTTTAACCTGTCAATCAATTAATTCATTCAACATGTATGCTAGACTCTAGGTTCATCCACATCACTACAAAGACCCAATTTCGTTCCCTTTTATGGCTGTGTAATACTCCGTTGTATTTATCTACTACTGTGTGTAAGATAGATGGCTGGTGGCAACCTGTTATACGGCACAGGGAGCTCAGTCCGGTGCTCTCTGATGATCTAGGGGGTGGAACTGGGGGTGGGGGTGGGAGAGGTCCAAGAGGAAGGAGATACACGTACGCACAGGGCTGCTTCACTTTGTTGTACTGCAGGGACTAACACAACGTGGCAAAGCAACTATACACCAATTAAAAATATATAAAAATTTTAAAAAATTAATTCAATCCAAATTATTGGAATGTTTTGAATAGAAAAGTGACATGAAAGGACATACGTATTAAAAGGATTTTTTGGCTGCTACATGAGAGCAGGGTGAAAAGGACAAGGAGAAAATGCCCCTTGGAGGCTTCGGGGTGACCCAGATGTAATCTGAGGGTCTATTGGAAGAAGAGGGATGATGGACAGAGTCGTGAAATACTTTAAATTGAGGCAATGGAATTTGCTGACAGTGAATATGGTGTGTGATGAAGTAGATAAGGACGAAACAGTAGGCTTTCAGCTCTGTAGGTAAGAGCTAGATGGTTTAGACCCTGCAGGTTTTGTTAAAGGCTTTAAATTGTATGATAATTATGAGAACAGCATTCAAGACTTTTAAGCTGAATGGTAACATGATCTTATTTATTCAGTTATTTCAGCTTCCAGTTCATTCAACTCTTTGTGGAGAATGAGTTGTGGGGATGGAACAGGTGTGGGGGAGGATGTGAGAAGCGGCTCAATTCAACAAAGACTTTGGAACTAGGGTTTACAGGTCTTACTGCTGGGTTAGATGCTGAGAGGTCAAAGAAAGCAGTATCAAGGTTGGCTTCTTGGTTTTTGGCTGTCCACAGAGTGGGATAGATTAACTGGAAGTTATTAACTGAATAAAGGAATCTTTTGGAAGAAGTCCCTCTACTCAGGGTAGGATGTGGCTGAATTATGGGCCATTCTATTATCTCTTTGGAGATCTTTGATATAATGTAATTTACTTAGAAATACTTATCTAATATGTAAATATATAAATATATACATCTACAAATATCTTTCTGTATACAATATAGAAGATTTTTTCTGATTATTCTATATTCCTTTGTTCCTTTGAGTGCAAGTCCTTTGATTTTTTAGACCCTCTTGTGCCTTTTTCATGGCTTTGAGCTTTCTCATATGTTTGACAATTTATCAGAAACCTATGCACCCCCACCCTGGTAGTACTTCGCCGGAGCAGTTGTTCTTACATCTCAAGGATGCAGCTTGGGTGAGAGAGGACCTTGGCTTCCTGCTGCAAATTTGCATCTCCTTCCTTTGCCTCGGGGGGGGGGGGGGGGGGGGGGGCGGGTCTTCTCAGCCTCTAATGTGAGGAGAGTTCCAGTTTGTAATTCAAGTATGGCCACTTGTTCGTGAACCTGTGCCTTGTGTCACTTCCATGCCACCTCTGGATTTGAGGGTGAAGGCTGGGAAGGTGAGATTTTGTATGTGCCCACCTCGCTGTTCCTTTGAAATGTATTTTCCTAGGTTTGCTCTAATAGATGGATAGAGTTGCTCAAATGTTGGATCATTTATAGGTTGTGTGCAAGGAATCTTAAACTGCAGGGCTTCCTAGGTGGCTCAGTGGTAAAGAATCTGCCTGTCAATACAAGAGATGAGGGTTCAAGCCCTGGGTTGGGACGATCCCCTGGAGAAGGAAATGGCAACCCCCTCCAGTAGTCTTGCCTGGAGAATCCCATGAACAGAGGAGCCTGGTAGTCTACAGTCTGTGGGGTCTCGAAAGAGTCGGATATGACTTAGCGACTAAACAACAACCTTGACCTACTCAAACAGCCTCTGCTTCTCCTGGTATTTTCTGTCCCGTTTCAGAGCCAGAAGATAATGGATCTGTACAACCAAGCCAAGCCTGTGAAGCCATTCCTTTTCTACCATGAAATGACAGGCAGGACCTCCACATTTCAGTCCGTGGCCTTTCCCGGATGGTTCATTGCCTCTTCCGAGACAAACCAGCCCATCTTTCTCATTTCCGAGCTGGGGAGCGTGTACAATACTGCCTTCCAATTAGATTTCAAGGTTTGAACTCAACCTAGAGGTGGCAACTTGGTCTTATCATTTCTAGCACTCAGTGTCTTTGTCTGTATCATCTCTGTGTCATTTTCACCAGTGCTTAGAGGTGGGCTTGACCCCGTTCTCATCTTATTTTAGAGAAGAAGCAATGACTGTATGGAAACCAAGGCATAGAATGTGGGCTCAGAAGCAAAGGAGGTGGGTGGTGTGTGGCTCTCCTTTCCAGCTGCAATGGTCCATCCCTCAAACCATCTGTACAAAGATATCAGGACCCTAAAACAGTAGGACTCTCTTGAGTGTGGTCATGAAGAAGCCTCAGAGCTCATGAGTCTGTCTTACCCAAGATACTGAGACTAGCTTGGAGCTGATCTTTCTATTCTGCTTTGTTTCCTGATGGGATTACATTTCCCATAATCTCTATGTTTCCAGTACATTGCAAGGGTTAATACATCGTTTTAAGGGTTAGAATCTTGTAAAAGAAAATAACTTTTTTTTTTTAGAAAATAACTCTTAATGAAATTGAATTATTTTTTTCCAATTTTAATGTGTTACCATAAAGCCAGTAGCTTTTCCCCAGTGGCTCAGAAGTAAAGAATCCACCTGCAGTGCAGGAGCCGCAGGAGACGTGGGTTTGATCCCTGGGTTGGGAAGATCCCCTGGAGGAAGGAATAACAACCCACTCCAGTGTTCTTGCTTGGAGAATCCCATGGACAGAGGAACCTGGCAGGTTACAGTCCATGGTGTCGCAAAGAGTCAGACACAACTGAATCGACCTAGCACAAATGCACACACCAGAAAACCAAATATAAACTCTAGATTGTTTATACAATAAGAAAGCTAAAACAGATATAAAATGAAATAGGAAACAAGGAGCAAACTGAAATTAGCAAGAGTAATTAAATGAGAACACCACAGTGGGTCAGCCTGGGGCTTAGCTGAAGGGAGAAGGGTCCTTAATCAATGGTGATAGAATGGGGTGGTGGGGATATTTCATGTAAAAAGGCACTACTGTTTACTATTTTCTGTAGAATCTCATGCCTTGCTTTCTTTTCTTTTTAGGAACCCTCACAACTTAACTACTCCCTCTAAAAACTGCAGTAAAAGATGCTTTTTGGGAAATGGAGAGCCTAAATTCCTCACCAGCCATGCTTCAGATGTTATCTTGTGATGAAATGACACAACTGATTTAGGGTATAATTGTAGAAAGATGTAGCTAAGATCTGGTTCTGCATATCATAGATTTCTTATTCTGACTCTGATACTACAAATGCAGAAAACGATGTTTGCTTAAATACAGTCCACACAATAGCACCAGTAGTGAATTTTTTTAATGAAACTTTCATTAAAGTGGTGGACAATCACACCACCTACTCTACTAGGCAGGCTAGTAAGCAGTCAATAAGCACTGACTTAACACAGTGTCTCTTGATTCTTAGAAGTTTTCTTCTTCAATGAAATACTTTTTTAGTATGCAGTTTTATAAAAGTCAACATTAATATGGACATGAAGCTAATTAGTTCTGGAATATCAAATAGAAGAGTTACTCATTGGATATTTAGTACTACAGTCACTGCTAATAAATGGTGACAGGTTGTTATATCTGCCAATTTGCATCATTACTTTGTCAATTGTTACATGTGACAATTGGGGTCTGATGACACATTCACTTGTGACATGATTATGATTCTGAGTGCCATGGCATAGCCAGTCCTACCAGGGGCTGTGTGATGATTCAGTTTCCTCATCTCCTTTCTCTACTGTGGAATCTCTATTCATGCAGGCACGATGGTACCTTTGTCAACTGGCATGTACAAGAGCTCATGCAAAACTCTAATAAGGTGATGCCTTGTGGCTGGGCTCAGGGGTAAGGTGGTCACCTATAAGAGATTCTGATAACATATTTAGAGCATACTCAGAATGAAAAAGGGGCTTCTCTGGTGGCTCAGGGGCTTTCCTGGTAACTCAAATGGTAAAAAATCTGCCTGAAATGCAGGAGACATGGGTTTGATTCCTGGGTCCAGAAGATCCCCTGGAGAAAGGAATGGCTACCCACTCCAGGATTCTTGCCTGGGAAATCCCATGGACAGAGGAGCCTGGTGGACTACAGTCCATGGGGTTGCAGAGTCAGACACGATTGAGTGACTAACACTTTCACTCTCAAAATGCACACATAGGGAATTTCCCCATGATCCAGTGGTTAAGACTTTTATTGCCTTGGGCTTGTGTTCAATCCTTGGACTGAGAACTAAGATCCCATAAGCCAAGCAGCATGGCCAAAAACAAACAAACAAAGCAAAACAAAAAAAAAACAAACAAAAATGAAAAACACAGTAATCTCATCCTGTGGTACCCAGAGAATAGCCTTCCATGGAGCCCCAGCTTACCCATCACATTTGAGAAATACCGCACACGATCTGGCACAGTGGATGAAATCAGGGGAGGTTCTTGTGAGCAGCAGCACTCATTTTCAGCTCATTACCTGGTGCACATCTGACGTTCATGTGTTTGCTTTGTCTAGTGCTCTTGCGCTTGAGTACCATGTGCTCCAGGCCAACATTTATTGAAGCATTTGGTTCCTTTGGATCTTTAGCAACTAGATACTACAGAAAACCTTGATGCCCTGGGAGAGGGGTTTCTGGCTTCCAGTTGGGGGAGGGGATTAAGAACTTTGCCACCAAAATCACAAGTCCAGAGAAAACTGTTGAGTGGGATGTTTTCCTGTCAAGCTGCTTTGGGGCTTATATCATCTGGCCCCAGAATTGCTGAAGGGCAAAGGTGGTTTCCTGAATTAACAATTGGCCATGAGGACTAAAGATGCCTCCCCAAGACCCTGAGACCAAGGGTTCTAATGAATAATTTTTCATGTCAATGAAACATCAATTGGTATTTCTCACACTTGAGGAGATGGTTGGATGGCATCACCAACTCGAAGGATGTGAGTTTGAGCAAGCTTCGGGAGTTGGTGATGGACAGGGAAGCCTGGCATGCTGCAGTCCATGGGGTCGCAAAGAGTGGGACACGACTGAGTGACTAAACTGAACTGAACTGATGATGTGATATCACTTACATGTCAAATCTTAAAAAATGATGCAAATGAACTGATTTACAAAACAGAAAAAGACTCATAGACAGAGAAAACAAGCTAATGGTTACCAAAGGGAAAATGGAGAGCAGTAAATTGGGAATTTGGGTTAATAGATACATCCTCCTATATATAAAATAATCAATAAGAACATACTGTATACACAGGAAACTATATGCAATATTTTGTAATAATTTTAATGGAAAAAATTCTGAAAAACAATATATGTATATATGTATGTATGTGAATCACTTTCCTATATACCTGAAACATTGTAAATCAGCTCTACTTCAATTAAAAATAATAGGCACACAATATTTTGCTCCCTTTCCCCAGGAATTGTAGTTTTTCTTAATGACGTCATCTGCTTTCGCCTTTTCCTTTTATGGGTGGGGAAAGGGAGGTGCCCAGTGTGGCGGTGACTTATTGAGGTGACATTGACATTGATTATTTGACTTGGAAATCATGATAGCCTTGACTGTGGGTCTTTCAATCTCTGTTTCCTGGAGTTGGGATATTATGAATCACAGTGTGAGAAATCAGCAACAATTATCCAGAACAAGACAGCGCCTTGTGAGCCTCCTCACTTCCATCATTGGGCTGTTCTCATCTAGCACAGTGTCGGAGGATGACCCACCCCAGGCGGAGCACTCCTGGCACCTAAGCATCGTTATGAAATGACTTAAGTGCTGACCTATATTGTGCAGTTGTTTCTCAAACTGAAGCAGCATCAGAATCACCTGGGGTGTAAGCTAAAAGCTCGGGTATGTGGGCAAAATGTAGACCTAGTAAGTCAAACCTGGGCTTCCTTGGTGGCTCAGCGATAAAGAATTTGTGTGCAATGCAGGAGACTTAGAGTCCATCCCTGGGTCAGGAAGATCACCTGGAGAAGGAAATGGCAACCTACTCCAGCCTGGAAAATCCCATGGACAGAGGAGCCTGGTGGGCTAGAGTCCATGCGGTCACAAAAGAGTCAGACATGACTTAGCAACTAAACAAGAACGACAAAGTTAAACCCACTCCTCTCACAATTCTGACTGTCTAGGCTTAGAGCTGGGCCTTAGATGAAGGAGAGGTATGTGGCAAGGTATGGAGACAGAGCCTGGAGCTTCCAGGTTCTCTGAGGATGCTACTCACTCCAGATCTTCGACATGTTCACCAGCCTAGAAGTTCTCCAAGCCCCATCTTCTTGGGTTTTTATGCAGGCTTCACTACATAGATATGATTGATTTCATCATTGGCCATTAGCAATTGTTTCAACCTCCAGCCCCTCCCCTGTCCCTGGAGGTCAGAAGTTGGTGGCAATGAAAGTTCCAAACCTTTAGTCCAAAGGTTGGTTTCCCAGCAACCTGCAAAAATCACCTCATAACATAACAAAAGACACATTTATTGCTCTCAACACCTAGGACATTTCAAGGGTTTTAGCAGCTCTGTGCCAGAAGTGGGGACAGAGATTAAACATGTATTAATTTTTAAATATTTATTTTGGCTGTTCTGGGTCTTCGTTGCTGTGCTTGGACTTTCTTTAGTTGTGATGAGCTAGGGCTACTCGCTAGTTGTGGTTCTCTGGTTTCTCATTGTGATGGCTTTTCTTGTTGCAGAGCACAGGCTCTAGGACCGTGGGCTTCAGTAGCTGCAGCACACGGGCTCAGTAGTTGTGACTCACGGGCCAAGTTGCCCGAGGCATGCACAAACTTCCCAGACTAGGGATTGAAACTGTGTCCCCTGCATTGACAGGCCCATTCTTTTTTTTTTTTTTTTCATTTTTTTTTTTAGTTGAAGGCTAATTACTTTACAATATTGTAGTGGTTTTTGTCATACATTGACATGAATCAGCCATGGATTTACATGTATTCCCCATCCCGATCCCCCCTCCCACCTCGCTCTCTACCCAATCCCTCTGAGTCTTCCCAGTGCACCAGGCCCGAGCACTTGTCTCATGCATCATCCAATCTGGCCTGGTGATCTGTTTCACTATAGATAATATACATGTTTCGATGCTGTTTCTCTCAAAACATCCCACCCTCGCCTTCTCCCACAGAGTCCAAAAGTCGACAGGCCCATTCTTAACCACTGGACAGCCAGAAAAGTCTGAACACATATTTCTTAATTCAGGTCACAACACATGTCCCATATTGGCTGACCTATGTCTTGAAGATATAAAATAATATTTAGCTGAGTACATGAGGTTAGAGGTAAGTTTCTATGTATGGGCTTTTCCCTTATCACTTGGAAACCTCCTTCGGTTATAAGGGTTGGTAACAAAATCTCATTCCCAGCGTACAGGGAAGAGGCATGTGCCAACTGCAGGGGTTGGGAGTGGAATGGGCGTGGAGTGGGGAGGACAGAAAAGCCAGCTCTCAGCATTGCAGTGGTGAACCACTCCCTCCCCATTACCTCTTGTAAGCCAGCTCATGAGCTGGTCATCACTATTGGTGTGACCACTTCCTAGGAGCTGGTGAGGCCTGGAAAAACCCTGGCCACACGAGGAGAAAATTTTGTTTTGAGAATTAGAAAGATCGGAGCTAAGGGGGACTGGTGACAAATTTTATTTTTTCTATGTGAAAACTCAGGCTGTGTTCATGGTCTTTTAAAAACAATGTTTTCCAACAATATGATTTAATAATGAAAAAGTCATAATTTTTAAAAATTAGATTTTAATTTTAAAAGATATTATTCAAGTTTAATGAAATATTTCACTACTGAACTAAAACTTTGCATTTACCAAATAAAAATATTACATCTTGCAAAAAAAAAAAAAAAAAAGAGATGTTTCCAAAAACAGAATCACAGACATAGAGAATAGACATCTCAACCTGCAAAAGTCACCTCATAACATAAGAAAAGATACCTTTATTGCTCTCAACACCTAAGACATTTCAAGGGTTTTAGCAACTCTGTGCCAGAAATGGGGACAGAGATTAAACATGTATTTCTTTTTTAAATATTTATTTTATTTTAGCTGTGGAATGAAGGGAACCGGGGAAGGATGGAGGAGTTTGGGATTAGCAGATGCAAGTTATTATATACAGGATGGGTAAACAGCAAGGTCCTTTTGTATAGCACAGAGAACTATATTCAGTATTCTGTGATAAATCATAATGAAAAGAATATTAAAAAGAATACACACATGCACACAAAATTCCCTTACATACAAATGAGTTCCATTTCCAGAGTGTGCTCCTAAGTCCAATTTGTTTGTAAGTCCAGCAAAGTTGGTCTAATTACCCAACTAATACAAAGAGTTAAATACTGTAATACCGTAATACATTTATAATACTCAACACAAATAATACATAAAAAACAAATACAAAAAATTATGAAAACATATTCAACCCTATAGTACGGTACCTTGAAGAGTACAGCAGTACAGTACAGCAGCTGGCACACAGGGGCTGGCATCCAGCGAACAGGCAAGAAGTGTTACTGACTGGAGGAGGGAGTTGGTAGATCTGAAGGATCGTCAGCAAGAAGAGGTGGAGGGCAAGGTGCAATTTCACTCATGCTTGATGTTGATGGCACAGGTTCTGGTGCCTTGCTGGATTCAGTTCTATCCACACTCTTGAAAAAATGATCCAGTGATATCTGGGTAGTAGCACGCTTGCATCTCTGAAAGTTTGCAACTTGAAGGTTCATATGTAGGGGACTTACTGTGTTTGTGTGTATTTGTTGTTGTTTCGTCACTAAGTTGTGTCCAGCTTTTTGGCGACCCCATGGACTGTAGCCCACCAGGCTCCTCTGACCATGGGATCTTCCAGTCAACAATACTGGAGTGGGTTGCCATGGCTGCCATTTCCTTCTCCAAGGGATCTTCCCGGCCAGGGACTGAACTCGCGGTTCCTGCGTTAGCAGGCAGAGTCTTTACTGCTGAGCCATCAGGGAAGCCCCATGAGTGTATATGTATGTATGTAGATCTCTCTCTCTCTGAAACCTTTGCTATACAGCAGAAATGAACGCATTATTGTCAATCAACTATATGTTGATAAATACATTTTTTAAAAATGTTTCAAATATATCATTGGTTGTCTAACTCTTAACATTTGAATTTAAAACAATTTTCCTTTGTCAATGGTGCACTTTCTGTTTCAAGCAAATCACGATTGTTCATTTTGCCAGTGGGCTGGAGGCCATAGGATGGGGAGGTGGCCCTTCTTGTTCCCCACTGGGCAGATGTACCATTGGTCTGCCTGTAGGCCCTCACCTTGAGGTTGTCTAGATTAACACCCAAGTCTATAGAGAGGGACTAAATGCTTTCATTCATCACTGATTCATATTTTGGGATTGTATTATCTGAATATCTATACTTAAAATTTTCATAAATGATTTTATTTTTTCTCTTTGTAAAAGTTTGATGAAAACATTATTGGCTTTCCTATATGACTGAATTTGTTTTTTATTTTTATTTTTTTACTGATATCTGATTTATTTCTACCTATTAAGTAATACTTTAGCTTTTTTCTTTTGTTTCACACATGACTTTAAGAAATTGTTATGGGAGTTTAATGAAGGAGTGAAATTATGGTTAACAATAAATGATAACTATCATTGTATTATTATTTCCAGAAAATTCAGGAAACCTATCTCTTTCTATTTTAACATAAATATTGAGTTATATTGAGGGAATATTTACAACAAATATATTCAAGATATAAATAAATGGGACCAACATAAACTCAGCCCTCAGCTGAAGAAACAGAAGACATTAAGCATACCCGTGTGTTCATTCACCATCCCATCACCTTCCCATCCTTCCATTGGATGTAACTGTCATCCTGAATGTGATGGATATTATTCGCTTGCATTTTGTTATAGATTTACCACATACGTGGTACGTGCTGCTCTGTCATTGGCTGGGGGTGTCTCAGGGAGAGTAGCCTTGGCAGGAATATCACAGTGGATCCAGAGGTGTGGCACCTGAGGCCGTCTGCTTACTATTCTCCTTGTGACAGAGTCTCTTAAAGGGAGATCTGAGAGGTACATCTCTGTGGCCACAGCACTTCACAATTGTGCTGCATGAATCGCCTCTTCTCCACGTGTTTGGGAGCAGATCCACTCCGATTCCCTTTTTCCTAAGGGGAAACTTGGAAGCAGCATATAAATGGATGGACTACTGCACCTATTTCTTCAATTGGTCCCAGTGACTGGTTTCTACTGTCTCCCTTCTCCACTGTCTATTCTTGGATTCCCCTAATCCTCAGTGATCATCGTGGCAGGTCTTAGTGACTTTCCTGGTGATCTAACCAAAGATCTCATCCATGAGAAGTCTGACCATTTAGTTATCATGTTCTTGTGATTGTTTAGTCACTAAGTCTGCCTGACTCTTTTTGACTACATGGACTGCCAGGCTTCCATGTCTTTCACTATCACCCAGAATTTGCTCAAACTCTTGTCCATTGAGTTGGTGATGCCATCCAACCATCTCATCCTCTGTTGCCCTCTTCTCCTCCTGCCCTCAGTCTTTCCCAGCATCAGGGTCTTTTCCAATGAGTCAGCTCTTCACCTCAGTTGGCCAAAGTATTGGAGATTCAGCTTCAGCATCAGTCCTTCCAATGAATATTCAGGGTTGATGTCCTTTAGGATTAACTGATTTTATCTCCCTGCTGTCCAAGGGACTCTCAAGAGTCTTCTCCAGCACTGCAATTCAAAAGCATTCTTGGGCACAGCCTTCTTTATGGTCCAACTTAGGTGTTCTTACATGTACTTATTCGCAGTTACAATTAGGCAAAGGGATACCAAAGGTACCCAAGCAGATCACCTGAGTTCCTTGTGTATTGTTATAGTTTAGTCACTAAGTCATGTCCAACTCTTGTGACCCCATGAACTGTAGCCCAACAGGCTCCTCTGTCCAAGCAATTTTCCAGGCAAGAATACTGGAATGGGTTTCCATTTTCAGTATTCTCCAGGGGATCTTCTCAATACAAGAATCAAACTGGCATCTCTTGCATTGCAGGAGGATTCTTTACCACTGAATCCCCAGGGAAGCCCTTCTTGTATATTACACAAGAAATATTTCACTCCCTGTCTTCATGTGCATGGGAAACTCTACCTCCTCCTTCATAGGCTGGATCCTGAAGGATGACTTCCATCCTCCAATAGTACTGCCACTGAGAGGTACTTCAGTTGTACCTCTAATATGCAACCCGAAACTCCATTAAGTCGACTACTTCTGGATGGACCAGTGGATCCAGGGAAGTAGTAGAGCTGGCTCATACTGTCCAGAAAAGGCCAAATGTTACAGCTTCAAATTTTGAAAGACAGTTGGTAACTTGAAATTGCCCAGGTTGGGAATATCTACATCATGGATACTGACAATCACCACAAGTTTTGTCTTATGTTCTGTTTGTTTATTTTCCAGAAAGAAAATAGTTAAAAATTTACCAGCATACTATTGAGTGGATTCAATGGTCATGGGCTTCTTTTATCCCCTCCTTCATTATAAAATGAATTCTATGCTTGGATGCTATCTTGTGTGGGATTCCATTCCTGTAGATCAGTCATCCCATAGTAGTGGTGATTGAGGCTCTGAAGGCAGAAATGGTATATACATCAATCCCTCTGAGGGCACACTGTTGCCCTTCCAAGAGGGAAAAGATCTGACACATCAGTAACTTGCCACCATGAGATTAGTCAGACTCCTTGAAGAATACTGCCACATCAGGGGCTCAGTATTAGTCTCTGTTGCTACTAAGTTACACAGTCATCCTTGGTAAGTGGAAATGCCTTCTATTGGGCCCTATAGTTTTCTTTTCTTGTGTTGTCCTTCTTTGGTTTTGGTGTCACTATGAGGCTAGTCTCATAAATGAGTTTAGGCCATCTTCAATTTTTTGGAAGAGTCTGGGAAGTTAATTATTTGAATGTTTAGAAGAATTCACCATCTGATCCTGGGCTTTTCTTTTTTGGAAAGTTTTTGATTACTGATTCTCCTTACTCATTTTTGGTCTGCCCAGATTTTCTTTCTTCATGATAGTGTCTTGGTAAGTTGCATATTTCTAGGTATTTCTTCTAGGTTTTTATATTTGTTGGTATGTAATTCTTTATAGTGGTCTCTTATGATCTTTTGTACTTAATGTAATGTAAGTTGTAATGTCTTTTCTTTCATTTCTGATTTGATTTGAGTCCTCTCTCTCTTTTTCCTAACTAGTCTAGCTGAAGATTTGCCTATTATGCTTATCTTTTCAAAAAACAAAGTCTTAGTTTCATTGATCTTTTCTTTGTGTGTTTGATTTCTATTTCATTTACTTCTGCTCTGATCTTTGTCATTTCCTTTCTTCTGTGAACATCAGGATTAGTTTGCTCTTCTTTTCTGTTCTTGAGATATAAAATTAGGTTGTTTATTTAAAACGTTTCTCTTTTCCTCCCACCTTCCTCTCCACCTGATTCCTCTGGGTCTAATGTGTTTATTATAAACTTTCCCCTTAGCACTGCTTTTATTGCAAACCATAAGTTTTGTTATACTGCATTTTCATTTTTGTTTGGTTGAGTTTATTTTAAAATTTCCCCTTTGGCTTTTTTCTTTGATGTATTAGTTATTTAAGTACATGTTGTTTAATTTTCACATATTTGTTTATATTTCACTTTTTCTCCTGTTATTGATTTCTAGTTTCTTTATTTTTATTTATTTCTTGGCTGCACCATTTGTCCATGGGATCTTTATTTCCCTAACCAGGGATCGAACCCACAATCCCTGCAGTGGAAGCTTGGAGTCTTAACCATTGGACCACCAGGGAAGTCCCTCTTTATATATTTTCTTGTTACTAGTTACTGCTTTTTCTTTTCTTAAAGAAGTTTCTTAACATTTCTTTAGACTCTTTTGCGACCTCATGGACTATAGCCCACCAGGTTGCTCTGTCCATGGGATGCTCCAGGCAAGAATACTGAAATGGATTGCCATTTTCTACTCCAAGGGATCTTCCCGACCCAGGGATCGAACTTGAGTCTCTTGTGTCTTCTGCATCGGCAGTTGGGTTCTTTACCAGCTGAACCACCTGGGAAGCCCTTTCTTCTGCTTCTCCTACCCATCTCAATATAGCCTTTTTTCTTTGTTGTAGATGCAAGTTGAGCTAGTTTTGTAGATTTAGTGTGTCCTTGTGATGTGAGTCCAGGATCTTTGTACATCACCATTTTAAAGTGGAAGCCTTCTTTTCTATTTTTAAAAAAGTTTTATTTATTTTATTTTTGGCTGTGTTGGGTCTTTGTTGCTGCATGGGCTTTTCTCTAGTTGCGGATAGTGGGAGCTGCTCTCTAGTTAAAGTGTGCAGGCTTCTCACGGTGGTGGCTTCCCTTGTGGAGCATGAACCCAATAACTGTGGTGCCCAGGCTTAGTTGCTCCATGACATATGGGGTTCTCCCAGATAAGGGATCAAATCTGTCCATGTCTCCTGCCTTGGCAGGGAGATTTTTACCACTGAGCCACCAGGGAAACCCCCTCTTTTCTATTTTTAATTATTTTTTTTTCTGTTTTTCTCCTCTAATTGAATAATTTCAAATGACCTGTCTTCTGTTGCTCTGATTCTTTTTTTGTTATATCCAGTCTGTTGTTGAAGCTGTCTGTGGAGTTCATCAGCTTGGTCATTGCAGAGTTGAAGAGTCCTTCAACTCCCAGGTTTCTGTTTGTTTTTATTTAATGATTTCTCTTTCTTTGTTGGACTCATTTTTTAAAGTTCTCAATTTTTAATTTAATTTAATATAATATCCAGTATGACTTGTGGGATATTAGTTCGCTGATCAGGGCTCAAACACAGGCTCTTGGCAGTGAAAGCAGGGAGTCCTAACCACTGGACTGCTAAGGAATGCCCTAAACTAATTTTTTTTAATGCATTATGCTTCTAATTTTATTTTATTTTCTCTGTGTTCTTGTAGTTCACTGAATTTCTTAAGAGGATTATATAGAATTATTTGTCAGTCCACTTATCTCTTTTTCTTTAGGGCCAATTATTGAAGCTTCTCTGGTGGCTCAGAGGATAAAGAATCTGTCTGCAGTACAGGAGATCTGGGTTCAATCCCTGGGTCAGGAAGATACCCTGGAGAAGGGAATGGCAACGCACTTCAGTGTTCTTGCCTGGAGAGTCCCATGGGCAGTTAGCTTGGTAGGCTACAATCCACGGGGTTGCGGAGTTGGACACAACTGAGAAACTACTACTACAACTACTATTGGAGCTGTATTAATTTCCTTTGGTGGTGTCATGTCTCCTTAATTTTTGTGATCTTTGTGGCCTTCATTGTCTGTGCATTTAAGAAAGTAGTTGTCTCTTCCAGTCTTTACAGTCTGGCTTTGGAAGGGAAAGCCCTTCACCAGTCAGCCTGTCCAGAGATTCTGAGTAAGGCATCTGATGATGTCCATGGGTGTTTGCTGCTGGAGTTCTCGGACAGGCAGGTGGTGCCTGGGTCAGCAGGTGACCATACCTGGTGCTTGGATCCACAGGGTCGATTTTTGCGACAAACTGCCTTTGTGTCTGGGTTCACTGGAGTTGACCAGGTGCCTGAGTCTGTGATGGTAAGCCTGGGACCTGAGTCTGTGTGGGTGGGCCTGGATCCTAGGTCTGTGCCAGCCAGTCTGGTCATGGGGACCACTGGGGTGGGTCTGGCATCTGGGTCCACAGGAGCTGGCCTGGTGCTGGGGCAAGCCTAGAGTCTGGGTTCACAGGAGCCTGGAAGCTGGGGTTACCTAGCATTTGGGTGAACCTGACAACTGGGGCTGTAGGAGTCAGCCTATAGCCTATAGTTCCAGGGCTCATGGGGCCAACCTGGAGGTTGAATCCAAGGGACAAGACTGGAGGTTGGGACCATGGGAGTCAATCTGAAAGCTGGGGCCATGGGAGCAGCCAAATACTGGACTGGGCTGGACTGGGCTGGGAGTATGTATCCACAGAAGCTTGCCATGAGTCCAGGCCAGGGAAGTCAGTCTAAAGTCTGAGGCTATGGGGCTGCCTGGTGCTGCCATGGGTCAGGAGCCTGGCTCCCCAAGAGCCTGCCTGGAGCCTGGGGCCAATGGTACCAGCCTTGCATTGGGGCAGGCCAAGAGCCTAGTTCCATGAAAGCTCATCTGGAGTATCGGTCTGTAGAAGCCACCTTGGAGCTGGGCAGTTGGGAACTGGGGCCATGGAGCCAACCTGGTGCTAAGGCAGGTCAGGAGCCTACCAGAGCCTGGGTTCATAGGAACTGCTGGGTGGTCTGTAACCTGGCTTTGTGCAAGCCCACCAAGAGCCTGGGGTCACGGGAGCTGGCCTGATGCTGTGGTGGGCTGATGGCGGAGCCCACTGTGACGTCAGGTCCTTCCTTCACTTCCTTCTCCCATAGGTTAGATGTCTCTCTCCACAGGGGAGGGGTGATGGGAGTATGTGAAACTGTCTTTCCTATGTTTTTCAATGCATCTTTTCTTACTTCCATGTTCCACCCAAGTGATGTAATCCCTCACCTGTGAAGCTCTTGTGAAGGTATTTCAGAGCATGGAGAGTTGTTCAAATGGATGTTTCTGGGAGGGGACAAGCCCTAGAAATTCCTAAACCACCACCTTGTTGATGTCATTCACTAATTCTTCTGCTGTGTGCTGTCTATTGCCAAATACAAATATTGGCTTATTTTATTTTGTAATGTATTTAACAGTGCAAGAGATGCTGTTTGCCTCTTCCATTTTTGCCACTTTTCATAGTTTGCTGTTCTAGAAAGATATTCTTATTCATCATTTGTTTCTTAAACATGGTTAGGACAGTTGTTTTAAGCTCTGTGTATAATAGTTACAAAATGTGATCTCTGTGTGGATATGTTTCTGTTTTCCCTTTTTTCTTTCTTTTACTTTCTCCTTCCCTCCTTCTCTCCCTCCCTCCCCCCTCCCTTCCTTTCTCTTTCCTTTCTTTCCTTTTGCTCTTATTCTTGTTTGTGTGTATGCCTGGTAGTCTTCAACTACTTATGGATTGTTGTCTTTGGAATGACTCTGCTCACCTCTAGAGAGACTTTCTCTTTCCTTCTGGTAGAAAGTACTTGGCTTAAATGAAGCCAAATATAGTTTCATAGTACCTGGTTCAATCAAACTGTAAGTACTCCAAGTGAAAATCCTTGTGAGGGTCTGTCCAGCATCACAGACTTCCAGTAATGACTTCTTTTCTTTACTACTGTCATCTCTCCTTTTTTTCTCCCCCCAGTGCCAAGACAGCCTATCTCATGGGTTCCAGAGGCTGAGGAAATTTGACAGTGGGTCTAGGGCTGGTTTGCTTGTTCCTTCCCCAGGCCCAGGCCTACCCTGAATCCCAAATTCTTTCTTTCTATGTTTCTAGAGTATTGACAGTGGTGTGTCCTATATCGGCATAGAACATATTGTAGTTTTAAAGCTGTTTAAAAACATTTCAGGTCCTGATTCTGTAACCCTGGGGCAGAACCTGAGATTCTGCATTTCTGGTAAACTGTTGGTTGTTGCCAGTGCTGCTGCTCCAAGGACCACACTTTGAATATCAAGAATGTGCAGAACAAGGACAGTTCCATGTGATTTGCCAACAGGTGAACCATAGAAAAATTGAGTTGTGGGGATTATACTATCAGAACTGGGATGGATTTGTGGGGCTGAGATGACTGTATTAGACTTTAAACTGAGTAATGAAGGATAGATATGGATGGACAAAGGAATTACATTTCAAGGCAAATTCAGTTCTGTCTAGCTAAGAGAGTAGGGAAGTTGTATCTCTAAACTGTATCCCTATGGAGTTATTTTCTTGCAGAGAGAGAAATTTCCTTCATCGTATTTGATTCAATTTCCCTTCTTAGGCTTATCTACTCCCTTAGCTATGAAGGATGTCACTTCCCTATTAGGGAGAGAGACACAGAGGTCTTGGGTTATCTGGTATCAGCTAAGCCCCCATCACCTCTGATAATGGTACTATGGGCTAAGTTCCCAGGTCATATAGAGCTCCATGTTTTATAGGATGCAGTAAAGAATCTGGAAGGACCACATATCTTATTGACTGTGGTCATGAACGAGTTTGCATTAGTATATGTGGCATCTATACTAGTGTGTCCTGGATGTTTGCTTCTTTGTATCTGATGGCAGGATATTGAGCCCCTCTTCTTAAGATATCCAAGTGCATTCAGTCCTGTGTAAGGAGCATGGGGGTGATGTCACAAATTCTGGACTTTCTTCTGCCATTTCCTTCTCAAGGGGACCTTCCCCATCCAGGGATCCAACTAGTGTCTCCTGCAACTCCTGCCTTGGCAGGTGGATTCTTTTAACACTGAGCCACCTGGGAAGCCTTTTCTTCTTAGAGCATGGGAATCAACTCATGCTAAGCGATGCTCTAGGCAGGACCTCTTTATAGACTCAACTTGATTATGAATCCCAGTTTTGACTCAAAGAAACTTGCTATACATTTAAATGTCAGTGCTTCATGACTCCACACTCTTAAGAGGACAGTTCACCAGCTTATCATGGGCTACCCAGGACAAGATCAAGAAGCAAGAATCTTTGGAGAGGGTAAAGGTGTGAACATGAGGGTGTCCTTATGAGGTGAGGTAGGCTGATGAGGTAGTCAGGAGCTGGGAACCACTACAGACAGTGAACTCAGACGGGCTGAGAGGTTGGAACAGTCTCACCAGCACTGCCTGTTTCCCTTTGTGGAAGAGCTAATGCATGTCTTCTAGCACAGGAAATAGAGCATCTAGAAGCCACTACTCTAGAGTCCATGAGAGGCAGGGTGTGCAGGAGCTGACCTTGTTTAGGCCAGGCTTTCCTTGAGTGGAGAAGTAGCATTCACACTCGCTCTGAAAAGCTGGAGGAGCATACACTGGAGTGTTTGTATTTTTTTGTCTGAGATTGGCAGGGATAAGATGACCAGATCAGGAGTGGTTGGAAACTACGCAGGCCTTAGGGGACCACTCCCTTTCTAAGTCTACCTTGAACCCACTATGGGTTTCCACTCTATGGAATAAGATTAGTGTAACATTTTGCAGCATCATTGCTTAGTCATCGGCCATGGGACAGTCCCATAACACTTCTTTCCTCAAACTCAGTGTTGATGACAATGTTTCCTGGTGACTGCTCTTAAAAACTTAGCTTGCCTCCTTTTTCACGGTGCGTGAACAGGTTGCAACCCTGCCCCAGTTGATATTTCTTTATATAAAGCCTCACTAAATTTCCCTGGTATCAGGAACTGACATATACTCAGGGTGCTGGGAAGTCCTAGCCCCAGTGAGGCAGAACCTCCTCCTTTCTTGATGTGGATCAAAGGCTTGGGCCCTATTGGACTCCGTCAGAGCACCTGAGCACAGAAAAAGCCATAGTCCATAGCCATAGGAACACTGCATCCTCCATGGCTGCAAAGCCTGCTGACCTTTGATCTTCTCTGCTTCTAGACCTCTGGCCTTGGCCCTCCTGTCATCTTTAGGCTCTGGGTTTAGACCTGAATACAGGTACCGCTGCTTCT
Organism: Muntiacus reevesi; assembly: GCF_963930625.1. NCBI lineage: Eukaryota > Metazoa > Chordata > Mammalia > Artiodactyla > Cervidae > Muntiacus > Muntiacus reevesi. The sequence continues at coordinate 57,226,946 of NC_089251.1, read as the reverse complement.
GCTGGAAGGTAGGCTACGTCCAAGAAGGTGAACAGGAGAGGAAGCAAGGTGAATTCTGGGACCGCAGATTCTCCCTGGGGTTGCTGTTGGCTCATTAGCTCTTTTTCTGACTCAAGGTCAAACCGTGGCTTGGGACTGACTTAGATCCTCTTGTGGGATCCATCTGCACATAAATGTCTTCACACCTTGGCAGTTCCGAAACACCATCATCCAAAGGGAATGAAAGAATGAAAGGTCCAGGTGAAGATGTACATGGAAGGACAAAAAAATTGGAAAGGGGGGATATTCAGTACCTTCCTGTTCACATTTGCCTTTTGATTTTCTCTACAGTATTATCCAGGATAAACCCAATTCTGGTGGATATTCAGGATGTCAACCATCTGGTATGGGTCCTTCAAGGCCAGACGCTCACAGCTGTCCCCAGGAAGGACCAGATGGACCCAGGTGAGTGGCCAAGGCCTGTCCAAAGCAGCCCCTTTGGCCAGTGCTGCTGTGTGTCGTGTGTTCAGCTTTTTCTTTTCACTGTGAATGGGCTTGTTAACTGGGCTTATCTAGCAGGTTGTAATGAATGAGAGAGTGATCTGTGATTATGTTGTGTTTCCAGTCACTGTTACCTTAATCTCATGCAAGTACACAGAGACTCTTGAGAAGGGCAGGGGGAATCCTGTTTACTTGGGACTGAAGGAGCCGGAGCTTTGCCTGTTCTGCACGAAGGTCCAGGGGCAGCCCGTGCTGCAGCTTCAGGTGAGTGTGGAAAATAAGGGTCTTGTCTATGCCTGACTAGGAGTAAAACTGAAAGTGTTAGTTGCTCAGTTGTGTCCGACTTTGCCACCACATGAACTGTAGCCCTGCCAGGTTCCTCTGTCCATGGGGTTCTCCAGGCAAGAATACTGGAGTTGGGTTGCCATTTCCTACTCCAGGGGATCTTCCCCACCCAGGGATCGAACCCCAGTCTCCAGCACTGGGGGCAGATTTTTGACCATCTGAGCCATAGCATTTACCCCCAACTAGGAGGAAGACTTCCCTGGTGGCTCAGAAGGTAAAGCGCCTGCCTACAATGCTGGAGACCCGGGTTCAATCTCTGGGTTGGCAAGATCTCCTGGAGAAGGAAATGGCAACCTACTCCAGTATTCTTGCCTGGAAAATTCCATGGACAGAGAAGCCTGGTAGGCTACAGTCCATGGGGTCGCAAAGAGTCGGACACGACTGAGTGACTTCACTTAGCACTTAGGAGGAAGATGTGCATTTATTTCACTGAGTGCTCATTTGATGGAAAATTTAGCTTTTTAGAATCTTTGTTAATTTTTTTTCTAGCTGTGCCGGCTCTTCCTTGCTGTGCATGGGCATTCTCTAGTTACTGAGGACAGGGGCTATTCTCTAACCGCGGTGCACAGGCTTCCCACTGTGCCCTGAGAAGTGGTGGCTTCTCTTGTTGCAAAACGTGGGCTCTAGGGCATGAGGGCCTCAACGGTTGTGGCACACAGGCTTAGTGTCCCCACGGCATGTGGGAGCTTCCCAGACCAAGGATCGAACCTGTGTTCCCTGCATTGACAGGCCCATTCCTAACCACTGGATCACCAGAGAAGTCCTCTAGAATCTTTTAAAGGACAGATTATTGATTATCCTTATGCATATTTATTTTTGGTTCTTTTTAGGATGCATGTATTATGAAACAAGAAAAAATTGCGGGGGTATTTTGAAACTAATCTGCTAAAATCATTTGTTTTGCTTAAGAAATAATTCCGCAAAGAGGAAGGCTTTTAGATTTATTCTTGACTATATATATGAATCTCTCTCTGTCTCTCTGTCTCTCTGTCTCTCTGTCTCTCTCTCTCTCTCACACACACACACACACACACACACTCACACACACAGTCATCCCTTGGCATCTTTGGGGGATTTGGTGCAGGACTCCTCTACCCCTCATGGATACCAAAGTGGATGCTCAAGTTCCTATATAACCTATATAATTATGTAACCTATCCTTTAAATCAGCTCTAGATTACTAAATAATACCTAATACAGTAAGACGGAGAAGGCAATGGCACCCCACTCCAGTACTCTTGCCTGGAAGATCCCGTGGATGGAGGAGCCTGGTAGGCTGCAATCCATGGGGTTGCTAAGAGTCGGACACGACTGAGCGACTTCCCTTTCACTTTTCACTTTCATGCATTGGAGAAGGAAATGGCAACCCACTCCAGTGTTCTTGCCTGGAGAATCCCAGGGATGGGGGAGCCTGGCGGGCTGACATCTATGGGGTCACGCAGAGTCGGACACGACTGAAGTGACTTAGCAGTAGCAGTAGCAGCAATACAGTGAGAACACTATATAAATAGTTACCAGCCCAAAGAAAATTCAAGTTTTGCTTTTTTGGAACTTTCTGGATTTTTTTGTTTTTTTCCCAATATTTTTGGTCCTCAGTTGGTTTACTCCAAGTACACAGAATCTGTTGAGAGGAAGGGTCAACTGCACATGTGTGGGTGGAATCAGCTATGACACTTTCAGCAGTTTATTATCACTAGGTGGGTGAGCAAATTAAAACATGTTTTTGACAGGAGATAGTTTTCAACTGTAAGTGAACAAGCAATTCTCTGTAACAAGCATTTTAATAATGCTATTCTCCATTATTTAAAAATATTTTAAGTTATAAGAGGATCACAAACAAGGCCTCTGTGTGCCTTAGGAAATCTCTTGATCCCTTGATCTATATATTCTATAGGTTTCCCAGGTGGCCGTAGTAGTAAAGAACCTGCCTGCTAATGCAAGAGACATAAGAGACTCGGGTTGATCCCTGGGTTGGGAAGATCCCCGGAAGGCAGGCATGGCAACCAACTCCAATATTCTTGCCTGGAGAATCCCATGGACAGAGGAGCCTGGCAAGCTACAGTTCATAGAGCTGCAAAGAGTTGGACACAACTGAAGTGACTTAGCATGCACGCATGTATGTTCTCTATCTATATTTATTCTATTGGAAAGAAGAGTGAAAATGAAAGTCACTCAGTCATGTTTGACTCTTTGGAACCCCGTGGACTAAACAGTCCATGCAATTCTCCTGGTGAGGATACTGGAGTCAGTGGCTATTCCCTTTTCCAGGGAATCTTCCCAACCCAGGGGCCAAACCCAGGTCTCCCCCACTGCGGGCAGATTCTGAGCCACCAGGGAAGACCATCTACTGGAGTCAGGAATAAAAGTAAAAGCCTTCAGCAAACAAGCATAGGCAGACACTCAATTTGATGACAAGATAGAAAATAGTGGTTTAATGATGGGCAATTTTGCCCCTGACAAATTTTTCAATGTCTGGTGGTATTTTTAGTTGCCACACCTAGCAACTGGGGGATTCTGCTGATCTCTATTGGATAGAGGACAGGGGTGCTGTTAAACCTCCCAGCATACACAAGACAGACCCTGACAACAAAAAATTATTCTGCCCAAAACATCCATAGTTCTGAGGTTAGAGACACTTGACATGAAACAACTCTGTTTAAATTCATGATAACTGTTATGTAACTATTCCCTGGGTTTATAAGGAACAGGTAATGGCTAAATCTGTGCTTTGTATTCTCAAAAACATTGCTGTCAACATTGTTCTTCTTCAAAGGCTCACATTAAGAACCATTGAAATTAGTGGTCTAAGTTTTCACTCCTAAACTTAACATCTCTAAAGTATTTGGGGCTGATAATTTTTAATCGTTTAATATGAAATAGAGGTACCCAGGCCTGTTTCAACAGAGGAAACAATCTTGAATAGGAACTGTTAGTGTGCAGAGTTTGGAACATCTCAAACAGTGATGTTTCTCCCTGGGACCTCCTTCTCGCCCTTTAGGAACAGAATATAATGGATCTGTACCACCAAACTGAGCCTGTGAAGCCTTTTCTCTTCTACCATGACCAGAAAGGCAGGGCCTCCAGCTTTGAGTCTGTGGCCTTCCCTGGCTGGTTCATTGGCTCCTGCTCCAATGGAAGTTGTCCTGTGATTATCACCCAAGAACTGGGGAAAATCTACACTACTGACTTTGGGTTTACAGTACTCCAGGCTTAAGGCTGGCCTAGGAATGAGAGTCGTTCTCTGCAAAGAGAATCTTGTCTTTGGTTTCCTCCATTCAAGCTCTTGAAGTGCTTCTGAATCACAGCACTGCAAATCAGCAATACTTTAATGAATTAAGAAAAAAGAGAGAAAAGTACTTTGGAGATGAACATTGTCATACCGATCATTCAACAAGGAAAGGCAGAATTGCCAGAATTATGTCCATTTCATTTTTGCGGGGTTTTCAAGTTCCCCAGCCATGAATTGAACCATCTTAGTCAGAGAAGGCGATGGCACCCCACTCCAATACTCTTGCCTGGAAAATCCCATGGATGGAGGAGCCTGGTAGGCTGCAGTCCACGGGGTCGTGAAGAGTCATACATGACTGAGCGACTTCAATTTCACTTTTCACTTTCATGCATTGGAGAAGGAAATGGCAACCCACTCCAGTGTTCTTGCCTGGAGAATCCCAGGGATGGGGGAGCCTGGTGGGCTGCCATCCACGGGGTCGCACATAGTCAGACATGACTGAAGCAACTTAGCAGCAGCAGCAGTCTTAAAGGATCTTGGTTAAGCTTTTCACCCAAGAGTATCTTACTGACCTCAACACATGCATTCAGTGACAACATACACACAACACTGGGCCAAGTTGTGTGCCCTCAGCCAGGAACCACATGGACAAAAGTGCAGGGAAATTGAGGGTCTTTGCTATGGCTATGTAGCTAAATTATGACACCTTGACAAAAATACTGAAGAAAACTCTACTTAACATACCTGCTAATGATGCTTCAAATAACAAATGAAGGTGATGATTCTTTCATTTGGAGTCCTGATCTCTGGATTTTCAGATATGTTGCACTGTGGCAATGTATCAAGATCTTTTGGATCCTGGTGGGGAAAAGCAGACAGACAAGTTCCATAGAAGAAAAGACTAAGAAGAAAGCTGGAACCCCTTGTGGGCATGACTTGTGTCTCAGTGAAGTTATGTGCTCTGCTGGTTTGAATGAAGAACTAGTGTTGTTTATGAAGCTTTCACCTAAAGCGTTATCACTAGATCTCATGGAAAGTCAAATTTATGAAATAAAAAATTTGCTCCTCTCAGTTGGTGTTATGAATGGAATGACTTTAATGGGATATCATGATCATAATACTGATTCCTCACATTCATAAGGAGTTTTACCATTTGTTCCCATGAAATGATAAAAGCAGGTTCCCATGAAATCTCCCACTTCTAAGAAGAACCCAGTAGGATAGTTGTAGAAGGTGGTATCTTCCTAAACTCATGTTTCCCCTGGCCTCACTACTGGGGTGGTGGTACAAATAAAGCTTCATTAGTAGATATCATACTCCACATTTTACACATAATGCTACCACACAGCTCACAAAACTCTCCCCTATCCTATCCCAGAAAGAGCTTCTGAGAGTCTCCTGTGGGTTTTTTCCATCAACTCACAGGCCATGATCTGGCAAGGCATACACTCATCTAGAGCATAGTGACAACAAAGACTTATCTCTTCCTCTACCCTTTATGAAATAACATTTGTTCCCACATCATGTCAGTAAACAGCATTCTCTGTAAATACGTGGATTTCTTTTCTAAAATATTTATTCATTTATTTAATCTTGGCTGCACTGGGTCTTGGTTGCTGTGTGGGCTTTTCTCTAGTTGCAGTGCATGGGCTTCTCATTGCAGTGACTTCTCTCGTTGCAGAGCACAGGCTCTAGGGCATACAAGCTTCAGTAGTTGCAGCTTCCAAGCTCTAAAGCACAAGCTCAATAGTTGTGGTACATGGGCTTATTTGCCTTGTGGCTTGTGGGATCTTCCTGGACCAGGGATTGAACCCATGTCCCCTGCACTGGCAGGTGGATTCTTATCCACTGAGCCACCAAGGAAGCCCAATATGGTGATTTCTAACCCATATCATCTTGTGACTTTTTTTTTAAACTTTCTGTTATGATTTTACTTGTCCTAAGATTTGGAGAAAGATTATGGAGGCAATATTTTTCCAAACACGTTGATGAATTTCTGGGCCCTGCAAGTATTGCCTTGACCTCCTCACCCCATCCTAATATCTTCTGCCTTTCAGCATTTGAGTGGCCACGTTGATGTCAGAGATTCGATTTCTTCCTGGTGACAGCACAGAAATCCCTGAGCTTTTCATTTCTCATGGTTTCTACAGAAAGCTAGACCTGTTTCTCCTCTGCCTTTCCCTATGTAGGTAATTTCCCGAGAGCTGTGAGGTGGCCAGAACTCATAAGAGAGTGAAAGGAGTTCTAGTAAGAATTACACAGGGGGAGTTCCCTGGTGTCCAATGGTTAGCACTTTCACTGCCAGAGCCTGGGTTTGACTCCTGGTCTAGGGGAACTAAGATCCTGCAAGCCATGCAGCAGAGTCAAAGCAAAACAAACAACAAGCAAAACAAAAAACAAACCTCCCCAGAACAAAACAAAAATATCCCCCCTAAAACACCCCCAAACCGAAAATAATAAAAACCCAAACAACTATCACCCTGGGACAATGGGCATAAACTGGACGCTCTTGGACCAACTGGTGTGTACAGTCTCTTGGGTTCAAGGCTGGAACCCATATCAGACTTCCCAAGAACTCCCTCCCTACACCCTGTCCTGGCTGAGGAGCCAGGGTGAACCTGAGGATCTCTCAGTATATCAGTCATCCAGGTGAAGGTGAAGCTTCTAGTCTCCTCTACCTGTTTGAGAGATCTTCCTGGGGTAGTCTATTTCTGCTATGGACTAGGAGAGCAACCCCTGACCCTTCTCCATGAGAGGGGCAGGAACTTGCCTCTCATCTCAACAGATGCCCCTACAAGGCAGCTCTCTCCCTTTCTCTCTTCTCAGTTTTCCTCTTATTCATGGACTATTCCATTCATTCCTTTGTTTATTTAATACATTTTTACTAATCCCCAAAATGGGTGAGACACTATTTCAGACATTAAGGATCTAGTTAACAAGACAGAGAAGTTCCTTTGCCCCATGAAGCTGGCATTTTGGTGCTGAGGACAATACACACATACATACGTGTCTATGTACATACGTATATACATATGTACATAACAGATAAATATCCATGGTTATGGCAACATACATATTATAAGGAAAATAATAGAGAAGAATTAGAAATCAAAGCATGAGTGAGCAGGCTCTTGGAGACAGGGCAGTCAGGGAAGACATCATTTAGAGGCTTTTTTTTTTTTTTTTTTTGCAAATGAATGGAAGTAAGGGGGCGGACCCCATAAGGTCTGGGAAAGTCCAATTCCTGCAGAGCAACAGCAGAGGCTCCCTGAGAAAAGGAGCTCTTTGTTGGGAGTGGGGGGTAGAATCAGCAAGACACCAGAGCGGGGAGGGTAGGAAGGGCAGGGATAGAAGACGTCCAGAGAGACAAGCAAGGGCAAGTTTATAAGCGAGGACAAGTTTACCTGTGCTTGTGTGAGCTGTGTTGAGTGCTTTTGGGATGTGATGTGAAGCCATGGGAGAGTTCTGAGCAGGGCAGTGATAGGATCACACTGACATCTTTGATCCTGCTCACTGTTGCTGGGTGGGAGTTTAACTTGAGGGAGGTAAGAACAGAAGCAGGGAGGCCAGTTAGGGACTGCTGCAATGCTCCCTGGGAGAGAGTCAGTGGTGGGTTTCAGAGAACAGAGCCCTGATCAGTGGTTGTGAGTAACATGGAAGTAAATCTTGGCATGGAATGAATACTTCTTTATGTTTAGGCATGCATGTTTGTATGCTAAGTTGTGTCAACTCTTTGTGACCCTGTGAACTGTAGCCCGCCAGGCTCTTCTGTCCCTGGGATTCTCCAGGCAAGAATACTGGAGTGGGTTGCCATGCACGCCTCCAGGGGATCTTCTAGATGGAGGGACTGAACCAGGGTCTCCCGCATCTCCTGCAATGGCACACATGTTCTTTACCACTAGCGCCATCTAGGACTGACAAACAATATGAGTTTCAAGGGTAATGGTTCCCTTTCACCACCAATGTTGAGGCTGAGTCTGATTCCTGAAGCGGAGATAGGAAGCCAGGAGACCTCCAAATGTCGTCCTATTAAGTGAGTCTCCTTAGATACAGTGCAGTTTTTAACACCCACCACCAAGCACAAGGCTTCCTATGTATCTCAGTTAGCACAGGGTGCAGGAGATCATGACCCAAAGGCAACATACTACATAGTAGTTAAGAACAGAAAGGCTTGACTTTTAAAAAATAATTTTTTTGTTTATTTATTTTTGACTATTCTGGGTCTTTGTTGCTCTGTAGGCTTTTCTCTAGTTGCGGTGAGTGGGGGCTACTCTTCATTGCAGTACAAAGGCTTCCTGTTGCAGTGGCTTCTTTTGTTGTGGAGCACAGGCTCTAGGGTGCATGGACTTCAGTAGTTGTGACATGTGGGCTCAGTAGTTGTGACTCCTGGACTCTAGAGCACAGGCTCAATAGTTGTGGCTCACGGGCTTAGTTGCCTCATGGCATATGGGATCTTACTGGATCAGGGATCAAACCCCTGTCTCCTGCATAGGCAGGTGGACTCTTCACCACTGAGATACCAGGGAAGCCCAAAAAGACTTGATTTTTAACTTAGTTACATTTCTTAGTGGCTATATGACTTTGGGTAAGTTTTGCCATCTCTCAGGGACTGTTTTCTTCCATAAGAAATAAAGATGAATAGCTCCTAAAGGATGAAAGGTTCATCAGGTACATCTCTATCAGATACAGAATGAATCTTGCATAAATGTTGGTTATGCAAAACTCTGAAAGGAGGACTATGGATTGCCTCAAATAGGATGTGAATGAGGCCATGGCTCACACAGTCAGTGAATAAAGTGAGCCACACCTCTGCCTCCAAAGCAGTCCAGAAGGAAGTTCTCCTTCTTAACTCAGCATCTGGCCTTTTCTGTATTTCCTCATTGGTGTTTCTGACATTTACTCTCCTCTGGTTTC